>NC_132915.1:81094114-81700447 GCF_047675955.1 Chlorocebus sabaeus | reverse complement strand
CTACTTCCTGCACGATTTTAATTTTTCCATGAAATGGGAACCCATGCCTACCCATAGCCTCTTTTCAACTTATTTGTATGTCATAGATTCTTGAAATATGATAACATAATTTCATAATAACTGTTCAACCTAATGAATTTTTACATTTTCTTTATTTTCTGATAGGATCTAGAAGAATTGAATTGTGAGAAGGCATCAGACAATATCATTATGAGGCTGATGGCATTATCATTACAGTACAGATATTGTTGGATAATTTTATATACCAAAGAAACATTAAATTCAGAGTAGGTAAACATTTCTTCATCCAAAGTTATGTTTGTATTTCTTAAGCCTAAGTCCTCTTATTTGAATGGAAATAGCTATGCAATTTTCTGTGTGCTCATCTAGTTTGCTTTAAGTCAAGGATTCTCAAGTTGGAGGTATGATCACAGGAAAACAAATTTTGGAGATGATATATTTCCTTGGACATTCTATGAAAGCCATCCTCCCCTCCCCCATCTCACTAACAATTGCTGCTTGAAGTATTTTATTATTTTGTAATTCTGGACTTGTCCAATTTCTGTCTAACTACTGTACTAAATTTTTTGTATACACTTGTTATCAGGTTGGTATAAGTTCGAATATAAGAGTCTAAATACCTTGGTTTTTATGCCTCCTTTTACTAACAAATAATCTCTAGCAAGTGATTTAGCCTGGTTTTACCCTTCTACCAGAACTGAAAAATAATAATTCCGGTCTAAAACCTTTATTTTGAAGAATAATAAAGGGTGTAAAGCATTTTAAGCTTTGAACTTTCTTGTAAAGCATTTTAAGCTTTATCTGGAACTTGGACATGTTCTTAGTAAATAACTGATTTGGAAATTTTTAAAAGTTGTTTTTAGATTACTGTCTACCTATAGTTCTAGTAGTGCAATTGAGGTATAAGGGAGAATAAAAGGAGATTCAAACTTATTTTTACCCAGATTTTCATGAAAATAATTATCTAATACTCTGAGATAGTTTTATATTCAAGATGTAAACAGAAAATAAATATTCACAATCATGTATTATAAAATATAACAATTCTCAGACCTCTAGATATCTCAGATTCATATTTTTAGAGAATGAGAACATTTAGGAAGTATCTTAATCAACTGACCAAATTAGGAAAACTGAAAATACAACAGAAATTGTTTGAATTACATTAGTGTTCATGCCATTAATTCTTGTTTGAGTGAGAGTGTCAGGGGTCCCTGAGACCATTCTGAGGTTTGATGGTTTGCTACGAGGACTCACAGAACTCAGTATATAGCTGTATTCATGGCTATAATTTATTATGGTGCAAGATTACAATACAAAGGCCTATAATGCAAAGTCAGCAAAGGAAAAAAGCTCATGGGGCAAAGTCCAGAGGAAACTAGGAGGAAGCTTCTAAGAGTCCTCTCCTAGTAGAGTCATACAGGATGTGCTTAACTTCCTCAGCAACAAACTGTTATAACACTTGTAAAATTTTCTCTACCAGACCAGCTCATTAGAGACACAATGCCCAGGGTTTTTTTTTTTAAGGGCTGGTCAAGTAGGCACCCTGTGCCTGGCACTTAATCAAAGTTCTAGACTCTAAGAAGAAAAGCAGATGTTCAACAGAAACTACATTGTTTGTCAACAGTTTAGGCACAGTGTTCTTATCAGCTTCTCATATGGAAAGAGCTAATCTGAGAAAGAATTCAAAACAGGAACGAAGAGCCAAGAAATAAAGAGAGCCATTATCTTGATGGTATTGTTTGAGTCCCAGGATCCAACAATGGCTTCCCCTGGACTTCTTCATAATATAAGCTAGTAATTTCCTCTTTGTTGCTTAGGGTACATAAAGTGGGTAAAGGTAGTAGAACTATCTACCCACAGTTCAGCACTTACATCTGACCTGCTTTGTAACCACAGAAGGAAAAGAGAAAGATGCATTTTCTAACAGTTTAGGGAACTCTGGGAGGATTCCATGTATCCTGGTTCTGGTCATGTGTCTATGTCTGAACCTGTTACTTTGACCAGGGTGATGGAGTATTCTAGTTGGCTAGGCTTTGGTCATAAAGCCATCCCTGGAGTCAGTAAAGGGATGGGTTAAGTTCGTCCCACAACACACACCTCCCCTAACACACACACCCTTAGCATCCCCTAGATTTGACAGTATTATTAAAGAATGGAGATGGAGATTTTTTTTAAGAGTACAGAGTGGAAAAAAACACACACAAATTTGCCACACTGGTGTTGTCTTAGCTAGGTTATTCTAAAAATATTATGAAATGTGGAAAATAAAATTAATTTTTAATAAATATAATATAATATCAAATGAATAGAAATATAGTAATATAATTCTTTGTAGGTATCCACTTACAGAAAAGACACTTCATCACCTAGCACTGATTTATGCAGCTTTGGTTTCATTTGGGCTAAACTCTGAAGAACTGGATGTAAAGGTATTCTTTTCCTATGTGTTTCTTCATAAGTATTTTTTATAAACCAAAATTATACTCAAATTTAAGTGCCTAATGAGAAAAAAGTGTTAAGCAAATGAGTTAAAAACTGTTTAAAAGCTAAATAAAGAATAGTTTTCAAATTAATAAATATTTTATCATTATTCTATTCTAAAAGGCTTTAGTTTAATGAATTTAAAATCATATTTTGTCTCTTTATTACTACTCAGATGTTTTCTAAACATAGCAGGATATGAATAAAAATAAATATCCTTTGATTAAAAATGTTCCTTATGAAAGATGTGCTAAGCTTGTATCTGCTGTAAATGGAACTCTTAAGACATATACTAGAGGTAACATATTGGTGATCTCTAATCATTCTCTTTCCTTGGTCCCCTTTTTCAGTGTCCCGCTCTGAAATTTAGACATTTGTCCAAGTTCAGGGCTCAGCACTGTTCCATTATCATATTACATTCTCTTCTTTATGAAATTAGAGATTTCCACAGATTTTGCTTTCATTTTTGAGTATAATTCTTAAAGTTTTCTTGACATTTCTTAAGGTCTGCACCTGTATTCTAGCAGACTACTGGGAATCTCCACGTGAATATCCAACAAGTACTTCAAACTCTACATGTCCAAAACACAGCTTCTCATCCTCCCACAAGCTTAGTTTATGGTATCATTATTCCAGTTTAATTGGTAGCTAAATCTTCTTTTTAACTCTGCAGTGTCTCTAGAATATGTCTCTCCTTCTACTTCTGCTATTTCCCTAAATTCAGGTCTTTGTCACCTCACAGTTGGATTTTTAAAGTAGCTTCCTAACTAATATCCCTTTTCTACTCTTTCCCCACTTCAATCCATCACATATAGACACCAATTACATTTCCGAAATACAGCTGTGAATATTTCACTCACTAGACTATAAGGTCCTTAAAGGTAAGGAAACATGTTTATTCATTTTTTTTATTCCTGGAACCTAGCACAATGCTGGGTACATAGTAGTCTCTTGATAAAAATTTGCTGTTGATTTGAATTTCTTGCTCAAAGACTGTCCATAGCTTCCTACTTAAATCAACATAAAGTTCAAACTCAGCTGGATTCAAACTCTTCCACAATGTGGCCCTTAGCGATTCCTTCTTTAACATTATTGTACTCACTATTTACTGAATATGCCTCCATACTGTCACCTCTCAGCCTTTGCACAAACATGTCATTCTGGCCTGCCTTCCCCCAGGAATATTATTGCCCCATTCTCTTACCACTAACTGTCAGAGTTCTACCTGTCTTTCACTGCCCAGTTCAAACACTACCTATTTTAAGAAACTTGCCCCACATCATGCTACCTGACTTCAAACTATACTACAAGGCTACATTAACCAAAACAGCATGGTACTGGTACCAAAACAGAGATATAGACCAATGGAACAGAACAGAGCCCTCAGAAATAATATCACACATCTACAACCATCTGATCTTTGACAAACCTGACAAAAACAAGAAATGGGGAAAGGATTCCCTATTTAATAAATGGTGCTGGGAAAACTGGCTAGCCATATGTAGAAAGCTGAAACTGAATCCGTTCTTACACCTTATACAAAAATTAATTCAAGATGGATTAAAGACTTAAATGTTAGACCTAAAACCATAAAAACCCTAGAAGAAAACCTAGGCAATACCATTCAGGACATAGGCGTGGGCAAGGACTTCATGTTTAAAACACCAAAAGCAATGGCAACAAAAGCCGAAATTGACAAATGGGATCTAATTAAACTAAAGAGCTTCTGCACAGCAAAAGAAACTACCATCAGAGTGAACAGGCAACCTACAGAATGGGAGAAAATTTTTACAATCTACTCATCTGACAAAGGGCTAATATCCAGAATCTACAAAGAACTTAAACAAATGCTAATATCCAGAATCTACAAAGAACTTAAACAAATTTACAAGAAAAAAGCAAACGACCCCATCAAAAAGTGGGCAAAGGATAGGAACAGACACTTCTCAAACAAAGACATTTATGCAGCCAACAGACACATGAAAAAATGCTCATCATCACTAGCCATCAGAGAAATGCAAATCAAAACCACAGTGAGATACCATCTCACACCAGTTAGAATGGCAGTCATTAAAAAGTCAGCAAACAACAGGTGTTAGAGAGGATGTGGAGAAATAGGTACACTTTTACACTGTTGGTGGGACTGTAAACTAGTTCAACCATTGTGGAAGACAGTGTGGCGATTCCTCAAGGATCTAGAACTAGAAATATCATTTGACCTAGCCATCCCATTACTGGGTATATACCCAAAGGATTCTAAATCATGCTGCTATAAAGACACATGCACATGTATGTTTATTTGCTACTATTCACAGTAGCAAAGACTTGGAACCAACCCAAATGTCCATCAATGATAGACTGGATTAAGAAAATGTGGCATGGCCGGGCACGGTGGCTCATGCCTGTAATCCCAGCACTTTGGGAGGTCGAGGCGGGCGGATCACAAGGTCAGGAGATCCAGACCAGCCTGACTAACACAGTGAAACCCCGTCTCTACTAAAAATATATAAAATTAGCAGGGCATGGTGGCGGGCACCTGTAGTCCCAGCTACTCGGGAGACTGAGGCAGGAGAATGGTGTGAACCCGGGAGGCGAAGCTTGCAGTGAGCTGAGATTGCGCCACTGCACTCCAGGCTGGGCAACAGAGCAAGACTCTGTCTCAAAAGAAAAAAAAAAGAAAATGTGGCACATATACACCATGGAATACCATGCAGCCATAAAAGAGGATGAGTTCATGTCCTTTGTAGGGACATGGATGAAGCTGGAAACCATCATTCTGAGCAAACTATTGTAAGGACAGAAAACCAAACACTGCATGTTCTCACTCATAGGTGGGAATCAAACAATGAGAACACTTGGACACAGGATGGGGAACATCACACACCGGGGCCTGTCGTGGAGGAGGGGAGAGGGATAGCATTAGGAGATATGCCTAATGTAAATGACGAGTTAATGGGGGCAGCACTCCAATATGGCCCATGTATACATATGTAACAAACCTGCACGTTGTGCACATGTACCCTAGAACTTAAAGTATAATAATTAAAAAAGAAAGAAAGAAACTTGCCCCAATCCTACTCTCTCAGGATACATCATCTCTCCTTCCATTCTCCTGCTAATACTTCATATCTTTATTATAGTATGGGGATATTTATTCATATATGTTCCACCCTGAAGGGTAAGAATGAGGTTCTTTTTATTTGTAAAACCTAGCAGCTAGCATAGTGCTTTGCATAAAGCAAAAACATTCAATAAATGTCTACTAAGTGGAATTCAATCAAAGTACCGCTTGCTAAGAAAATCAACAAATGATCTGTTTGAACTGGAATTCTAGATAATTTTGTTTCTGTGCTGCATACTAAACAAAAATAAAATTCTTAGAAAAGTTACCTAAATAAGTGAATGACAAATGTAAATTTGTCTCTAGTGAGGTCTTACCACTTATTTAGCCTCTTCTCTTCCCAGCTCAGGGTAAACCATTACGGGCAAAATATGCTTTAGAAAAATTTTTTCCTCTATACAGGGGGCATATGATATCAGTGAATGATCCTATATTCAAGTACAGTCACATGGCCCAGGAAGGGCATGATCCAAAGAAGGCATTTGGGGATGAAATAGGAGTACTACCTAGGAGCAATCCATTCCAAACAAGTCTGTTTCCATCTGGATCAAACTATTCTAAAAGCTTTTCAGGTTTTACATAGTAATCTAAAAAGCAGGTCATTTTTTCAATGGATGTTGAGAGGCAACTGTGGTCAATTTGCTCTTACTCTATTATCAGTATGTCCTCAGTACTCATAAGCCTCCTGTTTTCCTGACTTGATGACATCGTTGTATTAAAGGAGGCTCCCTGGACTCATACTATTTTAGAACGTATTGTTGCTTTACCTTACTTTATTTAGTAGCATGGCTTTTGATCCCTTAGATCACATCAGGACTATTAGTACCTTTTTATTTTCAGGCATCTGAAGGACCTGCAAATCAAGGAAGTATTAGGAAGTTTAAGAATATTTTCTTAAATTAAAAGAAAATACTGCCTGTAATCCCAGCACTTTGGGAGGCCGAGACGGGCGGATCACGAGGTCAGGAGATCGAGACCATCCTGGCTAACCCGGTGAAACCCCGTCTCCACTAAAAAAAAAAAAAATACAAAAAACTAGCCGGGCGAGATGACGGGTGCCTGTAGTCCCAGCTACTCGGGAGGCTGAGGCAGGAGAATGGCGTGAACCCGGGAGGCGGAGCTTGCAGTGAGCTGAGATCCAGCCACGGCACTCCAGCCTGGGCCACAGAGCGAGACTCCGTCTCAAAAAAAAAAAAAAAAAGAAAAAGAAAATACTGCTAGTAGTGTTATGCTAAGTGTTATTCCAATTTTTTAAAAGTTCTGTAATTTTCTTATGAACCGTCTTTGCAGGAAAATGCATAAATACACACGTGCAAAATTTTTCAAACAAATTAAGGAGGTTCCTGAATTCCCAAATCTAGCCATGAGCCCCAGAATTCCTGCCCTAATAAATTAATCATCATTACCACCATCATAAAATTATGGCTTTTAACCCTTTTCCCATTTGCCCTGAGAATCCTCGCCAGCCAGGCTTGTTGCTGCAGTGTTTACCCCGAGATAACTTTGCCACGCAATATCTCGTTTTTATTATTATTTTTGCATATTCTAGTATATCAACTTAGGAAACAAAAGACATCTTTCTATTTATAGCATTCTATTTTTAGTAGTGGTATTTCCATTACAAAATATAGTAATTCTCAATCCCTGAAAATGTCAAATCCTAGAAAACATAGCATTCCTACTTGTGATGTTAACATCATTCTCAAACAGTTGTTGGCTGAAGAGTCCATTGATGAATCTGATTTTTCTGAAATAGAAAATTCTCATGATTCAGATGATTCTGATGTTAGTTCTGTTTAGAAATAACTCCAAGCACAGTTTTTATATTTTATTTTCACATCGAAAATCAGTCAGATTTGCTTCAGCCTCAAAGAGCATGTTTATGTAAAATTAAATGAGTGCTGCACTTTTTATTCCTAAATGGGAAAAGGGTTAAAATAAAGTTTATATATTTAAATGAAAGTGTCATATCTTCTCAAACCATCCAAAACTAGCAATTAAGTACATTTGGAATTGAACAATGTATTTCTGTGTACTCTCCCTATATCATGTCATTTAAAGAAAATCCTTTAAAATGCATGTACTCCCCAGGTGTGTACTAACCGTTTTGTATTTGTTATTCTTATAAAAGGAAAAAAATCATAATTATTTTGTGAGATTTCTACGGTTTACTAAATTTCCACTATGGTACAGGATATTTATATTTCCAAGATAGGATTATTTGGGGCAGTATTTCTCTGTTCACATTAAACTGCTAACTCATGAACTATCTTTCCTTCAATCAAATTTAAAAGATGAAGAAGAAAAGAAAGAAATGAAAGCAGAAGAAGAAGGCTGACATTTCAGAAGAGAGAAGGGAATGGAGGAAAACAGTGTCAGACAGGAAACAGAGGATATTATGAAATTATTTTTTCTTTACTTTTTCTCTTACTACTGTACTAATGGGAAAAATATTTTTTAGAATTGTGTAATATGCACAAACACCACATTTTTGGCAGGGGTATCTTAGAATCAGTAAGCCAATATTAGATGAGCAATTCCCAAAATGCTGGGAATGACTACTCTAAATCAAAACTTTATTTTTTCTTTTTTGAATACAAGATCAAATTCATTTATAAGTACCCTTATTTTTGAACTTTGTCTTTGAAAAATCTTGCACTATATTTTTAAAATTCTTATTTTAATTGAAAACTATTAGGTTTAACTTTCAGAAACAACAAAATAGTAATATTACTAGTGATATTCAAATTGCTGATTTTTCTAATATAGTTGAAATATAACACTATATTTTAATGACTCTATTACTAAATGCCAAATGAAATGAAAATGATTTAGTTCCAAAAATTAAAAATACAAGGATATCACATTTAAATAAGGAAGAAAATTGGTTATCCTCATAAATAAAATGTCCTGGATGTAGGATAAACCAACAGTTTCTATCTAAAATAGTGTTAAAGATTAGAATCTGCTGTTGTTTAATTTTATCTTCTAATTACAAACTATTTTTTTTTAAATATTATATTTTGATTCCTAGTATTTCCTATAATCTAACATAAAAAAATATTTTTTAGCTTGTAATTGCCCCAGGAGTAGAAGCAACTGCCTTGATAATTCGACAAATTGCTGACCACAATTTAATGACCTCAAAGAGAGATCCTCATGAATGGTTGGATAAATCCTGGCTTGAAGTTTCACCATCTGAGGTATATTTTCTAAATGTATAAATTAGATATTTGCAAAACAAATATAAAAACCTGTATTTGAATTTACTTTCTGGTAACATTTTTCCCCCAAATGTCTCAAATTGAGTCGTAGGTACAATGACAAAAATTTTAATCTGCTGCAACGAGTAAAATAAAATGGATCACTTTTGAAAGACTACTGACTATTTCTTAAAATCTTTTCTAGGAAGAAATGTACGTACTTGTAGAATAAAATGGATCACTTTCAAAAGACTACTGACTATTTCTTAAACTATTTTCTAGGAAGAAATGTACTTACTTGATTTTCCATGTGTTAACCCATTGGTGGCTCAGCTCATGCTAAATAAAGGACCTTCACTGCATTGGATATTATTAGCAACTCTGTGTCAACTTCAGGAACTCCTACCTGAAGTCCCAGAAAAAGTGTTAAAGGTTAGTTATTTGAGATCTGTATTATGATAGGAATTTATTTCCTTTCTATTTGAGTATCTATTCTTACAATAGGATTTTTTAAATGAAGGTATACACGTTTAATTGTTTTGGACTTCAAATAGCAAAGAAATAATTTACTTGAGCTAAATTTCATACAGACTTTTCATTAGCTATCAATTATACATTTTATTTTATTTTATTTTATTTTTTATTTATTTATTGTTTTTGAGACGGAGTTTCACTCTTGTTGCCCAGGCTGGAGTGCAATGGTACAATCTCAGCTCACTGCAACCTCCACCTCCCAGGTTCAAGAGATTTTCCTGCCTCAGCCTCCCAAGGAGCTGGGATTATAGGCATACACCACCATGCCCAGCTAATTTTGAAATTTTTTTTTTTTAGTAGAGATGGGGTTTCACCATGTTGGTCAGTCTGGTCTCGAACTCCTGACCTCAGGTGATCCACCCACTTCGGCCTCCCAAAGTGCTGGGATTACAGTATTTTTTCTTTTTTTGAGATGGAGTCTCTCTCTGTCACCTAGGCTGGAGTGCAGTGGCTTGATCTCGGCTCACTGCAATCTCCACTTCCTGGGTTCAAGCGATTCTCGTGCCTCAGCCTCCCGACCAGCTGGGACTGCAGGTGTGCACCACCACACCTGGCTAAGTTTCGTACTTTTAGTGGAGACAGAGTTTCACCATGTTGGCCAGGCTGGTTTTGAACTTCTGACCTCAGGTGATCTAACAGCCTTGGCCTCCCAAAATGCTAGGATTACAGGCATGAGCCATAAACCCCAGCCTATATTATACATTCTAAAGCTATTTTATACAGATAAATTCCATATAATCAGCTTTAAATCATTTTGGAATATTGTGCTCACAGAAAATTCAATTATATACCCTATTCACATGTATTTACATTACCTCTTCCAAACAGTCCTAACACGTACTTCATTGTAGCTGTAAAGATAACTTTAGCCTTACTGGTAATATTTTAGAATTCTTATCAAGGAAATAGTATTCGTATATAAGATAATAGTATTCTTATCAAGGAAATAGTATACATGTAGAATTGTATAACTAAAAATTCTATTGTATTTGCTGTGAGCCTAAAATTGTTCTGAAAAATAGACTATTAAAAAATCTATTACAAGTGATTAGAAAATACGTATGAATTACAGTGAGTTTTTCTTTTAATAGAACCTAATGATTTCACGTTGTTAATACCTGGATCAATGTAATATCTATGAATAGACTACTTATTTATATTTTGCCTTCTTTCCATATAGATAAGCATCATTATTCATATTTACTAAACTGATGCTTGTATTATATTAATTCATTTTTTAGCATTTTTGTAGCATCACTTCCCTATTCAAGATTAGTTCTTCTTCTGTAACAAAATCACCGCAAATTTCATCACCTCAGGACAACAGGAATCGGATTAGTACCTTGTCTTCTCGGAGTTCAGCTTCTGATTTAGACTCTGTCATTCAAGAACATAATGAATATTATCAGTATTTAGGATTAGGAGAGACAGTGCAGGAAGACAAAACCACCACTTTGAATGACAATTCTTCCATTATGGAACTAAAAGAAATCTCAGGTTTTTTACCACCTGTGACTTCATATAATCAGACCAGCTACTGGAAAGACTCTAGTTGTAAACCTAATATAGTGCAGAATACTCCTTTTCTGATTAATATAGAATCAAGGAGACCGGCTTATAACTCCTTTCTAAACCACAGTGATTCAGAGTCAGATGTCTTTTCTTTGGGTCTAACACAAATGAACTGTGAAACTATAAAATCACCAAGTGACGCTCAGAAGAGAGTGTCAATTGTCCCCCGTTTTATAAATTCTCAGAAAAGGAGAACACATGAAGCAAAAGGTTTCATAAATAAAGAAGTATCTGACCCTATCTTTTCACTAGAGGGCTCTCATTCCCCTCTTCATTGGAACTTAAAGAAAACTATATGGGAAAAAGAGAATCACCCGTTCAACTTACAATATGGTGCAGAGCAGACTACATGTAACAAATTGTACTCTCAGAAAGGTAATTTATTCACTGATCAGCAAAAATGTCTATCAGATGAGTTTGAAGGCCTCACATGTGAAAGTTCAAATGATGAGACTTTCTGGAGAGAATTACCATCTGTCCCCAGTTTGGATTTATTTTGTGCTTCTGATTCTAATGCAAATCAAAAAGAATTCAACAGCCTGTATTTCTACCAAGGAGCTGGAAAAAGTTTAGGACAGAAAAGGCATCCTGAATCTTCATTTAACTCAGGAGACAAGGAATCATTAACAGGTAACACTATCCAATAGTTGATAAAACTACTCTCAAATTTAATTTTAAAAGAGAAAACCATCTCCAAATTTAACCTTTTTTTTGTTTTAATTACTATACTTAAAAAACTTCTCTAATAACTGTTGAGTAAAAGAGAAACTCTAAACTCTAAAATAAATGCAAAGAAAATATACTGTGTTAAATTCTTATAGACTTAAGTGAACTAAGCATTCAACTTAAGAAGTTAAAAATAAAAGCAGTGCAACTCTAAGTAAAGCAGGAGACTAAAATCAACAAAGATTAAACAGAGGAATCAGTGAATTAGAAAATTAACCTCTTTGTGGGGTAGGTATATTTAATTGAACATTTATTAACAGAGCCTAATTAGGTGCCAGTCTCTATTCTAAGTCCTTTATTGGATTATTTACTTTAATTCTAACAATTCTATTAAATAGGCACTATTATTAGCTCCATTCTGGTGGAAGTTTTTGAGTTGTCTGAACATTTAAGCTTATCAAATTTTTAAAAGAACAATTTAATTTTCTTATTTCTAGTGATTCTAGCTTTTCTTTCAGTGTCATTTCGTATTGCATTGGCCCAAGCATCTAAAACAAAATATTAAGTTCTAACGGCCATACAAAGGTGGCCTTCCCCAGGATAGGAGAAAAAGGGGAGGCCAGAGGGAAGCTGAAGTTTCAAACTTCTTTTCTTCATAGGTTTTTTTGTGAGGCCTGAGAGGGGCCAGGAAAATCTTGTATTCTTTGTTTTGTTTTAAAAAGACCTCCCAGATTGTATAAGCTCCAGGACTTGTAATACTTGGATTTGCTCTAGTTTAATAGTTACAACTTGTTTTGTTCCTCACTTTAATGGGAAGTATTCTGTGTCTAGTCTTGTAAAAACTTCTGTGAAAAATGCTAAATTTTATCCAAACTCATTTTAGTACATATTGGGAAAAATCAAATGTGTTTTCTCTATTGACCTATTCATGTCAAAGATTATATTCACAGGTTTACTAGTATTAAATTATCTTTGCCATTTCTGTGATAAACATAACTGGTTTTTGAGGGATGATTCTTTATTTTTAAAATTTTTATATTGTTGTTTTATTTAATATTTCATGCTACCTTGTCTAAGAGATTTTTTTTTTTTTGTAAGACAGGGTCTCCCCTCTGTGGCCCAGGCTGGAGTGCAGTGGCATGATCGGCTCACTGCCACCCCCACCTTTTGGGCTCAAGCGATCCTCCCGTCTTAGCCTCCCAAGTAGCTGGGATTACAGGCACACACCACCATGCCTGGCTAATTTGTTGCTATTTTTAGTAGAGACAGGGTTTTGTTATGTTGTCCAGGCTGGTCTCGAACTCCTGGGCTTAAGCGATCTACCCGCCTTGGTCTCCCACAGTGCTGGGATTACAGGAGTGAGCCACTGGGCCCGGCCTAAGAGATTCTTTTAACACGCTGTTAAATGCGGTAGCTAATATTTATTTATGATTTTCATGTCCACATTCATGATATTAGATTGTGTTCTTTATTTGTGCCTTATCACATTTTGACATAAACGTTATGCTAACTTCATAAACTGGATGAAAATTTCATATTTTTCTACTCTGAAACAAAATATGCATGTGAATTACTATATGTTCTTGAACACAGGGCACTCCAGTATATAACCTCCCATTTTTCAATGAGAAGACCCAGAAGTCGTTTTTAAATAAATTCTAACATTAAATGCTAGAAGCAGCTTAAAGCTTATAGGTATATGAGTGGAATGGTCAAACATCTACCTATATTTTAATTCATTAATTTAGTTATATATTTTTAAATCACATACTCTATAAAATAATGTCAATTTAGAAACATTAATTTCTTCCAGTTTCCAAGTTATTTCCATGAGATAATTTTATTCAAACATTTCATATGACTCTTTGATACTAATATCTACATTCAATATGACAAATTTTATTTAACTGGTTTTCCATAGTACATCATTACCTCCAAATACATTGCTTAAGATACAACACTTTTTGAATTAATATTGGCACAGCCCTGGAAAATTTATCCAAAGCCATTAGCATAACCCATAACCTCAAGATAATTTTCCATTTGTCCTGAAGTGTATATATGGGATCTCCATGATATAATTGCTTACTACATTGCTTTATTTTTATTTTTTGCCATGTCTGTTTAACAAAATACATTGCTTTTAAAACTTATTATTATTATTATTATTGACAGAGTCTTGCTGTGTCACCCAGGCTGAATCATCCTTCCTCAACCTCTTGAGTAGCTGGGACGAAAGGCATGCACCATCACACCCAGCTAATTTTTGTATTTTTTATAAAGGCAAGGTCTTGCCATGTTGCCCAGTCTGGTCTCAAACTCTTGGGCTCAAGCAATCCGCCTGCCTCAGCCTTCCAAAGTGCTGGGATTACAGGTGTGAACTACTGCACTCCACCCTGCCTTTTAAACTTTTAAATAATGGTACCCTAACTCATGTAATTATGAGATTATATCCCCAGGGATAATTATTAAAACTGTTTCATAATTTTTAGTTTTCCATTTTACTGATTTCATAATCAGCCTCTGTAAGTATCCAAATCAGGAATTTTTCACGTAAATGTATCATATATAAAAAAGTCATATAAGGTGAGTTCTTACATGATCACCAGCTATCATTCCTCAGGGCTTAGAATAAATTTCACATTACAGCTGTGGGTCAAGGATCAAGCTCATGAGGGAAAACTTAAAAGCAAGAGTATTAAAAATGGCATATTAAAGACTCTGGAATGGCAGCTGAATATGAGCTACTAATACTATTTTTAAATATGGTATTCTAATTTTTTTTTTTTCTTATTGATCTATTATAAATTTTTTATTTGAGCCGAGAGTGGGGTTTTTCTCATGTTGTTGGGTTTTTTTTGAACTTTTGTTATTTCTGACAACTGCATTGTTGTCAGTTTATTATTTACTCCTTCCATTTATTAATGATGATTCTTTATCCAACTTGGCAAGGATGTAGTGAATTTTGCTTATAATGTCCAAAATGCTGGTAATCTCTTCAAAACTGTTTTCATCTGTGAATGTACTTGGGATACTTTGTATTGGTTAACTGGAAATTTGCGTGTGCTTTATAATTGAACACGTGGATACTAATATAGGGATAACTATATATGGATATCCATATCTAAATAATATATGGATAATAAATTGGAGTTATTAAATAGGTGCAAAATATACATTCATTTCATGGGAAAGCTTCCTGGCAGCTATAGAAAAAGAAATTTAAGCGTTTTTAGAAATTTTAGAATTGGCTGTGAGAGATTGATATCCAGAAAAAAACGTTTCTATCACATTGGTAGCTTAAAATCAGCCATGGTGGGCGTCTTCATATCAGAAAAATTGGCAGATGCTACAAATCAGGCCTTTCCTTGTTTCCCCCACACCACCCCGAGAGCTGGTTGTTAAACATTTATCAGCATGCTACTGATAGTCCAGGTTCTCCCACAGCTTTACAGCGAAGGACCAAGGTCCTGTCAACATTAATATTCCCTGTATTTCATCTAATTGTTTACTTAAGGATTCTTTAGCTCCTCAATTAGAGTTAAAGATTTGTTTTCCAGACATGCCTTTAAAGACATGAATTTACAGATAGATTCCTAAACACATAACCTCTCCCTGAAAAGAAATATGTCTCTAGTGAAAATGGTATTCCCTAGAGGGTATATGTTCATGAGAAGAAAATTAGCCCAAGTGAGAAAAAGCTGCAGTCAGGAATAGAAGGGCAAACCAGAAAAAAAAAAAGAATTTAAAAAAAAAAAAAAAAAAAACTGACAGAATTGTATACACTTTCACCACAAAAATGGATACAAGGTACACGGAGACCAGGCAATATGTCTTTGTTTTAGGTTCAAAGTCTGTCAAAATGAGCCTCTAATTTATATCCTAATTAATGAGGACTTATTGGAAACTTTCAGGAATTAGGAAGCCCTGCCTGAGTTGTTCCCAAACCATTTTGGATCGTTTTTACTTAAAATGTTAAAATTAGAAGATAACTTAGAGATTAAGTATTGAAATTTTTCATTTCACAGAAGAGAAAATTGAAATCCAGGGAGATTTAACTACTTGTACAAGGCATGAGCATAAAAATATATGCATTTATCACTAATTTTTAATACCGGGCCATTAGGTTCAGAGGCATTTATGTTAAAAAAAACACTTTTTAATAGTTATTATTTTATCCCTGTTGGGAAATTTTGACACTTTGTAGATGATGATGAAGACACAAAATCCATTTGAACAGTGAGGAAAACATACTTCAGCCGGGTGTGTTGGCTCACACCTGTAATCCCAGCACTCCGAATGGCCGAGGCAGGTGGATCACCTGAGGTCAGGAGTTTGAGACTAGCCTGCCCAACATGGCAAAACGTGTCTCTACTAAAAATACAAAAAATTAGCCAGGCATGGTTGCAGATGCCTGTAATCCCAGCTACCCAGGAGGCTGAGGCAGGAGAATCGCTTGAACTCAGGAGGCAGAGGTTGCAGTGAGCCAAGATTGTGCCACTACACTCCAGCCTGGGTGACAAGGGCAAAATTCTGTCTCAAAAAAAAAAAAAAAAAAAAAGGAAAAGAAAAAAAACCTATACTTTACTATTGTAAGCAATAAAATGGTTTTCCTTTTTCTTCTTTTAACAGGTTTTATGTACTCACAAGTACCACAATTCAAAAAACGACGTCTAGCCTATGAAAAAGTCCCGGGTAGAGTTGATGGGCAAACTCGGCTGAGGTTTTTTTGAAGGAGGAGAAGAGCAATGTTACATGTAATATTCTACTGTTTTTCATGCTAATCCACTAGCAAAATTATTTAGATTTGCTTATACACTAAAGAAAATGTGATTGTTCATACATGTCTCAGTGTTTCTGTATTAAATATTCATAATATGTATTCTGCCCTATGGTTTGCATCTTTGTAAGTTAAACATTCTAATTTATCAATTAGTAGAATAATTATCATAAGATTCAAAATGTCTTCCAGACACCCCTACACACAAACCATTTAAATGAGTCTCCAATACAGCCTGACCCTTTGAGTCAGGAAGTGAAGATCACCGCATCAAGAAAGTTAAAACCTAGGACAAAATTGAAGTTAGAAAACTTCCAACTTAAAGTATTGTTTTCTGTAAACACAATTTAAGAACAAATGACTAAGATGAAGTATTTGCAACCCAGATAATAGGAAAAAAAGTTCACATTCCTCATATTTAAAGAATTCCTACAAACTGATAGAAAGAAGACAACCTGATAGAAGAATGGGCAAAATATATGAATAGATATTTCCTCAGAAAAAAACAAACATTGTCAATAAACATTTGAAACACAATGAAGTTTCATTACTTATTAGACAAATGCAAATTAAAACAATGTTACTGTTTTTTCACCTATCAGTTGCCAAAATTTTTGAATATTCATACTATCCAATATCTACATATTGAAGAAAAGAACACTTTCCTATATTATTTGTACAGCTTCTTTAGCACAGTTTGTGTAAACCCACTAAGATGAAAAATGCTCCTATCTTTTGACTCAACAACCACATTTCCAGGAATCTGTCTTAAAGAAATATCCAATTACACAATGAAATACCATATAATTTGTAATAGTTAAAAATTATAGACAATAAAAATACTATCAGTAGGGGAATAGACCAACAACTTAAGACTATAGAATACCATGAAACCATTAGAAGAAAGTAAGTCCGTGTGCTCTGACAAGGCAGGATGTCCATAACATAAAGTAAAAAAAAAAAAAAAAAAGAGGGGAAAACAATATATAAAATACTGTATGTTGCACAACTCCATTTCTGTTTTTTTAAAATAGACCTTTGAAAATTCAAAAATTTTCCAAAATGATCACTGTATCAGGGAACAATGTGGGCATAAGATGAATTTCACATTCTGATATGCAATTTTGTTCACAAGAAACACTAGGTGAACTCAAAAACGATACCCAACTGAAATAAGCTGGATAGGAATACACAAAACACACACACACACACCACACTTCACAGGGTCATTGAACCACACAATGTAGCTAATGCCACATTCGGTGTCTCAACTTTCTGGCTAGATAGCCCACCTGCTACCACCTCACAGTAACTCGCCAGTTGCAACTTGGCTAAGCAGCTTCCTACCTTCCCCTTTCTTTAGTTGTTCCCCACTTTCTTCTCAGGTCTCTGCCATTTTTCTCTATTTATTCTCCCACTCTTTTTCTATCTCTCTTTTGTTCTTTTCCTTGAGCAGAAAGGGTACCAACTATGGCTGCTAGGCAGGGCTGGCCAGTGGGACAGTGGGGCCTACAGGCTCAAGAGCAAATTTTGAGTATTTTTCAAGGTAAGGAGCCAAATGTATTATAGTATTTGTGTATTCCTTAATCATTTAACATGTTTAAAAGTGTGCTGTCATTTTCTTTAGATTTCTGTCTTTTTTTACTGTTACTGGCAAAATTTTTTAATATTAAGCCCCAACTGCATTTTCCCACAGGCCCTGTGGTGGTTATGGTGTGATTTTATATAGCTTGGTGATTTTTAGGAATGCCTATGTCATATTATAGCAGCACTACTGGATACATATTCTTCTTAGCAGCTGCTTAATATAATCTGCCATGATATATTTAATCATTCTTTCACTAATGAACATTTAGGCTGACTCCAGCTTTGTCATGAAAAATATATGGACAGACACATTCTCAAACTTTTAACAGTAGGAGCTAGAGTAATAAATACAAAGGTTGTCATTCTTTATACATTTGGATATATTTTGAAGGTACAGCTGAGGAATCAGGGATAGCACCAAGGTTTGTGACCTAAGAAGAATGACGTTGTCATTTATTGCAATGGGGAAGATTATGAGAAAGGTATACTTTACAAAGCTTGGGAGTTCAGTTTTTGGGCAAGTTAAATTTGAAATACCTACTAGACTTCCAAGTGGAGATACTAAGTAGGTATTTGTATTATGTAAGTCTCAAGTTCAATAGAAAATATAAATCTGGAAAGTATAAATTTGGGAGTCATCAAACTATAGATGATGTTTAAGGCTATAAAAATGGATGAGATTACCAAGGTAGTGAATATAGATAGAAAATAGAAAAATTTCAACCACCAAGCCATGGGATAACATTAGACAGAAATAGAGGAAAACAGAGAGATTGAGAAGCGATCAGTGATGTAGGAGAAAAACCAGGAGATTTCCTGAAAGCCAAATGCAAAAGATGTTTCCAGAAGGAGAGAGTAATCGGTTGTGTCAACTGCTATTGACAAATCATATGAGAGGAGGAAAGAGAACCATCGGATTTACCAGTGTGGAGCTCTTTGGTGATCTTGATAGGAGCAGTGTTCGGAGCAATGGTGGGGCAAATGCCTGATTATAATAGATTCCAGAAAGCACAGGAAAGGAAACCAGGAGATGGGGAGTTTAGACAACTCTTTCTGAAACTTTTGCTGGATAGATGAGAGATGGGGTATTGGCTAGAGGAAGAAATCAAGAGAAGGTAGTTTTAACAGAAAAATCTCACAGTGTTTGTAAATAAATGGATGGGATGGAATGCTCCAGTACAGGAGCAAATGCTAATGGAGACAGAGACAGAGATTTGCTGGACAGAAGTCCCTGGGAAGGTGAAAAGACATGGGATATAGTGCAGAAAAGGAGGGAGTTAGTCTTGGCTAGAACCATAGAGAGTTGGTCCACAGGCATAAGAAGAACCATTGAGATTATAGGCAGAGATACAGATAGATGTGGTGGGAGATTATGGTCATTCTCTTCTGATTGCTTCTATTTTTTTCCTCTTAATTTTTCTGTTTCTTTGATCAGAAAAGCAGAACCACTGAGTATTATAGAATAAAGGGTTTATTATAAGGATTAGGCCTTGTACAAATGTGGGAACTGCTTTAAAAGTTATGTAAGACAGTTGCCTTTGCATCTGGTGTTGGGTCTGAAGTCACTTCAGGTCAGCTAAGCTCATTGTCAGGAGAGTTGGAAGCAAAATGGGGAAGATAAACTGGAACTTGCCAGGACAAACTAGACTCACTTTCAACCTCAGTGATATGAAAGCAAGGAAGCTGAGAGTGAAGAAGGAGACTGTATTGGAGATTTGAGAAGAAATAATTTACGAAACAGTCACCTAGAAGAGTGAGAGAGTGAAGGGAATGGGGAACTATAGTGTATGTTCGCCAGAAAATATAAAGATCCTCTTAAATTAGTGATCATGACTCTGAAGTGAGAGCATTAAATAGGTCACAAATGGAGGAGGGGTGCTCAGTAGAAAGGAGGAAAACAAAGACAGAGAATTGCATTTAAAGGGCTGCAGCGCCGGCGCGGTGGCTCATGCCTGTGATCGCAGCACTTTGGGATACCGAGGTGGGCGGATCACGAGGTCAGGAGATCGAGACCATCCTGGCTAACCTGGTGAAACCCCGTCTCTCCTAAACATACAAAAAATTAGCCGGGCATGGTGGCAGACACCTGTAGTCCCAGCTACTCGGGAGGCTGAGGCAGGAGAATGGTGTGAACCTGGGGAGGCGGAGCTTGCAGTGAGCTGGAATTGTGTCACTGCACTCTAGCCTGGGCGGCAGAGCCAGACTCATCTCAAAAAAAAAAAAAAAAAAAAAAAAAGGGCTGCGGCTCGGCTTAGTCAAGACTGTGTAAGGAAGCAAAAGTGAGAGTGGGGCAAGGGAGTTGACAAAGTATGCAAGGCAGTGACCATAATAATGATAATGTTATAATGTTAACATTGTAAATGGGACACAAAGTACATTTTATTATAAATTGAGCTGTGCATATAACCTCTATATAGAGCTTTCTCTAAACCATGTTCAAAACTGAGGCTAAACCTGAAGTCCACATGCGGTCTCCCTTCCTTCCTCCCCTCAACAATGGCCTTCCCCTTGACATTTAAATGTACTGAAGCTTCTGAAGGAAGCTTTTCTAGACTTCATATCCTCTCCAACTACTCCTGCTCTGTTCTCTTTCACAGCTGAACTTCTCAAGATGATATATATCAGAAGTCTTTAGACTGAGGTACACCTACCATTAGAGCATATTACAAAGACACTTCAAGGAGTGAGTACATAAGCACCAACAGTTGTAAAAGAGTAAATTTCCAGTGCTTCAATTTCCACAGACACTCTTTCCCAAGCCAGAGAACACACCTGAGACCTACACATCACAATGGTTCTCTTTTTTTCCATCCTCCACTTTTACAATTGTCCTTCCACTTTGCAAAATAAATATATATCTGTCACCCATCCTGAATCTTACTAAGGTCCAAGACCTAAGATCTAAATACTACCAGAGCAGTAAATAAAGGAACAATTTGAAATACTGGGATCAGCAAAATCTCCTTTAATTAAACCACCATAACATCCCATTCTTCTCACTAAGAGATGCATTTCCATTACATTTACTTTTTAAAATTTAAATAAAGTGGGTTTTTTTTTGAGATGGAATTTTGCTCTGTCACCCAGGCTGGAGTGCAGTGGTGTGATCTCAGCTCACTGCAACCTCTGCCTCCTGGGTTCAAGCAATTCTCCTGTCACAGCCTCCTGAATAGTTGGGACTACAGGCGCAAGCCACCATGCCCGGCTGATTTTTTGTATTTTTAGTAGAGACAGGGTTCCACGAGATTGGTCAGGCTGGTCTCGAACTCCTGACCTCAGGTGATTCACCCACCTCGGCCTCCCAAAGCGCTGGGATTACAGGCGTGAGCCACCATGCCCAGCCAATATTTAAATAAACTTTCAATTTTAGAGGAAATTAACAGAAAATTTACAAAAATAGTATAAAGAGTTCCCAAACATAAAACACCGCATTTCTCCTATTATTAATACATTACTATTACTATGGTACATTGGTCACAACTAATGAACAAATATTGATACATTATTATTAACTAAAGTCCATCCTTTATTCAGAACTCATAGTTTTTCTTTAATGTCCTATTTATGTTATAGGATCTCCTATAGGGATATATCCTTATATAGGATATATATACCCTCATGTAGGATCTATCGTTAGATTTAGCATCATGTCTCCTTAAGCTCCTCTTAGCTGTGACAGTTTCTCAAATTTGCCTTTTTTTAATGACCTTGAAGTTTTGAGGAATACTGGTCAGGTATTTTATAGAATATTTCTCAATTTGGATTTGTCTGATGTTTTCCTCGTGATTAGACTTGGGTTATGCGCTTTGAGGAGGAAAACTACAGAATTAAAGTTTCATTCTCAATACATAGTATCAAAGGTATATGTTATCAACATGACTCACCACTGATTATGTTAAATTTGATCACCTAGATAAGGTACCATTTGCCAGGTTTCCCATTAAAAAGTTACTTCCTACCCTTTTCCATATTGTACTTTTTGGAAATAAGTTGCTAAAGTGTAGTCCACATTTAAGGGGTAGGGATTTATATTCCACCTCCTTGAGGAAAGGGTATCTATATAAATTATTTGGAAGCTTTCTGTACAGGAGATTTATCTCTTCTCCCCCAATTTATTTACTTATTCAATTATTTATTTATATAGTACTTACTCATAGATATTTATGTATACTAAGGGTTTGCTATGGTTTGAACATGTTCCCCAATAGGCAAATGTTGAGAACTTAATTCCCAGTGCAACAGTTTTGAGAGGAAGGATCTTTAAGAGCTTATTAGACCCTGCCCTCATGAATGAATTAATGGTATTATTGCAGGAGTGAGTTAGTTAGTACCATAGGAGTGAGTTCCTGATAAAAAGGATGATGAGCCCCCTTTCTCTATTGCCCTATTGCACTCTCTTGCCCTTTTGTCTCTTCCGTGGGATGACACAGCAAGAGGGTCCTTGCCAGATGCTCATGCCATGCTTTTGGACTTCCCAGCCTCCAGAACAGTGAGCCAAATAAATTTCTCTTCATTATAAATTACCCAGTCTGTAGTATTCTGTTATACCACATAAAATGGACTAAGGCAGGTTTATAATTCAATATGACATTTAAAAAATATTATTGGCCAGGTGTGGTGGTTCATGCCTATAATCCCAGCACTTTGGGAGGGCAAGGAAGGTGAATCACTTAAGGTCAGGGGTTCCAGACCAGCCTGGCCAACATGGTGAAACCGTATCTCTATTAAAAATACAAAAATTAGCCAGGTATGGTGGCATACCCTTGTAATCCCAGCTACTTGGGAAGCTGAGATACAAGAATCTCTTGAACCCAGGAGGCAGAGGTTGTAGTGAGCCAAGATCATGCCATTGAACTCCAGCCTGGGCAACAGAGTGAGACTCTGCCTCAAAAAAAAAAAAAAAGTTCAAATTATTCTAGGTTTAGCCAATGGGAGCTCTTTCAGTTTGCTCCTATGTTCCTTAGATAAATCCCCACCGTTTTGTTTTTTGACCACTTCTTTACTTTCTCACATTATAAGATATTAAGACTCATCTAGTATATTCCTTGCCCCAGCTCTAGAATCAGTCATTTCTCCAAGGAGCTCTAGTACCCTTTATTGGAGAATGGTATTAGCCACCAAAATCTGGGCACTGGATATGCTCATTGCTACTGAAGTGTCTTTGCTCCAAGGCCCTCTAAGCAAACAGAGCTAAAAATAGATGTGTTATAGTCATTTCTGTATATACATATATCTACAAGTTTATCTACATCTATCCATCAGTATCTATATTAAGATAAACATGAGTTCGGCCGGGCGCAGTGGTTTATGCCTGTAATCCCAGCACTTTGGGAGGCCAAGGCGGGTAGATCACGAGGTCAGGAGATCGAGACCATCCTGGCCAACATAGTGAAACTCTGTCTCTACTAAAATAAAAAAATTAGCCGGGCTTGGTGGCATGTGCCTGTAATCCCGGCTACTCAGGAGGCTGAGGCAGGAGAATCGCTTGAACCAGGGAGTCGGAGGTTGCAGCGAGTCGAGATCACGCCATGGTACTCCAGCCTGGCGACAGAGCAAGATTCCGTGTCAAAAAAAAGAAAAAAGAAAAACAAGAAAGATAAACATGAGTTCATTCTTACATTTGTATTCTAATCCAGTACCACATGGTTCATTATAGCTTCCCTGCTTGCTTATCTGTAAACCGAACCCCCACTCCAACAGTGAGACACTTAACTCCCACCATCCTCTATCCATTGACTGTTTTGTTCAATCCCAATTTATATCTATGGTAGGTTCAGATTTGTTAACCCATACCCCATGAGAAACAACTTCACCAACTAGCGTACAAGGCTTATGAACAATCCGTTTGTCTTTAGAGTTCCAGTCGTTTCCAAAGTCAGCCCCCCTTTCTCTACCCTCTTAGTTAAGTAATATCATGCATTTGTAATATGTATTTTCTTTTCATATTTAATTATCAAAATTTATAATATATTTATGTGGTTTTGAACACTTGTACTTAAATTGAATTAGTAATTGAGAAAAACCATTTAACTTATAGTCTTAAGGTCACAAGAAATATTTTTTAATTATTTCAATTTATTTATATCCTATTACAGAGAAGTATGATAGGTTGATCATAAAAGGCTTTCAAGCATAAACATTACATTAGGATTTGCATCAATCTGGGTTCAACCAAGAGAGAAACTGCACGGTAATTTAAACAGGGGAAATTTAATATAAAAAAGTATTAAGCTGTGAATGAGAACTCTAAGGGTACCCTAAAGTTGAGGGAGAGCCCAAAAGAAAGACAAACCTGGTCACCTATTTGAAGACCTCTTTGAAGAAGGTGTGGTTGTAGCCCACTGGACAACAAAGAAATTTTATTTTATTTGGGGCCAGAATTGGTCCATAATTGCTGGGAAAACAAGAACAACCCTTTGGGGCATTGGCAAGCCAAGGCTGGTAGGCAGGATAAGACCTAGAGCACACAATGTTCATGACAGGAGGGCTGTGGGCAAAAAACCTTTTGCATACAGCAGAGCCAGAGTTGATGGAGGTGGGGGACGTAGAGTTGTGGCACCACTGTAGGCATTGCTGGAACCAGGAAATAAACAGGCTGCCCTCTGTAGAAACCTACCACGCTTCTGTGTACAGCTTGGGCTTGGAAAGCTCTGGGCTTTGGTGCAGAGCAAAGGTCAGTTGACTGGCTTGCTAAATGGCCATCACTGTAGGGCCCCAGCAAGCATGCGTGAGGCGCTGAGGAGAGGGTATGAGGAGCAGCAGCCTGGGCTAAGACTCAGAGCCACATTGTCTGAGGCTCCCAGCTACAGCACTACGGCCTTCATGAAGAGCTAGAAAAAGCTGCACTTTGCCTAGCACTGGAGAAAACCACGTGAGATCCAGGAAGACATACCCATTCCTTCCTCCTGGAATATCTCCCCAACACCCTCTATGAACAAATCAGCATTATGCCAGTTGGCAAAGGAAAGATATTTAAAGGATCTAGATCCATTTTCACAAAACCAATGAAGTATGACTTTGGAGATGAGGGGCAATAAAAGGGTGATTGAGACAGGATTAAATTTTGTGGGGAAAGTAAATTGGTAGTATGATTTTAGAGAAGAAAAAAGAATCACGTAACATTTCTGACTAAAGGAGAGTATGGTTTGCATATTTTTAAATGGATGATGGTAGGTTTCAAATGATGATGGTATTTGTATTCCACTGAATATATTTAAAAGAAAAATGAAATAATTTCATGTTAAAATGCTATAATTTTAATAAAATTATATATTAAATTATATATATTTAAACTTATGATGATATAGATAAACTTATGATATATATTATACATAAACTTATAATATATATTATACATAAACTTATGATAAACATTTAAATGCCAACTGTAACGTGGAGATACACAGGGCTGACATTATTTCATTTAGGTTGCATATAAGCAAAAATGTTTGAAGACCACAAGTATAATCCACCTTTATTTCCTGACTTCTGAAATTATCACCCTATCACTACCATAATTAACCTCTACCTTCTTAGATCCAAAGGACATTTAGACATCACCTTAATTGACCTCTCTTCAGCATTTGATACTATTAATCACTTCTTCCTTTTTGAAACAAGCTTAACTTGGCTTAACAGTGCCTGTCCTACTTTCCTCTTTCTACTACCGTTTTACCATCATGCATGCTTACTACAGGAATACATTCTCAGAAATGCATCATTAGACGATTTCATCATTGTGTGGACATGATAGAGCATAATTCACAAACCCAGGTAGGGTAGCCCACTACACACCTAAGCTATATGGTATAACTTATTGCTCGTAGGCCACAAACCTGTATAGTACATTACTGAATATTGAAACACAATGGTATTTGTGTATCTAAACGTAAAAGGATACAGAAAAATACTATATGAAATATGGCATACAGTGTAAGAAAGCAGCACAAAATACAACATCCACATAGGGTTCTAATGGGAACTGCTTGCCCTTCAATTCATTGCTGGTGATAGTGATGCTCACCTCTGAGGTCTTTTTACGGGCTTTACTCCAAGTCCCTAAGCCCAGCCCAAGTCTGGGCCTCACCAAACATCAGCTGTCTCTTCCAATTGTGGATGGGCATAAGATATTCCTTCCCTTGCCACTGAGACTCAGAATATAACTGGGGAAAAACACCAGGATGTCCCATTTCCTTGCCTCTCACAATAGGAGGCTCCTTATATACCCCCAATAATTAGGCCTGCCCGAAAACAAGGGATCCAACAATTTTAATAAGTGGAGTAGCCTGGTGAGAGAGGTGAAGAGTGCAAACTATAGTAATCCAGAATGAGAGCTGGAAAAAAAAAAAAAAAAAAAAGACATGTATTGAGGCAATTATTGGACTTATTCCTAATTCAAACATAATATCCATAAAGAAAGGGATCAACCTGTGGGTTCATTTTGGATCCATGATCTATATTAAATGGCAAAAAAAGAGAAAGTGTATTTGCAGCATTATCTGGTAATACTAAGAAACCTGCAAAATGAGAAGGTAAAAAAAATGTGCATTACATCCTGTAACAATCTAGAATCAAGGGAGCTGTGAGGGGAAGTTTATGCTACTCCTATGGGATGCAATCCCACTGTTATGGAATTTCCAGCCATCCTGTTGATAGAAAGTATTTTGGAACTGTTTGATTTTATAGGTAAATACCATCCCTCAATCGGTTAGGGTAAACTTAACATGATATATGGAATTGTTTTGTTTCCACAGAGGATTTATGGTGATATTCCAGTCACCATCTTTTTTAAAAAAATCTTATTTAGAAATGTTGAGACAAGCTTTTTCTAGGTAAATAACTAGATAAATAAAAATTAAAAGAACTTTTAACAAATATCTGTTCGATACAGGATAATAATCCAAACAAATTTTGAACAAAAGGCTTTAGACTGCAATTTTTGGCAGGGACAGAAAGAACACAGTATACCTTACTGAAGAATAGTAGTCATGGCCAGATGTGGTGGCTCATGCCTGTAATCCCAGCACTTTGGGAGGCTGAGGTAGGCAGATCACTCGAGGTCAGGAGTTCGAGACCAGCCTGGCCAACATGGTGAAAACTCATCTCTACTAAAAATAAAAAAGTTAGCCAGGAGTAGTAGTGCACACCTGTGATCCCAGCTACTCAAGAGGTTGAGGCAGAAGGATCACTTGGACCTGTGAGATGGAGGTTGTGGTGAGGCAAGATCATGCCACTGCATTCCAGCCTGGGTGACAGAGTAAGACTCCATCTCAAGAAAAAAAAAAAAAAAAAAAAGAATGGTAGTCATCATCAGTCGCACTTGCTTCTCATCAAAGAGAAAAACCATCACTATGGCAGTTTCTGCGCATATCAACTCCCATGTGAAGATTTTTGCCATAATTTCTCAGAACATCTTAAACTGACCACCATCTATCTACACCCAAAGTGTAAATATAACCAATCCACCATTCTTGTCTGCCCCTGCCACTAAATAGAAACACCTTAACTTAGTAATCAAAAAGCTAGATAAGGGATTCTGGTGTGATGACTTGAGCCTAGTTTTAGCATAACTATGAAGAAAAATGAATTTAATTTGAAGCAGTAGGAAATTAAAAATTAAACCGTTTGATTTAGATGACAGTTGACTATCATCTGTGAAGCTGTAAATATCAACCACGTTGAACATGGGGAATATTTGGATATAAGACATGGTATATGGCTATGATGTCAACTCAACTTAGCTAAGCCGAAGCTACCACTTCTTTAATGTTATATGGTTGACCCTTGAACAAAAAGGGTTTGAATTACCAGGTCCACTCACAGGTGGATTTATTTCAATAACATGTGAATAGAAAATACAGTATTTTGGCCAGGCGGGGTGGCTCACACCTGTAATCCCAGCACTTTGGGAGACTGAGGGGGGCAGATCACCTGAGGTCAGGAGTTCAAGACCAGCCTGGCCAACATTGTGAAACCCTGCATCTACTAAAAAGTACAAAAATTAGAAGGGCATCATGGTGTGTGCCTGTAATCCCAGCTACTCGGGAGGCTGCGACAGGAGAATCGCTTGAACCTAGGAGGTGGAGCTTGCAGTGAGCCAAGATTATGCCATTGCACTCCATCCTGAGCAACAAAGAGCAAAACTCCATCAAAAAAAAAAAAAAAAAGAGAAAAGGAAGGAGGGAGGGAGGGAGGGAGGGAGGGAGGAAGGAAGGAAATACAGTATTTGCCAGTTGCAAAACCTACTTATAGGGAGGGCCAACTTTTCATATACACAGGTTTTGCAGGGCCAACAGCCAGACTTGGTACGAGTGGATTTTTGTAAACTGGAGTGGGGTGGAGGGGCGCATCCTAAAACCAATGGCCCACGTATATTAAGGGAAGACTGTACTTATTATATCATAGATAGCTTTCTAGGTTGTATTTGTTACAGTAGTACTAGGTGCTGTAACAGAAAAGCCCTGAAACCTCAGTGGCTTAACATTGAGAAATTTATTTCTTGACCATTTGAGATCACTTGCTTAGGGCAAGGAGAGTACTCCACTCCACAGAGTCACAGAGAGAGCCTGTCATCTTCAACACACGGTTGCCAGCCCACCCAGGGTATTTACTTCCAAACAGACAGCAAACAAGGGAAGAGCAAAAACATTGCACTGCCCAGAGGCACATGGTCACATCTAACTAGAAAAGAGGCTGCAAATTGTAATCTCTCTAGTAGGGTGCCCGGAAAGAAAAAGAAATAGGATTTGGTGAAGAGCTAGAAAGTCTCTTCTCTACTGCACTCTACCATTCTGGTCCCCAAATAGCCATTTCTTTCATCCTCTCACACACAGAATACAATGAGTCCCACCTCAAGAGAGGAAAACCGAAGTTCAGTTAGTCACTGCAGGCAGCTCAAAGGCCAGGATTATGAGGTAATGCTCGTTTTTCCCCATCAGGGCTAGATATGGCTCCTGAAAGTCTAGTGACCTACAAACTTTTTGGTTATCTATTGTCATTTCCCCCAGTCTCACATACCAATATTAAAAACACAAGAGCGGGAGACTCAATGAACTTCCCATGCAGAAGGGGAAAGAATGAGAGACACACAGAAGTCAGTGGTCAGCATTCTGAAATCCAGCCGTGCAGATGTGAAGGCCCTCCTCTGGTAGGTCGTCATTTTACCCTCTGGAAGAAACCCTTATCCATGGTTTTCCATCCTCACCCCATCCTCAGCTCCTCCCTCTGGAAGTCCTCCCTTATCCATTATTCTCCTTGGACCCCTTCAGAGAGTGTCTTCCTTAGGGACTACAAAGCTTTCTCCACTTACTTTCTGAAATGTAAGTTTAAGGGCCTCAAGTTAAGTTTATTCGACTTCAACAGTTTTAGGGCCATTTTCTCAAATCCCCCCAAAAATTTGATGGGTTCTGATCTATTTGTTTCCAGTTAGTTCCATGTACCAGTAACTACATCCAATGTTCTATATAGACATAATCCTCATGCTTAATTTCTGTATTTATTTATTTTTGCTTCCTTGTACCATGCCTCTCCAAACCTGAATGACAGTTAAGTTGAAGCCATGAGGGTTAATCCGATCTCAGACTCCTCAATCTTGTTTGGGATTTACAGAGATTTTGCCAAATTCCTCTCCCAAAGGGTTATAGCACATTACACCCTAATAAGGTATAAAACTGCCCAGTCTCCTTCATCCTCACCAGCAATGGTACACAGCACAGCGGTTTAGGGTGTGGTCTCTAGAGCTGGACTGCTCGACATCAGATAGCAGTTCTATCATCCATTAACTGTTGGATTATGGATGATGTTCAACTCACCTGCGCCTCACTTCCCACATCTGTGCAAAGGAGACAAAGAAGATATTCTCATCCAAATTTTAAAAATAATTATGGGTGATGAAACTGAGACCCAGAGAATTTGATTTGTTCAAGGTCACACCAATAAGGAGTAAATAACCTAATACACATAATACTTAGAACATGGCATGTAAGTTCTTAATGGATATGCCTTTTTATTTTTCGTTTTCTAATTTGAGGGATTGAAAAATGATACCTCATTATCACTGTCTTTACATTTCCCCTGCTTACTAGTGGAGTTATGTGCTCTTTCGTTTGGATTCTCTCCTCTGTGAATTGCTTTTTCATACCCTTTACTCATTTTTTTCTCATCATATACAATCAGAATATTCTGTATATTAGGGATATTAGCCCATTATCTCTCCTATACCTGTAGTGCAGTGGCACGATCTTGGCTCACTGCAACCTCTGCCTCCCAGGCTCAAACGGTTCTCCTGCCTCAGCCTCCCAAGTAGCTGGGATTACAAATACACACCATGCCTGGCTCTGCTTTTTCTTTTTTTTTTTTTTTTTGGTCTGTAATGATTTTTACAAGAGGTTTTTGCTTTTGTTTGTTTGTTTTTTGGCCTGTAATGATTTTTACAAGAGGTTTTTTTTTTTTAATTTAAAAAACTTAGAGACAAAGTCTTACTATCTTGCCTAGGCTGGGATTATAGACATGAGCCACCACGCCCATCCCCTCCTCATGTTTTATACACACACACACACACACAACGATTAACGATTAAGCAGAAATTTTATTTAGTAAGATTGACATTTTAATGAAATTATATTTTTATGTTGGGTTTTTATTTTGGTTTGGTATTTTTGAGACAGAGTCTCACTTTGTTGCCCAGGCTGGAGTGAAGTTGCATGAATACAGCTCACTGCAGCCTCAACCTTCTGGGCTCATGCAATTTTCCTGTCTCAGCCCCCCAAGTAGCTGGGACTACAGGTGCACGCCACCATATCCAGCTAATTTTTGCATCTTTTGTTGAGATGGGGTTTCACCATCTTGCACAGGCTGGTCTCAAACTCCTGATCTCAAGCAATTCACCCACCTCGGCCCCACAAAGAGCTAGGATTACAGGTGTGAGCCATAGCACCTGGCCAAAATTGTTTTCATATACTAGAATTGCCATGTCCCTCCATTTATTTACACTCTGTTTTATAACATCAATAAAATCTTTTTTATGGCCCTTGCACTTTTGTTTATTCCCAAGTATTTTTATAGTTGTATCATTAAAGTAGAAAGGGGATATACTTTCCATTTCCATTTTAAACCAGCTATTGTCAGTATAGAAAATGTTATTTTCCTATGTCTTTTTTATCCAGCTAGCCTCCCAAATTCTATTATAAATTCAAGTATTTCTTATATGAGAATCTCATGAGTTTTCAAGGTGTACAATTATATAACCCATAAATACAGATAATTCTTGTAAAACGTTTACATCATTTCATTTTTTCAGCTTACTGCATTAGCTAAGACTTCCAAAGCAATGCTGAATAATAGTGGTGATAAAAGGTATTCTTATGTTGTTCCTGATATCCTGAATGTGTCAGTCTTTCACCATGTAGTATATTGGCTGTTGGTTTTAAAAAATTGTCTTTATCATCTTAGTAATTTCTTTCTACTCTCATTTCACTAATCTACTTAGTTTTTATTCAGAATAGCTATAGTTTTTCTTTTTTTTTTTTTTTTTTTGAGACGGGGTCTCTCGCTCTGTTGCCAGGCTGAAGTGCAGTGGCGTGATCTTGGCTCACCGCAACCTCCGCCTCCTGGGTTCAAGTGATTCTCCTGCCCCAGACTCCCGAGTACCTGGGACTACAGGGGCGCGCCACCATGCCCAGCTGATTTTTGAATTTCAATAGCAACGGGGTTTCACCATGTTGGCCAGGATGGTCTCAATCTCTTGACCTCGTGATCTGCCTGCCTCGGCCTCCCAAAGTGCTGGGATTACAGGCATGAGCCACTGCACCCGGCCCAGAACAACAATTGAATTTTATCAAATGACTTTTTGGCATAGGTTTCCTTCTTTAAGTGATTCAAGTAGTGAATTACACTGATAGATTTCCTTATGTTAAAGCAGTTTTATCCGGCTGTATTTTCTCTTACTATAACTACTGAATTTTGTCTGTTTATATCTAGGATATTTGCATCTATATTCATCTATAAGTGAGACGCTTATAGTTTTATTGTGCTATTTTATCAAATGTTTGCTGAAAGGGGAAGTGGAATCAAAAGAGAATTTTATTTTTCAGTGGGGATTTTTTAAAATGCTATTGTTGTTAAGACAGAATGGAACATGCTAAATGGTGATAGAAAGGGTCCACTGGAGGCCAGGTGCAGTGGTTCACGCCTATAATCCCAGAACTTTGGGAGGCTGAGGTGGGTGGATCACTTAAGCTCAGGAGTTCAAGACCAGCTTGGGAAAATGGCGAAATCCCATCTCTACAACAAATACAAAAATTAGTCAGGTGTGATGGTTCACACCTATAGTCTCAGCTACTTGGGGGGCAGACGTGGGAAGAACACTTGAACCTAGGAGATTGAGCTGAGATAGTGCCACTGCACTCCAGCCTGGGTGACAAAGTGAGACCCTGTCTCAAACAAAGTGAGACCCTGTCTCAAAAAAAAAAAAAAAAAAAAAAGAAGAAAGAAAGCAAGCGTCCAGCAGAGAACTTGAAGATGAAGGAGAAAGGATCACTGGTAGTGGGAAATTTCAGAGAAGGTGAAACAGATGCAGAGAACACATAGGTTATAAAAGGGATGCCTGAATTATGACTGAATGGAAGGGATTCCAATCACTAGATCTAGGAGTTTAGTGGCTAAAAGTTAAGGGAGTTACCATCTAATGACTTCTATTTTCTCTGTTGTAACACTACTTACACTCACAGATATTTTTGTTTATTTATGAGTTTATATATAGCTATTTCAGAGAACAAATGTTGCCATTAATAGAGATATTTTCTTCATGTTATATAGTTATCTATTTTTTTGGGACATTTGCAAAATTCTACAGACTTAAAAACAAGAATTTCACTCTCATTTCCAGCACTCAATCTCACAGGCAAACAGAAATCCAAGAGTCCTTAATACAAAATCAGACACAAAATATTGCTGTCATAGAAAAATGATTAAGCAGAAATTTTATTTCCAAGCTCTTCAAAGACTGTTACAGACATGAATAATGTATCCTTCTAAAAAAGTGTCCCAAATCAAATCAAAGGCACATCATCAAAGTAAAACACTTGTGACATTAAGAATTATTTTAGGTTGTAATATTTTCATGTTAGTTTTTAACCATTTACAATGTTCTGTGGGTCACATTTTAAACATTTTTAAATATATGAAATTCTGTATTTCTTTATAGCCACAACTACAAAATAGAGGAACTTAAGAATACAAAGATCGAATCTGCTTCATTTATATACACGATGGGGCAGCCTAATGCACATCATAATACTAACTTTTCAAAAAAAGTTTGCTAAGAAACTGCTCCTATATTTAGTGTTAAAAATAAAACAATCTTCCCATTTAGAAAAATCAAGACGTCAGTCAATTAGTAAAGCCTATTCTTCCTCCCAGCAATTTGTACTTTCTTGTATTCATTTAGGAATTGTGAATTCATGAGAAAAGAACACATTTTTTATGGTATAAACATCTTCCAGGAACAACAGTTTACAAGTTTAAATAAACACAACTATTTTCCTTCTTAAAATGTAAACATCCAGTAAATAAAACATACATGATATTCCAGGTATAGATATATTAGTAACTCACTTATGAAACAGGTGCATTTTGGTATATTTGGTGGTAAGGTTTTTGTTTGTCTTACGTGTAAAAGTACTTGCACAAAAAAACAGGCTATTACTATTTAAAACTCTATTCCTTCACCCAGTTTCCTCACTCAAGTAGAAACTCATGAATTTCTGTGATTTTCGCTACAGGACCAGGCCACAGGAAAGAGCTAAAACATCTCTAATTAGAGTTAGGGAAAAGTGTTTTCTTGAGACTTGAAGGCAGTCGTTCGTCACTTTGTGCTTGAAGGCATTCCTCAGCGAACTTCTCTCCTACTGGAAAAAGAGTTTGTTTGGTTTTCACTTTAGGAAGATTTATTTATAAAATTACCTAGTCATCATTTCATAGGGTACTTTAGTATTCACGAAATAGCAACAGGTGAGTGAAGCACGGTGGCTCATGCCTGTAACCCCAACACTTTGGGAGGCCAAGGCAGGCGGATTACCTGATGTCGGGAGTTCAAGACCAGCCTGACCAACATGGAGAAATCCCGTCTCTAATAAAAATACAAAAAAATTAGCCAGGCATGGTGGCGGGCACCTGTAATCCCAGCTACTAGGGAGACTGAGGCAGGGGAATCGCTTGAACCCAGGAGGCAGAGGTTGTGGTTAGCTGAGATTGCACCATTATACTGCAGCCTGGGCAACGAGAGCAAAACTCCGTCTCAAACAAACAAAAAAAGACAGTAACAGGTGAATACAAAAGACATCTAAACCACACCACTGAATGAGCACACCCACGAAAGTGCTTTGCAAAGCTGGGTGCAGTGGCTCACAACTGCAATCCTAGCACTTTGGGAGGCTGAGACGGGCAGGTCACTTCACTTGAGGTCAGGAGTTTGAGAACAGCCTGAGCAATACGGTGAAATCTCATCTCTGCTAAAAATACAAAACTTAGCCAGGCATGGTGCTGCGCACCTGCAGTCCCAGCTACTCAGGAGGCTGAGGCAGGAGATCTGTTTGAACCTGGGAGGCGGAGGTTGCAGTGAGCCAGGATCATGCGACTGCACTCCAGCATGGGTGACAGAGAGAGACTCCATCTCAATTTTTAAAAGGGAAGGAAGGAAGGAAAGGAAGGAAAGGAAGGAAAGGAAGGAAAGGAAGGAAAGGAAGGAAAGGGCTTTGTAAAAAGAAAAATGCTATGCCAACATAAGACTATTATCTTAACACCATAAATATGAACTTTTTCCATTAAAAAGTACAATAGGATTTGATAGATTGCTTCCTTCTTTTAAATGTGAACAATTTCCTTTTGCTACTTGTGAAGGAGCTAAGATAATTACTTACTGTATAAACACCCCTTAGAATACATCATTTGAAATATGTTGGTCCCAAAAGACTCTAATAATTCATGCCCTTGTCATCTTAAAAAAACATTGTGTCATGCCTGTAATCCTGGCACTTTGCGAGGCCAAGGCGGGCAGATCATGAGGTCAGGAGTTTGAGACCAGCCAGTTCGAGACCAGCCCAGCCAACATGGTGAAACCCCGTTTCTACTAAAAATACCAAAAAAATTTGACAGGCATGGTGGCATGTGCCTGTAATCCCAGCTACTAGGGTGGCTGAGGCAGGAGAATTGCTTCAATCTGGAAGACGGAGGATGCAGTGAGCCAAGATTGTGCCACTGCACTCCAGCCTGGGTGACAGAGCTCAGTGGTGACAGGGGAAACACATTGTGAAAATGACCCCAATACAAAGTATTCAAACCCATGAAATTTCTAATATGCTACCTGAGAGGTGTTTTCATTTATCAATTTTTAAAGCTCTTTTAACCCCACTCACACTTTTTCCCAGTAGCTACATTTCTTCCTCCATGAAAACATAAGAGAGATATTCTGAAAACCATTAGGACAGAAATCACAGCGGGTGGTAGGCACACATCTCCCACTATGGGGAGTCCTTAGTCCCAAGAGTAGCAAATCCCAAACCTGGGATACTATAAGGACAGAGAGGGTGGGCTTAAGGTCAAGAAATTACTGGCCGGGAGGGGTGGCTCACGCCTGTAATCCCAGTACTTTGGGAGGCTGAGGCGGGTGGACCATCTGAGGTCAGGAGTTCGAGACCAGCCTGACCAATATGGTGAAATCCCATCTCTACTAAAAATACAAACATTAGCCGGACGCGGTGGAGTGCACCTGTAGTCCCAGCTACTCAGGAGGCTGAGACAAGAGAATTGCTTGAACCTGGGAGGTGGAGGTTGCAGTGAGCCAAGATCATGCCAGTGTACTCCAGCCTGGGCAAATGAGTGAGACTGTCTCAAAAAAAAAAAAAAGAAAAAGAAAAAGAAAAGAAAAGAAATTACTACCAGCCAACTCAATTAAAGAGCTCAAGTACAGAAGGATATTGGCATCTCATGACTTAGTGCCAAAGAGACTTCAGACTGTCCTAATTAGATGTATTCTACAGGCAAAGTAACTATACACTAGAATCACCCTTCAGGGAAAGTTGTGCATTTTGCTGGCTGTTATTTTAATTCCCCCAAGAACTGTAGACACTCAAAACTCAGTTGCTCAAGTCCTTTGGGAAGCCCTGTGATAATGCTATGGGCCCAAGACATAATGGTGTATCATTACTCACGAGTCTTCAGAGTAAAGCACAGGATCTGGGCTCCCGGAAGGGGTTACTTCCAGCTGGAACACCCACCAGCAGGGCATCCTTGCAGGCATTCTGCATACAGTACTGTTGAAGCTCTGCAGCTGCCTGAGAGACCTGAAACAAAGGGACAGCAACATGGCACACTGCTCACGGCCAGGCCATCCGGCAGTCAAGGATATTCTGCAAATGATCATCCAACTTGGTAAATATCAACATTTTGTGACCTCCAAAAGTCTCTTTCTGCTGAACGTTCTAATAGTTGAACTACAAAGAGGAGAGGTTACAATTTCCATAAACTTCAATTTAGATATTTTTTGGTTTAGTTGCTTATTCAACAAAGGCAAGAAAAAGCTGTATCTTTGATCCATTTAGAAATCTAGTTTTGAGACTGAATGGATAAAGAAATAGCTCATTCCAGCATTCCCTTTACAAATTTTCACTTATATAAAACATGCACTGATATATTCAAGTTTGCCAAATGAGCAAATTGTCTTAATGTTTACAAGTCTGAAGGCTTATTCAGTCTGCTCCAAACAAGTGATAAACTTCTTCCGCCTTGCTTTTGAGGCATGATAGCTTACTGTTTAGGAGTATAGCCTCTGGAACCAGACTGCGTGGACTCAAATTCAGCTCTGTCACTACCTAGATAACCTTGGGCAAGTTACTCAACATCTCAGTAGCTGTTTTCTCATCTGTGAAATAATTAGAAATAGGAACCCACCTCTCTGGGTTGCTGTAACAATTAAGTGAGTTCACACATATAAAGCCATCAGAATAGCGCTAACATATAGCAATACATTTGTGGTAGACTGCAAACGTGATCACAATAGTTTGCAGCTCCTTCCACCAAGAGGTAGAGTCTATTGACCCACCCCTTGAATCTGGGCTGACTGTGGCCAGGCGCAGTGGTTCACACCTGTAATCCCAGCACTTTAGGAGGCCGAGTGGTGGTGGATCACGAGGTCAGGAGTTCGAGACCAGCCTGACCAACATGGTGAAACTCTGTCTCCACTAAAAAAAAAAAAAATACAAAAATTAGCCAGGTGTGGTGGCGCGCACCTGTAGTCCTGGCTACTCAGGAGGCTGAGGCAGGAGAATCGCTTGAACCCAGGAGGTGGAGGTTTCAGTGAGCCAAGATCGTGCCCTTGCACTCCAGCCTGGGCGACAAGAGCAAAACTCCGTCTCAAAAAAAAAAAAAAAAAAAGAAAAGAATCTGGGCTGACTTTGACCAGTAGAATGTGGCAGAAATAAAGGGCAAGTTCCAGGGTAGTCCTCAAGAGTCTCTGCACCTACCTCTCTTGGTGCAGGTGGAAGGGTAAGACAACTATCTGAACAAGCCCAAGATAGCCTCCTGGAGATCTTGTGGAGGAGAACCGGTAAGCTAGAACCAGCACCTGCCTATCAACCTGCAGACATGCGAGTGAGGCCATTCTAAATCACCCAGACACCAACCAACACTAGCCAACACTCTATCTGATTGCAGATGCATGGGAGAGCCCAGAAGATCAGCAGAACTGCACACCTGAACCTAGCTCAAATTGTCCATCTAAGAACTGTGAGTATAAATGTTTTAAGTCACTAAATTTTGGGGTGGTCTGTCAGGCAGCAAAAACTAACTGATACAATATCATTAGCCCTTTTCTTATCTTCCATTTGATGCATAATTCTACTTGGAGGTTTTCCTCATTGTACTTTTTTTTTGCATTAAAAGGTGTTTTGGGCCGGGTGCGTGGCTCACGCCTGTAATCCCAGCACTTTGGGAGGCTGAGGCGGGCAGATCATGAGGTCAGGAGATCAATACCATCCTGGCTAACACGGTGAAATCCCGTCTCTACTAAAAAAATATAAAAAATTAGCTGGGCGTGGTGATGGGCACCTGTAGTCCCAGCTACTAGGGAGGCTGAGGCAGGAAAAAGGTGTGAACCCAGGAGGCGGAGCCTGCAGTGAGCCAAGATCGGCTCCAGCCTAGGCAACAGAGCAAGACTCCATCTCAAAAAAAAAAAAAAAAAAAAGGTGTTTTCAATAAAATTCACCCATGTTGTACAAAAATGGTTCCGATTGCTGTTCAGGTATTACTACTAGTTTGTGTCAATTTTCCAAGCCTCCAAATAACTGGAAAATTAACTGTTTATGCTACAATTGCTACCAAGTTTCTGGACAGCTCTAGGAATTTTGGTTGCATTAATGTAATGACAGTTTACTCCATATTATATAAATATAGAACCATAATATTACCAGGCTAATGCTGAAGTTTGCTTTTTCTCTCAGTAGAAGCTCTGACATTTTCATGTTAATTATAATTGGAATTAATGGTTATATATACCAGTTATTAATTCAAAATAAATCGAGAATCAGTTACGCTCAGGCTTACTATCTTTGCATTGGGGTAACAGGTAAACTCCGCACATGGTAGGTAGAAGGACACTGTCTTCCAGGACCCCTGGAGAAATAAGACTAACTGAACTCTAGTCTCAAGAACATGGTCAAAAAGTTAAGGTAAGGGGATATGCAGAGAAAATAAGAGAAGAGTAAACGTGGTCAGCATCTCTCTAACACTAGCAAGGGAGAGAGGCTCTGGGCTGGGAGACTATAAGCCCAAATATTTGCAAGCTGTCCCCTGCCACTGGAGGTAGGATAACCTCCACGCAGGTTACCTGATTTTCCTTGGTTTGAGCCCGTGTTTACCCAGCAACTTCTGAGCGGCTCTTCTAAAGGAGGAGTTCTTGGAAGGATACCAAACATTCTTATAGCCAGGAAGGGATGTCCTCTATTCTATGCTAGAAAATCGGTCCTGGTTTATTTTCCAGATAGCACGTCTGTCAAAGAGAAGACACCTCTGGCTATGCTAAGCACATCCAACACTGAGTCCTGAAATGAGGTAGACCAGACCCTAGAATGTTGTGACTCTCTAAGGTATTGTCTGAGAGAAGCGCAGCCAGGCACTGCAGATCATACTTTCATGAGCGCACCTCTTAAATAGGTTTATTATCCTATTAGTAAATAAGTTTACTGTGAGCTTGGGCAACTCACCTGGTTTATATGGCTCTTGGTTTCGTCATCATTTTTAAAATGTAGATAAGAATATCTTTCCCGCCAGGCGCCATGGCTCACGCCTGTAATCCCAGCACTTTGGGAGCTTGAGGAGGGAGGATCACCTGAGGTCAGGAGATTGAGACCAGCCTGGCCAACATGGTGAAACTCCGTCTGTACTAAAAAAAAATATATATATATATATAAATTAGCCAGTTAGCAGACGTGGTGGTGGCTGCCTGTAATCCCAGCTACTTGGGAGACTGAGGCAGGAGAATCACTTGAACCTGGGAGGCAGAGGTTGCAGTGAGCTGAGACCATGCCACTGCACTACAACCTGGGCAACAAGAGCGAAACTCCATCTCACAAAAAAAAAGAAAAAAAGAATGTATTTCCTCTTTCTTAGCCACTTGGCGGGTAGGCAGGCATCTGACTGGCTCACAGTTTTCCTTTCCACCTCAGGTCCCCATATTGTCTTTGTGAATTTCCAACAGTCCTGGTTTCAGTTCCCTGACTTCCTCCTCTCAAACAGCTTTCTCCTCAGTGCTAACAGATCCAGTTACAACACCTGCAACTGCTCCACTTCTGAAATTTTACACTCCAGTATCCTACTCTCTGATCATAATCTCTCCTTCCCATCCAGGGTGCTGCCTCCTTTATTCTTCCTTTATTCTGCTCTGACCTCACCGAGATCACCAGGCATCACTTCCTCCCCTTCTGTCTCACCTATCACCAGCAGGCTGGCTCCATTCCTTCTCTATCCATCTAGACTTCAGCCTCTTTCTGGCCAGACCTTCACACGCCTTGCCCTCTGGCCCCACCTCCACCTTTCCGGCATACCTCCCCTGCTCACTCACTCCTCTTTCAACTACCGTTCACCTTCAGCACTCACATTCCAGGACGGTCAAAGATTGCTGCAGAAAAAAAAAATCACAAATATGACCAGCAGTCTCCCTTCTCACAGCAGCTGGGCCTTCAGAGTCACAGCGCACCTACGTGCCTGCTCAAGGGCCACTCCCTTAGTACCCTTTCCTCTGTCTTAGAAGAAAACGTGGCCTCCTATTTCACAAGGTGTCACCATATAAGTTTAGCCCACATCTAGAAACTTACCTTTACACACATCCTTACCTTCTTTCTTCCTGTCTCAGAAGCTGTGCCACCAATCCCCTCGCCCCCGCCCCCAAAGTAGCCTTGTCTCCTCTACCAGCAATTGGCTTCCATTTGTTTCTTCCCTGGAACCTAAAAATATAATTTGTTCCTTCTTCTCAACCCTAAAACACGGCTTTTCATTTCCTAAGTTTAAAAAACACGTTATTTCCTCTTTAAAACTAGATTTCTTCAAAAAGAAAAAAGTCTGCCTACCTTAAGACAGCCCAGATTCTGCTTTTACTAACACATAAACCACCAAGACCTCTGCATTCCACAGCCCTCTCTCCGTTTACCCTGTTTATTATCTTCACTCCACTTAGCATGTGAAGCGATGCTATGTATCCGTTAAGTTGCTGTTTACCTTCCCCTCCAGAACCAACCTATTCCCTGTAGCAGCGCCAGGCACACAGCAAAGGCGCCACTGAGGCACAGGGACTATCACGGGTGTGTTCCTTCCTACAGACCTTCTGCAAATAATGCTGCACTCGTTGCTAAACACAGCTCTACAGCAGACGCCTTTTAGGCAACTGACTAAACGCTGGACATGACTGAGCCCCCGGTTCTTGGAAATCCTTCCTTGCTTGCTGGGAAACGCTGCTGTCTCTTACTTCCTCTTCTCTCGGCCACCGGCCATCGGTGTGCCTGGTCCCCGGGTCCCAGGCTCTGAGCTCTGCTCTTCATCGAAGAGGCTTTTTCGCCCCCATGAGCTTGAATGACCTCTTTCAGCCCTGGGCGCTGAGCTTCAGGCCATGAGGACAAATACCTCCAGGATGACTCCCCGGAGTCCCCAGGTCCGCAGCCGAACTCATCACTTCCCCAAACCCTCTCCCGCTCCTCTCTACCTCGGCGGGTGGCAGCGCCGTCCACCCCGTCACGACGACAGAAACCCGAGCATCCTGGCTCCCCTCCCTCTCGCTCTCATCCTACCAATCCATCACCAATTCGCGGCCCTGCGCTGGCCTCCCCAGCCCTGGGTCCAATCCTCCCGGCCGGCGCGTTCGCCGGCATCCCGGGAGCCCTCCGAGGAACTGACCACGGCCACCTTCTGGAGTGGGCGCGCCCCCAGGGACCCGGTCCGGACCGCGACCGCGGGGCCCCCCAGGCGCGGCCTCCTCCTGTCGGGCCCGGGCCCCCGACCTGCCCCGCGCGCTCCCTTACCGCGGACCCCGCCGCCCCCCGCGCGCCCCGCCGAGGCCTCGCCGCCGCCCCCGCTTCCCCCCGCTGGCGCCCGGCCCTGGCCGCCGGCCTCCTCTTCTCACGCCCCGCGGGCAGAAGGACCGGAGCGTGGGTCCCCAGGGCCCGCACCTTGATCCTCTCCACGCCAGCCTCCAACTTGAGCTGCTCCACCAGGCGCTGCAGGGCGCTCGCGCTAGCCCCGGAGGACATGGCGGCGGCGCTGGGCTCCGAGGGCTGCTGGGCCCGGCCGGGCGGGGAGGAGCCGCCAGCCCCGAGCGCCGGCACCGCCCCGGGGCGGGGAAGCAGCTGCGCCCGCCCCGCCGCCCCAGCCCACCCGGCGCCAAGCCGCTAGCCAGAGACGGCGAGGACCCCAGCAGGCTGGCAGTGCTCTCCGCTCCTCAGCGCTCGAAACCTGGGTGGCACCTGCAGCAGGGCCTGGAACCGAGGCGGGGACCCGCCGAGCAGGGCATCCTCCCGCAAAGCTGGCGCCCCTAGGATGTGCAGGAATCGCGAGGGCGTGGGACGCGAGGATGGAGTGGGCGGCAGCAACACGCACCCCTGAGAAATGAGAACCGGAGTCAAGGTGTGACATGAGTTGGGGACATAAGGGGCCTTGCCAGACAGTATCCCCGAGGGAACCAAGGATAGTTCGTAGGATTTTCATGAGGCTGCAACAGGTTTCTAAATGAGCCTGTTACTGTTTCATGGAGATCCTACCAGTTGATTTGGTGGAGTGAGTATGGTAAATTAGATAAAATCCCAGACCCTGACATCTTTGTGAAACATACAGAATAAAATTAAATTCAGCGTCTCTCACTCTCATCGCACCATTTAACTGTCATCATTGTTTCTACTCTGCTGCCCCTTTTTTTTTTTTTTTTTTTTTTTTTTTTTTTTTTTTTTTTTTTTTGAGACAGGGTCTTGCTCTGTCACCCAGGGTGGAGCACAGTGGTGTGATCACAGCTCCCTGTAGCCTCCACCTCCTGGGCTCAGGTGATCCTCCTGCCTCAGCCTCCTGAGTAGCTGGGACTACAGACACACACCACCACGCCCGGCTAATTTTTGTATTTTTAGTAGAGACAGGGTTTCACGATGTTGGCCAGGCTCGTTTTGAACTCCTGGGCTCAGGTGATCCTCCTACCTCATCCTCCCAAAGTGTTGGCATTATAGGCCTACTGCATTTTTTAATAAGTGTTTTACAAAACTGGGATCATTACTATATTTAACATTTTTGTGTTGCTTTTTTCCGTATCATGAAATACGTCATTATTCTTGTGCATCATTGTATTTGTCAGAACTCACTTAAACTGAACAATGCAAAAGGTAATATATTGACTTGTGTAACTGAAAAGTCCAGGGACTTTAAACTAGTGAATTCAATTACCCAGATAATAATTTTGGGGCTCTCATCCTCCATGTTTTGACTCCGCTTTTTCTGAGATTAGCCTCATTTTCCTTGGTGGTAGATTGACTTCTCTAGTGGTATGAAGGAAGGCGCCACACTTTCACTGTCCCCATCTAGTAAACCCAGGAACAAGAGTACCTCTTTCTAATCGTTCCAGCAAATATCCCCACAATGAACCTCACTGACTGGTATTGAGTCTTCGCCCCACCCCTGGCCCAATTACTATTTGAAGGCAAGGATATGTGGCACTGATGTGCTCAGATTAGCTGTGCCTGGGCCAAAGGGAGACTTGCACATTTGAAAGCCCTCTCTAGTGGCCAGTTTCCTCACCACAAATAAATTAATAAATATTTCAGTAGAGAGATGAAAGTACATGTTGGGAACATTCAACAATTCTTAGATTGATGAATAGGACAAAATAGAATGATTTCATATTTAAAAGATATGGCAAAGAACTCAGTGCAAAGATACACATACTGGATTAGGAAAGGCTCATCATAGATCGTGAGTGCTGGACTTTGGAGATACGTGTCTTGCAGGTGGCTCAGAAGAAAAGGAAGAACATTGCAGTATGGAGGAGAGCTGGAGGTGATGCACACATGTAGAGTGAAGAAATTTAAAAATAGAGGAGGCTGTAGTGACTAACAGCAGATACAAAGTTGCTAGGGCCAGAAGTCATAGAAAGTCTCACTCACACACAAAAGTCTATGGTAAACAGTGGGCTAGCCACAGGGTAAGACATTTTGGGAATATTAATCTGAGATGAACGTGCAAAATGAACTGAAGTTGAGAAGCTAAGATGGCTGATGGTGCGGGAGTAGCTGGAATGAGGCCCTGGGTAGGACTGTTAGGGTAGCAATGAGGGGGAACAAATTTAGAAAACGAAATCAGTGGTACTTCATGCAATGCAAAGAGGACAAAGGGTTCTGTAGCAGAGAGTGGGCCAGAACTAATGCCAAAACAGCAATTAGGAAACAAGACTTGGCTTGAGATGAGTAAAAAATAATGTGGGGTTTGGTTTAGGAGTAACTAAGTGACTTTCCTGGCACTGCTACATGCCTTTAGGCTGTTGACAACGTTTAGCAGCCAAGATGTTAATGTGAAAGATGTCTCCACAGCAGTGACAGCTGAAATAATGAGATTACCTCAAAATCATTAGAAATGAAGGCTTTGGAGTTGCGCTTAATGAAGAGACACACGTCAGCCATGTCATACTGTGTGTTATCAGCCATGAGGCAGCAGGAACAGTCTAGGGGGTGTGCTGTGTCGCCTCCTTCATGCCGTACACACCCACTGCCCCGCCCACCTCAGTGTTACTTTGCGCCATTCAAGAAGAATGGTCTGTGATCCATGGATAAGCAGGTTGGGTGCCACTTGGACTTGAGGAAGGCTGACCATCTGTGTGATGCTCCAGACTTTCCCCCCCAAAAGACTTCTCATCCATTACTTTTGCATCATGGAACTTCAGAGCTGAAGGGAACCATCAGACAGTGTGGCACGTCTACAATTTCAGAGGTGAGGAAACAGACTCACTAAGGAAAGTGAAGTGACTTGCCCAGTATCACAAAGTGGGAGCAGGGAAAAGAATTTCATTTTAGCTTTCAAGAGAATTCAGCCCAGACATGGTGGCTCACGCCTGTAATCCCAGCACTTTGGGAGGCCGAGGCGGGGTGGATCACTTGAGGTCAGGAGTTCAAGACCAGTCTGGCCAACATGGTGGGTTTCTACCACGCCCGGCTAATTTAAAATACAAAAATTAGCCGGGCATGGTGGCGCATGCCTGTAGTCCCAGCTACCTGGGAGGCTGAGGTATTCAAGTATTGCTTGAACCCGGGAGGTGGAGGCTGCAGTGAGACCGTGCCACTGCACTCCTGCCTGGGCGACAGAACAAGACACCGTCTCAAACAAACAAAAAGAAAACTCCAGGTTTACCTAGAGGACCAGAGGCCTTTTGCACATGTGCTGTGATTTCCAGGGCTCTGAACGGTGAGGGATGGAGACACAGTACCCTTCTTTCCTTCTCACCACAGCTAAAATGCATGGGTCACCAGTATAATATCTTTAACATTTTGTTACACATTTTTTTTTCCCTTGGTTAAGCACAAACTTATAAATCTCATTTCCAAGAAACTTTCTAGAAATGTCAATACCCTTGTAATGACAAATGTTTCGTTTGCTTCCCTGTTAGGATCTACAGTTCCCTCCTCTGACTTGCATGTTATCACCTTTCTACTAACAGTGGATTCTTCTTCCAGGAAAGGGGCTGTGAATCACTCTTCTCCATAAAAATGATGACATCATGGGAAGATATTTCTGCCAACGATATATCAAAATGACAATAATATGTACCATCTATAGTTTGCAAAATTATTAACAGTAGGAAAACACATTAACTATATTTAATGTGACACAGTGTCATGTACCATACAAATTATTTTACTTCTTTTTGCCTATCACATTATTTTTGGAACCTAGAAATAATGAATCAGGAGCTGAAAGAATCACCAGCAGGTTTGTAGATTCAGAACGGCTTTTCTGGAGAGATTTTCACAGGCACTTTTGAGACTTTGGGAGATGGTAGAACTTAGGGGCTATTAGATGTCTTTTTGAGCAACCATTCTAAGCATCTGTTTGCTACACTGAAAATGTCACTTCACTAAATGTAGGCCTTAGACTAGCAAGTTGCGGATCATTCTGTCGTCTCTGAAGGTTTTTCTTTCTTTCCTGAGTCGTCATCTTGACTGCTCTATCTTGCACACTGGTGGCAACAGGGCAGGCAGCTGCTTTTTAAAATACTTAATTCCAACCCTAAGGAGCATCACTTCTTCACTCTAGCACTGTGCCTTGCACAAGGTAAGGGATTAAAATATGTATTAAAAGTTTAAACAATGGGTTTGTAATCATTACAAAACAGTCTCCTGTTACCATGGATTTTTTTTTTTTTAACAAATGGGACTCTTTGTTATCCTTCTGAAGGTGAAATAACTAACATTTCCTGATCACTTAATATATGCCAGGCATTTTCCCCTCGTTATCTTCTAAGAACTCTCTGAAATAGTATCTTTACACGAAAGAAAACAAGGCTCAGAGGTTAAAGTAACCTGCCCTGTCAACTTTGGTCTATCTGGTTATAAAGTCAGAGTCATTCCACTATGTCCTGCTTCTTGAGGTTATAAAGGAAAGACTGTCACATGACAGGAAGTTTCTCCATCCCCAAATGAAACCAGGAAGGAGGAATCCATGACACTGATCTGAGACCACATGATCCATTCCATACACAATTGTCGAGGATATCCTAAATCCTTTAAGAATTAAGAAGCTAAGGCCAGGCCCTGTAGCTCACGCCTATAATCCCAGCACTTTGAAAGGAGGATCCCTTGAGCTCAGGAGTTCCAGATCAGCTTGAACAACATAGTAAGCCCCCTGACTAAAAAAAAAAAAAAATCAAAAAATTAGCCAGCCAGTGGCATGAGCCCCTGTAGTCCCAGCTACTCAGGAGGCTGAGGTGGGAGGATCATGTGAGCCCAGGAGGTCAAGGCTGTGGTGAGCCATGATCAAGTCACTGCACTCAGCCTGGGCAAGAGATGCTGTCTCCAAAAAAAAAAGCTGAAGTGTGTACAACTATCATATCTCAATTAAAAAAGAATTAAGAGGCTAAAGTTTACAACTAATTATGTAGGTTTTTACTGAAATAATTTATGAAGTAAATTTGTTTATTAGGTTCTAGATTTGGCCTTTGCCAATTTTTAAATGTGAACCACATCATGTTTTATAAATAAGACATTTAATTATAATTCATCCATACACAACTGGTTTGTATCAATACCAACATTTATCTATTTGCTTCAAGTGTATAATTCTAAGTCAAAAGAGACCAGGTTTGATTTAATGTTTTAAAGTAGCTAGATTCCATTTATACTATCTAATAAAAGCCACTTCTAATTTCCACATTATTTTCAGTTTGTGGCCAGCAGTCTGGTTCACACTAGCTGAGTGATACCCTAGCAATTGGCCTCCACTCAAGAAAAATATCTCCTAGGTTTGGGTATTAAAAGTTTACTACTGGCTGGGCATGGTGGCTCACACCTGTAATCCCAGCACTTGGGGAAGCCGAGGCGTGTGGATTACGAGGTCAAGAGATCGAGACTATCCTGGCCAACATGGTGAAACCCTGTCTCTACTAAAAATATAAAAAATTAGCAGGGCATGGTGGAGGGCGCCTGTAGTCCCAGCTACTCAGGAGGCTGAGGCAGGAGAATCACTTGAACCCAGGAGACAGAGGTTGCAGAGTTGAGATCCCATCATTGCACTCCAGCCTGGTGACAGAGTGAGACAGTCTAAAAAAAAAAAGTTTACTACTGGGTCAGATGCAGTGGCTCATGCCTGTAATTCCAGCACTTCGGGAGGCTGAGGCGGGTAGATCACCTGAGGTCAGGAGTTCGAGACCAGCCTGGCCAACATGGTGAAATTGTGTCTCTACCAAAAATACAAAAAATTAGCCAGGCATGGTGGCAGGCACCTGTAATCCCAACTACTTGGGAGGCTGAGGCAGGAAAATCGCTTCAACCCAGGAGGCAGAGGTTGCAGTGAGCCAAGATCATGCCACTGTACGCCAGCCTGGCGACACAGCAAAGTTCCGTCTCAATAAAAAAATAAATTAAAAAAAAAAAAAGTTTACTACTAGGCCAGGCGCGGTGGCTCACACCTGTAATTCCAGCACTTTGGAAGGCTGAGGTGGGCGGATCACCTGAGGTCAGAAGTTCGAGACTAGCCTGGTCAACATGATGAAACCTGACTCTACTAAAAATACAAGCTAGCCAGGCATGGTGGCGGGCACCTGTAATCCCAACTACTTGGGAGGCTGAGGCAGGGAATCACTTGAACCCGGGAGGCAGAGGTTGCAGCGAGCCGAGATGGTGCCATTGTACTCCAGCCTGGGTGACAGGGCGTGACTCCATCTCAAAAAAAACCAAAAAACAAAAACAAAAAAACAAAAACCCCTCAAAGTAATGAATTACGATTTTCTAAACATAAATAGTACTAAATAGTAATTAATTCTCTAAACAGAACCATTATTTCATGTGATATTTTAAAAATTTAAAAAATTTTTAAATTTAAAAAATCCTGTATCTCAGTGGTTCTATTTAAGATCCTAGGTATAGTACCTAATATGTTATGAAACTATAATCTCTGATTTGTAGAACTTAGAATTCATAAATAAGGCAGTGAAGAGTTAGTCATGGAATCTGATATATCTGTTATTCATATAACCTGAAGGGTAATTTCAGCAGACCTCAACTATGTAACATGATGATGAATAGATAGCATTGAACAGCTATGCTCTATAAACCCTTGAATACCAACCAAAAAGGAGATGGAAATCGCCCTAAAATGAAGTTCAAGAAAAATTTTCTAACTAGTGGAGTTGTGGGGTTCTCTACCCAGGATTCTTCTCCAGAGGTTTCTAAAATGGAGAGGTTTTTGGGTTTTTGGTGAGGGATGGGCAGGGTACAGATAATAAGGACACCCAGAAGACTTGACTGACACTTGTGACAACTAATGGCTCTTCCTTCACAGAAGGAAGAATCCGTTCTTCTGTTAAGGAGGGCCCATTTATCTAGACTCACGCAATGACCGTGATTCCAAAAGACTGACCGAACATTACCAAGTGGGCAGGCTACATTTCTACAAAGACAGGAAGAAATATAGTAATCTAGCAGATTGCAAAAGCATATCAAAAGATGAACTGTTTTCATCAGCCAACCTTTATGAATGCTAACATGTCCAGTCCTCTTACACTTTATCACTAGGTTAAAAAGAGGATTCAAAAATTTTCAGAGTCGAATACTGACAATTTTTTAGTCCTCATAATATATGCTACGTACTTACGTTTTTAGATGGTAAATACCATTGTGTGTTAACTATATGATAATACATTCACCAAGACAGGGATTGCTGACTCTACAGGCAACCACAGCATCTTTGAAAGGCATTTTGTCTATAGCTAAGAGGTGGGCATTTGAAGTCTAAAACACAGCTACCTGTAATTCAGTTCTGTGCCTTCTCCACACTCCTCCAACAGAATGGATGCATAAAACATTTTCATCTAAAGTTTACAAAAATATAAATAATTTTAGAGCTGCAAAAGGGCCCTAGTGATAATCTGGTCAGACTCTTCCCCAAGTTTATAATTGAGCCAACTGAAGTCCTCGCAGATTAACTACCTTGTCTACGTTAGCATGGAGGGAACTCAGCCTTCCAGCTTTGTCTCACATTGTCTGGGGCTCAGCTCTCAAAACAACTAGCTTGCTTTAGCTAGAAACAGATTCTGCATATCGAATATGCTATACTCATGTTTAAAAATTACATAAAAGCAATGTTAATTTTTCACTTAAAATGTCATACCAACAAACTTGTGATATAGTGTAACCATTTTATTAATATGAAGCAATGGGATAAATCCTTTAACAGGGGTACTGACTTACTACCATGAATATGTACCGATACTTTGATACTTTGGTGCAGTATCATGCCTGATTAAGTCAAATAATGTGTTATTTACTAGCACTGCCACACATGTAAAAACACTTACATTTCATTGGTTGATAGAAGAGCACACAGCCATGTACCTCGTTTCTGGTTTAAATGCACAGAAATGTTCTCACGTCCAGTGGATTTTTCACCACTCAAGGACTTCATAATAGATGAACAACTTTTCAATACGCTATTTCTGCCTGCTATTTTTTTTTTTTTAAGTGAAGAGAGAGGGGGAAAAAACCAATACTGTGGTACAAAAGACCTTTTTACAAGGTCCTTTCTGGAGAAATGTTGAGAATACAGTTATAGTCCTATAATGAGACTATAATCAAGATCATCCTACAAGGACATGAGGGTAGACTCACTCTCCTGGAGAGTTTCTGATCTTATTAAGACTATTATATTTGACTGGCTTTAAAAACAAAGAATATTATAATGAATAGAGGGGGGATATTCTAGCAGAAGACTTTCCTAGAGGTTATTTTGAACGTATTTCAATCCTATAATGACTGTAATGAAAACGACTTGTTAGGTCATTCTACTGAAGTTTGTGTCCAGAAAAACACTCATGATAATATAATTAAATGCTGTTTTTGATGTTTTGTGAAAATACAGAGGCCATGAAAACAGAAAAATGTAGCACTATTACAAAGAGTAAGGAAACACTCTCAAAGAATAAACACATAACACATAAAACGTTTAAATGGTATCTAATAAATTTTCATGTCAAATCTTTTAACTAAACATATAAAAATTTTAAATGGCAACTAATAAATCTTCATGTGAAATCTTTTAACAAAATCTACAAATAGATTATAAAAATTGAACAATCATAAATGTCTTATGTATAAAGTTTTAAGGGAAGGTTTAAATTTTGACATTATTCTGTTTAATCAAATACTTGAGGAATTTTAGTTACTGCTGAGCAGCAGTCAATTGATACATTTCTAAAATAATTCAGTTATGAAAATAATATCACAATTAAGGTTTGGCATAGTAGCATTCCATCAATCTTCAGTCATCCACAAATGTTAACCGCCCAGGCCCTTCATTCTTCATCCATCTCCTGTATCTCTTCCATCTGGGGTCATTTGCCAACTTTTTCTTTAATTCCTCCTCTTGTTCTTGCTTGTAGACCTGTAAGTATAAATAACTAGATAACTTCACAATCCAAAGAGAAACATTTGCCATTAGCTTTATGGCATATTTACATTTTTCAAATATAATGTTAGGTAAAAAGTTTCCAGTGAATGTATTGATAATCATTCACCTCCTAAAAATACTAAACAATTAAGTATTTTATTTATTTATTTGCAATTAACCATTTTAACATTCAGTGTTAAACATGAAAGAACAACCTGTATAAGAACTAGCAATTTTGTGGCCACGTGTGGTGGCTCACGCCTGTAATCCCGACACACTGGGAGGCTGAGACGGGTGGATCACCTGAGGTCAGAAGTTCAAAACCAGCCTGGCTAACATGGTGAAACCCCCATCTCTACTAAAAAATACATATAAAAAATTACCCAGGCGTGGTGGCACGTGCCTATAATCCCAGATACTGGGGAGGCTGAGGCAGGAGAACTGCTTGAACCTGGGAGGCAGAGGTTGCAGTGAGCTGAGATCATACCATTGCACTCCAGCCTGGGCAACAAGAGTGAAACTCCAACTCGAATTAAAAAAAAAAAAAAAAAAAGAACTAGTAATATATATTTTTTTGAGACAGGGTCTCTCTTGGTTGCCTAGGCTGGAGTGCAGTGGTACCATCTCAGCTCACTGCAATCTCTGCCTCCTGGGTTCAAGCAATTCTCCTGTCTCAGCCTCCCTAGCTGGGACTACAGGAGCATGCCACCACGCCTGGCTAATTTTTTTGTTTTTGTTTTTGTTTTTAAAGGAGAAATAGGGTTTCACCATGTTGGCCAGGTTGGTCTGGAACTCCTGGCCTCAGGTGATCCACCCACGTCGGCCTCCCAAAGTGCTGGGATTACAGGTGTGAGTCACTGCACCCAGCCTAGAACTAATAATTTTTTGTCACTGATTTCTGTAACCTAGGAATAGGAATACATTCTTTTACTCAATGAAAATTGACTAAAGGGCTTAACATTTCCCCTCTACAACTAATGTCTAATATCAAAGAATCAAAACTTTATTTTTTTAATATGGTCCTTTGTAAATTTAACTGATGACTTTCAGATTTGGTGATCTTAACCAAGGAACAAAATGACCTTACATACATGTTCATCTCCAAACTGAACTTACATCTACTTTCATCTAAAGATAATTATGAATTTTTTCATTTTTTTAAATTAAAGTTTCCAAAGAAGGTTAAATAAACCACAGAGTTAAAACTCATGAGAACACAGAACATCCGCATTTCTTGCAACCTTTTTTTTTTGCGATGGGGTCTCACTCTGTCACCTAGGCTGGAATGCAGTAGCACAATCTTGGCTTACTCTAACCTCCGAGTAGCTAGGACCAGAGGCACCACCATGCCCAGTTAATTTTTTGTATTTTTTGGTAGAGACAGGGTTTCACCATGTTGCCCAGGCTGGTCTCAAACTCCTGAGCTCAAGCAATCTGCCTGCCTCGGCCTCCCAAAGTGCTGGGATTACAGGCATGAGCCACCGCACCCGGACTGCAATTCTGTAACTTTTAATGCACGTCAACTAAAGCAAAATGAACAAGCTGTCTTAGCCAGTTTCATAGCCACATAACATTTTGGAAAGAAAGGATTTTACTTCCAAATATTAGGAAGAAAAGACTAAGACAACTTCATACGATAACATAATTCAGCCCACAACAGCACCCTAAGAAAGACACGGTTTTGCAGATTCAGCTGCTTCTCCTTCTTAAAAAAGAAAACCTTTAAACTTTTAACCTACTTAAAAGAACAAGCTTTTCAAATAGTTTAGGAGCTAACTGGTATGCTGTAACTAAATAACTTTTTTTTTTTTTGAGATGGAGTCTCTCTCTGTTGCCCAGGCCAGAGTGCAGCGGTACAATCTTGGCTCACTGCAACTTACGCCTCCCTGGTTCAAGCGATTCTCCTGCCTCAGCCTCCCGAGTGGCTAGGATTACATGCGCACACCACCATGCCCAGCTATTTTTTTTGTATTTTGAGACAGGGTTTCACCATGTTGGTGAGGCTGGTCTCGAACTCCTGACCTCAAGTGATCTGCCTGCCCTGGCCTCCCAAAGTGCTGGGATTACAAGTGTGAGCCACCACACCGGCCCTAAATAACATTTTTTATTTTATTTATGAACAGGATAAATATATAGGTATACTTGGTAAAATATCGGGCAATTCACAGTAAGTTAAATTACGTAAATATAATTCAGACCAAAACTTTAATTTCAGTGAAATCTATTTAGGACATCACATACAAAATGAAATGACTGTGAAACTAAAAAAAACTAATGTATCTCAGATTTCTTAAGAAGGTTTTGGCTGGGTGCAGTGGCTGATGCCTGTAATCTCAGCACTCTAAGAGGCCAAGGTGGGCAGACTGCTTGAGTTCAGGAGTTTGAGACCATCCTGGACAACATGGCAAAACCCCAACACTATACGATAAAAACAAGAAAAAACCACCAGGCGCGGTGATTCACGCCTGTAATCCCAGCACTCTGGGAGGCCGAGGCGGGTGGATCACGAGGTCAGGAGTTCGAGACCATCCTGGCTTACACAGTGAAACCCTGTCTCTACTAAAAATACAAAAAATTAGCCAAGTGTAGTGACGGGCGCCTGTAGTCCCAGCTACTCGGGAGGCTGAGGCAGGAGAATGGCGTGAACCCGGGAGGTGGAGCTTGCAGTCAGATGAGATCACGCCGCTGCACTCCAACCTGGGCAACAGAACAAGACTGTCTCAAAAAAAAAAAAAAAAAAAAAACCACAAAAGTTTCACTGTGCTCTATTCTTATATTTAACATAATAGCCAATTAATTTTACCCTGAATCTAAAACAGTGTCATTATAATAATGAGACTGCTAATCCCTTTAACACCATGGCTACGTAGCTGATCACCTCAAAGTAATTTTTGTAGGTGACAACTGTAGCATAAAGCATTTATTAAAATGCCCGGAAGTTTAGAGGTATTACAGTAATTCGATTTAATTTAAAAGTAAAATAAAAGTAACTTTCTATAGATGTCAGTTATTATGCAGAAGATCTTGTGCTCAATTATTTTGAAATGAAGTCATCTCAACAAAATTTCCACATTTCACTCTGTTTTTTTTGTTTTTTTTTTTTTTTTTTAGTTTCTGTGGCTAGGTTTACAGGATTGGAAGAAAACTTGGGGCGGGCCAAATTTTAGTTAGTGCAAACATGCATATCCTTCCAATGCAGTTTAACATTCTTAAAACTTTTCTAGAATTGTCAATTAAAGTATTTGAAGTTCATCCTCTAAAAAGAGAAATTACAGGTTAAAAACCCACTGTCTCACTACCAAATAGAGTCCTACTTCCAATAAAAGTAAGATCTTTACTAATTGTTTAACTGTTGGATTTCAGAAATGTGAGCAGACTTCTGTGATCCCTCGTTATAATACACCTGATTTTAACTTGACCAGGTGGATGACAGTAAAAATCACAGCAGAGTGACTACTCACCTCATAATTCTCCTTGATCCAGAGCTCTCGTTTAAGAAAAGTTTCTTTCTGATGATCTTCTAGACTATCAAATTGAGACTTTGACATCTTCATAGATTTACGTATAATGTACAATCTCTCTTCCTCTCCATATTCTTTGCCTTTGATGTTAAAATTATAGATCCACCGGCAATACCAAACTATATATGAACATAGGTGAAAAGGAGCTAAGATAATTTGAAACAGGAGAAGATCACAGATTTGGGGTTTCTGATAGCCCCCCTTTATATCTATTTTACTTTTTATAATGTTCTTTATGATGTTCTCCTCCTCGTCACGAATTTCCTCTTTGGACTTTTTGTTTTTGCCTTTTTCTTTGGCTTTTTTGAGCAGTCCCTGCTGCTTGGCAATCTCTGTAGCCTGGATACGGTACTTGGGCACTGTGGCTAGGTAGCTGATTGCCTTATTGTAGCTATTCCACCAGCTGAAAAACTAGAATAATTAACAGAGAACAATGAGTCATTTTCATTACCCAATCTAAGTTAAAGGAATGATAGAGTCTCGGTGAATACCATCTCCCAAGAAACCATTACAGTTAAAACTAGGGATCTCAAAGATACTACTTTGTAAGTAAAAGATACAACTGAATGAAGCCCATGCATACACAGGATCTCAAGGCTGGATAAGTAAGGTAAACTCTGAGCTGAGCCAAAAATCACTGATGCAGTCAGGAGATACCCAAGATCAAAGGATGATCAATGTGTCATACCACACCTGTGGTTTCGTATCTTTACCATTTGGCTCTTCCCTAGATCGCTTAAAAAAAAATTTTTTTTCTTTTTTTTTTTTTTAAACAGTAACCTACTTACTAGAAAAAGAGTTAAATGGCAAAATCTAGCTGGTGAGGAATTTGTTTAAAAACCTCATAGGGCATAGTCTCAGGCAACTATATTCATTCCCATCTCTTTTCCTAAGCCATCTGCATATATCACAGTGGCACTCATCCTATTCTGAGAGATTCAAATATGGTTGAACTCTACCTATTTGGATAGGAAAACATTAACTTACATAACTGTATTCAACCACAAAGGATTTGTCAGAAAATGCCCTGCTTCTCACATATTACCTCCATAAATTTCAGCTCCTGTTTAACTGAATGAATATAGCAGATATACAAACAATATCCTGCAATAGTAGCAATCTATTAAGAATATATTTTAAAGTTACTACAGTATTACATTGTTTAAAACAAAAAAGTAAAATTATCCTTGCTCTCCCCTTTGAAAGGGTAAATCGTTCTACAAATGCTGACACATTTTAAATATACCACCTTAGTTTCCAATACAGTTTTTATTCATAAAAATGGAAAGTCAGCCAAGTGCAGGGGCTCATGCCTGTAATCCCAGCACTTTGAGAGGCTGCAGTAAGTGGACTGCTTGAGCCCATGAACTCAAGACCAGCCTGGGCAACATGGCAAAACCGTGTCTCTACTAAAAAAAATACAAAAATTAGGCAGGTGTGGTGGCACATGCCTGTAGTCCCAGCTATTCGGGAGGCTGAGGTTGGAGGATCACCTGAGCCCAAGAAGTAGAGGCTACAGTGAGCCACGATCACTCCACTGCACTCCAGTCTGGGTGACAGAGTGAGACCCCATCTCTTAAAAAAAAAAAAGAAACAAAACACACTGAATATCATGTCATTTCTGGGAATCAAACTGGAGAAGTAATTTTCAAACAAGCAAATTGCTTCATTCTAGTCATCTGACTTGCTCATTTCCTCTAAAGGAGCATGTGATAGGTGTGGCTAGTTTAATAACAGGGAAAACTTATTTTAGGCAGAAGTTAAATTTTTGTGATACTTTACAACATAAAAAGCTCCTGGCTGGGCGTCGTGGCTCACGTCTGTAATTCTAACACTTTGGGAGGCCAAGGCAGGCGGATCACAAGGTCAGGAGTTCGAGACCATCCTGGCCAACATGGTGAAACCCCCATCTCTACTAAAATACAAAAAGCTAGCCGGGGGTGGTGGCGGGCGCCTGTAGTCCCAGCTACTCAGGAGGCTGAGGCAGGAGAATGGCATGAACCCGGGAGACGGAGGTTGCAGTGAGCCGAGATCGTGCCACTGCACTCCAGCCTGGCAACAGAGTGAGACTCTGTCTCAAAACAAAAACAAAACAAAAAAAAGTTCCTATGTCTCTTTTAATCTATTTCAGTGGTTTCAACCTGAGCAGAAGCACCCTTAAAGGGGCACGCAGAAGTGCGTGGACATTTCTGGTTGTTAAAATAATGATGGCAAGCACTACTGGCATTTGGTGACTAGAGCCAGGACTTGTTAGGCCAGATTAAGGAATTCAGATTTCTCCCACGTTTAATGGGAAGTCATTGAAAAGTCCTACGAAGGTAAATGATATGAATTAGCTGATGTTCACTCTGGCTACTATGTAGAAAATACTCCAGAGGGAGCAATGAAAAAGGCTCTAGATTTTTGAGGGGTTGTTTTGTAGTAATAATGACATTCTTCAACAATTTCTTAGATTTGCCACTAACAAAGATTCTAATACTGCCAATGAATAAAACAGATCTCAACTAGAAGTAAAATTTTACAAAGAGATACTCACAGTTAGGTTTTAATGACTAGCACTAGGCAATGTGCACTAAATGCACATAAATATAGATACAAATATCCACGGATACATACCTGAAACACTGAAATAGCACACACACTGACCAAAATCACGACTCTAACATCCACCTTAGGGGCCAAGCGCCTGCTATAGTAGTGGTAGTAATGGCTGTAGTACTCTTCTGGATGATCCAGCATGTAATCATAATCTTTTCGTGTTTCCTCATCCTGTAAAATGACAAGATATCCAACTTCACAGGACAGTCCGTTAAATGGCCTTAGTTTATAATCTGTTAAATCAAATACAGAATTTTATAATTATGTAAGGTTAATCTGAGTAAAAATACTGAAATTGTCAAAATCAAAAAATTTCCCATTACTCTTCAAAGCCATGTACATTTCCAAAACTTCAATATTAGATATAAAAGCATAACAAAAATATTTGTCTAAGTTCTTCAGTATTGTTAGTCCTCCTGGAAAAATAAAAACACTTTAATAACAATTAACCTTTCAATCTTTTTAGCTAATGCTTGGTGCTAATAAAAGCCTGTTCACAACTACTCTTAACAACTGTTGATTTTTTTAAAAAGCTTATTTCTTGTATATATTCACAATCATGTCCCAGCCTTGTATAGATAACTTTCTGCTAAAAGCAATGATTAAGACAGCAAAAAGTCGGTGAAGCCAGTCTGTGCCTACAAAACTGAATTATGCCCATCTCAAAGAAACACTGAGACACCCATGCAGTCCAACGGTCAAAGTCTAGCTTTGTGACCTCAGATAAAATATTTAGCCTCTCTGAGCCTCCTCCTTCTTCATTTACAAAAAGAGCTGACAATCCCTGCTGTATTATTTTTACATGGTTGTTGTGAAGATCAAATAACAAACATTATACAAAAACATGTTACAAACATGTAGTACTTCACTTCATCACTGTAATGTGTCGTCCAGCCCAGGTCACAAATGAGGTAACATATAGATCTTTCTTACTGATACAAACTCCTTGAAAGAATTATAGCATTCCAAAATGCTGCTCTGTATGCTCACAGATAAAACATTTTTTAAAAAAATTCTCTGATTCTAATCAATTTCTAACAGGGATAAATCCCAAATACTGAGCTAGGCAGGTTGCAGAGTTATTAAACCAGGTCACGATTTGCTCTTTATCTCACAGGAAACCTATTACATTTTCCAACTTGCCCCATTTCAAAAAAAAATTAAAGATAAAAACTATTATAAAATCAAAACAAATTCTTTAATCTCTATACATGAGTATAATAAAAACCATTACAAAAACAAAAGTCTGTTTTGCCAGGTGTGGTGACTCATGCCTGTAATCCCAGCACTTTGGGAGACCAAGGTGGGAGGACTGCTTGAGCCCAGGAGTTTGAGATCAGCCTGGGCGGCATAGTGAGACCTCGTCTTTACAAAAAATTTACAAAATTGTATTTGTGCAGGGCATGGTGGCATGTGCCTGTAGTCCCAGCTTCCCAGGATGTTCCCCGGGTGGAAAATCACTTAAGCCTGGGAGCGAGGCTGCAATGAGCCATGATCATGCCATCACACTCCAGTCTGGGCTAAGAGAGCAAGGAGCAAGACCCTGCCTCCAAAAAAAAAAAAGTCTTTATCTTAGAGGAATGAATTAGTCAATATTTATTAAGTTGTAGATTCCTAGCTAAAGGCATTTCAAAATCTAAACTTGGTGCCTTGCTACTGTACACAGATTCTCTGGGGTCTGTTCAGGACCACTTTCTGAGTCCTCCAACATGTAGTTTTTTAGATTTAAAGTATCTTTTAGATTATTTAAAGTATTTTTTAGATTTAAAGATTTTGCTAATGACAAAATCTTCCTTGCATCCATTAAAATCATTATGTATTTTCTATTAAGAATTTTGGGCCGGGCACAGGCGCTCATGCCTATAATCCCAGCACTTTGGGAGGCCAAGGCAGGCAGGTAACTTGAGGTCAGGAGTTTGAGACCAGCCTGGCCAACATGGCAAAATCCCATTTCTACTGAAAACACAAAAATTAGCCGGTCATGGTGGCCTGCACTTGTAATCCCAGCTACTCGGGAGGCTGAGGAGGGAGAATGGCGTAAACCCGGGAGGCGGAGCTTGCAGTGAGCCAAGACTGTACCACTGCACTCCAGCCTGGGCGACAGAGCAAGACTCCGTCTCAAAAAATAAAATAAAATAAAATAGTAAAGAAGTAAAGTAAAAGTAAAGTAAAAGTAAAGTAAAGTAAAGTAAAATAAATAAGATAAGATAAGATAAAAATAAGATAAAATAAAATAAAATAAAAATTTTGAATTTGTGTGAGATCATTCTCAGTAAGTTCTCCTATAGTCATTACATTCAAAAAATTTCTTACCTCTTACCAGTATATGAAATCATGTAAACTAGTAGCTAGCTTAATTAGATATGAATATATTTATATGAAGGGCCAATATGAAAACTGTCAGTTATACAAGGAGGGGTGAGCTCAAGCTAGTATTATTTTCAGATTCACTCCTTGTATGCTCTCTTCAGTCAAAAAGGATTTTCTTGTGGCAGCTGCTATATGCCCCAACTGTCAATCCGTGACTCCTTCTTTAAGTCATCATCCTATTCCAGAGCTTCTAACACAGAAAGGGTAAACCTATATAAGGGCCACACAGCAGCCCTGAAGACTAAAGCCCGTGTCTCTTCATGTGTCTCATTTTGAGTACCTCAAGAAATCATCTGAGAATTTTTCCATTCTCCCTCTGCTTTTTGGGCTAATTTTATAGAAATGCCCTGTTTTGGAGCCTAAAATCCTTGACTTTAACTTGGCATCCCAATCATGACAGATGCCTTTTGAAATGTATTTCTTCGAGTACAGTTCTTCTTGCTATAACTAGATTACACGTAGCTCTTAAACTAAATGCCACACTGAGATCAGATTCCTATGAGCCTCCTTGTCTCTGAGCAGCCCTTTGCCCCGGCTGTCTGTACTCCTCCTGGTTGAAGCATATGAAGTAAGGTCTTGGAGTGTCGTTGAAATCTGGTATGTGGACATCATGTGTCCAATGACTACTGCCTCTTTTTATTCTCTTATCTCTGTTCTACAGAACACAGATATCATCCCTCTTCAAGCATTTCACTCAGATCTTTCACCAGGGTCACCATTTTCTCACTGGTTTCTAGATTATTGACCTTACCAAGTTCTGAACTCCTTTAACACAATGGTCAACTAATACTCCAACACAAGCAACTCTAGAATTTATACCTTGTGTCTGGCCTCTCTGCTGCAAGCAGAGCTTGTGGAATCTGTTCAAGGTCCCCTAATGGAGTCCTCAAACTACCAAATTCCTGCAAGACATCTCAGGGTCAAGTCTGATTTCTCTTTGGATGGTTTTCTTTTCTTTAGGGTCACCATAAATGTATGACCCTGTTTTGGCCATGATTACACTAAAAAGTTGGCCACTTCCTTGTTACAGCATTTATTCAATTTATTTTATCTCCGCTCTAGGGCTAAAAGCTTTCTCTCCAAAGTCAAGAAAATGATCAGTTTTCATGCATACTGATGACGATCAGTGAGGCATGCATACACTTTAGAATCAAGGGCAGTACAAATTGGTAAAACTTAGGAGTTCTCAACAGCCTAAGTCAAACTTCTGCTCTTTAGTAACCTACAAAGTTTAGAATCAACCTAGTAAGAACAAGAGGATACCAAGAATATTAGCAAAGAAAAGACATAATAAGAAGGACCATCTTTCTTTCTGGGACTCAAGTAGAAAGCTAAGGTACATTCTTATTTGAATACCATATTTTTTTTTCCTACTCATCTTGAATTAAGGTAGCCGCACAATTTTTTTTTTTTTTTTTAACTCTCCAATGTTTTCTCATGGCCAAAGTTAAAATTTCCTTCGCATGCCACCAGGCCTTCACAGCTGGTCCAAACTTACCTACCTAGCAACATCCCTTATCATTTCCCCCTCTTTTATCCATAGGAAACATTCAGAGAGCGACTTCTGCAATTTGGTGTGTTATTCCAACACAACGTTCCTTTTTCATACCTATATCTTCAAACGTATATTCTTCTCTAATTTGAACCTCATGAGTCCTATTAATCCTTTAGAATGTAAATGTTACTGCCCCAGACAGTTAGATCATTCTTATTACACTTGGTACCTATTTATTATAGCACTTATCACATTGTAATAATCAGTTTTTTCTTTTCTTAGAATGAGAATTTCTAGAAAGTAGGTAGGGTAATTCATTAATCTCTGTATATCCAAGGCCTAGTACAGTGCCTGGCATTCAGTAAACATTATTTCAAAAACGAGTGAACTTTTGTGAAGGTTTTTCCTTGCAATATGCATCTCTCCACTACGTAGGTCTCCATCTCACCAGCAAGGCTGGATGGGTAGCGATGTCATAAAAACTTCAGTTTGGCAGAAGTGACTGCTTGAATTCATAGTTTATGAAAATATGCTACTGTGGCTAACATAGCTTAAACCTTAAAACAGTTTAATATCTTACCTTTCAATAAGGTAGTACTTTTTCTTTCAGCAATTTTGTGGATCTTAAGGTCCCAGGGTCTGGAGAGTCCAACTTCTTTCCAAAACCAAAACCTTTATACTTGTTTCTTCCTCCTGTCTGTCCTGAGCCTTGACAAGCAGGGCAATAAGCTCCTTGTTTCTAATCTCTACAGGAATAACTGTAGTGCTTCTGCTGGTGTCCATTCCACTCCCAATCCTCTTGGGCATATGCAGGAGGACTGGAACATAACCACCAATATCTAGATCAAAAGTGAACAAGAGGAAACCCACAAGCAAAGAAAGCACTGAATCCTTCCTTCTCTTAAAGGGGTCATCCCCCTCCCCAGAGGCAAAAATATTTATGTTCTTGCCCTTGAAGGAAGTCATGAACTGCGTGATCTCAGTACATAAATTGCAATAATTTGATATTGCAGCTAGTTTTACATTTAAAACTTCCTACTACACAGAGTATAAAAACCATTTTTGGGGTGGTAAAGGTCAGGAATCAATGATATATGAAAATGTATTACTGTATTCACTCAATATATATTAATCTTATTATTTTTTTTAATCCACACACACACACACACACACACACACAAATGATCCTTCAAAAAAAAAACAAAAAACAATCTCTGGTCTAAATTTTTTTCCAGGCCATTATATCCTACAAAAGAGGGAGAAAATTAACCACTACCCATTTCATTTTTTTTTCTTGTTTCCTGCCCACTAGTCACTAGTGCAACTTATCTTCTCCTCTATCTTCTCTTCTCATTCTGCACATAGTCTCAACAACTTCCATGATTTGGAATATTACCTACATACTAGTAACGCTTGTATCTGTTTTTCTTGCCTCCTCCTATTCTCAACTATGTCCTGAACATTTTCTAAATGCAACATAAATATCTCAACTCAACATGCTAAAAAACCAAGTCTATTCCTCTGTGTTTCAGTTAATATTATCAGCATCAACTTGGTCACCTGAGTTTTTAAAAACCTTAGTTGTTTTTATTTCAAAAATGATGATGCAGGGCATTAGCCCTTGTATTGAGCACAAAAAGAGAATAAAAAGACAAGACAAGGCCATCACCTCAAGAACCCTCCATCTAGAAGAATCTAGCAAGCAAGAAAAACACAATTGAGTGTGCTAAGGAAAAGGGGCTGACTCTGTCTAAAAACACTAGCAATGGGATTCACAGCAGAAGGGAAATGGGGGCTAGATCTCGGAAAGCAAGTAAGGCATAGTGAAACTTGTTCCAGGCAAAGGAAACAGCAAGTGTTAAGGGTATAAAAGTATGAAAAAATATCATGGATTCAGGGAAGCTTAAGCACTGCGGAAACTCAGGAAGAAAGGAGTAATAAATACAGCTAGGAAGGCAAGTTTGAATAAGAACTGTTGAGGATCTTGTATGCTGCGCCAAAGAGTTAGGATGTTATCATCTGTGCTATTCAAAAACAAAAATGTTTCCAAGTATGAGAACAATAGCATTGTGTAGAAGTATATATTGCTGAAAGACAATTCTGGTAGTATCGCAAAAAGTAGAATGAGGGAGAAACAGATTTTAGCAGCTAAGAATAGGATTTGATAAGTAAAGGGGTACACAAGAAACAAAGGAGATGTTCAGCATGATACTGAAGTTTTTAATTAGAGTTACTACGTAGACACTGTTATTAAGATAACAAATACAGGAAAAAAACAGCAAGCTTGGAGAAGATGCAAGGAAAAATTGTGGAAGATTTTGAACTAGGAAGAAAAATATTACTAGATATCCTTTCAATTTCTGAAGCCTCAAGGATTATCTATTCCTGCAGAGGAGTGCACCTTTTGTCTTTGACTAACCTATTTAACTCTACAGACAGAAGTAACTTGTAGAAAACTGGAAATAATGTAAATGACTCCTATTCACAGAAAGACAAATTCTGTCCAGTGGAATGCAACACATTATTGCTTGGTAGGTATTCTCTAGTTTTACAGGCATTTCAGCATTCCCTATCTGATTACAAATGTTGGCACTTTTTCTCTTTCAACTAGTTTTAGTATCTCACTGGTTCCCTCACTGATTAATATGTTAAATAAAATCTCTGACACATGTTCATTCTGTATTTGTGAGAGTCATAATTATATCTTCTTTTAAAGTTTATGCTTGCACAAAGATAACAAGATTGACTTCAGACATGTTTAACTGTGGGTACCTGTGCTACAGGAGAGGCAGTTGAGAATATGAGCCTGGAGAACATGCAGGTTTTAGAATTGCCAGCTTAAAAGCAGTGGCTTAGGTCAAGGATACAGTTGAGTTTCATCAGGAAGAGCTTAGAAAAGAAAAAAGAAAAAATACACAAAGAAGAACTCAACAGAATTGCAATGCTTACAGGGTAGGTAGTAGAAAAGACTATAAAGACTGAAAAGAAATGGTGAGGACAGAGAAACAGACAAAGACTACATCAAGAAAGTCAGGGAAGAACACCTTAAAAAGTACTAAGTGGTCAACAATATCACATGACACAAAATTCCAGGAGGAGGAAGAAATGAAGAGCAGTCAATCTAATCAGATCTGGTGAGTAGAGAGTCATTGTTCACCTTAACAAGAACAGTTTCAACACGTGCTGGGGCACACGCCAGTCTATGATAGCATGAATGAAAGGGAGATGAGAAAGTAAAGACAGTAAACAGCAAGGAAAGGAAGGAAAAATGTGAGTGTAGCTTTAAAAGAAGCAAAATGAAGCGAAAGGAGTGGGAAATGAACCAAGTAGGAGATTTTCAAGTTGCCAAAGAGGAATGACGGAAGAAGATTCCAGAAGAAGAATGACAGAAGAGGGATACCAGAAGAAGACAGTGTAAGTAAAATGAGTTCAGTCAAGAATACCTTTTTGCCCTCCCCAAATCATTCTCAAAATTGCTCCCAGAGTTTTCTTCCTAAAACAAACATAAGATTGTGTCATTTCTCCACGTTAAAACTTCTGGTAACTATTGAATACATAAAGTTCCAATTCCTGAACACAACGTAAGGGGTCATTCATCATCTGATCCCAGACTATGTTCCAGTATCCTGCAACATTCTCCCTCCCATGGCACCTCGCAGGCTCCCAACCTAGAAATAGCAGATCCCCTAAAGTCTATGAAAAACAGTAAGTGTCTTTGCGCTCTTGTGAGTATCTCAAAATGTTCTATTTACCTACGATAAATCTGTACAAGCTAAATTAAAATGTCTAGTACTCAGTTTCTAGCTAGTATTATATTGTCAGTAGTTTTCAGGTTGATTAAGAACTCTGATTGGTTGTTGATTACATCATATGTCAGCCAGTCACAGCACCAGAATCAAACATGGCTGGGATATAATCACCCTTGGCCATAAGTAGGGAGTAATCGCTGAAATTAAGAAACCAGTAAAAACTAACATTTATGGGTTCACAGCAGAAACAGTAAATGTGGTACATATGCTGCCATATCCTTTTTCTGGGGCCATGGGAAACATTACTATCAAACGTGTTACTCTTTCCCACTAAACCCAGAAAAGGTCTCAAAACTCTTAAAAGGTAAGAGTTTTGTTCCAGGTAATCATGACCAATCAGGGTTGGCATATGAAATGAAAACTATATGCCATCTGTGGACTATAAATTAACTTAATTTGGTTGTTTATCAGCATCACACCTATAATAGAAATTTATCTAATTTTAGGGTTCAGTGCATGTGCCAGTAATCCCAGCTATTTGGGAGACTGATGCAGGAAGACTGCTTGAGCATAGGATTTCAAGACCAGCCTGGGCAACATAGTGAGACCCTGTCTCAAAAAAGAAAGCAATTTATATAATTTTTAAATATTTTTATGATTATTCAATTACCATGAATGACTGATTAAATACAATCTGGATAGTGTCGAAAAAGAATAGTAATACATGCAGTTCATTTTTTCCCCAAAACAGAGTCCCTGGGAAAAATATGATAAAAATGATCCTTGGTGGAGGAAATGCTCATTACTATAATACCTCATGAAACTACATCTCATTCCTGGAACAAGCCTTGCACACTCATGACTACGTTTCTGTTGATCAAGTTTCCTCTCTACCAGAAATGTCCTTTCACCATCAACCTTGGTGACTTTGTTCCTGATCAACTCAAAAGAGTACCACCTTCTCTAATCCAAGAAGACATAATCACTTCCTCTCAGCACCGCAACATAATCTGCACAGACTTGTATTATATAACTTAAATAACAACTGAACAATAAGTATCTGTCCTCCTTGTTACTAAAAACTTTAAGTCAGAAACTGCGCCCTTCCTTTGTTATGGTCTCCTCTGAGCGCCTATGTCAGTCCCAGTTAAAGAAAGGGTTGAGTAACAGAATATAAGGAATGAACAATAAACAGAAACATAACAGGGCAGGGAGTTCAGAATCGTTTTTTGCTAAATTATTCCTAAGTGCTAAAGCCCTGCCACATCAGACTGATAAAAGGAAACTGAAGTGTTCTTGCAATGTTTCCTTTGCAAGACAAGTCCAGAGTAGAATGCCCTCTCTACACATCCTTTCATCTTATCAAATAGCCTTCACCTTCATGCCAGAAATATTCCCAAGACCTTTTCTAGGCTCTTTTCTTGTGATCCTGCAAAATGCCATCAAATTCTACACTTCTGCATTTTTTACCAATCATAGTTTTTCTAAGTGCATCCTTTCAAGTTGTTCTCTTATCTGCTTATTTCTATGCCATTTCTCATATTTCATGTATTATCCAATTTTTATCTACATTCAAAAATTATTGTTCTCACTTAAAAACCCTCAGAACATTAAAAGTAGAAGTGCAATTTTTCTCTCATGCAGGAATTTTTCACTCATAACCATCTAATTTACTTATCTATACCACTCTTTAAAATTGCAATTAATTTGAGTGAAATGGCAAAGGGCGTTGCACGTACCAATGTCAAAATGCCAGAAATCCACTTTCCATTTCCATTCTATCTGAATGTCTCCAGATAAGAGTTTTTATAACATTAATGCTCTGATGTGCCAGACACTGTGCTAGGTGCTACGGATATACACACAAAAAACAAGGAGCATGGTTTAGTGGGAAAGAGAGACCTACTCAGTACTTACAATGCAGTGTGATAAGTGCTATAGCCACTTTAAAAACATGTAAGTGGGACCAGATTATTCTACCTCATGAGATCCAATGTTGACACAGAGGGTAAGCGTCCACTTGTTTAACTTCCAAAGTCCATAAACGCCCTAAATCCCCAAAAGTCAAACACACTAAATACTATTGCATGGTCTTAGTTTCTAAAGCAGTGTGTGAAATCATAATGGCTTGAACTTTTGCTGAGATCTGGGACTGTAATTTATTTGGGGATGTGAACTAAGCATGCCTTGGTGAAAGCATGCGGCCAGTGCCTTTGCCTTCCATTACTAGCCACACTTCTTTTCTTGGTTTTCCTCCATTTCTCCATGCACAGGTAAAATCTTTTTGCTAAAATAGTAATAACCAAATGTCATATCTTCTTGTCTTACCAACTGTATTTAAGTCATGTTAGTGTACTTATTTTTTAACAACCATCATCTAAAAAAAAACCAAAACAATCTCAAAAGGGCATTTATTTGACCAAAACAACCTCAGAATCATAAATCCACTGATGTTTTACATAATTATAGTTTCCATTTTGGTGATGTATTTATTATCAATATTCAGAGACAGGCTTCTGCATCCCATTTTTATTCCAGAGTCACTGGAACTCAACTTCTCCCACTATTCTATCTGACCTTCTCTTAGCAAACACTATCTGGACCTCTTACCCCTCACAAACCCTGTTCAGAGCCAGAGGATACAATCCAAACAAAACAGCCATTACATCTCCATTGCCTCAATGGGATAATATAGAAGGCTGAAGCCCTCCAAACTGGATGACCTCAGTTCATTAAAACCTAGCATTACCCAGAAAAGATATTATTTGGCAACTTTCTCACAATTCTCCATTATGACAGAAATTAAAGCAGACCACCCTGTAATAATTGCTCCCACACACAGCAAGCCAAAGTCCTTATCCTTATTCCAAGAGAGAGCATCTTCAATGAGGTAAATAGTTCTTGGAGATGCTCCACTTGGAAGATGAATACACGTTCATCTCTATAAATTTAAAATGCAAGTTTTCAAAGAGTTCTGCTAGGTCTGATTTTCAAGGATCCAAAATATCTCCAGACATCCCTTTTGTCTCACAGATAATTTCCACAGTAAGACACTGGGGGTTTTGGGGGAGCTATAGAACACTCACCTCATTCCCTCCTCCATCAGTACAACTCCACTTCTACTCCCCTGTTTCAAGATATCTGTAGCTACCACAAACCCGTCAGAGTCAAGAGTGCAAGTGTTACCTACTCCAGACATACTGGTTTTTAACTGTCTAAACATTCATGATCTTGAGTGGAACACTAATTTTATCTGGCTTTTCATTAGCTGACAATCAGTGGTAAAGTTTAGGGGTAGAAACCTTTAGAGGCAACCATACAGATTCATCAGATCAGTCCCGGGGGTGGAGGGGACTGATCAGTCTCTCCTGGTGGCCCTCCCAGCAGGAATCGCTACAGTCACTATTTCTACCCTCTAATCATGGCACTTGTTTTCAAAGTTCTTACCAACATGCTCACCATTCTCATGCCAAACCTACTCATCTCCAATCCTACAAAGCCCAGCAGAAGGCAACAGCTGGCAGTGTTTCTGCTGCCCTCTCTTCTGGAAGTTCTCCATCTTCCAGAAGATGGGTTGACACAGAGGGTAAGTGTCCACTTGTTTAACTTCCAAAGTCCATAAACTCCCTAAATCCCCAAAAGTCAAACACACTAAATACTATTGCATGGTCTTGGTTTATAAATCAGTGTGTGAAATCATAATGGGATAACTAATATACAATCCAAATATCACTATCTTTAACCTAATTATCTATATCATCCTAACAACTACTGCATTCCTGATGCTCAACCTAAATTCAAGCACCACAACCCTATTACTATCTCGCGCCTGAAACAAATTAACATGACTAACATCCCTAATTCTATCAATGTTACTATCCCTAGTAAATGCCATTATGATTTCACACACTGGTCCAGGGCTCCCTTATGTACCATCAGGGCTTCTGGCTGAATACAAAGAACAGAGGTTGGAGCTTCATATGCTGAAGTACCCTGGATGGAGAGGTCTTTCCTAATTTTTTCTGGAGTCTTTTTTCTACCACTCTTTACATAATCAGCGACAAAACCCTTTGGGGCCTCAGCACTTTCCCAGTTCCCCAGCCATCCCTCAGTTAACTGCCATAAAATTTCACTAACGCTAGTGAGAATTTAATGAACTAGGTAAATTAAATTTTACGTAGTTCAATGTACCTAGTTTACCTAATTCAGGGCCTGCCCCTCCACCAGTCATTTTATGACTCCAGATTATCCAAACTGTTCTGGAAGGCATGAATAAAGTTGCTAGCTCCTTGACTATTTTCAGCTCTGGAAAAACAATCTGGAGAAACAATGCAAGGTTAAATTATATCCACTCAAAGTACAGTCATTAAAAGCAGGCTACCTAGCAACACGGAAAATTCTGCTTCGGCGAAAAAAAAAAAGGCTAGAAATACTTTACAACTACAATCGCTGATGCATTAGTATGATGGGGCCTTTCAAGCAGTAATACCACCATCAAATACGATTTATACTTCGTGATGTCCTGGTTGGCTTCATTTTTTACAGTAGTAGAAGAAAACAGCATTGGGCTAAATTTCTCATCCCCACAAGACTCAATAAAACCTCTGTCAAATGAAATATAAATACATATTCACAAAATATTTCCTACTAGAAATTCTCAGAGTTTTGTACCCAAGTCATTAAGCACCCATTTATGGGCCCTATGGAAAGGGGGGCGGTTCGTACACTTATCATTTAATCCCCATAATAACCCTGGGAGGAGGTATCATGGCCTTAATTTTGCATATGAAGAAACAGCTATTCCAACATATTAAGTCACTATCCAAGGTCATACAGGGGTGTCACAGCAAAGAGTCACATCTGGTCTCTTGACTGGTTGTTCATTGTTCTTCTCGGTGTTTTCTTAGTTCCTTAAACCCAAGCTAAGTGTCACCATTAACACTATTTCCAGAAACCAAATTTCTGTCCTATCAAACTGATGCGATCACAGTTGTCACTCGATATTCCACACTTTCCCTGTTGTAGGCGACCCCGGATCCCACTAATAATGATCACCCTGCTTTTCGAATGTGAAATGCACGTTATTAAAATATTTTCACGAAATCATAAGATGACCAAAGCTTTGCATAACAATGACTGTCACAAAAAGGAGGGGGACGAGGAGGTTAGCTTGCCCCCTGAGGCCCCGGGGGGCCGACTCGGTTCTTTCACTGGGCCACGTGGGAAACGTGAGTATCTTAAAGGTCGCGGCGGTGGATGCGCTCAGTTTCGGAGTCACAGAGGCCTACGCTCCGCGGACCGGGGTCGGAAGGCGCCGTGCGCTTCCCGCGGCCGTGCTTCGAAGCCCCTCCGCTCCCGCAGGCCTCACCTTGAGCGTCTCATAGGCGGTTGCCACCAGCAGGAAAGCCTCCTCGGCGCTCTGCGGCGTCCGCCCAGGGCCCTCGTCGCCGGGCTCCGGCCGGTAGCGGTCGGGGTGGTAGCGCCGGGCCAGCTGGCGGTAGGCCCGCGCGATCTCCGCTTTGCCCGCCGCGCGGCTCACGCCCAGCACCTCGTAGCAGTCCCGCGTGCCGCAGTAGAGCCCCTCCACCAGGGCCCCCGAGGGCCGCACTAGCAGCAGCGTCAGCAGGAAGGGCGCCAGCAGCACATACGAGCGCCGACCGGCAGCCCCAGCCGCCCAACCGGGAGAGAGCAGCGGCGCCCCCATCCCCAGCCTCGCTGGCGGATCTGCCACCCCAGAGATTCTGCAGCACTCCGCCGCGGGCCCGGCTCGGCCGGCCTGGCCCCCAGTTCCACGTCAGCAGCCGGCGCCTCCGCGCAGGCGCACAGGGCGCGCTACAGCAACTACTTCCTTCGCAACCGGTTGCTAGGGAAAAGGACGCCTCAGCCACAAGGCTGCTTCCGGTGCGTCACTTAACGCTTTCCCAGTCTCAGCAGCTGGAGGATTTGTTTTTGGTCGGACCTGCGGGATGCCTCCGTCCCAGGCGCGCTTAGGCGGGCTGTGCGGAGCGCTTTACCTACCACAGTGCCCGGCACACGCAGCCTTTTCGACATCATCACTTGACCTGCTGCAATAGATAACCTACCTGGCTCTCTCGCGTCCCGTTATCAGCTTCAAGAAGATTTGCACGTACGCCTTTAAAGCCAGCAGCCAGCCCCCGACGCCTTCCTCTCACCCCATGCTGCCGTTCCAAACGGAAGATGAATTTAGCAATTCTAGGCGCTGCCTGTGTACTAGATAGGGACCCTGAAAATTCGTGGCCATCTAGTTCAGTTTTTCTCAGTCTCCACACTATTGACATTTTAGACCAGATAATTCTTTGCCTTGGAGGTGCTGCCCTTTGCATTGTAAGATGTTTAGCAGCATCCCTGGCCTCTCCACACTAAATGCCAGTAGTGCCATCACCCCCAGTCATGACAATCAAAAATCTCTGTACGCAGGTCTGTGCGTCCACCCTGGGTTACGCGTTCCCGGGACAACCTGCTGGGCTGTGTCTATTTCTCATCTCAGCCCACCCACAGGCAGCCGAGAGCCTGGGAAGCTGAGCTCGCTCTGCTTAGTGCAGTTCTACTCTCCCCGTGGCCTCCGAGTCCTGAGGGAGGATGCTGCCGGTTGTTTACGCCGGGAGGGGTTTGCCCCACCTGTGGCCTCGCTGCGGAGCCCTCTGTATCTGATTATGATTAAAAAAACAAAAAATCAAACTTCTACATTTCATTTTTGTATCTCTTCTCAGACTCTGCGTTATGTGATTGAATATTTCATTATGAAGACAAAAACACACACACACACACACACACACACACACACTCTAGATATTGTCAAATGTCTGCCGGGGGTAGGATTGCCAGAAAAAAATACAGGATGCTTAGTTACATTTGTTATTTTTCTCTTTGTTTTCTTTTGACACAGGGTTTCGCTTTGTCGCCTAGGCTGGAGTGCAGTGGCACGATCATGGCTCACTGCAGCCTCAACTTTCCGGGCTCCAGTGATTCTCCCAGTTCAGCCTCCCAAGTAGCTGGGACTCGAGCACCCACCACCATGCCTGGCTAGTTTTTATTATTTTTTTTCATAGAGACATGGTATCGTTTTGTTGCCCAGGCTGGTCCCAAAATCCTGAAATCAAGCTATCCTTCCAAAATACTACGATTACAGGCGTGAGCCACAGTGCCCAGCCTAAATTTGAATTTCAGATAATAATTTTTTTAGTATAAGTATGTCCCAAATATTGCATGAGACTATATAGCAACACGAAAAACTTTGTCTCAAAAAATCTGTTTCTATCATTCACTTGGTAAATGTTTATTGAGTACTCTGAGCTGGCCACTGTTACTTAGGCACTGGGGATACAGTGGTGAGCAAGGTAAACAAGAAGCTCAACTTCAGAGAGCATATATTCTGATAGAGGATGACAGTCAATAACAAATAAACTCAGATATAATCAACTCTTTTAATAAAGTGAAATAGAATACTGATATATAGCATTATATACTTATAATACATAATGCATATACATTATAATTTTATATTTCTCATTGAATATATATCTATCTCTCATTACATATATATGTCTCCCTCATTACATATATTATATATGTGTCTATTTCTCACCTCAGCCCACCAAATATTGCATGGGACTATATAGCAACATATACAGTTATATATATAATGAGAGATATACATATATATAGTAATGAGATACAAAAATTATATATAATAAGATAACATAATTTTGTATTTCATATGCTTATTTACATTTGTATCATATATATGTTTATATATGCTTATATATGCATTATATATATGCTTATATATATATTAAAAATGAGAGAGAGAAAATTAATGGAAACATATGGGAGGGTCTCCTAACCTGAAATTATTAGGATCAGGGTCAATTACAAGCATCAGTTCCAGTAGGAGTTGACAGCTAAACTGACTTTGGAGGACAAATAGAGAATGGTTTGAAGGATGTGAGTTAGAGAGCAGTTTGGAGATAAGGGAGTGTGAAATAAGTACCAAGAAGAGAAACAGGCCATGGGCAAGAAAAAAATAATAAAGCTTTTCAAAAAATGAAAAGCTATGAACTTCAAAAATGAACTCCTATATGACTAGGAGTAGAGGTAAGGAGTGCAGGAGATGAAACTGAAGAAAGCCAAGTTGCGAAGGGTCATTTTATCCCGTGTTGAAGAAGTTGTTCCTTATCTTAAGAGCAATAGAAAGCCAATATGGGGTCTCTGAGCAAAAAGTGACACCTTCGGATTGACATTTCAGAACCATTACTCTGCCTGGGAAAATGAGTTGGGATGTATCAGGAAGACCATTAGAAGACAGTAATAAATGAGTCCAAGTAGCCTGTAATCCCAGCATTTTGGGAGACCGAAGTGGGTGGATCACCTGAGGTCAGGAGTTCAAGACCAGCCTGGCCAACATGGCAAAACCTCTTTCTACTAAAAACACAAAAATTAGCCAGGCATGGTGGTAAGCACCTGTAATCCCAGCTACTCAGGAGGCTGAGGCAGAGAGGACTGCTTGAACCCAGGAGGCGGAGGTTGCAGTGAGCCAAGATCACACCACTGCATTCCAGCCTGGGTGACACAGCAAGACTCTGTCTCAAAAAAAAAAAAAAAAAAAAGAAGAAAATGTCCAAGTAAGAGACGCTACAGGCCTATTTCTAGGTAGTGGCTCTGGGAAAGGAAAATAAATAGAAAAAAGTTAAAATATATTTATGAGGCAAAATGGACAGTATTTAGTTGTTGGCTCTGGAAGAGTGAAGGAGATGAGTGAGTCATGATAATGCCCAGGTTTCCAGTTTGCCCAACCAGGTACCACTCTGGAAACAGGGAACACAGAAGGAAAGTAGACTTATGGAGTAGGATGGTGCATTTGTTTGAAACATGTGTTGTAGATGCCAACCATCTCCACATTGGATCATGTCGTTTCCATATTTGAAACCTTTGAGGATTCTCATGACCCTTGCCTCCCGTGAGGCCTTTCAGATATGCAGGTTACCCAGTCCATTTCCTCCATGCAAGCTCCTGTTAAAGATGCTCATTGCTACTTGTTCAGGGCTCTTCTTCCCAAATTGAAGAAGTTCCCACGCTGCCTTCAGAAAGAGGAAATTTCCCACATTACGAATTTGGCCATGTAACTTTTACCCAACTTTCCCCTCAGATTAGAGTTCAAATCCCTGAGTGCTATGGTTTGAATGGATGTGCCCTTCATCATTCATATGTTAGAATCTAATACTCAATGTGATAGGATTAAGAGGTGGGGCCTTTGGAGAAGTGACTGAGTCATGCACAAACTGCCTTCATGAAAGGAATAGCGCCCTCATAAAAGGGCATGGGGGAACTAGCTAGCCCCCTTTTTTGCTCTTCTGTCCTGTCTGCCATGTGAGGACAGAACATTCACCTCTCCAGAGGACACAGCAACAGGCACTGTCTTCAAAGCAGAGAGCAAACCCTTATCAGACATCAAATCTTCTGGGGCCTTGATCTTAGACTTCCCAGCCTCCAGAGCTATAAGAAATAAACTTCTATTATTTGTAAATTAACCAGTCAGTGGTATTTTGTTATAGCAGCACAAATGGACTAGAATACATAGCTTTCAGAATTCTGTGGCAATTTAGGATCTCAGATGTTCTGCATTTGCTCACAGTGGTCCCTCTGCCTGAAATATTATTCCTCCCCACCTCCCCATGCTCTCTCCAACATCCTATATCCTACAGTAGTACTTAGCCCAAGTGTCTCCTCTACTTGGAAGAAATTTCCTGACTCTTCCCTTCCCAGGTCATAGCCCCACATCTGATTTAAATGTATCTGAAATAGACAAACTCATAGAAGCAAAGAATAAAACGGTGATTGGTGGTTACAGGACTGGAGGGAGGGGGAAAGGGGACTTGCTGATCAATAGGTATAAAGTTTTAAGTTCTAGAGATCTGTTTTACAACATTGTGCCTGTAGATAACAATACTGTATTGAACACCTAAAAATCTGTTAAGGCTGGCTGAGCACAGTGAGTGGCTCATGCCTGTAATCCCAGCACTTTGGGAGGCCAAGGTGAGAGGGTCACTTGAGGCCAGGAGATCGAGACCAACCTAGTCAACATAGCAAAACACTGTTTCTACAAGAAATTTTTTTTTTTTTTTTTTTTTTTTTTTTTTTTTTTTTTTTTTTTTTTTGAGACAGAGTCTCACTCTATCACCCAGGCTGGAGTCTGGAGTCTGGAGTGCAGTGGTGCGATTGATCTCAGCTCACTGCAACCTCCACCTCCTGGTTCATGCAATTCTCCCGCCTCAGCCTCCCGAGTAGCTGGGATTACAGGTGCACACCACCACACCAGGCTAATTTTTGTATTTTTAGTAGAGATGGGGTTTTGCCATTTCGGCCAGGCTGGTCTCGAACTCCTGATCTCAGGTGATCTGCCTGCCTCAGCCTCACAAAGTGCTGGGATTACAGGCATGAGCCACCGCGCCCGGCCTCTACAAGAAATTTTAAAATTTACTAGGTGCACTGGCTCGCACCTGTAGTCCCATTCTTGGGAGGCTGAGGTAGGAGGATTGCTTAATCCCGGGAGTTGGAAGCTGCAGAGATATAATTAGGCCACTGCACTCCAGCTTGGGTGACAAAATGAGACCTGGACTCAAAACAACTCCCAGCACTTTGGGAGGCCGAGGCGGGCAGATCACTTGATGTCAGGAGTTCGAGACCAGCCTGGCCAACATGACGAAACCCCGTGTCCACTAAAAATACAAAAATCAGCTGGGTGTGGTGGGGGGCACCTGTAATACCAACTACCTGGGAGGCTGAGATGGGATAATCGCTTGAACCCGAGAGGTGGAGGTTGCAGTGAGCCGAGTTTGCAACAGGGTACTCCAGCCTGGGCGACAGAGCAAGACTCTGTCTCAAACAACAACAGCAACAACAAGTTCTATGTCAGCCATAGGAAAGAAAAAACTAAATGTGTTCGGAGGGTAGATCTCATGTTAAGTGTTGTGACCACAATAAAATAAAATTAAGAAGATTGAATGAGGCTCGCTGAAGGCTCACTTCAAAGCAGAGAGAACTTTGGTCCCCTGATGTGGCAGTTATTAATTTATTGCCTCTGAGCTTTGAACTCACTTTCCTTGCCCCAGGGAATGATGCAAAGTCCATTTTTCCCTTTGCCAGCTGGCTGGATGTTAAACGCTGCCAGCAGAGGGTGCCTGAAGGGCACTACAAACCTGGAAAAAGAAGGACGTTTTCTTCTCAAAGCAAATGGATCAACGTGCAAGTTTCCCTGTTCAGCACCAGTTTCTTTGCTGCCACATTGGGGATGGCTGTGGCTGTGAGTTGAATTATGTCCCCCCAAAAATATATGTTCAAGTCCTTAATCCTGGTGCCTGTGAATGTGACCTTTTTTGGAAATAGGGTCTTTGTAAATGTCATTGGTGAAGTCACTCTGGATTAGGGTGGACCTTAATCCAATAACCCATGTTTTTTTTGTTTTTTGTTTTTTGTTTTTTGACCAAGTCTTGCTGCGTTGCCCAAGCCGGAGTGCAGTGGTGCAATCTCTCCTCAGTGCAACCTCCACTTCCTGGGTTCAAGCAATCCTTCTGCCTCAGCCTCCCGACTAACTGGGATTACAGGCATGTGCCACCACCCCGGCTAATGTTTGTGTTTTTAGTGAAGACGGGGTTTTACCATGTTGCCCCGGCTGGTCTCGAACTCCTGACCTCAGGTGATTCGCCTGCCTCGGCCTCCCAAAGTGCTGGGTTTACAGGCGTGAGCCACCACCCGGCCTCATGTCATTGTAAGAAGAGAAAACAGAGGCACAAGAGAAGATGGCCACAGAAGACAAAGGTAGAGGCTGGGGTTATGCTACCACAAATGGGGGAATGCCAAGGATTGCTGGCAACCACCAGGAACCTGGGGAGAGTCATGGAACCTCTCCTCCCTCAGAGGCTCCAGAAGGATCCAACCCTGCTAATACCTTGATTTCAGACTTCCCATCCCCAGAACTGTGAGAAAATAAATTTCTAGCTGTTTTAAGCCTCAGAGTGTGTGGTACTTTGTTTGTTACAACAGGCCTAGGATACTAATGCAGCTTGAATCAGTTACTTTGTCACCAGGTTGGTGGCAGCTGTTAGCTCTCAACAGAGGCCAGTTTCTTCCCTATGAAAGCCGGCAGCACGCTCCTGGGGCAACCACACTCTCCCCTCAGAGCAAAAGGAGTAGTAAGTGCACGCTTAACAGGTACTGGATATCCTTTAAAATGTACATTTTAAAACGGTTAAAACAGTATATTCTATGTTATGTGTATTTTATCACAATTTTAAAAAATCTCAGATCAGGGAAGAGCTTTCTCTGAGTTTCTAAGTTCCATATCTGTTTACTTTTCCCTCCACCTTAGGAGTAATTAGCTGCTCTTATTTATTATTTGTTTTTGAGATGATGCTTTGCTCTTGTCACCCAGGCTGGAGTGCAATGGCGCGATCTTGGCTCACTGCAACCTCCGCCTCCCAGGTCAAGCGATTCTCCTGCCTCAGCCTGCCGAGTTACTGGGATTACAGGTGCCTACCACCACGCCTGGCTAATTTTTTTATTTTTAGTAGAGACGGACTTTCACCATGTTGGCCAGGCTGGTCTCAAACTCCTGACCTCAGGTGATCCACCCGTCTCAGCCTCCCAAAGTACTGGGATTACAGGCATGAGCCACCATTCCCGGCCTCATTATTTATTTTTTTAAAAATTATTTATTGTGAATTAATATAACATCACATTTACCATTTTAACTATTTTAAAGCATACAATTCAGTAGCATTAAGTACATTCACAATGTTGTATAACTACCACCACTATCTAGTTCCAGAAATTTTCATCACTCCAAATGGAAATCCTGTATCTCCTAAGCATGCAATTACTGCATCTTTTGCTCTGTACTCCTTAAGGTTCTCTTCTGCCTTTTAGTAGCTAACCATGACCAGCACCATAAAGGAGCATGCCCTACCTGAAGGAAGATAAGGCAGACTACAGGGGAGCCAGGAAGAATCACAAAGGCTTTGTCCAGGCCAAGATCAGCTGTCAGACTAATCATGCAAGGATACATCCTTGATGGACTTATCCTACTCAAAAAAAATGAACACTATGCTTGAAAAGTGCTGCCAGGTGAACCAGGTCTCACTTCATCTCTCTCACCATAGGAAACCCTATGAACCAGAATCTGAAATAAAATATTGACATAGTCATCATATGGACAGGAAATTGGAAAATTTGGATGAAATGTAAAAGTTCCTAAAAAATATAAAATATCAAAATTAGTGCTTGTATTAATATTAAAGAAACTTAAAAGCCATTCAGGACTATCTCTCCTGAAAAAAAAAAACAAGACAAAACAATTTGCTATAGAAAATAGAAGATTTTCAAAATCTACCCATTCATTTGATTACTGGTTATTGTCATATTGATTCCAAAATCAGATAAGGGCAATACAAGAAAATAACAGCTAATTGCATCCAACATCAATGTCTTTAAAAAGTCCTACATCTTGATCCAGTAAGAACCTTTGCAGGAATGTGAAGATGTTTTACAATCAGAAAATTTATCAATGAATTAATAATAAATTAAAAGAAAAAAACCACATGTTCCCACAAGTGATACAGAAAAAAATATTTTATAATGTTTAATGACTATGATATTTAAAATTACAAAGTAGGAATACTGGACATTTTTCTTACCTTGAGAAGTTTATGTATAAAAAATCTACAGCAAAGTTGGACTTACAGCGAACTACACTTTAAGATCAGGAAAAAGACAAGCCATTGGAATATCCTTTCTACTGTTTAATATGATACTGGAGGTTCTTCTCTGCATTACGAGGAAAAGAAAACAGTGTAAGGATTATAAAGGCAGAGATAAAACTGCGGATATTTACAAATAATATGAGCATCTAGAAAAACTAACAGAATCAACAATCAAGCTATTAGAATTAGAGTTTAGCAAGATTAACACACATATTCAACCCAGAAAACTTAATAGCATTTCTCTCTATTGGCAATAACCAACTATAAAATGGAATATATTTTGTCCACTACTATGTATTCAGCATCCAGTATATAGTAGTTGCTTAATAAACATTTGTTGAATGTCTAAGTGAATGTGGCTTATGAAGAGCTTGCTGTTTATGGTTCTTCCTGGACTACTTACTACATGAATATCCACCTTTGCAATCTGAGGGAAGTCAGGGTTTAGTGTGGATGTACCTCTAACTGCAGCTGCAGGGCTGTATCATTTATAATATTCTCCCCACAATATCTTCCCACAGAGCAAAACTATCTTCTTTCTGGCTTTCTTTGCCAAGGCCGAATAGAAGAATCAGGGGGCTTATCATTCATTAGTTCATTTCATACTACAACCCAGGCAAACGCTGAGGTTTGAGTGTTCTTTACTATCGCTGGTCCAATTGCCTAGGTGGACATGCTCAATCAGTCAGAACAATCTTCTGGGGAGGTTGTTTTGACCAGTAAAATTATTTGAGTAATAACATCTTAAGCCAAAAAAAAAAAAAAAAAAATCCCTATTACCTGAAATCTAGCTTTTGATTCTATTTCTTTAGCCCAAAGGTCAAGATTAGATGATCACAGATGGATTTCGAGATGTAGCCTCTACATTCCATTCCTTAATTATCCATCTGCACCTAGAATTTCTTTTTTAAAATAATTTTTGGGCCAGGCGCGGTGACTCACGCTTGTAATCCCAACACTTTGGGAGGCCAAGCTGGGTAAATTGCTTGAGCCCGAGAGTTTGAGACCAGCCTAGGAAACATGGTGAAACCCTGTCTCTACAAAAAATACAAAAATTAGCCGGGTATAATGGAGTGCACCTGTAGTCCTAGCTACTCAGAAGGCTGAGGTGGGAGGATCGCTTGAGCCTGGGAGGTTGAGGCTTCAGTGAGCCATGATTGTATCACTGCACTCCAGCCTGGGTAACAGAGTGAGACCTTGTCTCAAAAAAAAAATTATTTTTGTAGAGACAGTATCTTCCTATGTTGCCCCAGCTGGTCTCAAACTCCTGGCCCCAATCAATCCTCCCACCTCAGCATCCCAAAGTGCTGGGATTACAGGTGTGAGCCACTACACCCAGCCATTGAATTTTTTCATAAGGTATGTAAAAGGAGAACTAAGAAGCACAGCAAACAGTAATGTCTTCACAGATAACTTTTAGCTAAATTACTTCAATGAATCAGTGGACTTGTGGGTTAGCAACAGGTTATGATTAGCAACTTGATCACAACTAAATCTAAGATTCTTGTAATTGGGATTGGTCTGTACAGCATTTCTAAGTTTTGATAAACAGCTTTGGAAATGTATATGGAAGACAATTAACATTTTCTTCTATCAACATGGACTTGTGAGTTCCATAAACTTAACTTTCCTTGTTTCCTTTGATGATAACTTGTCAAGGACGGATTACCCATACTTACTCTAAAACAGAAGTCTTGATGAATAGACACATTTGCAAATTGTAGGGAATTCACGCACATCACAGGAAGTCTCGAAATTAAAATCCTTCTGATATGGTTTGACTGTGTTCCCAGCCAAATCTCATCTTGAATTGTAGTTCCCATAATCCCCACGTGCCATGGGAGGGACCCAGTGCGAGGGACCTGGTGGGAGGTAATTGAATCATGGGGGCTGTTAGCCCCATGCTGTTCTCATGATAGTGAGTGAATTCTCACAAGATCTGATGGTTTTACAAGGGGCTTTTTCCCCTTTGCTCGGCACTTCTTTCTCCTGTCGCCATGTGAAGAAGGACGTGTTTGCTTCCCCTTCAGCCATGATTGCAAGTTTCCTGAGGCCTCCCTAGCCACGTGCAACTGTGAGTCAATTAAACCTCTTTCCTTTATAAATTACGCAGTCTTGGGTATGTCCTTATAGCAGCGTGAGAACAGACTAATACACTTTCCTTTCAAAGTGGAGAAAGAAATACTTCAATACACATGTATTTAATGCATATACATTTAAAAAATAATATTACAGTTTAAAAAGCTAATCCAAAACCAGCATTGCCCTTGAACTTCCTTTTGTTGACATTTACAAATCTGTCCTTCTCACTGCAGGTGGACTGCCAGTGTAGCAACCCACTAGTGTGAGTCATGGTTCATGGCATTGGACTCCCACCAATTTCATTGCTAACCCCATCTTTAACTTTGTCAGGTTTGTATGATTAGAGTTTCTCTTCTGCCTTCTTGGTGTATGTCTACATTTTTGTTGTTGTTGAGAGTTAATATCTGAGCCAGGTGTGGTGGCACATGATTGTAATCCCAGCACTTTGGGAGGCCAAGGCAGGTGGATTGCTTGAGCCTGCCCAGGAGTTCGAGACCAGCCTGGGCAACATGGCAAAACCCTGCCTCTACAAAGAATTAAAAAATAAAATTAATTAATTAATTAATTAATTAATTTATATTATATATTATAATAATTAATATATGTTTCTTCCTTACCTCTCCTAAAATCTGTCCACTTGAAAAATGGCGAGGAGTCAGAGAATTCTGCCTGTATTCACTCCCTTTTTTTGTTTTCCAAATTCACTGTCCTTTACTGTTCAGCCCACTCAGTCACTTTTGTGGAGAAACTCATTTTACAATTCTCCCGTTCCTCTGGCATTCTTATTTGGGGCAAGCAGAAAACTCACACAGCTCACACAAGCCACTCATAGCGGGTTTAATACTGCACCTGCTAGGTCATCAGGGATACAAAGCAGCCGTTTACTTGCTGACCATCAGAGAGCCACAGAAAAATGTTGAGCAGAGATTTTGGAGAGGATTCACCCTGGATCTGTATCTCCCCAACTGGTTCCAATGCACCCATCAGAGACCATACCAGTTCCAAAATTGTCCACTAGAGGATGCTACCCACTCCTGCACAGCCTGTTGGAGATATCTAAAAGCTAAATTCCCGTTTATAATGGTTTAAATTTTCCCTAGCTTTCCTCAGAATTCATAAATGAAGCACCTTTTTAAAACCAAGAACCCAAGAAGGGAAAATAAATCTGTATGATTGGCTGCATAGACAAATGGGGAAAACTGAAAAAAAGCTCCAATACCCATTCCCCTGGCATACTTCCTATCAGGATGGAGGTGAAGGGGATTTTTTTTTTTTTTTTTTTTTTTTTGAGACAGGTTCTCCCTCTATTGCCCAAGGCTAAAGTGCAGAGACAGGATCATGGCTCACTGCAGCCTCAACCTCCCAGGCTCAAGCAGCCCTCCCACCTCAGCCTCCTGAGTAGCTGGAGGCTCATGTCATCATCTCTGGCTAATTTTTGTATGTTTTTGTAGAGCTAGGGTCTCATTATCTTGCCCAGGCTGGTCTCAAACCCCTGGGCTCATGTGATCCTCAAAGGGGACTTTTGAGCAAGCTAAACATACTTTTTAAAACCTGGCAGTTTGTTCTGTCAGGGAGGAAAAACATTTGCAGATGAAGATCTCCAGTGTACACCTATTCACTTTTTGTCTAAATAATCTGTGAAGTTGCATAAACAGGCATTTCAGAAATATTCTCTATGATAAGGTTTTATATAGGAAGCTCAAGGAGATATCCATCTGCTAATTAGCATAACCCCCAGGCAGGTCTACCTGGCTCAGAGCTCCAGCTTCGCACCACTGTGTTCCACAGAAACAAAATGAGGCACAGACTGGAAGAATAAAGATGTGAGATGTGAATACTCAACGAAATTGTTGATGCAGAGAAGGCTTTTTAAATTAAGAAATGAGCCGGGTGCGGTGGCTCACACCTGTAATCTCAGTACTTTGGGAGGCCAAGGCAGGCGGACTGCCTGAGCTCAGGAGTTTGACACCAGCCTGGGCAATATGGTGAAACCCCATCTCTATTAAAAATACAAAAAATTAGCCAGGTGTGGCGGCGAGCACCTGTAGTCCCAGCTACTCCGGAGGCTGAGGCAAAAGAATCGCTTGAACCCGGGAGGCGGAGGTTGCAGTGAGCCGAGATCTGCACTCCAGCCTGGGTGACAGAGCAAGACAATGGCTCAAAAAAAAAAAACAAATGATGGAAATTTTTCATGAAGTTGATTACATGAAATGTAAGGGTATGCATTAAAACTCAATATTTAAGAACAAATGACAAATTTGGGAGTAGATATAGTAAATCTGACGAAGAATTAGTATATCTTACATAAGTATTTACATTATTTTAAAAGTTAAAAGGCATAATTAAAATGATTTTAGGGTGGGGCGCGGTTACTCACGCCTATAATCCCAGCACTTTGGGAGGCCAAGGAGGGCAGATCACTTGAGGTCAGGAGTTCCAGACCAGCCTGGCCAACATGGTGAAACCCCATCTCTACTAAAAATACAAAATTTAGCTGGATGTGGTGGTGGGCACTTGTAATCCCAGCTAGCCGGGAGGCTAAGGCAGGAGAATCACTTGAACCCGGGAGGCAGAGGTTGCAGTAAGCCGAGATCACGCCACTGCACTCCAACCTGGGTGACAGAGTAAGACTCTTTAAAAAAAAAAAAAAAAAAGACATTTTAAATAGTAATGGTCTTGAGTCGACAGTCTCAGAAAAGGAAATCAAACCAGTCAGGATAAATGGAAAGACTTAATTTGATGAGTAATCACAGGAATGCAAACATTAACCACAAATTATCATTTGCCTGACAAAATTAGCAATGATTCTAAAACTTGCAATAGTGAATTTTAGCAAGACCAGTCAAAGAAGGCAACTCACACTTTTTTCAGGGCTGCATAAATTCCTAATTGAGATAGCTTTTTGTAAAGCAATTTGGTGATTGTAATACCTATACTACAAGAGCCCAGGTATGGTTTCAACTCCCAGAAAGTATTTATACCCTTTAACATAATACTTTTCTGTCTTAAGGAAAGAGTTCAAAGTATGGAAAAGGATGTATGCACAAAGATGTTCATTCTGGCACTATATATGTGTTACCAGGCATTACCAATCTAGAGTTGCAAATGAGGTCAACATAAAAACAATAAAAGTATTCTTCTATGGCTGGGAGCGGTGGTTCACACCTGTAATCCCAGCACTTTGGGAGGCCGAGGCGGGTGGATCACCTGAGGTCAGAAGTTCGAGACCAGCCTGGCCAACATGGTGAAACCCTGTCTGTACTAAAAATACAAAAATTAGCCAGGCATGGTGACTCACGCCTGTAATCCCAGCTACTTGGGAGGCTGAGGCTGGAGAATTATTTGAACCTGGGAGGTGGAGGTTGCAGTGAGCCAATATGGTGCCACTGCACTCCAGCCTAGATGACTGAGCGAGACTCCATTTCAAAATAAAGAAAAAAAAAAAAGCATTCTTCTAACTGTCCCCATCTGCTCCACGAGGCCCCCAGTTGCCAGTAAAGCTTTGTGTTCTATCACTAGGTTGTCTTGGGTACCAGCATCTGCTCCTCTATACTCTGGTTTGTTTTCTGTGGCTGCATTTACCAAGAAACGTAGCAATGCCACCCATACCCCTATTAGGGTCACTGTTGCTACTACTGCTACAAGTACTGATGCTACTGCAAACATGGCCAGCACTCAATGGCGAGAGTACTGATGTGAGCATCATCTGTCTTGGTTGCATTGGAGTGACAGCATAGATTACACAGTGACTTATAAATGTGGTGGTTTATTAAGGTCAATGTTGCTCAGAAACATCAGTGACAGAGATAGAATTTTCAGCCAAGGGAGATAAAACTTGTCTAGTTTAAATTTATACATGCTCTGCCTCCTATAAACAACTAAAGTGCTTTGTGAATGTTCGCTAAGTAAAATTAGTGATGTTCTATATTGTAACAACGGGAGTTGTAACCTCAAGACTATATACTGTACCATTAATATGGGAAATTATACTTGTTAAACTGTGATTTTCTCACCAAAAATTATCAATTGTTTCTTAGGAAATTGAATTTGGTCACTAATAATGTGATCATCTTGGCAGGGTGTAGTGGTTCATACTTGTAATCTCAGCATTTTGGGAGGCCGATATGAGTGGATCACTTGAGCCCAGAAATTCAAGACCAGCCTGAGCAACCTGACGAAAATCCATCTCTACAAAAAATACAAAAAAATTAGCTGGGTCTGGTGGCACATACCTATAACCTCAGCTACTCAGAGGCTGAGGTGGGAGGATCACTTGAGCCCAGGAGGCTGAGGTTGCAGTGAGCCAAAATCACGCCACTGCACACCAGCCAGGGCAACAGAGCAAGACTCTATCTGAAAAGAACAAAAAACAAAAAAACAACTGTGTGTGTGTGTGTGTGTGCGCGCGCACGCAATAATCTCTGACCATGGCTTCTCAGGTTTTGTATAATTTAGTTCACCAGTATATAAACTGTAAGGTCTCTTGCCAGACAGGAAAAGGTCTCTAAATATGAACCTAGACTTTCCTATTTGAAGGCTATGCAAATAAAATAAAATTGTGTTGATGGCTTAATCTTTTTTTCTTTTTTCTTTTTTTATTTTTGAGACAGAGTCTCGCTCTGTCACCAGACTGGAGTGTAGTGGCACGATCTTAGCTCACTGCAACCTCCACCTCCGGGGTTCAAGTGATTCTGCTGCCTCAGTCTCCCAAGTAGCTGCGATTACATGTGCGTGCCACCATGCCCAGCTAATTTTTGTGTTTTTAGTAGAGACCGGGTTTCACCGTGTTGGACACGATGGTCTCGATCTCTTGACCTTGTGATCCACCTACCTCAGCCTCTCAAAGTGCTGGGATTACAGGTATGAGCCACCGTGTCCAGCTGCCTTAATCATTTTGAACACAATGCTGAAGCCTTGATATTCTACAGAATACAAAGAGATAGTCTTCCTGAAACATGTGAATAGAACATTCCAGAACATACTCTGTTGAATGTACAAGATTAACTAAGTTTTCAAGGTATTTCATACTGAATAAGAAGACATATTGATAACAATTCTATATCTAACTTTCCCATTTGCTTTTCTCTTGGCACAAAGGTATTGTTTCTATTTTTTTCTCTCCTTTTGTTTTCTAAATGGAAAAACCATCTGATTCAATCCAAACCTACAAATGCCTCTTTCTCTCTGAAACTCTCCAAAAAAAAAAAAAAAAGTTGAAAAACATCATTCAAGGAGCACAAGAGAATTGTAACTCACATTGTGCAATTTTACCATTGTCCACATATTCAGGATCAAGGATACAGATTGATAGAGAAAAGGTAGTGTCTCCCTGGATTAATTCATTGTTGGATGGGGAAGGTGGGAAGCTCAGCTCATGCTTCCACAGCAGATTCTACCCTGACAAAATCTTACTCCAAAACTGGCATTATTTAAGCGCACAAGTGTTACAGCTTCTGGCACTCATTTCATACAGCCCCACCCCAAACACTGCATGATCTGATTCTCATTCTTGACTTTCTATTCGGGAACATCACCTGGCACATTTGACCTGTAGTTCAGGTTCTTCCACCCCCAAGATAGCTCTGCAAAAATCCTAGTTTTAGTATCCGGCTATTTGCAGCCCAGGCTGCATTGCTCTGTTCAATTTGTCCTAGGTCCTCAGCTTCTTTCTTTTTCTAGGGACTCGTTTTTTTTTTTTTTTTTTTTCTTTTAGAATTCTAGGTTGGAGGATGCAGGAGTATAAACTATCTTCCACTATTCTCTTGCTCCAGTGTTTTCTGAAAGCAATTTCCCTTGGGGAACTGTCTGGTAAATTCAAATAGTTACTGTTAGCTTTCTGCCAGAAATATTCATCTTTGAACCTTCTCTTGGCCCACAGCTCTGGTTCTGTGACTATGTCTGTCTCTACCACGTTCCTCTACTGTAAAAGGAAATTCCTGGACCCAAACCTCTGTCAGCTTGCATTACTTTCATTCCTTGGCATCATTCTACTAGCAGGTTAGATGTCACAGTGGATGTCATAGCTAGGTTGCGCCAGGTTTACAGCCCACCCTCAGTGCCCACCTCCCTGTGTGTCTGTGTGCATCAGCTGTCCCCCTGAGACGACAGCGACCCACCAGGAAGTGTTAATCTGCAGCTGTGCTTCAGGGACAAATAGTCAAAGAACCAATGACTTCCTCATTTGCAATTGGCTATATTATTTTTCTTTTGCCCTTCCTTGAATATATTTCTTAAATACAGACCAGTTAGATGAGCTGCCAAGCTTTAACATATTTATTCCTAACTTCTGAACATATACCATACAACATTAGCAATTCTAGTGGAAAATTTCCAGGATGAAATTTCTCTTAATGACTTCACTATTGCTAGGGGTTGTAGTGGTGTACAGAAGAGTTAACATAGCAAGCCTGATCATGACGTTGGCCTTGGGCTGGTGTCTGGGAACTTGGATTTGAAAAGTGTCCCCACCAGTCCCTAACTGACAAGGGTGGCTCATTCTGCCTAGAAACTGTATAAACAGTGTGGTTTATGCTGAACACCTACCTTCCTTCAGGGGGTCTGGAATTTTGGTACATGCTAGGCAGAGGGTGCTTTATGTGACTAGACCCTAGTAAAACTTTGGGTGTTGAGACTCTAATGGGTTTCCCTCTAATGAGCAGGAACATTGAATGCTTATTGCTGGGGAAATATATTTTCCTTGCGGAAGGAAGAGTGCACTGTGTGATTCCTCATGGAGGGAGTGGGCAGTAGGATGCCTGCCCATGGATTTCCCCAGGCTCTACCTGAGTCTTTCTCCTTCCTCATTACATTGCCATAATAAACTTTAGCCATGGATACAACTATATTTTGGGTCCTGTGAGCCCTTCCAGTGGCTCTCCACACATAAGGGTATCCTTGGGTACCCTCCACATGAGTAATTAGATTGATGAATCCCAATGTTTCTGATAGGGTTGAAGTCACTGGTGCCATCTCCCATTCATGTAACAAAGCTACTCAGTATGTCACAGAGAGTTTAATGAAGCCACTTGTTTAAGTTCTTACTTTTTTCTTTGTTGGTGTCTCCCTGAGCTGGAACTTGGGCCTTAGCCCAAGAGTCTGGGCTGAAGTTAAGATACAAGTAACCAACACTGAGCTGAGCACTTGCTTTTCCCCTTGACCTTGAACCACTTACTGTCTTTGTGCATCTTAACTCTCTTCCATACAAAGCATTCCTTTCCTACAAAATTTCTCTGCCTCTTATATAAATATTTAAAAATTACTGGTGGGTGTGGTGGCTCACTCCTGTAATCCCAGCACTTTGGGAGACTGAGGCTGGTCGATCACGAGGTCAGGAGATCGAGACCATCCTGGTTAACACGGTGAAACCTCGTCTCTACTAAAAATACAAAACATTAGCCAGGCATGGTGGCGGGCGCCTGTAGTCCCAGCTACTCAAGAGGCTGAGGCAGGAGAATGGCGTGAACCCAGGGGGCGGAGCTTGCAGTGAGCTGAGATTGCACCACTGCACTCCAATCTGGGCGACAGAGCGAGACTCCGTTTCAAAAAAAAAAAAAAAAAAATTATTATTGTTAGGCTGGGTGCACTGGCTCACACCTGTAATCCCAGCCCTTTGGGAGGCAGAGGCAGGTGGATCACTTTGAGCTCAGGAGTTCAAGACCAGCCTGGGCAACATGGCAAGACCACATCTCTACTAAAAATACAAAAATTAGCTGGGCGTGGTGATGCGCATCTGTGGTCCCAGCTACTCAGGAGGCTGAGGCTGGAGAATTATTTGAACCTGGGAGGCAGAGGTTGCAGTGAGCTGAGATCATGCCACTGTACACCAGCCTGGGCGACAGAGTGAGACCCTGTCTCAAAAAAATATATATATATACACATATATAAATAAAAAATTATTATTTTAGAGACAGCGTCTCACTGTCACCTGGGCTGAGGTGCAGTGGTATGATCATAGCTTTCTGCAGCTTCCAACTCCCAGGTTCAAGCAATCCTGCTTCAGCCTCCTGAGTACCTGTGACTACAGGCATGCACCACTATGCCCCACTCATTTTTTTTTAAGTTTAGTAGAGATGGGGTCTCGTTATATTGCCCAGGCTTGTTTTTAGGTTATTTTGAATGAAAAAATTAGGACACCACTGAGAGTTGCTAAAAAGTTCCTCCTAAGCGCCACTCATCCATCTGGATATAAATCCAGGTAAGTAATCCAAATCAGTAGGCCCTACTCACCCTTACCCTTCCCACAAAATTCACAAACCAAGGTATAAGACCTCAGTTAAGGAATGATGCCCGTTTCACAGTTCAGCATGACTAAGAGCTGATATCTAAACAATGCCCCCAACCTGGCAAGTAAAATGCAAACACAATACAAAGCCATCTGTGGGTGGCTCCTCTCCCCTCCAGAGGTCTGATTAAATTGGAACAAATCCACATTCTATGTTCCATGATAGTCCAAAGTCCTCCCACAATGTCTGCGAGCTCCCTGGGCTTGCCTCCTCCTGCGTCCTGCTAGCTTTTTTAAAATGTGAGCTCTATTTTTTTCCAAGATCATTAGGATATTTATCTCCTTCACCAATTTCCACAAGAAAATTAATTCATTCCAATATTCAGAGGTTTTTTTTTTTAATTTCTTAGCCATTGATTAAGGAATCCATTATGTAATCCAGAGCCATTCTCTCTACTCTTAATTTTTCCTTCCAAAATGGGGATTTCCGAATTCTTTCTCTCTCTCTCTCTCTCTCTCTTAAGCAAAGCAGTTCATTTCCTTCCAAGAAGTTTTAGTATCTGCTGGTAATGATGCCCAGTTTGCATTTTAAAAGCTCCTTCTAGCTGCTAGATGGTGAAAAGACTGAAAGGAGGCAAGTGGTAGGCAAAGGGACTAGTATCAGGTTATTTTAGATGATGGTGGCTTGAACCAGATAGTGGCAAAGCTGATAAAGACAAGTGCATGAACAGGAATATTTTGGAGGAGATGCTGCAGTACTTGCCTATAGATTGGACTGTAGGTGGGTGTTAAGAGAGAAGAATCCCAGATAACTTGCAGGTCTCTGGATTTGGTGCTGGAGGTCCCAATTACTAATAGGGAAGGCTAGGGAGAAGTAGGTTTGAGTGGTGTATAGCTAAGGCTTGGTTCAATTGCTTGTAACAAAATGTTTGCTATACATGGTAGCTTAAACAAGTAAGGGCTGCCAGGCAAGGTGGCTCATGCCTGTAATCCCAGCACTTTGGGAGGCCGAGGCAGGTGGATCATGAGGTCAGGAGATCGAGACCATCCTGGCTAACATGGTGAAATCCCGTCTCTACTAAAAATACAAAAAATTAGCCGGGTGTGGTGGCACATGTCTGTAGGCTCAGGTACTCAGGAGGTTGAGGCAGGAGAATCGCTTGAACCCGGGAGGCAGAGGTTACAGTGAGCCGAAATTGCACCATTGCACTCCAACGTGGGTGACAGAGCAAGACTCCATCTCAAAAACAAAACAAACCAAGAAAACGAGTACTGGTGTCATTTTTTTTTCCTGTAACATTCCAGAACTAACGTTGGGATCCCATGATGTTGCTTCTCAGAGTCCTTCTAACCTTCTGCTTTTTCACCCTCAGCTTGTGGACCTCATGATCATGAGGTGGCTGCTCTACCTCCATGCATGTTCCATGCAGATGAAAAAGAGAGGGTTGAATCTGCCCGCTTTTAAAAAGCTTTCCTGGAGGCCCTATCCAGTAACTTCTGCTCATACCTCTGGGCAGAATTGCCATGCAATCACTTGTAACAATAAAGGAGCTTGGCTAACAATTTTTTAGCTAGACATGTTGCTATTCTAAACAACGTTGGGATACTTGCTAGCAAAGAACCAAGAGAGAATGCAGCTAGAAGCATCTGTTCCAGGTAGAAATCAGTTCGGTTTAGAACATGTACAGTTTAAGATGCCATGGGGAAAATGTCCAGGTGACTTTTTTTTTTTTTTTTTTTTTTAATTCTTGAGACAGAGTCTCCCTCTGCTCTGTCACCGAGACTGGAGTGCAGTGGCATGATCTCAGCTCACTGCAGCCTCGACCACCCGGGCTCAAGCGATCCTCTCACCTCAGCTTCCCGAGTAGCTGGGACTACAGGCACACCCCACCACACCCGGCTAATTTTTGTATTTTTTGTAGAGACGAGGTTTTGCCATGTTGCCTAGGCTGAACAGGAGACTCTTTAGCCTATTAATAGATGGAGGTTGGAAGACATCCTGGGCAGGAGATATAAATTTGGGAGTGTTTGGTTTGCTGATGGCCTTTGCCTTTTTGCTTGCAGTGTAAAGTATTCTAATTAATTCAGAAGAGGTTAGTTATGCAGGAGAAAAGAAGTAATTCAAGTAACCTAGGAAGGTTAGGAGAAATGCAACCAAAGTACATTAACCTTTGGTAGGAGGAGAGAACCTTCCTCCATTGTCACAGAAAGAAAAGTGAAGACGGGCCCAGTGTGGTGGCACATGTCTGTAGTCCCAGCTAATCGGGAGGGTGAGGCAGGAGAATGGCTTGAACCTGGGAGGCGGAGGTTGCAGCGAGCCAAGATTGTGCCACTGTACTCCAGCCTGGGCAACCCAGTAAGACCCTGTCTCAAGAAAAAGAAAGAAAGAAAGAGAGAAAGAAAGAAAAAGAAGTGAAGATGGATGCATATGCAGAAAAATTTGTAGTCTTGACCATAAAAAGACAAAGTCTCTGGTCTAATCTCTTTTAATCTATCAGTGAAGCGTCAGGTAAGAATAGTTGACGGGTGAGGCTTGCGAACTGTGTGAAAGGATAAAATTGTCATCAAATTTTGCGAGTAAGCAAATGTCCTGGAGAGTCTCTGGGGTTGCTGGGCAGTGTCATGTGTGCCTTTGTGTTGTTTGTGTTCATTAGAGGAGAACCAGTCAGTCTAGTTAAGTGATTTTCGCCAACAATGTTCAGGGGCTCATGGGAAGGCGTGGAGAAATCAGTGATTGCTTTCATTCGGGGTTAGGGTTATGCCAGGCGTGACTGATGGAAGAAGAAAAAAGCAAGGAAACTGAAAGCATTTGCCAGGGAGTGATTGTAACAAAGCAAAGCACCTTGGAATTGGAATCTTTCCTTTCCTTTTTTTTTTTTGAAATAGGGTCTCTCTGTCACCCATGCTGGAGTGCAGTGGCGTGATTATAGCTCACTGCAGCATCGACTTCCTCAGACCCAGGTGATTCTCCCACCCCAGCCTCCCAATTAGCTGGGACCACAGGCATGTACCACCACACCTGGCTAATTAAAAAAAAAAAAAAATTTCAGAGCTGGGCGCAGTGGCTCATGCCTGTAATCCCAGCACTTTGGGAGGCTGAGGCAGGCAGATCACTAGGTCAGGAGATCGAGACCATCCTGGCTAAAACGGTGAAACCCCGTCTCTACTAAAAATACAAAAAATTAGCCAGGTGTGGTGGTGGGCGCCTGTAGTGCCAGCTACTCAGGAGGCTGAGGTAGGAGAATGGCATGAACCCGGGAGGCGGTTTGCAGTGAGCAGAGATTGCGCCACTGCACTCCAGTCTGGGCGACAGAGCAGGACTCCGTCCCAAAAGAAAAAAAAATTCGTAAAGCTGGGATTTTACCACATGGCCTATGCTGGTCTCAAACTCCTGGCCTTAGGCCATCCACCACCTCAACCTCCTAAAGTACTTGGATTACAGGTATAAGCCACTGTGCCCGGCTGGAATCGTATCTGAACTAAATTGAACTGAAATTTGTGCCCATTCTGATAATAGTAATAAAAAGCCAGAAAACCAGAACCAAGGAAAAAAGATAACAGAAATAAAAGACCAATAAACTGTTTAAGTTGAGCTTTATGCTGTGTCACCTCAGTTAACTCATGATTCCTGGTTCCTTTCTTGGCAGGAATCTTTTCACAAGGCCCGGCAGGTGTGGTGAACGAATTAGCAAACACCAGCATTGCATTTCAGCGCCAGCCAGTACAAGCATGCCCACAAGTGTCCAGGCAGAACTCTCAGCCTCAGCTTTGGGGACCCAGCCAGGATTCCTTTCTTCTTCCCAGCCTTCCAGAAAGATCAAAGACTACAGACCACTCACTTCCTGACTCACCTTTTCCTGTCAAAAGCTTCTAGCTGGGCAGGTAGTACTCTGGCAGGGAAATGGTTATTTGTTGTTAAACCCCAGCCCCATACAAAGAGAATCTGGGGGAGCCAACATGGGGCTGGTGGGGTACATGTGGAATGAGATTGTCTGATGTCTGTGTGGAGGTAAGGAGATGGCAAGCTGGGAGTGTGTGGTGCAGACACGTCAGTATCGGGGAGATGATAACCTGGAATGAGATCATGAGATAGCAAGCACACCCCTCCACACACATTGTGTGGTCTCAGAATGCCAGGCAGGAGTTGGGGCTGGGAGACACTTCTGAGATGAAGGAGTGTCTGTGTGTGTACTTATGTGTAATCGAAATGGCCTTGTATTCCCTAATGCCTCACTCTGCACACTTCTGAGATGAAGGAGTGCCTGGGACAGGGCAGGAGAATGGCGTGAACCCGGGAGGCAGAGCTTGCAGTGAGCTGAGATCACACCACTGCACTCCAGCCTAGGTGACAGACCAAGACTCCGTCTCAAAAAAAAAAAAAAAAAAAAAAAACATTAGTCGGGCATGGTGGTGGGCACCTGTAATCCCAGCTACTCAGGAGACTGAACCCTTTTTTTTTGAAACACAGTCTCACTGTGTCACCCAGGCTGGAGTGCAGTGATGCCATCTCACCATCTCAGCTCACTGCAACCTTTGCCTACCAGGTTCAAGCATTAATACAGTGCTTCCCAAACAGTAATGTGCTAAATCACCCCTGGGTCCTGTTTAAAATATAGATTCTAAATCAATAGGTCAGAAGTGTGACCTGAGGTTCCGCACTTCTAACAAGCTCTCAGCTGATCCTGATGCTACTGGTCCAGAGAACACCTTAGAGGAGCAAGGCTGTAATCATGTAAGAGTCATTCATTCCGACCAGGCACCGTGGCTCACTCCTGTAATCCCAGCACTTTGGGAGGCTGAGACGGACGGATCACAAGGTCAAGAGATCGAGACTATCCTGGCCAACATGGTGAAACCCCATCTCTACTAAAAGTACAAAAAAAAAAAAATAGCTGGACAAGGTGGTGTGCACCTGTAATCCCAGCTACATGGGAGGCTAAGACAGGAGATCACTTGAACCCAGGAGGCAGAGGTTGCAGTGAGCCGAGATCATGCCACTGCACTCCAGCCTGGCAACACAGTGAGACTCTGTCTCAAAAAAGAAAAAAAAAAAAAGCGATTCATTCCCACAACCATTCCTCTATATCCTGGAGCTGCATTGAATTGCCATGAGTTCAGCTTCTCCTGAATAACATTCTCTAGTTTTCTATTCTGAGGCTCTGTGTATGGGCCTCGTTGAACATAGAGTAGATACACTGGGGTCCAAAGATTCTTGGACTAATAACTTCCATCACTTTGAAATAACTGAAGAAACTGTCTTCCAACTTCAGTCTTGAACATATGTAGATCATGGTGGTAGAACCAGGCAGTGTCTACCACTTGGATTTTTTTCTCTAAAGCAAGTGCCAGTTCATATACTCTTTTTTTTTTTTTTTTTTTTGAGACAGTCTCATTCTGTTGCCCAGGCTGGAGTGCAGTGGTGCGATCTCGGCTCACCACAACCTCCACCCCCAGGGTTCAAGTGATTCTCTTGCCTCAGCTTCCTGAGTAGCTGGGTCTACAGGCATGTGCCACCACACCCGGCTAATTTTTGAATTTTTAGTAGAAATGGGGTTTCACTATGTTGGCCAGGCTCGTCTCGAACTCCTGATCTCGTGATCCGCCCTCCTCCCAAAGTGCTGGGATTTCAGGCGTGAGCCACGGCGCCTGGCCTCACATACTTCTTCTAATAGGTTTGTTCCTCCAGGGGTTTTCCTGGATGTCCTTGGTAGCTTATATATCTCTTAGGAGCAACTCACCCATCAGGATGTCAGTGGTACTGCATGAACTGAGGAAGTAATGGGGATAAAACGATAGTTGCTATGAAATGGGGTGTTCTAGAAGAAGATGCTGGAGTTGTGCACAGCATGCTGGGTGGTGAGGACAGGAACCAATGGAGATACTGGAGGAGGTATAGAAATGCAAGTTCTCTTCAGACCCTTGTGGCCACTGATTAGGTGGGGTGATAGCCAGGTAGATGAAGATTCCAAGAGTCATTAAAGTACCCTCCAAACCAGGAGATAAGCTGGGGACCATGGTGGCACTGGGGAGAGACTGGATAGTACATGACTGATGGCTGCAAAGAGGCCTCCATTCTTTTCAGTGAGGGCTTTTTTGTCTTTCGGGGACCTGAGTCCTCAGGAAAATCCTTTTCCAGAAGTATTTGCCTTTTCAGAACCTTTTATAGAAAACATTAATGTAGAAAACACCACTGCAAGAAATGCCTTTGAAGAAAACATTTTCATGGAAAACACGACTATGCCAGAAGGCACCATCTCTGAAAACACAACCTACCATCATCCTCCTGAGGCAGATTCCGCTGGGAGTGCATTCAACTGTGACTATAATAGTGTGTGGGGGCCCGGCATGGTGGCTCACGCCTGTAATCCCAGCACTTTGGGAGGCTGAGGAGGGAGGATCACAAGGTCAGGAGTTTGAGACCAGCCTGGCCAACATGGTGAAACCCTGTCTCTACTAAAAACACAAAAATTAGCCAGGCGTGATGGCATGTGCCTGTAATCTCAACTACTCAGGAGGCTGACGCAGGAGAATCGCTTGAACTGGGGAGGCGGAGGTTGCAGTGAGCGGAGATTGCGCCATTGCACTCTAGCCCGGGTGACAGATCGAGACTCCAAGTGAAAAAAAATGTGTATATATATATAGTGTGTGTAGGGTGCACTGCAACATATTCCCGCCTATGTACAAGGCATTTAAGGTTGGGGCATGGGAAAATGAGGCCCTGTGTGTATGTTATTTGTGCATGTGAATGAAACTCCTTGACCCTGAAAACAGGACAGGGAGTGGAGTGTGTGGCGTGATAAGGAACACTGAAAACAGCCTCCTGAGAATGCAGTTCGAGTGCTCTTACAAGGCCACAGGTGTCTCACGACCCGACCTCAAAAAAGACATCTAGTGGATGTTTGTGGTTTAACAAGCCCTTTCAATGAATACTTGGCGGACGGATGCTGGGGCGGACTCTCTTAGAAGAGCTGCCCCCCCGCCCCGCTCAGCCGGAATTGTCTGAGAACTCATTATTGGCTTTCACTGCAAGCTATAAGCTCTGCCTAGTGATGATTCTGATTATAATTTTCCCCCTCATTGAGGTAAGGACAATAATTAATTCAGCTTTTCAGAATACAATCCTGTTTTTGTGTGGGTTCAGAGCCCACAAACTGAAAATCAAAGCCACTTTCCCACCTGCTACTACTTGACATTCTTCTTCAGTGGTTTAAAACTGAGGTATGCTTTGTTCTTTTACTGCAATGCATATTCCAGGAATTTTTTGTATTATTGTAATTATTTTTATGTACAGAAAGCTCCACAGTATACATTTAACCCAATTCAGTGGCAAGTTATTTAGCCTTTGCCTTTTCAAGCTTGGCGATGCAAGTCACAGACTTGGGACCCAGGACGTTGCCTCCCCAGTGACGGCGGATCTCATCATGTCTGTTGTTGTAATTGGTCCTGACAGCTTCCACCAGCTTAGCCAAAGTGCCTTTGTCTTCCGAGTTCACCTGTGTGAAGGCAACAGTGGTGCAGGTCTTCCCGCAGACTAGACGGCCCGGTCTTGCCTTCCCCTTGATAATGCAGTAAGGGACCCCCATTTTATGACACTGGGCAGGCAAGAAGACAACCAGCTCAATGGAAACCACATCGTGCGCATTCACAACCAGCTGAGCTTTCTTGTTCTCCACCAAGGTGATGACAGTGTTAACTCCTGCTCGAAGGACAGGTAGTCTCTTAGGGGGGACATCCCCTTTGCCAGCAGCTTTCTTTTTGGCAGGGGACAACAGCCTCTGCTTCTTTTCCTGCTTTGTCTCTGCTCTGTATTCGTGGGCCACGCTAAGCAGCCGAGTAGCTGTCTGGCGGTCCAGGGCCTGGGTGAACTGGTAAATCGCAGGACGCACTTCCAGCCGCTTGTAGAGGATGGCTCTCTACTGCAGCAACCTGATATAGCAGGGCCATTTCACAAAGCAGGTGAGGTCTCTTTTGGGCTGGATGTCCTATCCTAAGCCAAAATTCTTAGGCCTTTTCTCAAACAGGGTATTCACCACTTTCTTGGCCTCCTACTTCTTCACAACAGCAGGTGCTGGAGCCACCTTCTTCCCATTGGCCTTCTTTCCTTTTGGCGTCTTGGACAGCGGGAGGAGAGAGACTACTCCAGGATTTTTAAAGGATCCTCGCTTCCAGGAGATCTCAAGTCGCCCTTACTCTGCCACTAATTTATTTCCTTGTTGCTGAAATGATGAGAGATGTATAATCTCCACCCCCATGGAGTTGTCATCACCTGTCTTGTGCATGTGTCTCCCCAGGGGCATTTTCAGATTTCTGGCACATCGGAGATGCTCATGGCGAAGTGCGACTCAGGTACATTGGAGGATTCATTGCTGTCAGTGTCACATGCTTGAAAAACATGGCACAGAAGCTGCATGACAAGGAATCTTCTAATGAGGATGAGATCTTCAACAGGGACGCGGGGTAAATGACGGGCCCTCACAGTTTCCATCACAGCTGATTTCCAGAGGATGGAAGAAGTCAGGAAACTGGGGAAACTACTGGTGAGGTCCTTGCAGCCCCACGGTCCCCAGGTTGGTGACTGGTGGGGGAGTATGGAGTCCAGCTGACCACCAGAGCCTGCACACCTGCTGCTACGGGGGAGGAAAGGATGACTTCTACCTCCTTTCCATGTTCCAAATTCCACATGACTACATTTTATTGGCAGCACCCCGCTGGCAACGGAGCCTTGATATGTGCTTCCTGGGCTTCTGGCACCTGGCCGCCCTCGGACCTTGCTCCTGTCCAAGCCCCCGCTGTCTGGCCCCGGCCTTGGGTTGGGCTGTGCTGTCTAATGGCTGTCTAACAGCTGTCTAATGGCTGCCTGGCCCCCTCCCCTGTACAGGAAGTCCTATGGTTGCTTTTTAACTACTATTGGCTGCCAAATTGTGCTTCTTTAAATATGACTGCATGTTTTTTACTTTATAATTGTCAAGAACAGTGAAGGGACTGAGATTTTTGCCTTCCCTTGAAAGCCAACAAGTTAGCCTGCCTCAGTTTCATGGATGCTGACAGAAGACACAAGACTTCTGGATCAGAGGCAAAGGACTTTATCACTTATGGCACAGGAAACAGCATGATGTCCATGTTCATGTTGGTTTCCCCTGAGCCCTCAACCTGTGGGATCTGCCTCCAGGTAGGTAGTGTTGAAATTGATTTGGAGAACATCCCGCCGGTGTTCACTGCAGAATTAATTGCTCCTTTGGTGGTGGGAAGAAATCCCCACACACTTGGTCACAGAAGCCTTCTTCTGTGTTAATGATTGCTGTTGTAGGGGTGTGAGAGCAGAGGAAAAACATGGTTTGAGAGGTTTTCTGGAACACCCCATCACAAGATTATAGCTCTCCTTAGAACTGCTCTATAGATAACATCTTGAACATTGTGAAATGTCAGGTTTTCCATTTGAGATATTCTTTCAGGTCCTGCACACGAGTGAAACTACAGACGCCAGCTGCTCTGAAGGACCCCACAAGAAGCTGACTCACCAAAGAATGTGGTGTCCACATCCTGATGATTTCATCTCCTTTATCCCAACCAATCATTGGCCCCAATTTTCCAGCCCCTCCCCTCCACAATCCCCTTAAAAGCCCCAGCCCAGAACTCCTTGGCAAGACAGATTTGACGGTCTCCTCCGGTTTCCTTGCTTGGTCATGCTAAGACCATTAAACTCTTTCTCTGCTGCAAACCCTGCTGTCTTTGTGTATTGATCTGTTACTGGACAGCAAGCATAAGAATGTGTTGGTCCAGTAACACATTTCTGGGGGGACTAGTAGTATACCAGGTGCTAACCCTAGTTTTTCCCTTTGTTTGCGTTTCAGAATGAAAAAAACTCCTTTATATAATAGGGAGATGTGATGTACATACTTACAATGGTGACAGGGAAAGATGTCATTTTACTTCCATATGTCCTTTTTTTTTGGTAGAGGTGGAGGGGTCCTTTTCAAATTTTCATTAATTTACACCATTTGTCTAGAACTTTTTAAACGCATTTTCTCTTTCAAAATCAATGTACTTTCATCTCTTTTTTGTTTATAATAAATACATAAACAAATCAGACTGAGCAGTCTCCCAACAGGAAACAGATGTTGTACCCACCCAAAGGGCAGTGTGCAAGGAACAGGGAAACCAGTGGAGCCTGAGAAGCTCCCACTTGGGCCTGAAGGAGTCGGGGAGAGGAGGCATGCCCAGGGGTTGCCTGAAAGAGCTGTGGCTTTTGCTAGAGGGACATAGTCAACCTGCAGTAACTTACAGAGAGAATCAACAAGCATCAGACCTCCACCAAAACCAAGCAGAAGCTTGAGGGTAGGGGTCCAGTTTATGCTGAGCAGGCTGGAGAGTGGCCCTGGAGCACAAGTAGAGAAAATTGAATACAGTCAGTTGCTCTTTCTCTCCTTGAAAGTTTTCCTATCACAGAGGACTTTGGTCCCTATATTATTAGATCTAAGTTCTAACTTTCTCTTCAAAGAATCAATATGTCAGTACATTCAATTCTTTGCCTTCTACTTTTAAACTTAACTTCCTTGTAAAGAAACCTTTTTCGATTACCTGCTCCACCCTGACTCATTCCAATTACCTCCTCATTCTCCACCCTGACTCATTCTGATTTCCTGCTCTGCCACAACCATTTTTCCGTGTCAAACCACTCACCCCGTCACTCTCTTTAAATTAGCCAACAGAATTAGTTTAGCCTGTGCAGTCTAACCCTAACCAATAGGGGAACGACACAGCAGCAGCGGCCATGTGTGTCAGGGATAAGAACCCCTTTCCCTCCCTTGTGCAGGCATGCGCTCACCATTGCTCCATCTGTAAGGGCTCAGTCTTTTATAGAAGTACCTTGCCTTGCTGAGAATTAAAAAGAAAATTTTATATTAGAGTGCTATTTCTTTTGTGGCACCAAAATTTTATTTATAACAATATCAATAATAATATACCCTAATTTGTCTAGCACTTTGAAGAAGGAAATTGTTTTCATATACATTATGTCACAAGTCAAGCTCATGGACACATATGTACTACCCTGTGATAAAATGAAGCAACAAACTCTGAGAAAAAAAACATGTCTTACCCAAAGGAACATAGCTGTCAACAGACAAACCAGCTTTTAAATCCAGTTTTATCTGCTCTGCCCACCACATATACAAATACTGTTTGGTCTTTCTGTAACATATTTCATGAGAAAAGTAAACATTGTCTGGGCATGGTGGCTCACGCCTATAATCCCAAAACTTTTAGTAGGCCGAGGCGAGCAGATCACCTGAGGTCAGGAATTCCACACCAGCCTGGCCAACATGGCAGAACCCTGTCTCTACTAAAAATACAAAAATTAGCTGGGCATAGTGGCTCATGCCTGTAATCCCAGCTACTCGGGAGGCTGAGGCACGAGAATTGCTTGAATCTGGGAAGCGGAAGTTGCAGTGAGCCAGGTTTGTGCCACTGCACTCCAGCCTGGGTTACAGAGTTGAGAATGTCTCAAAAAAAAAAAAAAAAGAAAGAAAAAAGAAAAGTAAACATCATTTGCATATACTCACAACTTAAAATAAGCAAATTAATAAGGCTGTGGGTGGTCGGGGAGCAGTTAAAAAAACATTTGGCCAGGGGCGGTGGCTCACGCCTGTCATCCCAGCACTTTGGGAAGTTGAGGTGGGTGGATCACCTGAGGTGAGGAGTTCGAGACCAGCCTGATCAACATGGCAAAACCCCATCTCTACGAAAAATACAAAAATTAGCTGGGCGTGGTGGCACATGCCTATAATCCCAGCTACTTGGGAGGCTGAGGCAGGAGAATCGTTTGAACCCAGGAGACGGAGGTTGCAGTGAGCTGAGATCACACCATCGCACTCCAGCCTGGGTGACAAGAGCAAAACTCCATCTCAAAAAAAAAAAAAAAAAAAGCAAAAAACTTCGATTAATCTTATTCCTGATTCATTCCCTAGATCCTTTTTTTTTTTTTTCTTGAGATGGTCTCACTTTGTCAGCCATGCTGGAAGGTGGTAACACAATCACAGTACACTGCAGCCACAATCTCCCAAGCTTCAGGTGAGCCTCTCACCTCAAACTCTCAAGTAGCTGGAACTACTGGCACGCCCCACCACACCCAAGTAATTTTTTAAATTTTTGGTAGAGATGAGGTCTCACTATGTTGTCCACTCTGGTCTTGAACTCCTGAGTTCAAGCAATCCTCTCACCTTGGCCCCACAAAGTGCTGGGATGACAGGAGTGACCCACTGCACCCGGTCACCATTCCCTAATTCTTTCATAGGAAATTGCCAAGTCAGAGGCTGCTTCAGAGAGATTCTGCCTGAAGTGGATTAGAACCACAGGGAGGTTCTCAATTTAAATTTACCTTCCTCTCATTCCACAAATGCCTGGACACAGAAACACTGCACCTAGTTATATTTTTAAAATTGATATTAATCAACAAGTACAAATTACATATATTTATGGAGTACAACATGATGTTTTGATATCTGTGTACATTGTGGAATGGCTACATCAAGCTTCTTAACATTCTATTACCTCTGATGAGGTTAAAATATGCTAGTCTGGTGCACAGACTAGTTAAGCTAGCATTTGAAAGACAGCAGGTACAAGAAGATAGCTCTGATCTTCATGCTATTTTTCTTTTTTTTTTTTGAGATGGAGTCTCACTCTGTTGCCCAGGCTGGAGTGCAGTGGCGCCATCTTGGCTCACTGCAACCTCTGCCTCTGGGGTTCAAGCAATTATCCTTCCTCAGCCTCCTGAGTAGCTGAGATTACAGGCACCTGCCACCACACCCAGCTAATTTTTGTACTTTTAGTAGAGACAGGATTTCACCATGTTGTCCAGGCTGGTCTCGATCTCCTGACCTCAGGTGGTCCACCTGCCTCTGCCTCCAAAAGTGCTCGGACTACAGGTGTGAGCCACCGTGCCCAGCCGTCTTCACGCTATTTCTTAAAAGCAGAAGGTAAAACTCCCATATGAAAGAGGTAACGTCCTTATCCTTAAGAATAAGAAGTTGAGACGGAGAGAATTCCCTATGGATCTTGCTAAAATAACTTTTCTCTTTTAAGCCTCCCCACATAACTTAGTTATTTCTTCATAACTGAGTATACTTTGTGTAAGGTTCTTGTATCGGTTCAAACCCCGAGAGCGCACCAACAGACAACACGAGGCAGTGTGGAGCAACATGCTGTTTTAAGGAACGCCTGGGTGCAGGCGGGCTGAGGCTTAAAATGGTGACAGCCCCAGGTGAGGATGGGACAAAGGTTTTAGTCTCCTGTAAAAACGAAGTGTCCTAGTCTGATGTAACTGCTACATTGTACCTGGATGGCCTCTTTCTTGATCTTCAGGGGTAGGTGCCTTCCGGCCAGGGTAGGTGTCTTCCAGCCGGCTCTCTTCCTGCTTCTGCTCTCTTGCTGACTCATGCTGCTGACACAAGTGGCCTTGTGCTTGGGACTGGGCCTGAGAAGGGAGGAGTTATTCATCTCCTTAAGCTTTCAGGCCCCAGGGAGACTCTTACACTTTGTCCAATTCAGTATTTAAGTAACTGACTCTAACTGATTATTTGGGTCTTCATTTCCTTATTAGAAGGTCCCATGCCACATAAAACTTGTATTAACTAAATTTGTGTGCATTTCTCCTGCTAATTTATCTTATGTCAGTTTAATTATTGTACCCAACCGGGACCCCAAGAGAATGGAAGGGGAATTCTGCCTCCCCTTCACTCCACATACCTATTTTTTGTAGTGAGAACCCTGAAAATCTAGTCTCTTAGCAATTTTAATGGCAATATGTTGTTTTTAACGGTGGTCACGGTGATGTATGATAGATCTTTAGAACTAATTCCTCCTGTCTAACTGAAATTTTGTGTCCTGTGCCCAATACGTCCCCAACTCCTCCATCCCCAGTCTCTGATAATCACCCTTTTACTCTCTGTTTCAGCACATTCAACTTTTGTTATATTATTTTTAATGTCATGATAAGAAAAGCAAATTGCTACCATAGGATGTACGTGTTCTGTGTCATTGGTAACTTCAACCTGAATAGGAAGAGCATTCTAAAACTGTTTTGGCCAGGTGCGGTGGCTCACGCCTGTAATGCCAGCACTTTGGGAGGCCGAGGTGGGTAGATCACCTGAGGTCAGGAGTTTGAGACCAGCCTGGCCAACATGGTGAAACCCTCACTCTACTAAAAACAGAACAATTATCTGAGCATGGTGGTGTGCCCCTGCAATCCCAGCTACTCAGGAGGCTGAGGCAGGAGAATCACTTGAACCCAGGAGGCAGAGGTTGCAATGAGCCAAGATCATGCCATTGCACTCCAGCCTGGGCAGCAAAAGCAAAACTCCATCTCAAAAAAATAAATAAATAAAATAAAATAAAAAATAAACAAAGATAAAACTGTTTCACCTTCACCCATAATTCTTTTGGTTTAAAACAAGCTAGAGAAACTTTAAGACAGATTTTATTCTATGATAATGTGAAGCTGGGGCAGATTTGAAATGTCTCTGAATCCTGCCTGCCTCCCAACCCTTCAAATTTTGAGGTAATTTCTTTTCTTTTTTTTTTTTTTTTCTTATTCTGACTCCTTAACCTCCCTCCCTCCTTCCTTTCTTCTCTTTTTCCTTCGATCTTTCCTCTCTTCCTTCCTCCTTATACCTACTCTCAGGACACAAGTTTTCCTGTGAACTAGGTTGATACATCAAAAGCTCTCATTGAAAAGTGGTTCATAGGAATCAATATAATAGTAATAATTTATCATTTGTACTTTCTAGCTTTGAATAAAAATTTGAAGCTTGCTGTTTGTCCTGCTTCTTTCACATTTTTCTCTTGAATTCTTTTTTTTTTTAGATGGAGTTTCACTGGAGGGCAGTGGTGTGATCTCGGCTCACTGCAACCTGCACCTCCTGGGTTCAAGAGATTCTCCTGCCTCAGCCTCCTGAGTAGCTGGGATTACAGGCATGCGTTGCCATGCTTGGCTAATTTTTTTGTATTTCTTTTTAGTAGAGACGGGATTTCCCTATGTTGGTCAGGCTGATCTCAAACGCCCAACCTCAGGTGATCCACCCCTCTGGGCCTCCCAAAGTGCTGGGATTACAGGTGTGAGCCACCATGCCCAGCCTCCCTTGAATTCTTTTATCCATTTGTCTATATTTTTCTTTTGGGAATGTTCTAATCCTTGGCATTAAGGACTGCCTGAAGGATATTTTGGTATATTTTAAACACTCTAATAAAACCTTTATTGTCTGATACAGCTGTCACTCAATCTTGCCTCTGACAGTCATTGCAATGATAATGTATGTGTACCAAATATCTTTATATCTTTGGTATCTTTTGTTTTTTTTGAGATGGAGTCTCGCTCTTTCGGCCAGGCTGGAGTGCAGTGGCGCTATCTCGGCTCACTGCAAGCTCCGCCTCCTGGTTTCCGCCATTCTCCTGCCTCAGCATCCAGATCTTTGGTATCTTTAAAGATGTGTTGGACACATCGTTATCCAATCAACCATTGTTGGACATGACTTTGCTGTTGTGAATTGTGCTGTGATAAACATATGAGTGCAGGATCTACCTGCTGTTTTTTTTTTTTTCCTTTCAGACAGTCTCACTGTGTCACCCAGGCTGGAGTGCAGTGGCATGATCTCAGATCACTGCAACCTATGCCTCCCAGGTTCAAGTGATTCTCTTGCCTCAGCCTCTGGAGTAGCTGGGATTACAGGCACCTGCCGCCATGCCCAGCTAATTTTTGTCTTTTTATCAAAGATGGGGTTTCACCATGTTGGGCAGGCTATTCTATAACTCCTGACCTGATGTGATCCATCCAACTAAGCCTCCCAAATACTGGGATTACAGGCATTAGCCCCCATGCCTGGCCCCACCTGCTTTTTTTATCCATTTCTTTTGCCACCTTAAATGTCTGGTCAAAGATGGGCTCTCAAGCTGACTTCGATTATTTTAGTTGAAAGATCTCTTAAAAGCCATCTAGGGCTTTTAAGGGAGAATTTTTAAAAATTTGTATAGGGAGAATTTTTTAAAATTTAAAATTCAGACAAATACTACCCATTCGGAAAAGGATTTGTAGCATATCGATTAAATATGACCAAATGGTAATTTTTTAAAAGACAGAAACTTATAGGCAGCAAAGGAAATATAACCAGGCAACTACTGGGTTGATTACATGAATCTAAGTCTCTTGGCTTTAATGTACAGGAGGAAATCATGGCAGACAACTTACAAAATACACACAAACACACACAGACACATACACACACACACAGACACAGCGAGACACACACAGACACACACACACACAGACACACGCACTTTTTTTATTTTTTCATTTTCTTACCTACCAACCTCCTCCCATAAGGGAAAAACAAAAAAAAAGACCAATGGATAACTTATTTGCAAAGACAAATTTTGCTGGAGCCAAATAAAAAATGTGTTACTTGGGAATTGCCCACAGTATCTATAGAGAGAGGCTGAGGTGCCCAAGCTCCAGCCTGAAGCACAGGGGTGCCAGGACCCAGAAGATGGGAGCTTCTTTACCTCAGGCCACTGTCCCGGCGGTGAGCAACAGGAAGCTGTAGGCCACCTGGGCCACCCTCGTCTTGACACCTTCAGCAGTGAATGATAAAACAACTTTTTAAAGATAAGCCTGAGGTCCATACCAGCGACTTGCTTATTCTCTAGAATGTAGGAAGACAAATGGAGATTCTGATGAAGTTGTTCAAGATGAAATCAGAGTATCCACTGGAAAAAAAAAAAAAAAAAAAAAAAAAAAAAAGCACAGCTAACACTTTTAGGAACAGAAATGGACTGTGTTGAAAACAAATTATCCAGTAAACTTGTGTTCAATAACCCAATCATCAAAGGAATGTGTGGCTGTGGAGAAAGCTTTAATATTTGACAACTCAGGATTCCTCTGGCTCTAAGCTCCAGGAGAGTGTGTGAAAGTCTTCGTTCTTACTGAAGAAGTCATGTGACTATCACGTGCTTACAGTTTATCATCTGTGGCTGCCTTTTAAGAGAAATAAAGTGATGCATTTTGGAAAGGAAGCTAGTGTGTTAGATTCAGAAGAAGTGATATTTGTATTCTCTGCAGAAGACTGAAAATGAGAAGCCATTGCTCTCTGGATTATTTTTCTGTTCTGTAAAGAAAAAAATCCTGCTCTGCGGTTAACTCTCTTGCATCCCTTCTTTTATTTTTATTTTTTTGAGACAGGGTCTCACTCTGTTGCCCAGGCTGGAGTGCAGTGGCACAATCTCAGCACAATCACTGCAACCTCTGCTTCCATGGCTCAAGTGATTCTCCAGCCTCAGCCTCCTGAGTAGCTGGGACTACAGGCGTGTGCCACCACGCCTGGCTAATCGTTTTTTTTTTTTTTTTTTTTGGAGAGATGGAGTTTTGCTATGTTGCCCAGGCTGGTCTCCATCTCCTGAACTTAAAGGGATCTCCCTGCCTTAGCCGCCCAAAAGGTTGGGATTACATGTGTGAGCCACTGCCTCAGCCTTCATCCTGTTAATCCGTTCAGAAAATGCATCAACAGATGTGCACTCATTAGATCTCTATAGAATGGCTTGAATGTGCATCTCCCTGGCATTTTTCCCAACCACATTGGTGACTCTTAAAATTCAGAGGCAGAGAGTGTGGACTGCTGGTAGTAACACAGTGGTACATTGCTTTTCCATTCAAACTTGGCATAGACTTTTTACTTTTTTATTAAAAATTTCATTGTCAGATGCCTCATTTACATACCCTTTAGCAGTAGTCAGCAAAGATTTCCTTGAACTGTAGGGCAAAATAGTTCTGAGTGACAGTATGAAACAGTGAGAAATATTTTATTTACCTTGTTTGGTTGGTTGGTTGGTTTTATTTTATTTGTTTTTGAAACAGTCTCACTCTGTCACCCAGGCTGGAGTGCAATGGCGAGATCTCAGCTTACTGCAACCTCCGCCTCCCAGGTTCAAGTGATTCTCCTTCTTCCGCCTCCCCAGGAGCTGGGACTACAGGCACCCGCCATCGAGCCCAGTGAATTTTTGTCTTTTTGGCAGAGATGGGGTTTCACCACATTGGCCAGGCTGGTGTTGAACTCCTGACCTGAAGTGATCCACCCACCTCAGCCTCCCAAAGCGCTGGGATTACAGGCATGAGCCACTGCATCTGGCCCTACCTGCTTTTTTATCCATTCCTTTTGCCATCCTAAATGTCTGGTCGAAGAAAGGATCTCAAGACGACTTAGATTATTTTAGTTGAAAGGTCTTTGAAAAGTCATCTAGCCCACCCCCCTCAATTCTGTATGTGAGGAAGCAAAACCCTGGGGGGGCCAAAGGGCTTTTGTCTACCCTTAGTCCACAGGGTGAGAGATAGCTGGGACCAACCCACATCTCTTCTTCCTTATAGGTGACAGAAACTTGTGCTCCGCACTCTGAGGCAATCTGTGAAAGTAAATGGGGGTCTTTTTTGTTTCTTTTGGGTTTTTGTTTTTTTTTTGTTTTTTTTTTTTGAGACAGAGTTTTGCTCTGTCACCCAGGCTAGAGTGCAGTGGTGTGATCTCGGCTCACTGCTTCCTACGCCTTCCAGGTTCAAGTGATTCTCCTGCCTCAGCCTCTCGAGTAGCTGGGATTACAGGTGCACACCACTATGCTCACCTAATTTTTGTATTTTTAGTAGAGATGGGGTTTCATCATGTTGGCTAGGCTGGTCTCAAACTCCTGACCTCAGGTGATCCGCCCTCCTTGGTCTCCCAAAGTGTTGAAATTACAGGCGTGAGCCACCGCGCCCAACCAGAAATATTCTTCTTTTGTTTTTTTTTTCAACTATTAAAAATGTAAAAACCACATCAACTAAAACAACAAAATTGAAAGGCAACCCATGGAATGGGGGAAAATATATACAAATCATATATCTAATAACAGGTTACTATCCAGGATATATGAAGAACTCCTACAATCAACAACAACAACAAAAATAACCCAGTTTAAAAACTGACAAAAGAATAGACATTTCTCCAAAGAAAATACACAAATGGCAAACAAGCATAAAAAGATGCTTAACATCACTATCATCATAGAAATGAAAATCAAAACTACAATGAAATATCCCCTCACACCTATTAGGATGGCCACTCTCAGAAAATCATTAATGTTGGCAAAGATGTGGAAAAATTGGAATCCCTGGGTACTGTTGGTGAGAATGTGAAATGGTGCAGCTACTATGGAAAAACAGAATGGATATTCCTTAAAAGATTAAAAATAGAACTACCATATAAGCCAGCAATCCCATTTCTGGATATATAGCCAGAAGAATTGTAAGCAGGATCTCAAAGAGATATTCATACACCCATGTTCATTACCACATTATACACAATAGCCAAGTGGTAGAAGCAACCTAAATGTCCATGAACAAATAAATGGATAAAGAGAATACGGTACATACATGCAAGGAAATATTATTCAGCCTTTAAAATGGAAATCTTGCCAAATGCTACCATATGAGTGACACTTGAGGACATGATGCTAAGTGAAATGAGTCACAGAAGGACCAATATTGCACGATTCCACTTATAGGACACATGGAAGGTAGTCAAACTCAGAAACAAAGTAGAATTATGGTTGCCAGGGGCTAGCGGGAGGTGGAATTGAGCAGTTGTTCAATAGGTATAGAATTTCAGTCATGTAAGATTAAAACATTCTAGAGATATGTTGCACAAATGTGTGAATATATTTAACACTACTGAACTGCACACATGGTTAACATGGTAAATGTTATGTTTTTTACTATAATTTTTTTTTCTTTTCTTGAGACAGATTCTCACTCTGTCGCCCAGGCTGAAGTGCAGTGGCCCAATCTCGGCTCACTGCAAGCTCCACCTCCCGGGTTCACGCCATTCTCCTGCCTCAGCCTCCTGAGTTGCTGGGACTACAGGTGCCTGCCACCATACCTGGCTAATTAAAAAAAATTTTTTTTTGTATTTACCACAATAAATCCAACAGACCTTGTGCCCCATTTAGTGGTCAATGGGCACATGACAGGGGAAGGAAAGTTTCCATCCCACCGGTAAGGATGGTTAAATCTGGTAGACAGAGAGCTTAGAAAAAGCGGCAATGAGTTTTGAGCACAACTGGACCTGAGCCTTAGGAGATGCCCTAAGGGAAGACAAGTCCCAGGACTAAACAGGGGTGAGAGCATCCCTGTGTTTAAAATTCCAGATGAGAACCGCACCTTCAGAACCAGACACTCCCCTAAAATGTATCTTAAATAACTGAGACAAATTTGACCCTGAAACTTTAAAAAAGAAGTGGCTGATTTTCTTCTGTACCACTGCCTGGCCACAGTATTCCTTACAAAATAAGGAAACTTGGCCCCCTGAGAGAAGGATTAAATAGAACACCCTTCTACAATGAGATCTTTTCTGTAAACAAGGAGGTAAATGGAGTGAAGTCCCTTATGTACAGATTTTCTTTGCCCTTTGTGACAATATTGCCCTGTGCCAAGCCTGCAAGCTTTGCCCAAATGACGGAGGCCCACAATTGCCTCCATACTCACTGTCTCTTCCCTCAGACCCACTCTCCTCCCCCACTGACTCTCCTCCATCCAGCCCCACTGAAGTGTTAAAGGCACCCTGGAAAGAGAACATAAACTCCACGAGCTAAGCAACCCAAATTATGTCCCTTATAAGCAGTATGATTTGCATGCATGCCCCCGTCTCACTCTCAGATTTAAAACAAATAAAGGCAGATTTAGGGAAATTCTCAGATGATCCTGATAACTATATATATGTCCTACAAGGATTGGGGCAGTCCTTTAATCTCACATGGAGAGATATCATTTTACCTCTTAATCAGACCTTAAGTCCTACTGATAAGGAAGCAACTTTAGCAGCAGCCTGGCAATCTAGGCAATTTACCTGGTACCTTAGCCAGGTAAACGATCAAATAGCCCTGGAGGAGAGGGAAAAATTCCCCACAGGGCAACAGGCGGTCCCCACTGTAGACCCTCATTGGGATACTGAATCAGATCATGGAGATTAGAGCCACAGGTATTTGCTAACTTGCATTTTAGAAGGGTTGAAGGAGACCAGGAAAAAACCTATGAACTACACAATGCCATCCAGAATTATGCAAAGAAAAGAGGAAAACCCCTTCGCTTTTTAGGAAGGCTAAAGGAGGCCCTGTGAAAGGACACCTCCCTAACTCCAGATTCTGTAAAAGGTTAACTGATTTTAAAAGATAAATTTATCACCCAATCAGCAACTGACATTAGGAGAAAACTCCCAAAGTCTGCCTTAGGCCCAAAACAAAATTTGGAGACATTATAAAACCTAGCAACCTCAGTGTTATATAACAGGGACCAAGAAGAACAGGCCAAAAGGGAAAAGCGAGATAAGAGTGCCGAGACCAGCTGGGTCATGGAGACCCTAACCCAGGGCACTAGAGGAATTAAAGACACACACAGAAATATAGCATGTGGAGTGGGAAATCAAGGGTCTCACAGCCTTCAGAGCTGAGAGGCTCAAACAGAGTTTTACCCACATATTTATGGACAGCAAGCCAGTGGTAAGCATTGTTTCTATAGATTGTGGATTAACTTAAAGTATTCCTTACAAGAAATAAAGGGATGGGCCAAAATAAAGGGATGGGTCTGGCTAGTTATCTGCAGCAGGAACATGTCCTTAAGATGCAGATCACTCATGCTATTGTTAGTGGTTCAGGAATGCCTTTAAGCGCTTTTCTGCCCTGGTTGGGCCAAGTGTTCCTTGCCCTTATTCCAGTAAACCAACAACCTTCAGTGTGGGTGTCTTGGCCATCACAAGCATGCCACAGTGCTGCAGAAATTTTGTTTATGGCCGGTTTTGGGGCCAGTTTTTGGCCAGATTTGGGGGCCTGTTGCCAACAAAGAGAAAGGCTGCAGCCTTAGTCATGGCAGACCTTGGTGGCTCAGAAGGAACCAAAAGAAGAGCCGGCCAATTGCCTGTGAGGGCTTGTTATCAGTGTGGTTTGCAACGACATTTTAAGAAAGATTGTCCAACAAGAAACAAACCGCCACCTCACCCGTGTCTAATAGCCAAGGCGGTCACTGAAAGGCACACTGCCCCAGAGGACAAAGGCCCTCTAGACCAGATGCACCCAACCAGATGTTTCAGCAACAGGACTGAGGGGGCCTGGGCCAAGCACCAGCTCATGCCATCACCCTCACAGTGCCCCAGGTAAGTCTGACCATTGAGGGCCAGGAAGTGGATTTCCTCCTGGACACTGGCATGGCATTCTCAGTTTTAATCTCCTATCCCCACTGCAGTTAAAATGACAGGGGTGGAATCCTGGATTCACCACACCCGTGTTAAACCTTGGACACCACACCCGTGTTAAACCACACCCATGTTAAACCTTGGACACCACACCCGTGTTAAACCACACCCGTGTTAAACCTTGGACAGCAAAAATTTTACTATAAGTTTCCCTGTATTGTTCTCTCCCTCTCTGTATCAGGGGAACCCACCCCCAATATTTCAATGTAGGTTGTTTCTATTTTCCGTAAGTGTCAGCCAGCTGAGAAATAAAGAGAAAGAGTGCAAAGACAGGAATTTTACAGCTGGGTATCCGGGGGTGACATCACATATCAGTAGGACCGTGATGCCCACCTGAGCCTCAAACCAGCAAGTTTTTTATTAAGGGTTTCAAAACAGGAGGAGCTGTAAGAACAGGGAGTAGATCACATGCTTCAAAGGGCAAAAAGCAGAACTACTGATAAGGGTCCAACAAAGATCACAAAGCAAGGGCAAAAGCAGAACTTCTGATAAGGGTGTTTGTTTAGCAGTGCACATATTGTCATAATAAACATGTTAAACAACAGAAAACAGGGTTCGAGAGTAGAGAACTGGTCTGACCACAAATTTACCGGGGTTGGGTTTTTCCCCACCCTAGTAAGCCTGAGGGTACTTCAGGAGACCAGGGCATATCTCAGTCCTTATCTCAACCACATCAGACAGACATTCCCAGAGCGGCCATTTATAGACCTCCCTCTAGGAACGCATTCCTTTCCCAGGGTATTAATATTAATATTCCTTGCTAGGGAAAGAATTTACTGATATCTTCCCTACTTGCACGTCCATTTCTAAGGCTCTCTGTAAGAAGAAAAATATGGCTCTTTTTGCCCGACCCTGCAGGCCTTGTGGTTGTCTTCCCTTGCTCCCTAAAATTCACTGTTATTCTGTTCTTTTTCAAGGTGCCCTGGTTTCATATTGTTCAAACACACATGTTTTACAATCAATTTGTACAATTAACACAATTATCACAGTAGTCCTGAGGTGACATACATTCTCAGCTTATGAAGATAACGGGATTAAGAGATTTAAGTAAGACAGGCATAAGAAATCATAGAAGCATTATTTGGGAACTGATAAATGTCCATATTAAAAAGAAATCTTCACAATTTATGTTCCTCTGCCACGGCTCCAGCCAGTCCCTCCATTCAGGGTCCCTGACTTCCCGCAACATCTCCCCCTCTCTCCCTTCCCGGTCCCCTGAAACTAAAGTTAAAAAGAATGTTAACTGCCGGTTTTCCTGTGACCAGCAGACCTTATCTATCCTCCCAATTCCAATTCCTTGTGAACATACTTTGTGAAGTCCTGTAAGATCCTGTCTCTTTTGCCATGCTGCTGCAAGGTCATGAGATAGGTAAAACCTAATTTGCAAGTCCGGTTTTCCTCAAGATCTAAGACATGTCACAAATGGCTAATTGCCTTTGTTTCTTGCTCTGGTGACATCTTCTTGGCACACGTATTTCCCGCCTTAAAGAGTTTAAAAGGCAATTACATAATCTAACTCAGGCTACCCGTTTGGGACCCCTTCCACGCTGTGGAAGCTTTGTACTTTCACTCTGCTCAATAAAGCCTACAGCTTTTTCTCTCTCTAGGTCTGTGTCTCTATCACTTGCTGTGGTCAGCCGCCACACAATTCTTTGGCGTGGCTAGGCAAGAACCTTAGGCATTACAGTATGGATGGTAAGACTCCAGCAGAAAGACATTGGCAAGTGTTAGAGGAAAAGAGGAAATTTTATCCAAAAGTGTTATGGAAATCTCCAGAAGAAGGACAGTGGAAGGTCCAGTGGATTTACTGACAGGGGAAGAGGGTATGCTTGTGTGTTTACAGGAGATGGACAAACCATGTGGGTGCCCTCAAGGTGCGTGCGACCATGGAACAGGAGACCGAAGGAACCCAGAGTGGCCAACCATAGGCATGGTCCCTACGGTACAAGCCATGAGTCAGCCGAGCTGAGTGCAAAGACAGAGAGAAGGCCCACCAGAGTCATGACACAGTTCTAATGCTATGTTTTCTGTAAAATCGGATTAACTGCCATTTGGAGAATGAGAGCTGCCCAGCCTGGCCTTACACTCTTTCAATTAATACATAAACAAAAAGGAGGATATGCAGGGAGCAGAAGGCCCCTGGGAAGTGACCAACCCAGCATTCTGCTAGAGGCTATATGAGCAAACAGCAAACTGTTTATCATGAATGCAGGCTGTGGACAAACCACACTCCCCTGCCACAAAAATGTTTGCTGAGGGCCATCACTCCCTGGCTCCCAGGCTCCTTGACATTATCTACTGAGAAAATTAACGCCTATTGTTCAAAGGATGCAGTCTAGCAAGCCTGCGGTGAACCAAAGGGCCGACTGACAATTATCGACAATCACGTCCACTTCTCGCTATCTCTTTTGTCTAATAAATACGGAGGGCTGTGTAAAGCTCAGGGCCCTTGTCCAGTAGAGGCAAGGTGCCCCCTGACCCCTTCTTCCAAATATACTCTTTGTCTCCTGTATTTTATTACCACGTTCGCTCCCTTTGTTCAGTCCAGTAGGTCTGCGACATAGTGGCACCCCCAACAGCAGCAGAATTGGGCAATCGACATGAATGGAAGAGAGAAAAGTGTAGGACTTTGACATGCAATAAGATTCAAATCTCAACCCTGCTACTGACTATCTATGCAATCTTGTCTATGTTGTTTTACTTCTCAGAATTACAGTTTCCTGAGGCTCCAAGGAAGACGATGGTGATACGTGCTTCTGAAACTGCCCCTATAAACTTTATAAATTTAGGCCAGGCACAGTGGCTCACGCCTGTAATCCCAGCACTTTGGGAGACTGAGGCTGGGAGATCACCTAAGGTCAGGAGTTCACAACCAGGTTGACCAATTGGTGAAACTCTGTCTCTACTAAAAATACAAAAATTAGCCGGGCATGGTGGCATGTGCCAGTAGTTCCAGCTACTCGGGAGGCTGAGACAGGAGAATTGCTTGAACCTGGGAGGTGGAGGTTGCAGTGAGCTGAGATCATGACACTGCATCCCAGCCTGGGAGACAGAGCGAGACTCCATCTCGAAAAATACATAAAATTAATCAGGGAAGGAGGGAAGGAGAAACAAAAAGAAACCAAGCTGGCAGCCTGTTCAGCATTCATCATTAAGTCAGCACACTCTCCAAACTGCTTCCTCACAGTTTGGTGCTTATTGTTCTAGAATCACTAGATCCAGTTACAAGATTATAGTTTCCCTTAACTGCTCTTTAAATAACAACTCAAACATTATGAAATGTTGTTTTCACTTTGAGATATTCCTTCAGGTCCTGCATACAGATGAAACTACTGATGCAGCTGACCTGAAGGACTCCCCGAGAGGCTACCTCACCAACCTATAGTTTCCACTTTGTGATAATTTTGTCCCCCTTGTCCCAGCCAACCAGCAACCCCAATTTTCCAGCCCCTCACTCTCCACAGTCCTCTTAAAGCCCCAGGCCAGAACTTCTTGGGAGATGAATTTGAGGGTTTACTTCCACTTCCTTGCTGGGTGCCCTGTGATCATTAAACTCTTTCTTTGCTGCATCCCCCCTGTCTTAGTGTAATTGGTCTATTACTGTGCAGTGGGCATACGAACCTGTTGGTCTCATAACATAACCCCTTCCTTGTATCATCATGAGGACTAGAAATAGTGGATACCAAGGGCTACTCTAGTGCAAGGTTGCATCTCCTCAGTGCTGTGCAGAGAGGATAATCAATCTCTCTCCAAATGCAATGTCCCATCTGTATTCAGGAATTCCTACAATTATGAGAAAAATATTACTCTTTGTTGCTATCATTATTTCTCAAGCATTATCCCACCTGACAAATGAAATGGAAGTTGTAGAGAAAAAAGTGGGGGACAAGTCTGTCTGTTTTTGTTCGTTCGTTTGTTAGTTCATTTTTGAAACAGAGTCTTGCTCTGTGGCCCAAGCTGGAGTGCAGTGACATGATCTTGCCTCACTGCAACCTCTACCTCCTGTGTTCAAGCGATTCTCCAGCCTCAGCCTCCTCAGGAGCTGGGATTACAGGTGCGTGCCACCATGCCCAGCTAATTTTTGTATTTTTAGTCAAGATGGGGTTTCACCATATTGGCCAGGCTGGTCTCGAACTCCTGACATCAAGTGATCCGCCTGCCTCGGCCTCCCAAAATGCTGCGGTTATAGGCATGAGCAACCGCCCCCGACTAAGTCTGTCTGTGTTTAAAGTACAAGAAAAATCCAGAAGAAATTTCCACCAAATGGATAACAATGACTTTTGCTTTTTATATTGTACACATCTGTATTGTCTGAATTATTTGATAAGAAGCATTTTAAATTACTTGTTTGTTATTACTTTATTGTTTTAAGTGAACTGTTCCCTCCACAGTTAGATCAGAACTCATTGAAACCTAAGATCAGAGAACTGAATTGCATAGAGTTTTGTCTTAGGGAAAAGCAAAGAAAAATCTTTTTCCTTGATCCTTTATTCCATATTCTGACTCTGTGTGTGATTATGTAACAGTCATGATTAACTTGATCACCATGACTTGACAAACTGCAGCCTTTAAGACTGACTGAGTCATAATGATTGGGAAAGAGATTTTATTTGTCCTGGTGCTGCCAAATATTATCGACATCTTCTATTTAGTGACAAGTGAGTAAATATGTGAGCGACTCTGTGTTTCTGGCACTTTTTTTCTGTTATTCTTACTTTGCAAAGACTTTTTATGCCTGCAATTTTATTAACACTTCTAATATCCAAAAGAAACAGAGTGATTCTATAACAAGATATTTTAAAGGAAAAAAAAAGACAAGTGGAATGAGATATGTAACCCAATACTGTTTCTAGAAAATAAAAGTGTATGCCCACCGTGCACATTATGTAAGAACATGGAAAAAAAAAACCTCTATGCACATCAAAGAAATCACAGTAGTTACCTATAGTAGGAGAAGAATAGTAGGGAATGGAGTTATTTTGTTTTTGTTTTTTCTTTTTTTGAGGCTGGATCTCACTTAGACACCCAGGCTAGAGTGCAGTGCCACGACCGCAGCTCGCTGCAGCCTCCACCTCCCAGGTTCAAGCTGTGTTGCCCAGGCAAGTCTTGAATGCTTGGCCTCAAGTGCTCCTTTTGCCTTGGATTCCCAAAGTGCTAGGATTACAGGCATGAGCCAAAGAACCTAGCCTGGGAATGGAATTTTGTTTTGTTTTATTTTAAGTTACATAAATTAATGAGAGAGAGAGAGTGAGAAAGAATTTGGCAGCCCAGTGGGGATAAAGTGCAACAAACTCTGATGAGTATGAATTCAACTCTCAGTATTTTGTTTTTAGGGTCCATCCAAGTCACTTTATGTACATCGATCCCAGTGCTTCAGATGCTGCATATATCCCATGGTATGCATCCACCACACTTGGTCCACACACTCTGTTCTGGGCTGGACTGTGTCTTCCCCAATTTCATGTGTTGAAGTTCCCAAGTCCCAGTACTCAGAATGTAACTGTATTTGGAGATAGGGCCTCTCAAGAAGTAATTAAGGTTAAATGAGGCCATATTAGTGAGCCCTAATCCATTTGACAGCATTTGAAGACAAGGCGTTGGAAGACGTGATTAAGCTAAACTGAGGCTGACAAGTGGGGCTCTAATCCAATATGACAGGTACCCTCACAAGGAGAGACACTGAGCCGGGTGTGGTGGTGGGCCTGTAATCCCAGCTTCTGGGGAGGCTGAAGGACGATCACTTGAGCCCAGGAGTTCAAGGCTGCAATGAGCTGCGATACCCAGCACTGCACTCCAGCCTGGGTGACAGAGCGAGACCTCAAAATAATTAAAATTAAGTAAATAAATTAAAGACATTGAATCTTCATAATGACTGGGAGTTAGGCATTGTTCTTATCCTCATCTTGCTGATGGCTGAACTGAGTGAGGTAAAGAGAAGGTAAGTAAGTCTTTGAAAGCTACACAGCTAGTAAGTGGCAGGTGCAGGCTTCGAACCTGCAGCCGTCTAATACCAACCACTTAGCTTCAGGTTCAACCCCTGCCTGATACCACCTCTCCTTGCAGAGGCCGGGTCAAGGCCTGATGTTTGCTAGGATGTGACTTGTGGGGCGCCTCAGTGGCAAGAGGGCTCACTCCTGCCTGGGGGGTCTGGCAAGGGTTCCTAGAGGTGACCTTGAATTGGCTCCTGGAAGGCGAGTCCAGGAGTCCCCAACCCCCCTACACACATAAACACATGCGCACATGCACACGCGCGCACACACACACACACGCACACTCACGCGCGTGCACATGCACTTAGGCACACACAGAAACGCGCACACACACACACAAACACACTCAGATTCCCTGACACTTGTTTTCCTCCTGAGACCTTTTCGGGGCGGGGCTCTCACCCTCCAGAAGCAGCCCCGCCTTGCAGTGTTCCCACCCTCTCCTGGGACCTGTCATAAAGCGGTCCTCGGGCGCCCGGCCGCGCAGCCCCAGCCGTCTTCCCCAGGCAGTGGAACCCTCGCACTCCTGTAAGGAGACCCCCTGTTTTCTTTCCTTCCCTTTTCTCCCTCCCTTAACCCCCTTGCTTTCTTCTTGCCAAGTTTCTAGACGCCCCAGTGAAGGAGGTTTGCGCTTAGCCCTCCTCCCCTTACGCCGAAATGACCGCTGGGCCTTGCACTCGGAGGATCTTGGGAGCCGATGTCCCGACGCCTCCCGGCCCTGCACTTCCTTGGAGAGTTTGGAGACGCGCGCGGGAGGGAATAGGAAAGCCTGGTTACAATTCGGGACACCCGGTAGCTGCCTGCACCCGGGAAGGGGCAGGCCAGGGAACTTGCGGGACTGCACTACTCGGGGAGGGTAGAAGAAGAAAGATCCGGGTGGGTGTTTGGGAATGGGCACGCAGGCGGGGGTGGGAGCAAAGGGCGAGCGGGCAAAGGCTGGTCGCCCCGCCAGGCCCCCTCTTCGGGCGGGCGAGACCTTCCTGGGACCTCGCCCCTCTGGGGCCAGACCCTTTCCAGGAGGGCTTCTGGACTTGTAGCGAGTTTGGAATGCCCAGCCGTTGCTTTCTAGGGAAAAGGGACAAAGATGTGTGAACACTTAAAAAGTTGAACTCATAGAAATAACAATTAGCGGCCGGGCGCGGTGGCTCAAGTCTGTAATCCCAGCACTTTGGGAGGCCGAGACGGGCGGATCACGAGGTCAGGAGATCGAGACCATCCTGGCGAACACGGTGAAACCCCATCTCTACTAAAAATACAAAAAATTAGCCGGGCGAGGTGGCGGGCGCCTGTAGTCCCAGCTACTCGGGAGGCTGAGGCAGGAGAATGGCGTGAACCCGGGAGGCGGAGCTTGCAGTGAGCTGAGATCCGGCCACTGCACTCCAGCCCCGGCGACAGAGCGAGACTCCGTCTCAAAAAAAAAAAAAAAAAAAAGAAATAACAACTAGCATGATGGTTGCCAGAGGCTGGGAGCGGATTCGGGGGTGAATGGGGGCTTCTTGGCCAAAGGGTACAAAGTTAGAGACGAGAGGAGTAGGTTCTGAGATCTGGTGCACTGCAGGATGACTAGCGCCAATAATATGTATTTCAAAATAACTAAGAGCAAACTTCAAATGTCTCACCATAAAAATCATACTTAGGATTGGGCGCGGTGGCTCACGCCTGTAATCCCAGCACTTTAGGAGGTCGAGGCGGGCGGATCGTTTGAGCTCAGGGGTTCTAGACCAGTCTGGCCAACATGGGGAAACCCCGTCTCTACTAAAAATACAAAAATTAGCCGGGCGTGGTGGCGGGCGCCTGTAATCCCAGCTACTCAGGAGAATCCCTTGAACCCGGGAGGCGGAGGTTGCACTGAGCTGAGATGGCGCCATTGCACTCCAGCCTGGGCGACAGAGCGAGATGCCGTCAACCACAACAACAAAAAGTCTTAATTTAAAAAAAAAAAAAGGAAGAAGAAGAAGAAGAAAGAACAACCCCGGGCTGCAGATCGGACCGCCCCCCTGGTTCCCGGTCACCCGTGTCCCCTCCCCGCGGCACCGGTGGGGGAGCTGGAGAGGTCACCGGCAGCTCCAGAACGTTTGTAACTGGATTGTTTGTAGCGGATGCACACGCGGGAAGGCGCGGGTCCCAAGTGATTCGCCGAGTTCAGTCCAAGCAGAACGTCCTGAACCCCCAGCTCGGGGCAGCCTTGATCATCCTCGCTTGCTTTGGTGTAGAGTTTAAGCTCAAAATCGGTTTGGTGTGGAGTTTAAACTCAAATCCCTTCTGGGCCAAAGAAAAGTCGCGCCCGATGGCTGAGTTCAAGTGGCTCACACCTGGAATCCCAGCACTTTGGGAGGCCGAGGCGAGCGGATCGCCTAGGCAACACAGTGAGGCTCCTCTCTACAAGAAAGAGAGAGAAAAAAGTATTAAAAAAAACAAAACAAACCAAACAAAAAAGGCACCTGAAGATGGGGCGGGGCAGCGGCGCCCCGCGGTGGTTTTCGGGAGTTCTGAGACTGCCTTGAAATGCCTGGCTCCTTCTTTCTAAAAGAGGTGCATGGACTTGTTTCTATTGGGTTCTTTGTGTTTGATGCTTTTTCTTAGAATTCACTCCATGTGAGATGACAAACGGAATGGAATATTCGCACTCCCCGTAACTGTTCAGTGCCGTAAAGAAACTCTAGCCTAGCAGTGGCTGGGAAGAATTTCTTTGTTGTTTTCTATATTTTCCTTGTCTTGAAGATTTCTTTAAACTTCAGTTTCCTCATCTGTACACTGGCAATGATACTAATGCCTTTCTTATAGGGAAGTTATGAGGATAAAATGAGGTAATCTGTATGAAGTGCTTAGCACAGCACCAGAAACATAGTAAATATTAAATGAATGTGATTGGCATTATCTGATAATGATGGGATTTGAGGATATTGTAGTTGTGCTATCTGGGCTCAGTTTGATGGTGAGGGAACTGTTAGAATGTAGTCATTTCATGGCAGTTGACTATATATTTACTGTGTTCTAGGAACTTCAGGATGGTTCGTACTGAGATATGGACCCTGAAGAAGCACTTTGTTGGCCATCCTACTAACAGTGACTTTGAGTTGAAGACAGCTGAGCTACCACCCTTAAAAAATGGAGGTAAGTCATACTAAAAATATTTCAGAGTTGGAAGGGACTGTATCAGTTAGCTTTTGCCACGTAACAAATGACCCCAAAGTTTAGTGACTTTAAGCAACAATGGTTTATTAGTCCACAATTCGTTGGGTTGGCAATCTGGGCTGCGTTAAGCTGGGTGGTTCTTCTTAGGTCTCACCTGGGGTAAATGGTGAATTTAGGATGGGCCTTGCTCACATGTCTGCTGGTTAGCAGGCTTTCTGTTGGGGTGCATGCCTTAGTTCTCATCTATGTGGCCTTTCTAGTAGGCTAGTTTAAGCTCTGTTCTTATAGCGGTCCCATAGATCTAGAGCAGCAGGAGTTGGCAAGCTCCAATGTGCAAGCATTTTTTTTTTTTTTTTTTTTTTTGAGACAGAGTCTTGCTCTGTTGCCCAGGTCGGAATACATTGGCATGATCTTGGCTCGTTGCAACCTCTGCCTTCCAGGTCCAAGTGAGTCTCCTAACTCAGCCTCCTGAGTAGCTGGGATTACAGGTATGCGCCACCATGCCCTGCTAATTTTTGTATTTTTTTTGAGACGAAGTCTTGCTCTGTCACCCAGGCTGTAGTCAGTAGAGCAATCTTGGCTCACTGCAACCTCTCCCTCTCAGATTCAAGCGATTCTCCCTGCCTCATCCTCCTGAGTAGCTGGGATTACAGGCACCCACCAACACGCCCAGCTAATTTTTTTTTTTTTTTTGTATTTTTAGTAGAGATGGAGTTTCACCATGTTGGCCAGGCTGGTCTCGAACTCCTGACTTCAGGTGATGCACCCACCTCGGCCTCCCAAAGTGCTGGGATTAGGGCATGAGTCACAGTGCCCGGCCTTAATGTTTGTATTTTTAGTAGAGATGGTGTTTCCCCATCTTTGCCAGGCTGGTCTTGAACTCCTGACCTCAGATGATCAGCCCGCCTCGGCTTCCCAAAGTGCTGGGATTAAAGGTGTGAGCCACCACGCCCCGCTGTGCAGCGCTTTTCAAGCCTCTACTTGTGCCACATTTGCTAATATCCCACCGTGAAAGCAAATCACAAAACCAAGCTCAGATTTGAGAGGCAGAAAATAAATTTCTTGATGGGAGAAGTGGCAAGGACACCAGCACACAAGGGTGGGACTTATTTGTGGTCATTTTGCAATCTGCCACAAAGACCTTTCCAGGGTTTTCTGTGTGAAGCTTCGATGTCACGTGGCAGGATTCCCCTGCTTTCACTGATAACTGAAATTCATGCTTGAGTGCATTACTCTTCATGACTTTGACCAGACTATGGGGAGGATGTCCTCTGTATCCTCATGAGCCTGACGATGGCAGTGAGGTAAGCACTGCCAAGTAGCTATATGAAGAGTTCAGACTATAAGAGGAGTTTCTAAGGAGTGTTTACAGGTAGGTAAGCTTTTGAGAAAAGGGGATGCAATCAAGTAGCATGGCAAAGTGATCAGTCCCATCTAAGCTGTGATGGCCATGATTCAAATTCAAAATTCCAAAGAATGTGTACATGAGAGTCACTCCAGCAAAATGCATGTTCTCTAACACTAACTGGGGCTGGTGGTGAAACCACATGGTGAGCACTGGAACATAATGGTTTAAATGTGGCCTTGGCCAAGTTACTTAACCTAACCTTAAATAAAATGGAAACAGTATTTGTTGAATATCAAATGACATAATTCATGTAAAGCATGGAATGAGTGCTGAGTAAATAGCATTATTATTATTATTATTATTGTTGTTATTATTATTAACTGGGCTGGGCCAAAAACGAGAACCCCTTCTTGTCTCTGCGATAGAAGCACAGATAGGAAGACATTCCTGAAGCAGAAGTATTATCTGTGTTGTTTTAGAATACCAAAATCAGGCTGGGCGTGGTGGCTCATGCCTGTAATCCCAGCACTTTGGGAGGTCAAGGCGGGCAGATCTCTTGAGGTTGGAAGTTCAAGACCAGACTGGCCAACACAGTGAAACCCCGTCTCCACTAAAAATACAAAAATTAGCCAGGTGTGGTGGCAGGCACCTGTAATCCCAGCTACTCAGGAGACTGAGACAGGAGAATCACTTGAACCTGGGAGATGGAGGTTGCAGTGTGCAAAGATCAAGCCACTGCACTCCAGCCTGGGCAACAGAGCAAGACTCCGTCTCAAAAAAAAAAAAAATGCCAAACAAAGGCATCAGGCCTTGAGCTCTGTTTTTTTCCTTCAACTTTTATTTTAGTGTGAGGGATACATATGCAGTCTTGTTATACGGGTAAATCACATGTGGCTGAGGTGTGGTGTCCGAATGATCCTGTCGCCCAGTTAGAGAGCATGCTACCTCATAGGTGGTTTCTCAACCTTCATCCCGGTCTCACCCTGCCCTGTCTAGTGGTGCTCAGTGTCTGTTGTTCCTCTCAGGCCTTGAGTTTCTAATTGCCTATGGTATGCTTTATTTTGTAGAGGTCCTGCTTGAAGCTTTGTTCCTCACCGTGGATCCTTACATGAGGTATTATTTATTTCCCCCCTCAAAATGCTAATGCTGTGTCAAATGCTATTTGGAAGTAGTTCATCTTTTAAAATATCCAACTGATTTAAAACATGGTCACTTTCCCTCTGTTTCTTGAAGCCAGTAACAGTGATGGGATTCATGTACATTCACCTTTTGCAGGCAAAGGTCTAAGTAGCTTAGTGAGGGATCACCTCGGTTCCTTTGTCCCAACCATCCCCTATCTGCTCTGCACAATTTGCCTTTCACTGCTCAACAGAATTACTTCCAGAAAAAAAAGAAAAAGAAAAAAAAACCTTAAAAGAAAAAAATAAAAAATAAAGCCTGGGCAACATGGCAAAACCCTGTCTCTGCTAAAAATACAAAAAATTAGCTGGCCGTGGTGGCGCATGCCTATCGTCCCAGCTACTCAGGAGGATGAGGCAGAAAGATCACTTGAGCCTGGGAGACAGAGGTTGCAGCGAGCCGAGATCGTGCCACTGTACTCCAGCCTAGGTAACGGAGTAAGACCCCGTCTCATAAAGAAAAAAGAAGCCAAACCCAAATTTGTCTATTTCACTACTGGCAAATAATTTGGATAGAGGAAGATTAAAATCAGCTTTTCTGGCCTTCCATTTACCTGTATTCTTTTAATGTAGGTAAATCTGCAGTTGACTCAAACTTATATACTCAGCAAACAACTCAGGAAGGGGAGGAAATCAAAAGGCTTTATTGACCACTAAGTCCTCAGTATTTTTTTGCCCAGGTAAATAACATAGCCATCATTCTTTTACATTTTTTTCATAGCTCATTGATAAAGATTCAAATCTGAAGTGGAAAATACAGTTAAAAATGTTAATTGGCATCTTTTTGTGTAGCTAGTGTTTTGGGTAATAACCACCCAGTGGTGCCTGGGTTATATTTTTTAAGTCATTGGTAGAAATTCATCTTTACTTGAACATGGCGGTAAGACTTTTGTGTTCACTCATTAAAAAATCCAAGCGGAGTGCTTATCTGAGGTCACAGAGCAGAACTTCCTCTAACAGCTTTCCTCCTGCATCTCACCTAGTTGTAGTGCTTCATCATCTGTCTGGGTTTTATTGCTGCATACACTTACCCAGCAGTTTTTCATTTGGCTTGAAACTCAAAACAGTCCCCTGTTGCTCTTATGTATTAAGAATGGTTTTTTTTTTTTTTTTTTTTTTTTTTTTTTTTTTTTTTTCAGATTTTTAGCCAAAACATTGAAAGAAGGTGATACAATGATGGGGCAGCAAGTGGCCAGGTAATTATTTCCATTTGTCCCAATGCTTGGAAAATATGTCTCCTCTTCACCTCCTGCTGGGTCCTGTCTCTGTCCATCACTCCTACAATTTCTTCAGCCTGTGTGGGTCACTCACTGTGTGATCTTGGAATCAACTTGGGAAATCCTGTTCCCTTCCTGATTAGCTGGAAAGGAGGGAAGGGTGTGAAATTGTCATTTTTTCAGCTTTACTTTGCCATCCTTACTTTTAATTAGTTAAAAAAAAAAAAAAAGTATTCGTCCAGGTCATGATTATTGTAAGAATTGAAACAAAACAAAAATTTTTATCTTGGAAATTGAAAGTTCTCCCGTCATCTGAACCTTAAGGCAACTATTGTTCATATATTAATATTTCAAAAATTGTGGGCCAGCACAGTGGCTGATGCCTGTAATTCCAGCACTTTGGGAAGCCAAGGTGGGCAGATCACTTGAAGTCAGGAGTTGGAGACCTGCCTGACCAACACGGTGAAACCCTGTCTCTACTAAAAATACAAAAATTAACTGGGTGTGGTGGTGCATGCCTGTAATCCTAGCTACTTGGGAGGCTGAGGCAGGAGAATTGCTTGAACCCGGGAGGCGGAGGTTGCAGTGAGCCAAGGTTGCACCACTGCACTCCAGCCTGAGCGATAGAGCAAAAGTCCATCTCAAAAAAAATAAAGAAAGAAAGAAAAGAAAAAGAAAAAGAAAAATTGTTCAGTGCACATACTTTTATATATAAATTTCGCTTTATTTTATTGTTACTATTCTTTTGAGACAGAGTCTTGCTCTTGTTGCCCATGCTGGAATGCAATGGCACAATCTTGGCTCACCGCAACCTCCACCGCCCAGGTTCAAGCGATTCTGATTCTTCTGCCTCAGTCTCCCGAGTAGCTGGGTTTACAGGCATGCACCAGCACACCTGGCAAATTTTGTACTTTTAGTAGAGATGGGGTTTCTCCATGTTGGTCTGGCTAGTCTAGAGTTCCTGACCTCTGCTGATCCTCCTGCCTCAGCCTCCCAAAGTGCTGGGATTACAGGCATGAGCCACCACGCCCAGCCTATATATGAATTTTAAATGGAATTATATGCCCTTCAGAAAACTGCTTTCTCTCAATTAGTATGTTAAGGATATATTTTATTGACAGTATATAAATATACCACCTACCTTTTAATAGCTGCAAGTTATTTTATTATATTCCACTATTTAACTAATCTACTACTGATAACAACTGTTTTCAGTTTTTTCTATGACAAATAATTCTTGAAGGAGCATGTATGTATTTATATGTGTGTATGTGTGTTTTCTTTGCCTTCTTGGATGAGTATTGCTTTACATTAAATTCCCAGAAGTATAAATTCTAGACCCAAAGAAATGTATATTTTTAATCTGAAAAGATGATGACAAATTGTTCTTCAGAAAAATTATATGAAGGCCAGACGCAGTGGCTCATGCCTGTAATCCCAGCACTTTGGGAGGCCAAGGCAGGAAGATGACTTGAGGTCAAGAGTTTGAGACCAGCCTGGCCAACATGACAAAACCCCATCTCTACTAAAAACACAAAAATTAGCCAGGTGTGGTGGTGGGCATCTGTAATCCTAGCTATTCAGGAGGCTGAGGCATGAGAATCGCTTGAACCCAGGAGGCAGAGGTTGCAGTGAGCTGAGAACACACCTCTGCTCTCCAGCCTGGGCGATAGAGTGACACTTGGTCTCAAAAAAAAAAAAAAAAAGTATGAATGTTCACTCCTACAAATAGTATTAACCTGTTTCCCTTATACTGTTCACTATCAGTCTCAGCAACCTGAGATGAATATATTGATACTTTATGCTTAGTTTAGTTTGCATTTCTTTTATTATTAGTGATGTTGATCTTCTTTTTGTAGGTTAATTCTCAATTTTCTTCTGTGGATTGTCTGTTTATATCCTTTGCCCGTTTCCTTTAGGTCTTATCGTTTGTTATATGGATTTGTACAAGCTTCTTGTATGTTCAGGATATTAGTGTTGCAAATGTTCGCGCATTTGTTGATCTTCCTTCTGTGTCCAATTACAGTTTAAAATTTTATGTGATAAAATTATAAGTATTTATAGTTATGGTCCTTCGGTTTCATCTCATGCTTAGAAAGGGATTCCCCACTCCATAATTACTAAAATATTTATTCATACCGGGGGCGGTGGCTCACGCTTGCAATCCCAGCACTCTGGGAGGCCAAGGCAGGCGGATCACCTGAGGTCGGGAGTTCGAAACCAGCCTGGCTAACATGGCAAAACCCCATCCCCACTAAAAGTACAAAAATTAGCTAGGCACAGTGGTAGACGCTTGTAATCCCAGCTACTTGGGAAGCTGAGGCAGGAGAATCGCTTGAACCAAGGAGGTGCAGGTTGGAGTGAGCAGAGATCGCGCCATTGCACTCCAGCCTTGGGCGACAGAGCCAGACTCTGTCTGAAAAAAAAAAAAAAATATTCATGTTTTCTGTATTTTATAGTTTAATTTGGGATTTTGGCAATATGCAGCAAGAGTTACAAACGTTTTGGGCCGGGCGCGGTGGCTCAAGCCTGTAATCCCAGCACTTTGGGAGGCCGAGACGGGCGGATCACGAGGTCAGGAGATCCAGACCATCCTGGCTAACACGGTGAAACCCCGTCTCTACTAAAAATACAAAAAACTAGCCGGGCGAGGTGGCGGGTGCCTGTAGTCCCAGCTACTCGGGAGGCTGAGGCAGGAGAATGGCGTGAACCCAGGAGGCGGAGCTTGCAGTGAGCTGAGATCCGGCCACTGCCCTCCAGCCTGGGCGACAGAGTGAGACTCCGTCTCAAAAAAAAAAAAAAAAAAAAAAAAAAAAAAAGAGTTACAAACGTTTTAATACTCTTTGACCTAGTAATACCATTTATAGAAATCCTGACTAAGGAAACAGTATTGAGCCAAGTGCAGTGGCTCATTCCTATAATCCCAGCACTTTAGGAGGCTGAGGTGGGTGGATCTGGGAGTTTGAGACCCCATCTCTACAAAAAAATACAAAAAAGTCTGGGCACAGTGGCTCACACCTGTAATCTCAGTACTTTGGGAGGCTGAGGTGAGTGGATCACCTGAGGTCAGGAGTTCAAGATTAGCCCGGGCAACAGGGTGAAACCTCGTCTCTACTAAAAATACAAAAATTAGCTGGGCGTGGTGGTGGTCGCCTGTAATCCCAGCTATTCAGGAGGCCAAGGCACGAGAATTGCTTGAACCTGGGAGGTGGAGGTTGCAGTGAGCTGATATCATGCCATTGCACTCCAGCCTGGGCAACAGATTGAAACTCTTTGTCTCAAAAAAAAAAAAAAAAAAAAAAAAAATTGGTTGGGCATGGTGGCTCACGCCTATAATCCCAGCACTTTGGGAGGCCAAGGCAGGCGGATCACGAGGTCAGGAGATAGAGACCATCCTGGCTAACATGGTGAAACCCCATCGCTACTAAAAATACAAAAAATTAGCTGGTCATGGTGGCGGGCACCTGTAGTCCCAGCTACTCTGGAGGCTGAGGCAGGAGAATGGTGTGAACCTGGAAGGCGGAGCTTGCAGTGAGCTGAGATTGCACTATTGCACTCCAGCCTGGGCAACAGAGCGAGACTCCGTCTCAAAAAAAAAATTAGCTGGATGTGGTAGTGTGCTACTGTGGTCCCAGCTGCTCAGGAGGTCAAGGTAGGAGGATTATTTGAGCTCAGGGGAGGTTGAGGTTGCAGCGAGCCATGATCACACCACTACACTCCAGCCTGAGCAACAGAGGGAGACCGTGTCTCAAAAAAAAAGAAAGAAAATAATAATGTTTATGAATATTAATTAAAATATATTTCCTTGCAAGCAGACTCAGAGAAAAAAGGAAAAAATAATTAACATTGGGAAAAATACTGAAAGTATCCCAATAAAGGGGGCGTAATTAAATTCATTACATTTTTTGAAGGATTCTTACTAATATGGAAAACAGTGTAAATTATGTAGACCAATGTAATGTTGACATAAATTATAGGTTATAAAACATATACAATTACTTCAATTATGTAAATATGTATAAAACAGCCGGGTGCGTGGCTCACGCCTATAATCCCAGCACTTTGAGAGGACAAGGCAGATGGATCACGAGGTCAAGAGATCAAGACCATCCTGCCCAATATGGTGAAACCCCGTCTCTACTAAAAATACAAAAATTAGCTGGGGGTGATGGCACGCGCCTGTAGTCCCAGCTATTCAGGAGGCTGAGGCAGGAGAATTGCTTGAACCTGGGAGTCAGAGGTTGCAGTATGCCGAGATGGCGCCATTGCACTCCAGCCAGGTGACAGAGCAAGTCTCTGTCTCAAAGAAAATAAATAAAAATAAAAAAATACGTATCGTACACATTTTTAAGTATACCATTAAGATTGACATAAAATAACCCAAATGTTAGCAGTTGTCTTTGTGCTGTGAGATTAGAACTGATATTTTTATTTTATATGTTTAAAATTTTCTAGAATAAATATGTGTTATATAACTTTATGATCTGGGGACGAAAGATGGTAAAGAAGGATAAAGAGTTGGATGAAGAAAAGGGAATCAGTAAATGAGACAGAAAGGGTGCAGCTTAGAGGAGGAGGCAAAAAGCCAGCAGAGATCATCAGTATCCTGGGAACCAATGAGGGGAGACTTTTGGGTGACCCTGTGTTAATAGAATGGAAAAGGGTAGGCCGGGCGCAGTGGCTCACACCTGCAATCCCAGCACATTGGGAGGCCAAGGCAGGTGGATCACCTGAGGTCAGGAGTTCGAGACCAGCCTGGTCAACATGGTGAAACCCCGTCCCTACTAAAAACATAAAAATTAGCCTAGTGTGGTGGTGGGCGCCTGTAATCCCAGCTACTCGGCAGACTGAGGCAGGAGAATTGCTTGAGCATACTTATATGTTGAGTGAAAGGGACAGAAAGGAAAATCTCAAAGATTCTGGAGAGTGGAAGGCCAAGGGAAAGAGCGCGACACCTGAAGAAGAGAAGGCTAGTGTCCAGGTCACCTTGAGCCAGAGGACAGAGGCCTCTTGCTTAAAAGGAATAGAAGTGGGTGAGAACAGGTGCTCCTCACCCCATGAGCCACTCCTCAAGTGGCTGGGTAAGTTGAGAGTTCTCTGATGATCCCTGTGCCAATGGCTAAGAATTAAGATGGAGGGGGTGGTGGACTATCAGTTGTGGAATATCAACCTCAGTGCCCTTTTGTCAACACTAACCCCACAGCATCCTGACTCCCTTGAAAGGGAAGACATGTCCCATGCCTTAATGTCTTAATGTGCTTTATCTTTCAGAGTTGTGGAAAGTAAAAATGCAGACCTACCAAAAGGAACTATTGTACTGACTTCTCCAGGCTGGACAACACACTCCATTTCTGATGGGAAAGATCTGGAAAAGCTACTGACAGAGTGGCCAGACACAATACCAGTGTCTTTGGCTCTGGGGACAGTTGGCATGCCAGGGTGAGTTTCATGGATATAACCACAAAAGAGAAGCAGAGGTTATACTTTCTGATTGAGTTATTCCTCCTGTGACAACCAGCATCCCCCTCTCCCAATATACCTTCTAGATATTTCCAGAGTAGGCTTTCAATTAGGTATTCTGATCTAAGATACACAAAGCCTTTCCCAAACATTATCTCCTTTTAAAATAAAATGGAGGCCGGACACGGTGGCTCATGCCTGTAATCCCAGCACTTTCGGAAGCCGAGGCAGGCGGATCACGAGGTCAGCAGTTCGAGACCATCCTGACCAACATGTAGAGACCAACATGTCTCTACTAAAAATACAAAAATTAGCCAGCCATGGTGGCATGTACCTGTACTCTCTGCTACTAAGGAGGCTGAGGCAGGAGAATCGCTTGAACCCAGGAGGCGGAGGTTGCAGTGGGCCGAGATCACACCACTACACTCCAGCCTGGGTGACAGAGTGAGATTCCATCTCAAAAAATAAAAAAATAAATAAATAAAATAAAATAAAATGGAGATAAGATGAAGAAGCCAAAAGTAAAGAAATTCTTGAGGGAAAATTAATGGTGTACTTTGGTCAATGGTTTGGAGAGCAAATACATGTGCTCTTCCAGCTTAGTTGAAAGAAATGATGCAAAACTTTGGGGGAATGTTAAATCTGTGGAGTCTGGACAGCTAAAAGACACCCTAGGTTTCAAAGTTCAACTTCTCTTATAGTCTCTTATAGTATCAGAAGTCCTAGCATTCTTGAAAGTTGACCCATCCCAGCCAGGTATGGTGGCTCATGCTGGTAATTCCAGCACTTTGGGAGGCTAAGGCAGGAGGATCGTCTTAGGTAAGGAGTTGGAAACCAGCCTGGGCAACATAGTGAGACCTTGTCTCTACAAAAAAATTTTAGAAATTAGTTGGGTGTGGTGGTATGTGCCTGTAGTCCCAGCTACTTGGGAGGTTGAGGTGGGAGGATCCATTGAGCCTTAGAGGTTGAGGCTGCAGTGAGCTATGATTGCGCCACTGTACTCCAGCCTAGGCAACAGCGCAAGACCCTGTCTCAAAAAAATTTTTTTTGTAAAGGGAGTAGTTCTGAATTGCTAGCATTCATAAGAATCACCTAGAGTCTTATTAACATTTGGATTATTTCTGAATCAGTGGGTCTAGGGTGAGGCCTGAGAATCTAAATGTTTAGTAAACATTTCAGCTGGGTGCGGTGGCTCACACCAGTAATTCCAGCACTTTGGGAGGCAGAGGCGGGCAGATCACAAGGTCAGGAGTTCGAGACTACCCTGGTTAACATGGTGAAACCCTGTCTCTACTAAAGATACAAAAAATTAGCCAGGTGTGGTGGCGCGTGTCTGCAATCCCTGCTACTGGAGAGGCTGCGGCAGGAGAATCGTTTGAATCCAGGAGCCTGAGGTTGCAGTGAGCCAAGATCATGCCATTACACTCCAGCCTGGGCGACAGGGCAAGACTCTGTCTCAAAAAAAAAAAAAAAAAAAAAAAAAAAAATTTTCAGGTCATTCTGAGACAGGTGGTGCTGCCTCCCCCTTTTGAAAAATACTGTGTTAAGGGAATGTTAGATATTTGGATTCTCAGAAAAGGTGCTTTCTGTGCCTGTCACTGCATTCTATTCAATGCCAACCTCCCATGGGCCTCAAATATAGTCAGAGGCTGTGTAAGCTAAGTAATGTCAACAGGTAGTTTTTTTTTGTTTTGTTTTTGTTTTTAATGTAGAAATAACTTTACATGAATGTGTCTGAAATTCTGCAAGTGGCTTAACAATCACTATAATGGGTCTGGATTTTATTGTCTCAGATCCAGGGCTGCAAAAATATAGCTTTGGATTTCTTCTTTCTTCTCCCTGGGGTTGCTGCAAAGCTCCAAGGATAATAAAAGTTCACTGTCAGTAGAAGAGGGACAACAACAACTTCTTGATCTTGATCTGTACTGGTCTTAAGCTGGTCTCCTGCTCAAAGTTACTTCCTTTCTCTAAGTTTTGAGATCTTTTCCCCCCTTCCTTCTTCCCACCCTTCCTTCCCCTTCCTTTTTTACACTTTGAAGGTTTTCTGACGAATGAAATGGAAATACATATATACCGTCAAATGATCAGCCTCTAAACAAAAACAACTCCTAGGTACCCCAAATTCATATTTCACTGAGAATTTGAACTCCTCAAAATTGCCACTGCCAAGGACATCATTGTGAAAGTAGAGGATGCTGAATACCGTCTTACATGAAATTAGTGGGCACTAAACAATTCCAGCCCTTCTTGGTCTTTCCTGCCTGCCCTGTACCCTCTACGGATGAGGGCTCTTCCTCTCTGTTCTCCTCCGTTATCCATCATTCCCTCTGGACTGTGAGCCAGGTGTAGGGGAGAAGAGGTGAAGGGAGACACGAGGAAACTTTGGTTGTGAAGAAAGTCTTCAATCCTATCACCTTCCAAACTCGAAATCCAATGAGATGTGGTGGTGTCTTCACCCAGTCCCCATCAGTACTGCCAGTGCTGCATCTTTGTATATCCAGTAGCTCTTTTCGTGCAAGCTAACTTTGACATCTTACTTATGGTAATATGGGGATATTTCGGAAGGTCTTCCATACCACTTTGGAGCCATGGAAAGCTCCAGATGCTCCCTGTGACCCTCTCATGCCTAATATCACACATCGTAGCTATCTGTGGCTATGTCACCATGATAACATGGGGCTTCTCCCATGAAGCTCATCATCTCCATAGAACTTACATGGGAATGATACATAGCTCTCTCTTCTTGAATCCCCAAAGTTTGAGAAAGATGGTCTATCTTTTGCCCCTGAAATTTGGCCTGTGAATGGACAGGATACAGCCCCTTTCTAGCCAACTCTCCCTTCCCTCCCTAGTTCACATCATTTTTATTCCTATCTGAGAGTAGAGATGGAGGAAGTAAAGCAACAGTGACTGGCAATATTTATTTCCTATATTTTTGTCTTTTACTCAGACCTATGGCACTGGACCATTGAGAAGGCCTTCAAGATACATATAAATGAGTTATAGAGGAAAGAAACAACTCTATTCATATATCCTTAATTTTCTTCCTTTAGCCTGACTGCCTACTTTGGCCTACTTGACATCTGTGGTGTGAAGGGTGGAGAAACAGTGATGGTTAATGCAGCAGCTGGAGCTGTGGGCTCTGTTGTGGGGCAGATTGCAAAGCTCAAGGTAAGTGCCTTTCTCCAGTAACAAGCCTCTATTCTAAACCCACTGGGAATGCAACAGTGAACACAGCAGATATTCCTTGGCCTTAGGGAATTTATAGTCCAGTGGTCTTCTTTAGAAGTTGGACACTGAGAAATTGGAAGAATGAGGAAAACTAGACCAAAGATAAGCTGAACATTGTTATTTGATAACATTGCAGACAATCAAGTCAGAAATGGCCTCTGTCTACAGTAGTGAGTTTATCAGCATTTATCATTTTCATATTTTCTACTGAACATTCTATCACTACAGCTTAATCTTCTTTCTTCATGATTGTCCTTAGCAATAGAAGAAGGAACTTGAGATTAGCCAACTAAGAGTCATCACCCATGTGGCCCCACTGCAAAGGCTATTGTACTAGAAAGAAATGGGCATTCAGCCCAGAGCAGTGGGGCCATGGCTTGGGAACTAACTCCTGGCAGTACCTAGGACAAGGAAACATTGGCTCTAATTCAGGCAGATGTCTGCTCAAGGGATCCAATCTGATGGTGAGTGTATAGAGTAGGCGACAACTCAGACACAGTAGGGATTTGTTATTACATAGTGGGAAGGTGATGCGTCTTGACTGATCCTTTGCCCAAGGCTGGGATGCAGGATTCAGGACCTAGGTCCTAGGGGACAAGTTAGATGGGGTACAGATGAGTACAGGGCTACAACCAACGGCCAAGGGTTTGGACTGGTCTCCAGTGCTAATGGGAGCTTGGAATACAAATATGAGGCTACCATAGAAGTTGTAGAATAATTTGTTTAAGTAAGTAACTAAATAGGAGTAGATATTAAATTTTATCAAGTGCCATTGCAACATTTATCAGGTTTACATTTCCATGAATGAATTACATTAGTTTTCCAATTTCGAACCATTCTCACATTTCCAGAATAAGCTTTACCTGTGTATGCTATATTATGGGCTTATACCTTTGGAATTTACTTGATAACATTTAAAATAGAAATTTTGCATCTATATTCACAAGTGAATTTGGTTTAAAGTTTACTTTTTCTTCTAGAATTTAGCTAGGCTTGGATTATGCTAAAATTACAAAATGAATTAGGATTATTTCTAAATATTCCTATTTCAAATATCCTATTAAAACCTTACGGGGCTTTTATCTCTTAACTTTGAAAGGACTTGCGCTTAAACCTATTCTTTTATATTCAACCTTTCTGTCCATTTTATGTGTGTTTCTGTAAAATGCAGCTATTTGCATTTAATTCTTAGCCCATCTGAAAGTCTCAGTGCTGTAATAGTTATATTTAAGCCATTCATATTAATAGTCATAACTGGAATGTTTGGTCATATTTATGTTATCTTACTTTGTTTTCCATTTATTGGTTATTTCTTTCTGTGTTATTTTCTTTGTTCTTTTTCCTCTAATTACTGAGAATCTAAGTTTTATTACGTTCTGCTAGTGTTTACCTTTTTACCAATTATTTAAAATCTGTTTTATTTGTATCCTGCTTCTCTTCATATAAATATTTTACATACAAAAAGTAAACATATATACAATATATGTATATGAACTTCTAACAGTATATTTTTCCCCATATTCTACCCCTACATCCTAGTTTTTTATTCAATAATCTAATAAATAGTAAAAATCTCATATTATTATGAAAACCTTTTGGTTATGACATCTGAAAATGCCTTTTAATTTGGATGCATATAGAATTCAAAGGACCTGCCACGTGCAGTGGTGTCTGCCTATAATCCCATCTTTTCAGAATTCTGGCTGAGGCAAGAGGATCTCTTAAGCTCAGGAGTTCAAGACCAGTCTGGACAATGTTGTGAGACCTTGTCTCTAAATTAAAAAAAAAAAAAAAATTCAAAGTACCCAATCTCTTACCCTCAAAGCTCTATAAAATTACTCTACTTTTTCTATTTCTATTTAGTGTTGCAGATGAGACATTCAAAGCCAATCTGATTCTCTTTCCTTTGTAGGTAATTAGACTTTTCTTTTAGGTGCTGATAAGTATTTCTTGTTTTTCTTTGAATTTAGAAATATCAGCAGGAAATGTCTGTATCTGTCTTTGTTTAATCCTGCCTGGAACTTAGTTAGCCTTTATAATCTGAAGGTCAACGTTTTCCTTCAGATGAAGAACAGTTTTCTTCTTCTATTTAATTATTTTTTTCATCTATTCTGTTTTCTTCATGAGAAATGGTATATATTCATTCCGTTTCCTTTAGGACTATTCTTGTATTCTATCTTTGCTCTCATCATTACATCTTTTGTACTTTTTGCTCTGAATTCTGTACTTTCTTAATCTGGTCCTCCAATTGAATTACATGACTTTCAGCAGCATCGGTTTCTAGATTAGCGGTTAAGTTTTTCATAGCTGAGGATCATCATATTCTGGGATTCTTTCCCCATAATCTGCACTTGTTGACTAATGCAGTATCCTTTTGAATTTCACTGAGAAACTTGAAATGGTATGAAGGCATCTTTTAAAATATCTACTCTTCCCTGTAGAAATTCCACTGGAGACTGCCATGCTAACAAATTTATACTCAATCCTTAAAGAAGTGACATGATTGGCTCCGCTTTTTAGAAACATCACTTAGGCATTGGTAGCAGAATAGTTCCTATGGACACTATACTAGAGACAAGAAGTCCACTTAGGAGGCTCTTATAATAATTCAGATGAAAATTTTGATGCATCGACAGATTGGAAGTCAGAGTCAGCTTTTTTTTTTTTTTTTTTTTGAGACAGAGTTTTGCTCTTGTTGCTCAGGCTGGAGTGCGATGGCATGATCTCAGCTCACTGCAACCTCTGCCTCCTGGGTTCATGCGATTCTCCTGCCTCAGCCTCCCAAGTAGCTGGGATTACAGGCATGCGCCACCAGGCCTGGTTACTTTTGTATTTTTAGTAGAGACGGGGTTTCTCCATGTTGCTCAGGCTGGTCTCGAACCCCCAACCAATGGGAATCTGCCCGCCGCAGCCTCCCAGAGTGCTGGGATTACAGGCATGAGCCACCGCGCCTGGCCCAGAGTCAGCTTTTTTTTTTTTGAGACGGAGTCTCGCTCTGTCGCCCAGGCTGGAGTGCAGTGGCTGGATCTCAGCTCCACTGTAAGCTCCGCCTCCTGGGTTTACACCATTCTCCTGCCTCAGCCTCCTGAGTAGCTGGGACTATAGGCGCCCGCCACCACGCCCGGCTAGTTTTTTGCATTTTTTTTTAGTGGAGACGGGGTTTCACCGTGTTAGCCAGGATGGTCTCGATCTCCTGACCTCGTGATCCGCCCGTCTCAGCCTCCCAGAGTGCTGGGGTTACAGGCTTTAGCCACCGCACCCGGCCCAGAGTCAGCTTTTAAGGGTGTTTGGTTAAAAAAGAGGAAGAAAACCAGGTGACTGGACGTGGATCATAAGACAAAGGAAAGCTTCTCCTTTGAGCCATGTTTTTCAGGTTTGGATAACTGAGTGGTATCCTTCTCTGCAATAGTGGATAGAAAAGAAACAAGTAAGAAGCAAGGAAAAAAGTATATTCCCTTTTGAACACACTAATTATGAGGAACCTATAGGACATCCAAGTGTGAGGATATCTAGAGGTTGTTGGAAATACTGATTTGGAACTTAGCAGAGAAAAATGGGTTAGAGGTCAGGCACAGTGGCTCAAGTTTGTAATCCCAGCACTCTGGGAGGCCGAGAGGGGCGGATCACGAGGTCAGGAGATCGAGACCATCCTGGCTAACGCGGTGAAACCCCATCTCTACTAAAAAATACAAAAAACTAGCCGGGCGAGGTGGCGGGCGCCTGTAGTCCGGACTACTCGGGAGGCTGAGACAGGAGAATGGCGTGAACCCGGGATGGGGAGCTTGCAGTGAGCTGAGATCCGGCACTGCACTCCAGCCTGGGCCACAGAGCGAGACTCTGTCTCAAAAAAAAAAAAAAAGAAAAAGAAAAAAAAGAAAAATGGGTTAGAATTAATAGATAGAATTAATAGATTAATTAATAATCTCAATAAAGGAGGTCATAAGAGTACAAGAGATCATCCTATGATAGTCCATAGTCTTAGAAGGAAAAAGGAACAAGGATGGCTCTCTTGCAATAGTTTTTTCTGGAATCATGAAGGAATGGAAAAAGCATATGGCTGTCACTATTTGTACAGAGATTCATGTAAATCCAGTTGGGGTTTTTCCTCGATTGAAAACGCACAGTGGCACATATTCTGGTCTTCATGATACTTTTAGACTATAAGGAACTTTCTGAAAAGCTAGTTTCTATGAGCCAATATAATCTATAGTCTCATGCTGAAAGTGCTTTTCAGAATGCTTCCTAGCTGCTCTGGGATTAGAAAGCATCTGGTCTGGTGCTTTGGACTAAATCAAAGGGCCTGGTGCAGTGGCTCATGCCTGTAATCCCAGAACTTTAGGAGGCCAAGGCAGGAGGATCACTTGAGCCCAGGAGTTCAAGATCAGCCTGGGCAACATAGTGTGACCCTGTCTCTATGAAAATTTAAACAATATAAGCCAGATGTAGCGGCATGCACCTGTGGTCCCAGCTAATCAGGAGGCTGAGGTGGGAGGATCACTTGAGCTTAAGAGGTCAAGGTTGTAGTGAGCCATGTGTGTGTCACTGCACTCCAGCCCAGGCAACAGAGTGAGACCATGTCTCAAAAAAATATAAACATCTAAAAAATCAAGAAAGGATAAGGGGGCAGTTACCAGGAGGACTGTTTGTGATGTGGGAGTCACAGAGCTGAGACAAAATAATAGTCTGAAGAATGACCGTACCAAGAGGTGGCATATACTGCATTGCAGGAAGAGAAGCCCAGAAACCAAGAACCAAGGAAGTCAAATGCATCGGTTGTTAAACCAGCTGGTGGAACTATGAACCAAATAAATGCAGAAGAGACCTGATGGGTGGTCAGAAGCAAGCTGAAGCTGAGTTGTAGGATGGTCCAGGGAGGAGGGATCTTTTGGCCCATTATGGTATTCCTTATATATGTGGCTCAGCACCTAGGAGAGTGTTCTTAGGGAACCTAGGCGTGCTGGACCAGGAAAGTGGTGTTGGTCCATGGTCCATGCTTGTGGCTTATTCATGGTTTCCTTTTTTTGTTTGTTTGTTTTTTTCTATTTAGGGCTGCAAAGTTGTTGCAGCAGCAGGGTCTGATAAAAAGGTTGCCTACCTTCAAAAGCTTGGATTTGATGTTGTCTTTAACTACAAGACAGTAGAGTCTTTGGAAGAAACCTTGAAGAAAGCCTCTCCTGATGGTTACGATTGTTATTTTGATAATGTAAGTACAAACTGGACTTAATATCTGATTTATTAATGAAGCACTATATAAGGCAGGAGTCTCCTACCCCTGGGCCATGGATGGTTAGTGGTCCATAGCCTATCAGGAACTGGGATGCACAGCAGGAGGTGAGGGGCAGGTGAGCAAGCAAAGCTTCAACTGTATTTACAGCCCCTCCCCTCACTCCCATTACTGCCTAAGCTCCGCCTCCTGTCAGACCAGCGGCGACTTTAGATTCCCGTAAGAGTGTAAACCCCGTTGTGAACTACGCATGTGAGGGAACTAGCTTGTGCGTTCCTTATGGGGATCGCCCTACTCAGGTGCCTGATGATGCCTGATGCCTGATGATCTGTCACTGTCTCCCATCATCCCCAGATGGGACCGTGTAGTTGCAGGAAAACTCACCCACTGATTCGATGTTACGGTGAGTTGTATAATTATTTCATTATATATTACATTGTAATAAGAATAGAAAGAAAGTGCACAATAAACACAATGTACTTGAATCTTCCCCGAAATCGTCCGCCCAACAGTTGGTGGAAAAATTGTCTTCCAATGAAACTGGTTCCTGGTGCCAAAAAGGTTGAGGACCGCTGATACAAGGAAATATATTCCTAGAGTTTCCATTTGGGATACATGAAGAAAGTATATATGCCTTTTTTAAAAAACAGCTTTATTGAGATAGCATTCATCTACCATGTAATTCACTCATTTAACGTGTAAAAGTCAATGATTTTTACTATATTGGCAAAATTGTACAACCAGTTTAAGAATATTTTCTTCACCCCCCCAAAAAAACGCTACTCATTAGCAGTCACTCTCCATTACCCACCCTCCTCCCCACTAAAAGTGGTCTCTGATGACTGGCTTCTTTCACTTAGCAAAATGTTTTCAAGTTTCATCCATATTGTAGAATTTATCAGTGCTTTATTCCTTTTTTGTTGTTTTTTTGAGACAGGGTCTCACTCTGTCACTTAGGCTGGAGTGCAGTGGTGTGATCATGGCTCACACTAAAGCCTCGACCTCCCTGGCTCAAGCAATCCTTCCACCTCAGCCTCCCAAGTAGCTGGGACTATAGGGCTGTGCCACCACATCCAACTAATTTATATATTTTTAGTAGAGGTGGGGTTTCGCCATGTTGCCCAGGCTGGTCTGGAACTCCTGGGCTCAAGGGATCCTCCCACCTCGGCCTCCCAGCGAGCTGGATTACAGGCGTGAGCCACCACACCCAGCTTGATGGATATTAGCTTATACTTTCTGGCTATGATGTATAATGTTACTATGAAAATTCATGCAGAGGTTTTTGTGCGGATGTTTTCGTTTCTTTTAAGTATATACCTATGAGTAAAATTGCTGGGTCATATGATAACTTCATGTTTAACATTTTGAGGAGCTGTCAAACTGTTTTGCGACGTGCCTACACTACTTTACTTTTCCACCAGCAGTGTATGAGGGTTCCAATTTCTCTGCATACTCACCAACACTTGCTATTGTCTGCTTTTTTATTATAACCATCCTACTGGGTTCAAAGTGATATTTCATTGTGATTTGATTTTGACTTGCGTTTCCCTATGGCTAACAATATTAAGGATCTTTCAATGTATGTATTTGCCATTTACATATCTTCTTTGGAGAACTATCTGTTCAAAATCTTTGCCCATTTTTCAGTTAGGTTATTTGTGAGGTTGTAAGAGTTTTGTTTTGTTTTTTGTTTTTTGAGACAAAGATTTTTGCTCTGTCACCCAGGCTAGAGTGCAGTGGCGCGATCTTGGCTCACTGCAACCTCCGCCTCCTGGGTTCAAGTGATTCTCCTGCCTCAGACTTCTGAGTAGCTGGGATTAGAGGCATGCGCCACCACGCCTGGCTCATTTTTGTATTTTTAGTAATGGAGTTTCATCATGTTAGCCAGGCTGGTCTCGAACTCCTGACCTCAGGTGATCCACCTGCCTTGGCCTCCTAAAGTGCTGGGATTACAGGCATGAGCCACTGTGCCTGGCCAAGAGTTCTGTACATCTTACCAATACAAGTCCTTTATTAGATTCAGTGGATTTTCATTATTTGTAATATTTTTATTCTATAAGGTCACCACCAAGGCTGAACCACTGCTTCCAGGGGAAATAAGTACATGTATGTAGATATCTCATGTAGACTGTAATCTTAAATCCTTAAAACAACTTATCCTAGTAGCTTTTATTTTATGCAAGACAAAAGGAGGTTCAATTTTATTTTATGGTTTTATTTTACGAAAGACAAAAGGCCTGTGGCCACCCCACTAGCTAATACCCCCAGAGTTGGGATTCATACCCCATCCAACTCTTCCCAGAACCAGAGCCTCTTGAACTACACTGCAGTGTAAGTTAATTTTTGTGTGTAGTATAAGGAAGAGGCCCAATTGCATTATTTTCCATGTGGAAATCCAGTTGTTCGGCACCGTTTGTTGAAAGGACTATTTTTGCTCTATTGAACTGGTTTAGCACTTCTCTAGGAAACCAATTGATCATAAATGTAAGGGTTCATTTTTGGACTCGTGATTCAGTTCCATTGATCTATATTTCCATTCCCACTCTATCTTAATTAATTTAGCCTTGTATTAAGTTTTGAAACTGAAAAGTGCCAGTCTTCCAACTTTGTTCTTTATACACATTTTGAGTATTTTTCCATACCTTTAAATTATAAGACAATGAGGTTATTGGACTGATCAGAGAACTTCAATATATAATAAAGTAAAATATATAAGATATAAATGGTATGGCCTTACAGTCAAATGAAAATGCCGGTTTATTTATTTTTTTCTTTTTTTCTTGAGATGGAGTCTTGCTCTGTTGCCCAGGCTGGAGTACAGTAGTGTGATCTCAGCTCACTGCAACCTCTGCCTCCCGGGTTCAAGCAATTCTCCTGCCTCAGCCTCCCAAGTAGCTGGGATTAAGGGCGGCCCACAACCATGCCCTTCTAATTTTTTGTATCTTTAGTAGAGACAGGATTTTACCTTGTTGGCCAGGCTGGTCTTGAACTCCTGACCTCAGGCAATCCACCGCCTCAGGCGATTCACCCACCAAAGTATTGGGATTACAGGTGTGAGCCACCACGCCTGGCCAAAAATGCCTGTTTCTAATGTCTTTTTCTCATTGCAATCTTCTGCACAGTTGGGCTCATTCAATCAGTTTTGTTGCGGCGAAAACAGGTATTGTAAAATAATGATTGTGACTTAATGATTTTCCTGAATCTCTAGTATTTAGATTATTTAACGTTTTACCTTTGGTTTTGTGTTTCCTGTCTGTTTAGGTGGGTGGAGAGTTTTCAAACACTGTTATTGGCCAGATGAAGAAATTTGGAAGGATTGCCATATGTGGAGCCATCTCTACATATAACAGAACCGGCCCACTCCCCCCAGGTAATGAGCACATGCGCACGATCCCACATGTCACAAGGCTGGACAAGGAGAAAATTCACAGATATGCCATAGGCCAGTGACTCTGCAATTATTAGAAAGATTTTCATATCTTATTTTTTCTTTTAAGATAGAGTCTCACTTTGAGAGAGCTCAGGAGTTTGAGACCATCCTGGGCAACATGGCAAAATGCCATCTCTACAAAAAAATACAAAAATAAGCCGGGCGTGGTGGTGTGCACCTGTAGTCCCAGCTACTCAAGAGGCTGAAGTGGGAGGATTGCTTGAGCCTAGGAGGCTGAGGCTGCAGTGAGCTGTGTTCATGCCACTGCACTGCAGCCTGGGTGACAAAGTGATAGCCTGTCTCAAGATAATAATAATAACAACAACAATTTCGTGTATTTTGGGCTAAATCAGCTTGTATCAGATTTTTATATAGACAAATAGCAGGATCTACAAATATAGAAGAAACAGTTATTAAAAGTTTTAGTTTTTACCTATCATTTAATGCAAAGTTGTAAAAAGACAGTGATGATTTGATTTAGAAACAGCACACCTTGGTCTGGCTGGTAAAATATTCAGGTTCCTCTGGATATCAGAGACATTGCTGGAGGTGCGAGAGGAATAAAGGGTGACTTAATGTGGGTGAAGGGAAGGGCAGGTTGCCATGTCCTTCAGAAATCTTGGGCAGTGCTTCTTGGAGCAGTAGGGCACCTTGGCCTCAGCAGGCTGACAATTGCCAGTAAACGGGAAAGGAGCAGCAGCTTCCCTCCGTTCCTCGATTGTCCTTGTTTTATTTCTCTGGTGCCCTGCCATGTACTCCATTACCCACTCCCTACTCTCTTATGCTGAAACCACTCCCTCCCACTCCACACTCTGAGGTCAAACGCAGTATCAACCAGAGAACCATATTCATTAAATCCCTGTCCTGTGAGATGCCTTGTACAGGCCTCTCGTTTTACAGGTGGGGAGACGAATGGCTGAGAGGACCAGAGACTCTTTAACTCCTATTGGTAACAGAGTCAAAACAAAGACCAGTCTTCTAAGCGCCTCATTTAGAGTCTGTTTCTGCTACAATGATCCTGTGCTATTAAGAGAGATCACAAACTACCTGTGATCCCCCCCCAAAAAAGGAGAAAGAAGGAAGAAAGGAATGTCCAGACTCTAATCAGGATCCAGGCAACCATAAATCAATTGGTTATTTATTCTATGATGAGCTTGACTAAAGGGAATGAAACTTTATAGCCCCACTAGTTAACCGCCCCACAACCGTATGGAGATGGGGGGGCTACAAAGGAAGGGGCTGACAAAGGGCAACTTGTAGACTCCCTCTTAGGTTGTGAAAAATTAAAACCATTACCAGAAGGAAACTCCAGATTTACTTGGAAATCTTACTGTTAGGGACTTTTTTTCCCCCTGTAATTTTCTAACTGGTGCTAAGCTGGAATCATGGGAAACTGTCGGCCTGCCAACTGAGCAAAGCTGCAGGAGGCCTTTTCTTAACCACAGTCCAATTAGGAATAGCCAGCTATTTTAGATACAGTAACTCGACCTAGTCTTTTTAGCAATTAGTCTTTGGAAGCTCAGCTGCTCAGACAGCACTTTGAGATGTCAGCTGGCCTTGTCCATTCCATTTTAATCAGATGGAATTCTGCCCTGCCACAGATTCCCAGAAATTCTAACATATTCCAGTGTTAGGATAGCTGAGAGGCAAGCAATGATTTCCTCTATGTTTAATGCCACATTTGCTTTTTTGCTCTCAGTAAAAAAACAAAAACTGACATTCTCATCAACACGCACAAACGCAGAAACAGCATTTCACTTTCATTTTGCTTTTTTGTTTGTTGGTTTGTTTGTTTTGAGACAAAGTTTCGATCTGTTTCCCAGACTGGACCTTTTTTTTTTTTTTTTTTTTTTGAGACAGGGTCTCGCTTTGTTACCCAGGTTGGAGTGCAGTGGTGCAAACATGACTCACGGCAGCTTCCACCTCCCGGGCTCAAGTGATCCTCCCACCTCAGCCTCCCAAGTAGCTTAGACTACAGACATGTGCCACCATACCTGGGTAATTCTTTTTTGTTTTGTTTTGAGACACAGTCTCGCTCTGTAGCCGAGGCTGGAGTGCAATGGCGCGATCTCGGCTCACTGCAACCTCCGCCTCCCGGGTTCAAGCGATTCTCCTGCCTTAACCTCCCGAGTAGCTGTGGTTACAGACACACACCATTATGCCTGACTAACTTTTTGTATTTTTAGTAGAGACGGGGTTTTACTGTGTTAGCCAGGATAGTCTTTATCTCCTGACCTCGTGATCCACTCCCTTCGGTCTCCCTAAGTGCTAGGATTACAGGCGTGAGCCACCGCGCCTGGCCAATTGTTATTTTTTTTAAGAAACGATGAGGTCTTTCTGTGTTGCCCAAGCTGGTCTTGAACACTCGAGCTCAAGTGATCCTCCCACTTTGCCCCCAAAGTGCTAGTATTATAAGCATGAGCCACTATGCCCAGCCCATTTTCATTTAAGATGAGGAAGTGAGAGTTCCAATTGCTCACTCACAAAGAATAGTTGATGTGGGTCTTCTGAGGAAATAATCTTTCTGTCTCATTCTCTTGCATTAGTTTCTTTTGGTTCAGGACAAAGCTTCATATTTCCAACTGCTAATGTTACTTTCCTCAAAGTAGTCAGTGGGAACTTTAGGCTGAGTGGTGCCAGTGGTCAACGATGCTGAAGCTAGATTCCACCACTTGTCTTAGCACAGCTGTCTCTGATATTCCCTAGGCATCTTCGCCTGACTTCCTGAACTTGAAAGCCCATGCTCAGGTGTCATTCTCTCAGTTTCTAGTCAATTAGGACACTTGGGAAAATCAACCAGGCAACCAAAAAACTTTTTCTTCCTCACACACAGAAGGGGAGTACCTTCTTCACAGGCTACAGGAGAGCTGTGTGCTATTTCTGGGGTGCTGGTTCTCAAAGTGTGGGCCAAGGACCAGCAGCATCACCATCTCCTGGGAGCTTGTTAGAAGTACCAATACTTAGCCAGCACAGTGGCTCATGCCTGTAATCCCAATACTTTGGGAGGCCAAGGCAGGAGGATCGCTTGGCCCAGGAGTTTCAAACCATTGCAATAGAGTGAGACCTCATCTCTGACAAAAAATAAAATAAAATTAGCCAGGTGTGGTGGCATGCACCTGTAGTCCTAGCTACTTGGGGGGCGGAGGTGGGGAAGATCCCTTGAACCAGGAGGTCAGGGTTGCATTGAGCAGTGATGGCACCACTTTACTCTAGCCTGTGGAAACAGAGCCAGACTTGTCTCAAATTAAAAACAACAACAACAACAAACACACACAAAAAACCCCACATGTTTATTCTTTTGTTTGTTTTCTTTTTTTTTTTTTTTTTCCTTTTGAAACTGAGTCTTGCTCCGTCACCCAGGCTACAGTGCAGTGGTGCAATCTGAGCTCACTGCAGTCCCCTCCCAGCTTCAAGCAATTCTGCCTCAGCCTCCTGAGTAGCTGGGATTACAGGCATGTGCCACCATGCCCAGCTAATTTTTGTATTTTTAGTAGAGACACAGTTTCACCATGTTGGCCAGGCTGGTCTCAAACTCTTGACCTCAAGTGATCTGCCTGCCTCAGCCTCCCAAAATGCTGGATTATAGGCATGAGCCATGCACCCGACCCCACACACTTATTCTGAGAGGTCTGGAGGTTAAAAGTAAAGTGGGTTGGCAGGGCTGCATTCCTTCTGAAGACGCTGGAGGAGAATCTGTTTCCTTGCCTTTTCAAGCTTCTAGCAGCTGCCTGTATTTCTCGGCATGTGGCCCCTTCCTCTGTCTTCAAAGCCAGTGGCATAGGATCTTCCTCCTCCTCCTCTCTCTCATCTCTGCTTCTATCACCCCATATTCCATTCCTGACTATAACCTTCTTGTGTCCCTCATTCCCTTACAAAGACCTGTGCTATTGTGTTGGGTCCATCTTTATAGTGGAGAATAATCTTCTAATCTCAAGGTTCTTTTTTTATTTTTATTTTTTTGAGGCAGAGTCTCATTCGGTCACAGAGCCTATAGTGCAGTGGCACAATCTTGGTTCACTGCAACCTCCACCTGTCAGGTTCAAGCAGTTCTCCTGCCTCAGCCTCCCAAGTAGCTGGGATTATAGGCACCCACCACCATGCCCGGCTAATTTTTTTTTTTTTTTTTCGTATTTTTAGTAGAAACGGGGGTTTCACTATGTTGGCCAAGCTGGTCTCGAACTCCTGACCTTGTGATCTGCCCACCTTGGCCTCCTAAAGTGCTGGGATTACAGGCGTGAGCCACCGCGTCCCCACTAAGGTTCTTAATCATATCTGCAAAGTCCTTTTTGCCACGTAAGGTAACAGGTTCTGGGGTTTTTGGATATGAACATCTTTGGGGTCATTATTCTGCCTGCTGCAGAGTTCATGTTGATGGGCCAGCAGTCGTGTGGATCAGAAAGGAGTGAGGAAATGGAAGGGGAGAAGCACCAAGAAACTTAAAGCACCAAGCGCAGTGACAGTGACCTGTACTACTTGTTTCACCGTGGCCACCTCCCTGGATCCTGCCACCCAAATGTGCCCTTCTCTTCACAGGTCCAAACCCAGAGACTATTATCTTTCAGGAGCTTCACATACAAGGCTTTGTCGTCTACCGCTGGCAAGGAGATGTCCGCCAAAAAGCTCTGAAGGACTTGCTGAAATGGGTCTCAGAGGTAAGGAGCTCTGGAGCCATCCCTTCCAATTGTACACTAGGTCCCATTCCCTTTTGCCTCTCAAGGCTTTTGTTCCAGCAATTCTTCCCTCTCTCTGCCGCATCATCCGTTTTTCCCTATTGGGTCCTTGTGCTTAGAATATAAATATTCTTACTTTTCCCAGCTTTGAAAGGAAAACAAAACAACCTTCTCTAAAGTTCATTTCCACTGCAAATGCAGGTCCATTTCCCTTCTCTCTCTTTTATAAGAAAATACCCGGAAGTGCTGTCTACACTCACTGTCTGCCGTTCCTCTCTTTCCATTCTTCCTGAAACCCACATATCAGGCTTTTCAGAGTCTCACTCTGTTGCCCAGGCTGGAGTACAGTGGTGCAATCTTGGCTTACTGCAACCTCTACCTCCAGGGTTCCAGCAATTCTCATGCCTCCGCCTCCCGAGTAGCTGGGACTACAGGTGTGTACCACCATGCCCAGCTAACTTTTTGTATTTTTAGTAGAGACAGGTTTTCATCATGTTGGCCAGGCTGGTCTCAAGTGATGTGCCCTCCTCAGCCTACCAAAGTGCTGGGATTACAGATGTGAGCCACCACACCTGGCCAAAATTAACTTTTGCCAAGGTCACGGGGGACCCTTACATAGTGATGTCCACTGGTTGATTCTTAGCCTCACTTGGCTATGGGAAATATTTAATAGTGATCATTCTCTCCTTGATATGCTTTCTTCCCTTGGCTTCCCTTAACTCTTGGTTTTCCTCACTGATTGGTCCTCCTCAGACTCCTGCTTGCTTTTCTTTTCTCCAAATTAATATTAGAGTGCCCCAGGTCATGGTCATTGGGCCTTTTCTCTTCTCTATCCACACTCGAGCTGTCCCTTAGTTAGCTCATCTGGGCTCAGTATGCTGGGAGCTCCCAGTTCTATCTCCAGCCTGACTCTCCCCTTAACTCTAGATTAGTATGTCCACCTGGATGCCTGATACACATCTCTGACATAACATCTTGTAAACTAAATATGTTTTGATCTTTCCTGCTCAACATGCTCCATATTCAGACTTTACTATCTCAGTTATAACAATTCTATACTTCTAATTTCTCAATCCAAAAACCTTGGAGTCATCTTTGATGTCTTTCTCTCGTACCCATGTCTAATCTCTAAGGAGATTCTGGTGGTTCTATCTTCAAAATATATACAGAATCTGAACACTTCTTCCACCTCGTTGCTACCATCCTGGTCCAGGCCCATGCCGTCTAGCCTGGATGTTTTTAGTGTATCGGGGGATCCCACCCCCAATAGTTCAACGTAGGTTATTTCTATTTTTCATAAGTGTCGGCTGGCTGAGAATTAAAGAGAAAGAGTACAAAGAGAGAAATTTTACAACTGGGCCACTGAGACAAAGAGGAATTTTACAGCTGGGCCACTGGGGGTGACATCACTTATGAGTAGGACTGTGATGCCCACCTGAGCTGCAAAACCAGCAAGTTTTTATTAAGGATTTTAAAAGGGGAGGGAGTGTACGAACAGGGAGTAGGTCACAAAGATCATATGCTTCAAAGGGCAAAAGGCAGAAGAAAGATCATGTGCTTCTGAGGAAACAGGACAAGGACAAAATCAGAACTACTGATAAGGGTCTATGTTCAGCTGTGCACGTGTTGTCTTGATATCATCTTAAACCACAGAAAACAGGGTTCAAGAGCAGAGAACCGGTCTGACCACAAATTTACCAGGGTGGATTTTTTCCCCCACCCTAATAAGCCTGAGAGTACGGCAGGAGACCAGGGTATATTTCAGTCCTTCTCTCAACTGCATAAGACAGACACTCCCGGAGCAGCCGTTTATAGACCTCCCCCCAGTAATGCGTTCCTTCCCCAGGGTATTAATTATTAATATTCCTTGCTGGGAAAACAATTTAGTGATATCTTCCCTACTCGCATGTCCGTTTATAGGCTCTCTGCAAGAAGAAAAGTATGGCTCTCTTTTGCCCAACCCCACAGGCAGTCAGACCTTATGGTTGTCTTCCCTTGTTCCCTGAAAATCACTGTTACTCTGTTCTTTTTCAAGGTGCACTGGTTTCATATTGTTCAAACACACATGTTTTACAATCAATTTCTACAGTTAATACAATTATCACAGTGGTCCTGAGGTGATGTACATCCTCAGCTTACAAAGATAACAGGATTAAGAGATTAAATTGAGACAGGCATAAGAAATTATAAAAGTATTAATTTGGGAACTGATAAATGTCCATATTAAAATGAAATGTTTACAATTTATGTTCCTCTGCCACGGCTCCAGTCGGATCCTCCGTTTGGGGTCCCTGACTTTCCACAGCAGTAGTGGACTCTACCTGGCCTCCCATATTCACACCCCTATAGACAATTCCCAATGTGATGGCCATAGCGATCTGTTAAGGCACAAATCAAATCCTGCCGTTCTTATGATCCAAACCATGCAAAGCTCTGCATTTCACTTAGAGTAAACCAAAGTGTGAATATTCAGCAAGCTTACACAAAATCTGACCCCTGATATCTCTCTGATTTCATTTCTTAGTATTCACCATCTTGTTTACTTCTCCTAGTCTCCTCCACCACTCCACCACTCTGTAACTGCTTGCTGAACTCTCTCACATACTGCAAGTCTTTGCTAAAAAGTGCCTTCTGGACTAGCATGGTGGCTCATACCTATAATCCCAGCACTTTGGGAGGCAGAGGCAGGCAGATTATAAGGTCAAGAGATCAAGACCATCCTGACCAACATGGTGAAACCCCATCTCTACTGAAAATACACAAATTAGCTGGGCATGGTGGCATACGCCTATAGTCCCAGCTACTTGGGAGGCTGTGGCAGGAGAATCGCTTGAGCCTGGGACACGGAGGTTGAAGTGAGTCGAGATTGTGCCACTGTACTCCAGCCCAGTGACAGAGCTCAACTCTGTCTCAAAAAAAAAAAAAGAAGTGCCTTCTGGGTGAGGCAACTTTTTAAATTGCCCTATCATAAGTTGCATTCCCACTTCATTCTTGATCCTCCATATCCGCAGCCCCCCTGCTTTTTTTTTTTTTTTTTTTTTTTTTTTTGAGATAAGGTCTCACAAAAATACCCAGACTGGAGTGCAGTGGCACAATCATGGCTCACTGCAGCCTTCACCCAGGCTCAGGTGATTCTCCCACCTCAACCTCCTGAGTAGCTGGGACAACAGTCATGTGCCACCACACCTGGCTAATTTTTTTGTATTTTTCATAGAGATGGGCTTTCACCATGTTGCCCAGGCTCCTATCCTACTTTTATCCATAGCAATTAATCATCTTTTACATAATATATACTATAATGCACTTATTCATTTATATTTATTGCCCATCTCCCTTCTTGGGATGTAACCTCCATGAAGACAGCATGTTCATACATTTTGCTTTCTGGTGTATCTCCAGCATCCAGAAGAGTAGATGAAGCAATGTAGGCACTGGATAAATATTGCTGAATAAATGAATGTTAGAGGGGTGCATACATGTGACACGGCTCTTCCTAAGGAGCAAAAAAATAATCCCTTAGCCCTGTGCTGTGATAATTTTCAAACCTTACACCATGTAAAGTTTTAGTCAATAGAAATCTGAACAATCAAGTTCTATTATTTTAGTTTTACAGGGGAAAAATAATACCATGCTTCCTAATCCCTGACCAATGATCATTTCCCAATTCAAAGGAATAGATTGCTCCTCCGGCAGCCACTGGAGCTTGGCGCTCTTCCCAGTCTAGCACTTGGAGTGCCAGGCTGGGCTCTCTCCAGGGAGCTGGAAAGAGCTGAATCTAAGTTGTCCCAGTTGGTGAAATCTAATGGAGCCCATCCATGATCACAGTTGACAACAGGAAACCACTGTGCTGATGTCCCCAGTGCTTCCCTGTAACAAAGTGAAGCTGATCATAGTTAGTTGTGGTTTTTTGTTTTATTTTTATTTTTATTTTTTGAGACAGAATCTCACTCTGTCACCCCGGCCTGGAGTGCAGTAGCGCGATCTTGGCTCACTGCAACCTCTACTTCCTGGGTTTGAGTGATTCTCCCACCTCAGCCTCCCGAGTAACTGGGATTACAGGCGCCCACCACCACTCCCGGCTAACATTTTGTATGTTTAGTAGAGATGGGGTTTCACCATGTTGGCCAGGCTCATCTTGAACTCCTGACCTCAAGTGATTCTCCTGCCTTGGCCTCCCAAAGTGCTGGAATTACACGCGTGAGCCACGGCGCCCGGCCCTAGTTGGGTTTTAAGTTGTGAGTTGGCCTAATTTCTTTCTCATCCTCCCTTTTTAATCTCATTCCCTAGTTTTTAAAATTCACTTTTTATTTTAGAAAAGTTTTAGGCTGGGTGCGGTGGCTCATACCTATAATCCCAGCACTTTGGGAGGGTGAGGAAGGAGGATTGCTTGAGCCCAGGAGTCTGAGACCAGCCCTGGCAACATAATGAGACTCTACAAAAAAGCAAAAAGTAAAAAAATTAGCTGGATGCAGTGGTGCATACCTGTAGTCCCAGCTACTCGGGAGGCTGAGGTGGGAGGATCACCAGAGTCCAAGAGTTCTAGGGCTGCAGTGAACTCTGAATGCGCCACTGTCCTCCAGCCTTGGCAATAGAGCAAGACCCTGTCTCAAAAACAAAAATAAAAATGGAAGTGTTAGATTTATAGGAAAATTGGGAAGATAGTACAGAGAGCTTCCGTATACCCTGCCTCCTATACCCTAATTTCCCCTATTATTAACATTTTCCATTAGTATTTATATTAGTTTGCTAGGTCTGCCAAAATAAAGCACCACAGACTGGGTGGCTTACACAACAAATTTATTTTCTCAGTTCTGGAGGCTAGAAGTCCAAGATCAAGGTGTCAGCAAGGGTTTTTTTTAGGAGGCCTGTCTCTTTTCAACTTGTAGATGGCTTCCTTTTCCCCGCATCTTCACGTGGCCTTCTCTCTGTGTGTCTGTGTCCTAACCTCCTTATAAGCAAACCAGTCATATTGATTAAGGCCCACCTGTATGAGGTCATTTTACCTTAATTACCTTTTTTTTTTCTTGAGATGGAGTTTCGCTCTTGTTGCCCAGCCTGGGGTGCCATGGTGCAATCTCCGTTCACTGCAACCTCCGCCTCCTGGGTTCAAGCGATTCGCCTGCCTCAGCCTCCTGACGAGCTGGGATTACAGGCACACGCCACAACGCCTGACTAATTTCCGTATTTTTAGTAGAGACGGGGTTTCACCATGTTGGCCAGGCTGGTCTTCAACTCCTGACCTCAGGTGATCCACCTGCCTCAGCCTCCCGAAGTGCTGGGATTACAGTCATGAGCCACTGTGCCCAGCCTGTTAATTACCTTTTCTTAAAGCCCTATCTCCAAATACAGTCCCATTGTCAGGCATTGGTGATTATGACTTAAACGTATGGATTTGGATTGGGGCAAACAATTCAGTCCATAAGAGTATTCGTTCTCTATTTTTAACCTCTGAACTGGATTCTACCTTTCCACGCTATCCAGATTCTTTTCTTCTTCAAGAACAAGAATGAATTGGGGCTTTCAAGTCAAAAGTTCCAATCTCAGCCATGAGTGGTGGCTCACGCCTGTAATCCTAGCACTTTAGGAGGCTAAGGTGGGCGGATCACTTGAGCCTAGGTGTTTGAGACCAACCTGGGTGAACCTAGCAAGACCCCATCTCTACAAAAACTAAAAAAGTTAGCTGGGCATTGTGGCACATGCCTGTAGTCCCACCTACTCAGGAGGCTGAGGCGGAAGGATCACTGGAGCCCAGGAGGTTGAGACTGCAGTGAGCTATGATTATGCCACTGCACTCAAACCTGGGTGACAGAGTGAGACCCTGTCTCAGAATAATAATAATAATAAAAGTTTAAATCTCAGTTTCCCTACTTTGTAATTGACTGGCTTCAAGGAAACAATCTTGTCTATAAATCCATACAGAGTGCTAAGCCATCACTGGAATGCATTAGGGAAAAACTTGTACCAGGTAACTCAGGTCTCTATATAAGACCTCTTCAAAAAATCTGAAAATGGAAATTAGTTCCCATTAGTAGGCTGTGCCTTGTAGTAGAAAGATAAATGAAGAACCTTCCTCACTAACATGAACCCTTCCTTCCCACACTCCCAGAAAAAGGTTAAACACATGTTGAAAGAACCTAGGCTTAAAGGGGAGACAGATTATTAGAGTGTCCTGCCATTTATATTTCCTGAATAGTACCTGCCTCTTCAGGGCCAGAGGTAATGAAGGGTGCTCCTTTCGCTGTCTATTTCCACCTCCTCTGATATCATTCGGTTATCATACTATACTATGCATCTTACTTAGAAATTGCTTAATCGTGCTGGGCATGGTGGCTCACACCTGTAATCCCAGCACTTTGGGAGGCGAGGGCAGGCGGATCACGAGGTCAGGAGATCGAGAGGTCAGGAGATCGAGACCATCCTGGCTAACATGGTGAAGCCCCGTCTCTACTAAAAATACAAAACAATTTGCCGGGCATAGTGGCAAGTGCCTGTAGTCCCAGCTACTTGGGAGGCTGAGGCAGCTGAATGGTGTGAACCCAGGAGGCGGAGCTTGTAGTGGGCGAAGATCGCGGCACTGCACTCCAGCCTGGGTGACAGAGTGAGACTCCGTCTCAAAAAAAAAAAGAAAAGACAAAGAAATTGCTTAATCGCTGCCTTATGACACTTCACACTATGATCTGACACTTATTATTAAGTTCTTTTTAGGTGTAATTTGTAATCTTTTACATGTACTGTGTAAGTGGATCTTGCCCCCCCTTGACTTCAAGTTCATGGAGGACAGGACCTCCATCTCTGATTTTCAAGGTTTCCAATGATGTACCTGATACATTTGTTGCTAGGATGAGAACAGTGTATCATTGAGAATATTAACTTAAGTTTTGAAATTTGTTATTGCTTTGATACAGGGTAAAATCCAGGACAAGGAATATATCATTGAAGGATTTGAAAACATGCCAGCTGCATTTATAGGAATGCTGAAAGGAGATAATTTGGGGAAAACAATAGTGAAAGTATGAAAAAAAGGACACATGGAATCTGGAGGCCATTTAAATGATTACTTAATTTGTTTTTCACCATTTAGCAAAAATGTATACTACCCTAAATGTCTTAGAAACAGTACTTGTAATGAGTTTGATCTACTTAATAAAATACATTTAAGTGGTATGTAATTAGTGATGGAGGATGGAAATTTCACAGTCAACAACAACCAGTCACCTCACTGTTCACTACAGCTTCTTCTGAGTTGTGGTAGAAAATAATGGCTTTGAAGTGTGAAAGTTTTCCAAACCCTGCATGTTTTCATTCATAAGTGGGAGCTGAACAATGAGAACACATGGACACAGGGAGGCGAACAACACACACCGGGGCCTGTGGAAGCATAGGTGGGGGAGGGAGAGCATCAGGATAAATAGCTAATGCATGCGGGTGTTAATACCTAGGTGATGGGTTGATAGGTGCAGCAAACCACCATGGCACATGTTTACCTATGTAACAAGCCTGCACGTCCCACACAATTATCCCGGAACTTAAAATAAAATTAAATTAAATTTAGGCCGGGCGCGGTGGCTCAAGCCTGTAATCCCAGCACTTTGGGAGGCCGAGATGGGCGGATCACGAGGTCAGGAGATCGAGACCATCCTGGCTAATACGGTGAAACCCCGTCTCTACTAAAACATACAAAAAACTAGCTGGGCGAGGTGGCGGGCACCTGTAGTCCCAGCTACTCGGGAGGCTGAGGCAGGAGAATGGCATAAACCCGGGAGGAGGAGCTTATAGTGAGCTGAGATCCCGCCACTGCACTCCAGCCTGGGTGATAGAGCAAGACTCTGTCTCAAAAAAATAAATAAATAAATTAATTAAATTAAATTAAATTTTAAAAAAAAGTTAGCCAGGTGTGGTGGCTCATGCCTGTCATTCCAGCACTTTGGGAGGATGAGGCAGGCGGATCTCGAGGCCAGGAGTTCAAGACCAGCCTGACCAACATGGTGAAACACCGTCTCTACTAAAAATACAAAAATTAGCTGGGCGTGGTGACACACTCCTGTAATCCCAGCCTCTTGGGAGGCTGAGGCAGGAGACACACTTGAACCTGGGAGGCGGAAGTTGCAGTGAGCCAAGATTGCACCACTCTCCTGCAGCCTGGGCGACAGAGTGAGACTCCATTTTAAAAGAAAAAAAAAGTTTACTACTTCTGTGACCTTAGACTTCTGATTTTCCATCTTTAAAGTGAGGATAATAACATCTGTTTCATATACATGTTTAACATATATTTAAAACACCAGCATAGGTGGGCTCAGTGGCTCACGCCTGTAATCCCAGCACTTTTGGAGGTGGAGGCTGGTGAATCACCCAAGGTCAGGAGTTCAAGACCAGCCTAGCCAACATGACGAGACCCTATCTCTACTAAAAATACAAAAATTAGCTGGGCATGCTAACGGGTGCTTGTAATCCCAGCTACTCAGGAGGCTGAGGCAGGAGAATCGCTTGAACCCAGGAGGCGGAGGTTGTGGTGAGCCGATATCATCCCTATTGCACTCCAGCCTGGGCAACAAGAGCAAAACACTGTCTCAGAAAAAATAACAAAACTAAACTAAACTAAAAACACCAGCATAATGCCTGGCATGTATTAGGAAAGTGTTAGCTACCTCCCTGCCGATATCAGTGATTTTGAAGTCTTAAGATTACCACGCTATTGCTTGTGATTATGCCAGAAGAAATAATCATTGCAGGTGTACAGGGGTTGTAGGGCCAGTCCATACTGGTCCTCTACAGATGAGTCTAATTATACAACAAATCAAAGAAGGAATCTGTCATTCACAAGAGCTGCACAAAAGATAACACATGGGAATGTCTATACATCTACAAAAATGTGCACGATTTATATGAAGAAAAATTTAAAACATTACTGATAATGAAGGGACCTTTAGGGAAGTTCTCCGATGATCCTCATAACTACATAAATGTCCTGCAAGGATTGGGGCAGTCCTTTAATCTAACGTGGACAGATATCATTTTACCTCTTGATCAGACCTTAAGTCCTACTGATAAAGAAGCAGCTTTAGCAGCAGCCTAGCAATTTAGGAATCTGTGGTACCTGAGCCAGGTAAACGGTCCAAAAGCCCTAGAGGAGAGGGAAAAACTCCCCACAGGGCAACAGGCGGTCCCCACTGTAGACCCTCATTGGGATACTGACTCAGATTGTGGAGATTAGAGCCACAGGTATTTGCTAACTTGCATGTTAGAAGGGTTGAAGGAGACTAGGAAAAAGCCTATGAGCTACTCAATGCTATCCACAATTATGCAAGGAAAACAGGAAAACTCCTCCGCTTTTCTAGAAAGGCTAAGGGAGGCCCTAAGAAAGCACACCTCCCTAACTCCAGATTCTGTAAAAGGCTCACTGATTTTAAAAGATAAATTTATCACCCAATCAGCAGCTGACATTAGGAGAAAACTCCCAAAGTCTGCCTTAGGCCCAAAACAAAATTTGGAGACATTCTTAAACCTAGCAACCTAGTGTTCTATAACAGGGACCAAGAAGAACAGGCCAAAAGGGAAAAGAGAGATAAGAGTGCCGAGACCAGCTGGGTCATGGAGACCCTAACCTGGGGCACTAGAGGAATTAAAGACACACCCAGAAATATAGCATGTGGAGTGGGAAAGCAGGGGTCTCACAGCCTTCAGAGCTGAGAGCCTCGAACAGAGATTTACCCACATATTTATGGACAGCAAGCCAGTGGTAAGCATCGTTTCTACAGGTTGTAGATTAACTAAAAGGATTCCTTACGGGAAATAAAGGCATGGGCTGAAATACAGAGATGGGTCTGGCTAGTTATCTGCAGCAGGAACATGTCCTTAAGATGCAGATCGCTCATGCTATTGTTAGTGGTTCAGGAATGCCTTTAAGCGGTTTTCTGCCCTGGTTGGGCCAAGTGTTCCTTGCCCTCATTCCAGTAAACCGACAACCTTCAGTGTGGGTGTCTTGGCCATCACGAGTGTGCCACAGGGCTGCAGAAATTTTGTTTATGGCCAGTTTTGGGGCCAGTTTTTGGCCAGATTTGGGGGCCTGTTGCCAACAAAGAGAAAGGCTGAAGCCTTAGTCATGGCAGACCTTGGTGGCTCGGTTGTGACCAAAAGAAGAGCAGGCCAATTGCCTATGAGGACTTGTTATCAGTGCAGTTTGCAAGGACGTTTTAAGAAAGATTATCCAACAAGAAACAAACCACCTCCTCACCCATGTCCAATATGCCAAGGTAGTCACTGAAAGGCACATTGCCGCAGAGGACAAAGGCCCTCTGGACCAGATGCAGCCAACCAGATGATTCAGCAACGGGACTGAGAGTGTCCAGGGCAAGCGCCAGCTCATGCCATCACCCTCATAGTGTCCCGGGGAAGTCTGACCACTGAGGGCCAGGAAGTGGACTTCCTCCTGGACACTGGCACGGCCTTCTCAGTTTTAATCTCCTGCCCCAGATGACGGTCCTCAAAGTCTGTTACTATCCGAGGAATCTTAGGACAGCCAGTAACCAGGTATTTCTCTCACCTCCTCAGCTGCAATTAGGAGACTTTGCTCTTTTCATATGACTTTCTTGTTATGCTCGAAAGTTCCACACATTTATTAAGGAGAGACATATTAGCCAAAGCTGGGGCTATTATCTACATAAACATGAGGAAAAATTACTGATTTGTTGTCCCCTACTTAAAGAAAGAATCATCTCTGAAGTCTAGGCCTGAGAAGGACAATTTGGAAGAGCAAAAAATGCCCATCCAGTTCAAATCAGGTTAAAAGACCCCACCACTTTTCCTTATCAAAGGCAATATCCCTTAAGGTCTAAAGTTCATAAAGGATTACAGGATGTTGTTAGAGCTAGAGCAAAAAACTCATCTCCCATGACCCAACCTTTTGCCCATGGCCTTATTAAGAATTCAAAACTCCCCTTACAGAATGAGGCTCACTCCATATGAAATGCTGTATGGACGTCCCTTTCTCACAAATGACCTCCTGCTCAATCAGGAAATGCCCAATTTAGTCAAAGACATAACATCTCTAGCAAAATATCAACAAAACCTTAATACTTTACCCAAAAAGTGTGACAAGGAAGAAGGAATAGAGTTGCTCAACCAGATCTAATATTAGTCAATTGGTCCCCTTTACCTCTCCATCTATGGATCCCTTATAGGAAGGACCATACTCAGTAATCCTCTCTATCCCCACTGCAGTTAAAGTGGCAGGGGTAGAATCCTGGCTTCACCACACCCGAGTTAAACCTTGGACACCTCCTGAAGAACTTACAGGATCATCAACTCAAGAGGCACAAGGTCAGCCAGACCAGCCTCAATACACCTGTCAGCCACCAGAGGACCGGCATCTCCTATTTTGGAAGAAAACACCTCAGACTAAAAAGACTCCTTGCAGTTAATCCTGAAGAGAAATTTCTCCCTATCTAAAGGAGGATAAATAGAAAACCTGCATGATCTTTGACATCTTTCCTTGCTCTCTTTAATAGAATCCTTCTACTGCTTCGTTACATTATTAAGCAGTATACTAATTATATTATTTGCAGTAGGATTATATACTGTAGCTCCAGCCGGGACAAAGCACTCAATCACATCAACCTCTCTTCTATCGTCCTTCCTTCTAACGACAATTTACTCCTTTTTCCTTCCTCTTTCCTACAACTGTTCCACCTACAACATGTCATGACCCCTCTCAGGTTTCAGCCACCTTCTTCCTACTTATGTCCCTTTCTCTAACTATAACACACATGCTGTGTCACTGTGCTTCCCCTGGAGGAGTCAACTGGCTTCTCTCAGAAACTCTAAGAGATTAGGTAGCCCCTTCCGAGCACCCGCATCTTTTGCCGCGTATACTTACATGAGAAAAAAACGTTATAAAACTGCTTCTCTCTGCTCTCACAATAGCCATACATATCACCAAGGAAAAATGATCCCTGCTGACCACCCTGAGAAATCGGGGGCCAGTGCTTGTCAGACATATCATACGCATGTAGGTATGTCTGACAGAAGAGGCATCCAAGATGGTACTAAAGAATGGCATATCCAACACGTGATTAAAAACTTAGTCCAGCTCTCCAGTACTCCCAGTCCATACAAGAAATTAGACCTTTCCAGGGTACAAGAAACCCTTAACTCTCATTCTCGTCTCTAGAGGCTGTGTAACACCACCCTTAGAGGAATAAAAGTGGCCTCTCCTAGGAACCCAATCAACTCTTAGATGTATCTCCCCTTGCATTTTCAACCATATGTCCCAGTCCCTGTCCCCAGACAATAGAACTTATCCACCCCACTCCTAAACACCGCCAAATTAATCAGTCCCCCAATGTACCAGCCACATAGGCCTCAAATCTCACATGCATAAACTTCAGCATGACTCTCAATAAGAACACCTCCCGATGTCAGTCCTGGATATCAGTAACCTCAGGTTTCACCTGTCTAACTTCAGGCATCATTTTCATTTGTGATAACACAGTCTATCAATGTCTAAATGGCACTCCAAAAGAACTATCTTTCTCTCCTTTCTAGCACCTCCCATGTCCATATATAGTGAAAAAGAGTTACAAAGTCTCCTTATACCCCAATCCCACCACACATGAGCCCTTATTGTCCCTTTTATTGTAGAAGCCAGATTACTAGGTGGACTTAGGACTAGAATTGGAGGTATAACCTCCTCCACCCAGTTCTATTATAAATTATCATAAAAATTAAATGATGACATAGAATGAGTTGCCGACTCCCTAGGGACCCTACAAAGCCATCTTAATTCTCTAGCTGCAGTAGTTCTCCAAAACTGAAGAGCCCTAAACATATTAACAGCTGAAAAAGGAGGAACCTGCCTCTTAACATAAGAATGTTGCTATTTTGTTAACCAGTCAAGAATCATTACTGAAAATGTCAAAGAAATTTTTAAAAAGCTGATAAAAAGTAGGAAAATGGAGCTTGAACACTCAGGACCCTGAAACAAGTTTAACCAATAGATACCTTAGCTCCTTCCCTTTCTGGGCCCTGTGACAGCCATCCTACTATTACTCACCTTTAATCCTTGCATTTTTAACCTCCTTGTCAAATTTGTTGCCTCCAGAATTGAGGCCATCAAGCTACAAATAGTCTTACAAATAGAACCTCAAATGAGCTCATCTCATGGCTTCTACTGAGGAACCCTAGATTGACCCACTGGTCCCTTGACTGGCCTAGAAAGTTCCCTCTGGAGGACACCACAACTGCAGAGCCCCTTCTTCACCCCTAACCAGCAGGAAATAGCCAGAACAACTGCTGCCCAGTTTCCAACAGCAGTTGGGGTGTCTTGTTTAGAGGGAGGACTGAGAGGAGGTGCCAGCTGGGCTTCCTGGGTCGAGTAGGGGCTCAGAAAGCTGTGAAACTCACTCATTTCCTGCATCAGGGCTTGCTTCAGTCCTGGATGAATAATATTGAAAGTATATGCTTAAAATATTCCTAGCACCAGGATTTGTGCATGTGTTTTCTTCCCCAAGAAAACTATAAACAGCAAAATTTTGCTGGATGTTTCCCTGTATTCTTCTCTCCCTCTCTCAATCAGGGGAACCTGCCCCCAGTATTTCAACGTAGGTTCTTTCTATTTTCCATAAGTGTCGGCCAGCTGAAAAATAAATAGAGTGCAAAGACAGGAATTTTACAGCTGGGCCACCGGGGGTGACATCACATATCAGTAGGACCGTGATGCCCACCTGAGCCTCAAACCAGCAAGTTTTTTATTAAGGGTTTCAAAACAGGAGGGGCTGTAAGAATAGGGAGCAGATCACATGCTTCAAAGGGCAAAAAGCAGAACTCCTGATAAGGGTGTATGTTCAGTGGTGCACATATTGTCATAATAAACACATTAAACAACAGAAAACAGGGTTCGAGAGTAGAGAACTGGTCTGACCACAAATTTACCGGGGTTGGGTTTTTCCCCACCCTAGTAAGCCTGAGGGTACTTCAGGAGACCAGGGCATATCTCAGTCCTTATCTCAACTGCATCAGACAGACATTCCCAGAGTGGCCGTTTATAGACCTCCCCCCAGGCAAGCATTCCTTTCCCAGGGTATTAATATTAATATTCCTTGCTAGGAAAAGAATTTACTGATATCTTCCCTACTTGCACGTCTGTTTCTAGGCTCTCTGCAAGAAGAAAAATATGGCTCTTTTTGCCCGACCCTGCAGGCCTTATGGTTGTCTTCCCTTGTTCCCTAAAATTCACTGTTATTCTGTTCTTTCTCAAGGTGCCCTGGTTTCATATTGTTCAAACACACATGTTTTACAATCAATTTGTACAGTTAACACAATTATCACAGTGGTCCTGAGGTGATGTACATTCTCAGATTATGAAGATAACAGGATTAAGAGATTAAAGTAAGACAGGTATAAGAAATCATAGAAGCATTATTTGGGAACTGATAAATGTCCATATTAAAAAGAAATCTTCACAATTTATGTTCCTCTGCCACGGCTCCAGCCAGTCCCTCCATTCAGGGTCCCTGACTTCCCGCAACATCTCTCCCTCTCTCCCTTCCCGGTCCCCTGAAACTAAAGTTAAAAAGAATGTTAACTGCCCGTTTTCCTGTGACCAGCAGACCTTATCTATCCTCCCAATTCCAATTCCTTGTGAACATACTTTGTGAAGTACTGTAAGATCCTGTCTCTTTTGCCATGCTGCTGCAAGGTCATGAGATAGGTAAAACTTAATTTGCAAGTCCGGTTTTCCTCAAGATCTAAGACATGTCACAAATGGCTAATTGCCTTTGTTTCTCGATCTGGTAACATCTTCTAGCCACACTTATTTCCCGCCTTAAAGAGTTTAAAAGGCAATTACATAATCTAACTCTGGCTACCTGTTTGGGACCTCTTCCACGCTGTGGAAGCTTTGTACTTTCACTCTGCTCAATAAAGCCTACAGCTTTTTCTCTCTCTAGGTCTGTGTCTCTATCACTTGCTGTGGTCAGTCGCCACACAGTTCCTTGGCGTGGCTAGGCAAGAACCTTAGGCATTACAGTATGGATGGTAAGACTCCAGCAGAAAGACATTGGCAAGTGTTAGAGGAAAAGAGGAAATTTTATCCGAAAGTGTTATGGAAATCCCCAAAAGACGGACAGTGGAATGTCCAGTGGTTTTACTGACAGGGGAAGAGTGTGTGCTTGTGTGTTTACAGGAGATGGACAAAACCGCGTGGGTGCCCTCAAGGTGCGTGCGACCATGGAACGGGAACAGGAGATTGGGGGAACCCAGAGTGGCCAACCATGGGCACGGTCCCTCCGGTACGACCTATGAACCAGCTGAGACTGAGTGCAAAGACAGAGAGAAGGCTGACCAGAGTCATGACACGGTTCTAATTCTATGTTTTCTGTAAAATCGGATTAACTGCCATTTGGAGAATGAGAGCTGCCCAGCCTGGCCTTACATTCTTTCAAGTAATACATAAACAAAAAGGGGGATATGCAGGGAGCAGAAGGCCCATGGGAGGTGACCAACCCAGCATCCTGCTGGAGGCTATATGAGCAAACAGCAAACTGTTTATCATGAATGCAGGCTGCGGGCAAACTCATACTCCCCTGACACCAAAATGTTTGCTGAGGGCCATCACTCCCTGGCACCAGGCTCCTTGAAGTTATCTACTGAGAAAATTAACGCCTATTGTTCAAAGGATGCAGTCTAGCAAGCCTGCGTGAACCAAAGGGCCGACTGACAATTACCTGACAATCACGTCCACTTCTCGCTATCTCTTTTGTCTAATAAATACAGAGGGCTGTGTAAAGCTCAGGGCCCTTGTCCAGTAGAGGCAAGGTGCCCCCCTGATCCCTTCTTCCAAATATACCCTTTTGTCTCTTGTATTTTATAACCACTTTTGCCCCCTTTGTTCAGTCCAATAGGTCTGTGGCATAGTGGCACCCCCAAGAGCGACAGAATTGGGCAATCGACATGAATGGAATAGAGAAAAGTGTAGGACTTTGACATGCAATAAGATTCAAATCTCAACCCTGCTACTGACTATCTGTGCAATCTTGTCTATGTTGTTTTACTTCTCAGAATTTCAGTTTCCTAAGGCTCCAAGGAAGACGATGGTAATATGTGCTTCTGAAACTGCCCCTATAAACTTTATAAATGTAGGCCAGGCACAGTGGCTCACGCCTGTAATCCCAGCATTTTGGGAGGCTGAGGCTGGTAGATCACCTAAGGTCAGGAGTTCACAACCAGCCTGACCAATTGGTGAAACTTTGTCTCTACTAAAAATACAAAAATTAGCCAGGTGTAGTGGCGTGTGCCAGTAGTTTCAGCTACTCGGGAGGCTGAGACAGGAGAATTGCTTGAACCCGGGAGGTGGAGGTTGCAGTGAGCTGAGATCATGACACTGCATCCCAGCCTGGGAGACAGAGCAAGACTCCATCTCGAAAAATACATAAAATTAATCGGGGAAGGAGGGAAGGAGAAACAAAAACAAACCAAGCTGGTAGCATGTCCAGCATTCATCATTAAGTCGAAACGCTCTCCAAACTGCTTCCTCACAGTTTGGTGCCTATTTTCCTAGAATCACTAGACCCGGATACAAGATTATAGTTTACCTTAACTGCTCTTTAAATAACAACTCAAACATTATGAAATGTTGTTTTCACTTTGAGATATTCCTTCAGGTCCTGCACACAGATGAAACCATTGATGCAGCTGACCTGAAGGACTCTCCGAGAGGCTACCTCACCAACATATAGTTTCCACTTTGTGATGATTTTATCCTCCTTGCCCCAACCAACCAGCAACCCCAGTTTTCCAGCCCCTCACTCTCCACAGTCCTCTTAAAGCCCCAGGCCAGAACTTCTTGGGAGATGGATTTGAGGGTTTCCTTCCACTTCCTTGCTGGGTGCCCTGTGATCATCAAACTCTTTCTTTGCTGCATCCCTGCTGTCTTGGTGTAATTGGTCTATTACTATGCAGTGGGCATACGAACCTGTTGGTCTCATAACATAACTCTTCCTTGGGTCATCATGAGGACTAGAAATACTGGAGACCAAGTGCTACCCTAGTGCAAGGTTGCATCTCCTCAGTGCTGTGCAGAGAGGATAATCAGTCTCTCTCTAAACGCAGTGTCCCATCTGTATTCAGGAATTCCTACAATTATGAGAAAAATATTACTCTTTGTTGCTATCATTATTTCTCAAGTATTATCCCACCTGACCAATGAAATGGAAGTTGTAGAGAAGAAAGTGGGGGACAAGTCTGTCTGTTTTTCTTTGTTTGTTTGTTCGTTTTTGAGACAGAGTCTTGCTCTGTGGCCCAAGCTGGAGTGCAGTGGCATGATCTTGCCTCACTGCAACTTCCACCTCCTGTGTTCAAGCGATTCTCCAGCCTTAGCCTCCTCAGGAGCTGGGATTACAGGTGCGTGCCACCATGCCCAGCTAATTTTTATATTTTTAGTCAAGATGGGATTTCATCATGTTGGCCAGGCTAGTCTCGAACTCCTGACATCAAGTGATCCGCCTGCCTCGGACTCCCAAAGTGCTGCAGTTATAGGCATGAGCAACTACCCCCAACTAAGTCTGTCTGTTTTTAAAGTACAAGAAAGATCCAGAAGATATTTCCACCAAACGGATAACAATGACTTTTGGTTTTTATATTATACACATCTGTATTGTCTGAATTATTTGATAAAAAGCATTTTTAAATTACTTGTTTGTTATTACTTTATTGTTTTAAGTGAACTGTTCCCTCCACAGTTAGATCAGAACTCATTGAAACCTAAGATCAGAGAACTGAATTGCATAGAGTTTTGTCTTAGGGAAAAGCAAAGAAAAATCTTTTTCCTTGATCCTTTATTCCATATTCTGACTCTGTGTGTGATTATGTAACAGTCATGATTAACTTGATCACCATGACTTGACAAACTGCAGCCTTTAAGACTGACTGAGTCAATAATTGGGCAAGAGATTTTATTTGTCCTGGTGCTGCCAAATATTATCGACATCTTCTATTTAGTGACAAGTGAGTAAATATGTGAGCGACTCTGTGTTTCTGGCACCTTTTTTCTGTTATTCTTACATTGCAAAGACTTTTTATGCCTGCAATTTTATTAACACTTCTAATATCCATTCTAATATCCAGAAGAAACAGAGTGATTCTATAACAAGATATTTTAAAAGAAAAAACAAAAAAAGACAAGCAGAATGAGATATGTAACCCAATACTGCTTCTATAAATTAAAAGTATATGCCCACTGTGCACATTATGTAAGAACATGGAAAAAAAAAAACAAAACTCTATGCACACCAAACAAATCACAGTAGTTACGTATAGTAGGAGAAGAAAAGCAGGGAATGGAGTTATTTTGGGGTTTTTTTGTTGTTTTTTTCTTTTCATGGAGACTGGATCTCACTTAGACACCCAGGCTAGAGTGCAGTGCCACAATCGCAGCTCGCTGCAGCCTCCACCTCCCAGGTTCAAGCTATGCTGCCCAGGCAAGTCTTGAATGCTTGGCCTCAAGTGGTCCTTTTGCCTTGGATTCCCAAAGTGCTAGGATTACAGGCATGAGCCAAAGAACCCAGCCTGGGAATGGAATTTTGTTTTGTTTTATTTTAAGTTACACAAATTAATAAGGGAGAGAGAGTGAGTGAGAAAGAAAGAATTTGGCAGAGCAGTGAGGTAAATTGCCACAAACTCTGATGAGTATGAAGAATTCAACTCTCAGCATTTTGTTTTTAGGGTCCATCCAAGTCACTTTATGTACATCGATCCCAGTGCTTCTGATGCTGCATATATCCCATGGTATGCATCCACCACACTTGGTCCACACACTCTGTTCTGGGCTGGACTGTGTCTTCCCCAGTTTCATGTGTTAAAGTGCCCAAGTCCCAGTACTCAGAATGTAACTGTATTTGGAGATAGGGCCTTTCAAGAGGTAATTAACGTTAAATGAGGCCATATTAGTGAGCCCTAATCCATTTGACGGTATTTGAAGACAAGGCGTTGGAAGACGTGATTAAGCTAAACTGAGGCTGACAAGTGGGGCTCTAATCCAATATGACAGGTACCCTCACAAGGAGAGACATTGAGCCGGGTGTGGTGGTGGGCCTGTAATCCCAGCTTCTGGGGAGGCTGAAGGACGATCACTTGAGCCCAGGAGTTCAAGGCTGCAATGAGCTGGGACACCCAGCACTGCACTCCAGCCTGGGTGACAGAGCGAGACCTCAAAATAATTAAAATTAAGTAAATAAATTAAAGACATTGAATCTTCATAATGACTGGGAGTTAGGCATTGTTCTTATCCTCATCTTGCTGATGGCTGAACTGAGTGAGGCAAAGAGAAGGTAAGTAAGTCTTTGAAAGCTACACAGCTAGTAAGTGGCAGGTGCAGGCTTCGAACCTGCAGCCGTCTAATACCAACCACTTAGCTTCACGTTCAACCCCTGCCTGATACCACCTCTCCTTGCAGAGGCCGGATCAAGGCCTGATGTTTGCTAGGATGTGACTTGTGGGGCGCCTCAGTGGCAAGAGCGCTCACTCCTGCCTGGGGGCGTCTGGCAAGGGTTCCTAGAGGTGACCTTGAATTGGCTCCTGGAAGGCGAGTAGGTGTTCAGCCGGTGTACTGGGGACGTACAGGCAGAGTGTCTGCACCCCAGCCCTGGGCGAAAGCTTGCACTCCTTACAGGAGCCCGGGAATCAGAACCAGCACCGGGGGCTGATTAGGGCTGAGGCCGCCCCAGGCCCAGCCTTTGGCCCCTCCTGGCCTGCCCGGCAGGTGCGTCCGCTCGTTCCCCCACGGGGCATATTTCCGCAGGGCTCCAAATTAAGACCCCAGGCGCAGGTCCAGTGTCACCTGGACAAAGCTCTCTTAGGGGTTTTACTATCAGAAGTCCCCAACGCCCCTCATACACAAACACAAACACACATGCACACGCTCGCGCGCACATGCACACACACACACACATACGCGCGCGCACATGCACATAGGCACACACAGATAAGCACACACACACACACACACAAACGCAGTCAGATTCCCCGGACCCTGGTTTTCCACCTGAGACCTTTTCGGGGCGGGGCTCTCACCCTTCAGAAGCAGCCCCGCCTTGGAGTGGCCCCACCCTGTCCTGGGACCTGTCCTAAAGCGGTCCTCTGGCGCCCGGCCGCGCAGTCCCGCCGCCTTCCCCAGCAGTGGAACCCTCGCACTCCTGTACGTAGACCTCCTATTTTCTTTCCTTCGCTTTTCTCCCTCCCTTAACTCCCTTGCTTTCTTCCTGCCAAGTTTCTAGACGCCCCAGTGAAGGAGGTTTGCGCTAGGCCCACCTCCCCTTACGCCGAAATGACCGCTGGGTCTTGCACTCCGAGGATCTTGGGAGCCGAAGTCCCGACGCCTCCCGGCCCTGCACTTCCTTGGAGAGTTTGGAGACGCGCGCGGGAGGGAATAGGAAAGCTTGGTTACAATCCGGGACGCCTGGTAGCTGCCTGCACCTGGGAAGGGGCTGGCCAGGGAACTTGCGGGACAGCACAACTCGGCGAGGGTAGAAGATCCGGGTGGGGGTTTGGGAATGAGCACGCAGGCGGTGGGTGGCGGGTGGCGGGCGGCGGCGGTGGGAGCAAAGGGCGAGCGGGCAAAGGCCGGTCGCCGCGCCAGGCCCCCTCCTCGGGCGGGCGAGACCTTCCCGGGACCTCGCCCCTCTGGGGCCAGACCCTTTCCAGGAGGGCTTCTGGACTTGTAGCGAGTTTAGAAGGCCCAGCGGTTGCTTTCTAGGGAAAAGGGACAAAGATGTGTGGACACTTAAAAAGTTGAACTCATAGAAATAACGACTAGAATGATGGTTGCCAGAGGCTGGGAGCGGGTTCCGGGGTGAATGGGAGCTTGTTGGCCAAAGGGTACAAAGTTCAGAGACGAGAGGAGTAGGTTCTGAGATCTGGTGCACTGCAGGGTGACTAGAGCCAATAATGTGTATTTCAAAATAACTAAGAGCAAACTTCAAATGTCTCACCATAAAAATGATACTTAGGGTCGGGCGCCGTGGCTCACGCCTGTAATCCCAACAGTTTAGGAGGTCGAGGCGGGAGGATCATTTGAGCTCAGGGGTTCTAGACCAGTCTGGCCAACATGGGGAAACCCCGTCTCTACTAAAAATACAAAAATTAGCCGGGCGTGGTGGCGGGCGCCAGCTACTCAGGAGGCTGAGACAGGAGAATCCCTTGAACCCAGGAGGCGGAGGTTGCACTGAGCTGAGATGGCGCCATTGCACTCCAGCCTGGGCGACAAAGCGAGACGCCGTCACCAAAAAAAGAAAAAAGAAAAAAAGAAAAAAAAATAGTCTTTATTAAAAATTAAAAAACAAGAAGGAACAACCCCGGGCTGCAGATCGGACCGCCCCCCTGGCTCCCAGTCACCCGTGTCCCCTCCCCGCGGCACCGGTGGGGGAGCTGGGGAGGTCAGCGGCAGCTCCAGAACGTTTGTAACTGGATTGTTTGTAGCAGATGCACACGCGGGAAGGCGCGGGTCCCAAGTGATTCGGCCAAGTTCAGTCCAAGCAGAACGTCCTGAACCCCCAGCTCGGGGCAGCCTTCATCATCTTCCTTTGCTTTGGTGTAGAGTTTAAGCTCAAAATCGGTTTGGTGTGGAGTTTAAACTCAAATCCCTCCTGGGCCAAAGAAAATTCGCACCCAATGGCTGAGTTCAAGTGGCTCACACCTGGAATCCCAGAACTCTGGGAGGCCGAGGCGAGCGGATCGCCTAGGCAACACAGTGTGGCTCCTCTCTACAAGAAAGAGAGAAAAAAGTATTTAAAAATAATAATAAATGAAAACAAACAAAAAAAACCGCACCTGAAGATGGGGCGGGGCAGCGGCGCCCCCCAGTGGTTTTCAGGAGTTCTGAGACTGCCTTGAAATGCCTGGCTCCTTTCTGAAAGAGGTGCATGGACTTCTGTTGGGTTCTTTGTGTTTGATGCTTTTTCTTAGAATTCACTCCATGTGAGATGAGAAACGTAATGGAATATTCGCACTCCCCGTAACTGTTCAGTGCCATAAAGAAACTCTAGCCTAGCAGTGGCTGGGAAGAATTTCTTTGTTGATTTCTATTTTTTCCTTGTCTTGAAGATTTCTTTAAACATCAGTTTCCTCATCCGTACACTGGCAATGATACTAATGTCTTTCTTATATGGAAGTTATAAGGATAAAATGAGGTAATCTATATGAAGTGCTTAGCACAGCACCAGAAACATAGTAAATATTAAATGAATGTGATTGGCGTTATCTGATAATGATGGGATTTGAGGATATTGTAGTTGTGCTATCTGGGCTCAGATTGATGGCGAGGGAACTGTTAGATGCCGTCATTTCATGGCAGTTGACTATATATTTACTGTGTTCTAGGAGCTTCAGGATGGTTCGTACTAAGATATGGACCCTGAAGAAGCACTTTGTTGGCCATCCTACTAACAGTGACTTTGAGTTGAAGACAGCTGAGCTACCACCCTTAAAAAATGGAGGTAAGTCATACTAAAAATATTTCAGAGATGGAACAGACTGTATCAGTTAGCTTTTGCCGCATAACAAATGACCCCAAAGTTTAGTGACTTTAAGCAACAATGGTTTATTAGTCCACAATTCGTTGGGTTGGCAATCTGGGCTGCGTTAAGCTGGGTGGTTCTTCTTAGGTCTCACCTGGGGTAAATGGTGAATTTAGGATGGGCCTTGCTCACATGTCTGCTGGTTAGCAGGCTTTCTGTTGGGGTGCATGCCTTAGTTCTCATCTATGTGGCCTTTCTAGCAGGCTAGTTTAAGCTCTGTTCTTATAGTGGTCCCATAGATCTGGAGCAGCAGGAGTTGGCAAGCTCCAATGTGCACGCACTTTTTTTTTTTTTTTTTTTTTGAGACAGAGTCTTGCTCTGTTGCCCAGGTCGGAATACATTGGCATGATCTTGGCTCATTGCAACCTCTGCCTTCCAGGTCCAAGTGAGTCTCCTGACTCAGCCTCCTGAGTAGCTGGGATTACAGGTATGCGCCACTGTGCCCTGCTAATTTCTGTATTTTTTTTGAGACGGAGTCTTGCTCTGTCACCCAGGCTGGAGTGCAGTGGAGCAATCTCGGCTCACTGCAACCTCTCCCTCTCAGATTCAAGCAATTCTCCCTGCCTCATCCTCCTGAGTAGCTGGGATTACAGGCACCCACCAACACGCCCAGCTAATTTTTTTTTTTTTTTTTTTTTTTTGTGTATTTTTAGTAGAGATGGAGTTTCACCATGTTGGCCAGGCTGGTCTCAAACTCCTGACTTCAGGTGATCCACCCACCTCGGCCTCCCAAAGTGCTGGGATTAGGGCGTGAGTCACAGTGTCCGGCCTTAATGTTTGTATTTTTAGTAGAGACGGTGTTTCCCCATCTTTGCCAGGCTGGTCTTGAACTCCTGACCTCAGATGATCAGCCCGCCTCGGTTTCCCAAAGTGCTGGGATTAAAGGTGTGAGCCACCACGCCCCGCTGTGCAAGCGCTTTTCAAGCCTCTCTACTTGTGCCACATTTGCTAATATCCCACCGTGAAAGCAAATCACAAAACCAAGCTCAGATTTGAGAGGCAGAAAATAAATTTCTTGATGGGAGAAATGGCAAGGAGACCAGCACACAAGGGTGGGAGTTATTTGTGGCCATTTTGCAATCTGCCACAAAGACCTTACCAGGGTTTTCTGTGTGAAGCCTCGATGTCACGTGGCAGGATTTCCCTGCTTTCACTGATAACTGAAATTCATGCTTGAGTGCATTACTCTTCATGACTTTGACCAGACTATGGGGGAGGATGTCCTCTGTATCCTCTTGAGCCTGATGATGGCAGTGAGGTAAGCACTGCCCAGTAGCTATATGAGGAGTTCAGACTATAAGAGGAGTTTCTAAGGAGTGTTTACAGGTAGGTAAGCTTTTGAGAAAAGGGGATGCAATCAAGTAGCATGGCAAAGTGATCAGTCCCACCTAAGCTGTGATGGCCATGACTCAAATTCAAAATTCCAAAGAATGTGTGCATGAGAGTCACTCCAGCAAAATGCATGTTCTCTAACACTAACTGGGGCTGGTGGTGAAACCACATGGTGAGCACTGGAACATAATGGTTTAAATGTGGCCTTGGCCAAGTTACTTAACCTAACCTTAAATAAAATGGAAACAATATTTGTTGAATATCAAATGACATAATTCATGTAAAGCATGGAATGAGTGCTGAGTAAATAGCGTTATTATTATTATTATTATTATTGTTATTATTATTAACTGGGCTGGGCCAAAAACGAGAACCCCTTCTTGTCTCTGCGATAAAAGCACAGATAGGAAGACATTCCTGAAGCAGAAGTATTATTGTGTTTTTTTAGAATACCAAAATCAGGCTGGGCGTGGTGGCTCATGCCTGTACTCCCAGCGCTTTGGGAAGCCAAGGCGGGCAGATGTCTTGAGGTTAGAAGTTTAAGACCAGCCTGGCCAACACGGTGAAACCCCGTCTCCACTAAAAATACAAAAATTAGCCGGGTGTGGTGGCAGGCACCTGTAATCCCAGCTACTCAGGAGACTGAGACAGGAGAATCACTTGAACCTGGGAGATGGAGGTTGCAGTGTGCAGAGATCAAGCCACTGCATTCCAGCCTGGGCAACAGAGCAAGACTCCGTCTCAAAAAAAAAAAAAAAAAAGCCAAACAAAGGCATCAGGCCTTGAGTTCTGTTTATTTCCTTCAACTTTTATTTTAGTGTGAGGGATACATATGCAGGCTTGTTATACGGGTAAATCGCATGTGGCTGAGGTGTGGTGTCCGAATGATCCTGTGGCCTAGTTAGAGAGCATGCTACCTCATAGGTGGTTTCTCAACCTTCATCCCGGTCTCACCCTCCCCTCTCTAGTGGTGCTCAGTGTCTATTGTTCCTCTCAGGCCTTGAGTTTCTAATTGCCTATGGTATGCTTATTTTGTAGAGGTCCTGCTTGAAGCTTTGTTCCTCACCGTGGATCCTTACATGAGGTATTATTTATTTCCCCCCTCAAAACGCTAATGCTGTGTTAAATGCTATTTGGAAGTAGTTCATCTTTTAAAATATCCAACTGACTTAAAACATGGTCACTTTCCCTCTGTTTCTCCCAGACAGTATCAGTGATGGGATTCATGCACGTTCATCTTTTGCAGGCAAAGGTCTAAGTAGCTTAGTGAGGGATCACCTCGGTTCCTTTGTCCCAACCATCTCCTATCTGCTCTGCACAATTTGCCTTTCACTGCTCAACAGAATTACTTCCAGAGAAAAAAGAAAAAGAAAGAAAGAAAAAAAAACCTTAAAAGAAAAAAATGAAAAATAAAGCCTGCGCAACATGGCAAAACCCTGTCTCTGCTAAAAATACAAAAAAATTAGCCGGGCGTGGTGGCACATGCCTGTAGTCCCAGCTACTCAGGAGGATGAGGCAGAAAGATCACTTGAGCCTGGGAGACAGAGGTTGCAGCGAGCCGAGATCGTGCCACTGTACTCCAGCCTAGGTAACGGAGTAAGACCCCGTCTCATAAAGAAAAAAGAAGCCAAACCCAAATTTGTCTATTTCACTACTGGCAAATAATTTGGATAGAGGAAGATGCTAAGACTAAAATCAGCTTTTCTGGCCTTCCATTTACCTGTATACTTTTAATGGAGGTAAATCTGCAGTTGACTCAAACTTATATACTCAGCAAACAACTCAGGGAGGGGAGGAAATCAAAAGGCTTTATTGACCACTAAGTCCTCAGTATTTTTTTGCCCAGGTAAATAACATAGCCATCATTCTTTTACCTTTTTTTCGTAGCTCATTGATAAAGATTCAAATCTGAAGTGGAAAATACAGTTAAAAATGTTAATTGGCATCTTTTTGTGTAGCTAGTGTTTTGGGTAATAACCACCCAGTGGTGCCTGAGTTATATTTTTTACGTCATTGGTAGAAATTCATCTTTACTTGAACATGGCAGTAAGACTTTTGTGTTCACTCATTAAAAAATCCAAGCGGAGTGCGTATCTGAGGTCACAGAGCAGAACTTCCTCTAACAGCTTTCCTCCTGCATCTCACCTAGTTGTAGCGCTTCATCTGTCTGGGTTTTATTGCCGCATACACTTACCCAGCAGTTTTTCATTTGGCTTGAAACTCAAAACAGTCCCTCGATGCTCTTATGTATTAAGAATGGAATTTTTCTTTTTCAGAATTTTAGCCAAAACATTAAAAGAAGGTGATACAATGATGGGGCAGCAAGTGGCCAGGTAATTATTTCCATTTGTCCCAATGCTTGGAAAATATGTCTCCCCTTTACCTCCTGCTGGGTCCTGTCTCTGTCCATCACTCCTACAATTTCTTCAGCCTGTGTGGGTCACTCACTGTGTGATCTTGGAATCAACTTGGGAAATCCTGTTCTCTTCCTGACTAGCTGGAAAGGAGGGAAGGGTGTGAAATTGTCATTTTTTCAGCTTCACTTTGCCATCCTTACTTTTAATCACTAAAAAAAAAAAAAATTCATCCAGGTCGTGATTATTGTAAAAATTCAAATAAAACAAAAATTTTTATCTTGGAATTTGAAAGTTCCCCCATCATCTGAACCTTAAAGACAACTATTATTAATACATTATTATTTCAAAAATTGTGGGCCAGTACAGTGGCTCACGCTTGTAATCCCAGCACTTTGGGAGGCCAAGGCGGGCAGATCACCTGAGGTCGGGAGTTCGAAACCAGCCTGGCTAACATGGTGAAACCCCATCTCCACTAAAAATACAAAAATTAGCTGGGCACAGTGGTAGGTGCTTGTAATCCCAGCTACTGGGGAAGCTGAGGCAAGAGAATCGCTTGAACCAAGGAAGTGGAGGTTGCAGTGAGCAGAGATCACACCATTGCATTCCAGCCTTGGGCGACAAAGTGAGACTCTGTCTCAAAAAAAAAAAAAAAAAAATTATTCATATTTTCTATATTTTATAGTTTAATTTTTTACTATAAAAATTTTGGGTTATTTAGTTTTTATATTGGAATAGTGAGTGGGGCCAGGTTCAGTGGCTCACGCCTGTAATTCTAACACTTTAGGAGGTCAAGAATGGATTGCTTGAATTCAAGAGTTGGAGACCAGCCTGGGAAACATGGCAAAACCCTGTCTTTACAAAAAACCAAACATCTCATTCTTTATTTCTTTAAATTGTGTGTCTCAATGACTAGCCAGTTATTTTAATACCATTTGTAGAAATCTTATATGGATCTTTGCTGGGATTTCAATGACCTTACAGATTTATTTAGAGGAAACTGACATCTTTACAATTTCTCTCTCCAAACACAAGGTAATCTTCTCCATTTATTCATTTTGTCTTGCATCTGATTAACAGTTTTCTTCATGTAGGTCTTATATGTTTCTTGCTAACAATTAAATAAATGAACATGTATTTGTGCTTACTGGATTGGCAAACTATTTTTAAAAATATTATAGTAATGGAGATGATACACTCATACATAGATGGTGGAAGGGGAAGTTGGCACAACCTTCTAGAAAGGAATTTGGAAATTTGGCAATATGCAGCAAGAGTTACAAACGTTTTAATACTCTTTGACCTAGTAATACCATTTATAGAAATCCTGACTAAGGAAATAGTATTGAGCCAAGTGCAGTGGCTCATTCCTATAATCCCAGCACTTCAGGAGGCCAAAGTGGGTGGATCTGGGAGTTTGAGACCACCCTGGGCAACGTGGTAAACCCTGTCTCTACAAAAAAATACAAAAAAGTCTGGGCACAGTGGCTCACACCTGTAATCTCAGTACTTTGGGAGGCTGAGGTGGGTGGATCACCTGAGGTCAGGAGTTCTAGATTAGCCTGGGCAGCATGGTGAAACCTCGTCTCTACTAAAAATACAAAAATTAGCTGGGCATGGTGGTGGTCACCTGTAATCCCAGCTATTCAGGAGGCCAAGGCAGGAGAATTGCTTGAGCCTGGGAGGCAGAGGTTGCAGTGAGCTGAGATCACACCATTGCACTCCAGCCTGGGCAATAGATTGAAAGTCTTGTCTCAAAAAAAAAAAAAAAAAATTGGAGGGCTGCGGTGGCTCACGCCTGTAATCCCAGCACTTTGGGAGGCCAAGGCGGACAGATCACAAGGTCAGGAGACCAAGACCATCCTGGCTAACACGGTGAAACCCCGTCTCTACTAAAAATACAAAATATTAGCTGGGCGTGGTGGCGGGCGCCTGTATTCCCAGATACTCGGGAGGCTGAGGCAGGAGAATGGTGTGAACCCGGGAGGTGGAGCTTGCAATGAGCCAAGATCGTGCCACTGCACTCCAGCCTGGGTAACAGAGCGAGACTCCATCTCAAAAAAAAAAAGGAAAATTAGATGAATGTGGTAGTGTGCTACTGTGGTCCCAGCTACTCAGTCTCAGCTACTCAGGAGGCCAAGGTGGGAGGATCATTTGAGCTCAGGGGAGGTTGAGGTTGCAGTGAACCATGATCACACCACAACACTCCAGCCTGAGCAACAGAGGGAGACTGTGTCTCAAAAAAAAAAAAAGAAAAAGATAATAATGTTTATGAATATTAATTAAAATATATTTCCTAGCAAGCAGACTCAGAGAAAAAAGGAAAAAAAAATTAACATTGGGAAAAATACTGAAAGTATCCTAATAATGGGGGCATAATTAAATTCATTACATTTTTTGAAGGATTCTTACTGACATGGAAAAAAGTATAAATTATATAGACCAATGTAATGTTAACAGTTAAATTACAGGTTATAAAGCATATACAATTACTTCAATTATGTAAATATGTATAATGCAGCCAGGCACGGTGGCTCACATCTGTAATCCCAGCACTTTGGGAGGCTGAGGCAGACAAATCACAAGGTCAAGAGATCAAGACCATCCTGCCTAATATGGTGAAACCCCGTCTCTACTGAAAATATAAAAATTAGGTGGGTGTGGTGGCACGCGCCTGTAGTCCCAGCTATTCGGAAGGCTGAGGCAGGAGAATTGCTTGAATTCGGGAGTCAGAAGTTGCAGTATGCTGAGAAGGCACCATTGCACTCCAGTCAGGTGACAAAGCAAGACTCTGTCTCAAACAATAAACATAAAAAATAAAAAAATACGTATAGTACACATTTTAAAATTCACCATTAAGACTGACATAAAATACACCCAAATGTTAGCGTTGTCTTTGTGCTGTGAGATTAGAACTGATATTTTTATTTTATATGTTTAAAATTTTCTAGAATAAATATGTGTTATATAACTTTATGATCTGGGGACGAAAGATGGTAAAGAAGGATAAAGAGTTGGATGAAGAAAAGGGAATCAGTAAATGAGACAGAAAGGGTGCAGCTTAGAGGAGAAGGCAAAAAGCCAGCAGAGATCATTAGTATCCTGGGAACCAATGAGGGGAGACTTTTGGGTGACCCTGTGTTAATAGAGTGGAAAAGGGTAGGCCGGGCGCAGTGGTTCACACCTACAATCCCAGCACTTTGGGAGGCCAAGGCAGGCGGATCACCTGAGGTCAGGAGTTCGAGACCAGCCTGGCCAACATGGTGAAACCCCGTCCCTACTAAAACGACAAAAATTAGCCTGGTGTGGTGGTAGGCGCCTATAATCCCAGCTACTCAGGAGGCTGAGGCAGGAGAATTGCTTGAACCCAGGAGGTGAAGGTTGCAGTGAGCCAAGATCACACCATTGCACTTCAGCCTGGGCGACAAGAGCAAGACTCCATCTTAAAAAAAAAAAAAGTGTGTGTATATATATATATATATATATATATAGAGAGAGAGAGAGAGAGAGAGAGAGAGAGACAGAGAGAGAGAGACGGGGCGGGGAGAGAGTGGAAAAGTAAAATCAGACAATGATTAAGGAATATCCGCTGGATTTTGTGCTCAGAAGGTTGTTGTGACCTTAGTGGAGTAGTAGGGGTGGAAGGCAGGTTGCAGTGGGTTAGCACATGAATGGAAAGTGAAGAAGTTGGGCTGAAAAAGGAAGATGAAGGAGCAAGGAGATAGGGGAGGGATGGGATTATAAGACGGCAGAGTTGAGCATACTTATATGTTAAGTGAAAGGGAGAGTAGAGAGGAAAATCTCAAAGATTCTGGAGAGTGGAAGGCCAAGGGAAAGAGAGCGACACCTGAAGAAGAGAAAGCTAGTGTCCAGGTCACCTTGAGCCAGAGGACAGAGGCCTCTTGCTTAAAAGGAAGAGAAGTGGGTGAGAACAGTCGTTCCTCAGCCCATGAAGCGCTCCTCACCCCATGAGCCACTCCTCAAGTGGCTGGGCCAGTTCAGAGTTATCTGATGACCCCTATGCCGATGGCTAAAAATTAAGATGGAGGGGGTGGTGGACTATCAGTCGTGGAATATCAACCTCAGTGCCCTTATGTCAACACTAACCCCACAGCATCCTGACTCCCTTGAAAGGGAAGACATGTCCCATGCCTTAATGTCTTAATGTGCTTTATCTTTCAGAGTTGTGGAAAGTAAAAATGCAGACCTACCAAAAGGAACTATTGTACTGACTTCTCCAGGCTGGACAACACACTCCATTTCTGATGGGAAAGATCTGGAAAAGCTGCTGACAGAGTGGCCAGACACAATACCAGTGTCTTTGGCTCTGGGGACAGTTGGCATGCCAGGGTGAGTTTCATGAATATATTCCATTTGTTTGAATGTCTGACACTCTGGTTTTCCAAAATAGTTAGTTCAGAACTTGGTCAACAGGAAGATATGCCATGCATGATAGGCTCAGGGGCTGATTAGAGAAGACGGCAGGACTAAGCAGGAAGATCAACCTAAGTGTCCATCAATGGCTGAATGGATAAAGAAAACATGGTCTATATACACAGTGGAATACTATTCAGCCTTAAAAAAGAAGAAAATCTTGACATTTGTGACAACATTGGAGGACTTTTTGTTAAGTAAAATAAGCCAGGCACAGAAAGGCAAATACCGCATTATTTCACTTAAATGTGGAATCTAAAAAAGTTGAACTCATAGAATTAGAGAGTAGAATGATGGTTACCAGGGGCCGGGAGGCTGAAGGGTTGGGGAGATGTTGGTCAGAGGATACAAAATTTCAGTTAGACCCACCATGCCTGGCATGAACAAATATTTTAGTAATTAATATTTACTAAAATTAATACCTTCTTACATTCAATTAGTGGACACTAAACAATTGCAGCACTTGTTCTTTCCTGCCTTCCCTGTACCCTCTATGGGTGAGAGCTCTTCCTCTTCCTTTGTTATCCCACCCATCCTTCCCTCTGCACTGAGATCCAGGTGTAGGGGAGGAGAGGTGAAGGCAGACATGAGGAAACTTTGGTTGTTGAGAAGGTAATTTGTAATATATTAGGAGATCCTGACTCCTGAAAGAAAAGGTGATTTATTCACTCGTGTATATCTCTTATTCATCTGATCCAAGCCACTAAGGAGTGCATGTTAATGCACGTTTACTCTAAACAATCAACAGTGGTTCTCAGTGACCGAGGTGAGGAGTCATACATGCCCATTTCTAAGAATCCTCTGGCAACACATCACCCTTTCAATGAGAATTCCTGTCATTATGAGTCACTGACCAATGGGATGGGTCTTCTTTGCTAATGCCAGAGTTTTCTGGGCCAGTTCACCTAACCCCAAAACAGAAGCAGAGGTTATACTTTCTGATTGACTTATTCCACCTGTGACAACCAGCATCCCCCTCTCCCAATATACCTTCTAGATATTTCCAGAGTAGGCTTTCAATTAGATATTCTGATCTAAGATATACAAAGCCTTTCCCAAACATTATCTCCTTTTAAAATAAAATGGAGGCCGGGCACGGTGGCTCATGCCTGTAATCCCAGCACTTTCGGAAGCCGAGGCAGGTGGATCACGAGGTCAGGAGTTCGAGACCAGCCTGACCAACATGTAGAGACCAACATGTCTCTACTAAAAATACAAAAATTAGCCAGGCATGGTGGCATGTACCTGTAATCTCTGCTACTAAGGAGGCTAAGGCAGGAGAATCGCTTGAACCCCGGAGGTGGAGATTGCAGTGGGCCAAGATCGCACCACCATACTCCAGCCTGGGTGACAGAGCGAGATTCCATCTCAAAAAATAATAAAAAAAAATTATAAATAAAATAAAATAAAGTAAAATGGAGATAAGATGAAGAAAGCCAAAAGTAAAGAAAGCCTTGAGGGAAAATGAATGTTGTACTTTGGACTAAGAAGGACGTAATAGAATCAGTAGTTTGGAGAGCAAATACATGAATACATGTGCTCTTCCAACTTAATTGAAGGAAAAGATGCAAAACTTTGGGGGAATGTTAAATCTGTGGAGTCTGGACAGCTAAAAGACACCCTAGATTTCAAAGTTCAACTTTTCTTTTAATCTATATCAGAAGTGCTAGCATTCTTGAAAGTTGACCCATCCCAGCCAGGTATGGTGGCTCATGCTGGTAATTCCAGCACTTTGGGAGGCTGAGGCAGGAGGATCGTCTTAGGTAAGGAGTTGGAAACCAGTCTGGGCAACATAGTGAGACCTTGTCTCTAAAAAAAATTCAGAAATTGGCTGGGTGTGGTGGTATGTGCCTGTAGTCCCAGCTACTTGGGAGGTTGAGGTGGGAGGATCGATTGAGCCCTAGAGGTTTAGGCTGCAGTGAGCTGTGATTTCACCACTGCACTCCAGCCTGGGCAACAGCGCAAGACCCTGTCTCAAAAAGTTTTTTTTTGTAAAGGGAGTAGTTCTGAATTGCTAGCATTCATAAGAATCACCTAGAGTCTTATTAACATTTGGATTATTTCTGAATCAGTGGGTCTAGGGTGAGGCCTGAGAATCTAAATGTTAAACAAACATTTCAGCCGGGTACAGTGGCCTACACCAGTAATTCCAGCACTTTGGGAGGCAGAGGCGGGCAGATCACAAGGTCAGGAGTTCGACACTAGCCTGGCTAACATGGTGAAACCCCGTCTCTGCTAAAGACACAAAAAATTAGCTGAGCGTGGTGGTACATGCCTGCAAACCCAGCTACTGGGGAGGCTGAGGCAGGAGAATCGTTTGAACCTGGGAGTCAGAGGTTGCAGTGAGCCGAGATCACGCCATTGCACTCCAGCCTGGGCAACAGGGCCAGACTCTGTCTGGAAAAAAAAAAAAAAAAAAAAAAAAAAAATTCAGGTGATTCTGAGACACCTGGTGCTGCCCCGCCGTTCTGAAAAACATTGTGTTAAGGGAGATATTTGAATTCTCGGAAAAAGTGCTGCCTGTGCCTGCGCCTGTCACTGCATTCTATTCAATGCCAACCTCTCATGGGCCCCAAATATAGTCAGAGGCTGTATGAGCTAAGTAATGTCAACATGTAGTTGTTTTGTTTTTTTTTTTAATGCAGAAATAACTTTACATGAATTTGTCTGAAATTCTGCAAGTGCCTTAACAATCACTATAATGGGTCCGGATTTTATTGGCTAAGATCCAGAGCTGCAAAAATATAGCTTAAAATTTTCCACTACTGAATTTCGTTTCTATCTCAACCCCTCCTTTTGGCTGGTGTAAAAAGAGGAAACCTCAGTTAATTCAGTGATTTCTCACATCATTTCAAATATAAAACTCAGGATTTCTTTTTTCTTCTCCCTGGGGTTGTTGCAAAGCTCCAAGGATAATACAAGTTCAGTGTCAGTAGAAGAGGGACAACAACAACTTCTTGATCTCGATCTGTACTGGTCTTAAGCTGGTCTCCTGCTCAAAGTTACTTCCTTTCTCTAAGTTTTGAGATCTTTTCCCCCCTTCCTTCTTCCCACCCTTCCTTCCCCTTCCTTTTTTACACTTTGAAGGTTTTCTGAGGAATGAAATGGAGATACATATATACCGTCAAATGATCAGCCTCTAAACAAAAACAACTCCTAGGTACCCCAAATTCATATTTCACTTTGAATTTGAACTCCTCAAAATTGCCACTGCCAAGGACATCATTGTGAAAGTAGAGGATGCTTAATACCATCTTCCGTGAAATTAGTGGGCACTAAACAATTCCAGCACTTCTGGGTGTTTCCTGCCTGCCTTGCACCCTCTACGGATGAGAGCTTTTCTTCTCTGTTCTCCTCTGTTATCCATCATTCCCTCTGGACTGTGAACCAGGTGTAGGGGAGAAGAGGTGAAGGGATACACGAGGAAACTTTGGTGGTGAAGAGAGTCTTCAATCCTATCACCTTCCAAACTCACAATCCAAAGAGGTGTGGTGGTGTCTTCACCCAGTCCCCATCAGTACTGCCAGTGCTGCATCTTTGTATGTCCAGTAGCTCTTTTCCTGCAAGCTAACTTTGACATCTCACTTAGGGTAATACAGGAAATTCTGGAAGGTCTTCCATACCACTTTGGAGCCATGGAAAGCTCCAGATGCTCCCTGTGACCCTCTCATGCCTAATATCACACATCGTAGCTATCTGTGGCTATGTCACCATGATAACATGGGGCTTCTCCCATGAAGCTCATCATCTCCATAGAACTTACATGGGAATGATACATAGCTCTCTCTTCTTGAATCCCCAAAGTTTGAGAAAGATGATCTATCTTTTGTCCCTGAAATTTGGCCTGTGAAAGGACAGGATACAGCCCCTAGCCAACTCTCCCTTCCCTCCCTAGTTCACATCATTTTTATTCCTATCTGAGAGTAGAGATGGAGGAAGTAAAGCAACAGTGACTGGCAATATTTATTTCCTATATTTTTGTCTTTTACTCAGACCTATGGCACTGGACCATTGAGAAGGCCTTCAAGATACATATAAATGAGTTATAGAGGAAAGAAACAACTCTATTCATATATACTTAATTTTCTTCCTTTAGCCTGACTGCCTACTTTGGCCTACTTGACATCTGTGGTGTGAAGGGTGGAGAAACAGTGATGGTTAATGCAGCAGCTGGAGCTGTGGGCTCTGTTGTGGGGCAGATTGCGAAGCTCAAGGTAAGTGCCTTTCTCCAGTAACAAGCCTCTATTCTAAACCCACTGGGAATGCAACAGTGAACACAGCAGATATTCCTTGACCTCAAGGAATTTATAGTCCATTGGTCTTCTTTAGAAGTTGGAGATTGAGAAATTGGAAGAATGAGGAAAACTAGACCAAAGATAAGCTGAACATTGTTATTTAATAACATTGCAGACAATCAAGTCAGAAATGGCCTCTGTCTACAGTAGTGAGTTTATCAGCATTAATCATTTTCATATTTTCTACTGAACATTCTATCGCTACAGTTTAATCTTCTTTTTTCGTGATTGTCCTTAGCAATAGAAGAAGGGACTTGAGATCAGCCAACTAAGAGTCATCACCCACGGGGCCCCACTGCAAAGGCTGTTGTACTAGAAAGAAATGGGCATTCAGCCCAGAGCAGTGGGGCCATGGCTTGGGAACTAACTCCTGGCAGTACCTAGGACAAGGAAACATTGGCTCTAATTCAGGCAGATGTCTGCTCAAGGGATCCAATCTGATGGTGAGTGTATAGAGTAGGCGACAACTCAGACACAGTAGGGATTTGTTATTACATAGTGGGAAGGCGATGCGTCTTGACTGATCCTTTGCCCAAGGCTGGGATGCAGGATTCAGGACCTAGGTCCTAGGGGACAAGTTAGATGGAGTACAGATGAGTACAGGGCTACAACCAACGGCCAAGGGTTTGGACTGGTCTCCAGTGCTAATGGGAGCTTGGAATACAAATATGAGGCTACCATAGAAGTTGTAGAATAATTTATTTAAGTAAGTAAATAAATAGGAGTAGATATTAAATTTTATCAAATGCTATTGCAACATTTATCAGGTTCACATTTCAGTGAATGAATTGTATTAGTTTTCCAATGTCGAACCATTGTAACATTTCCAGAATAATCTTTACCTGTGTACGCTATATTATGGGCTTATACCTTTGTAATTGACTTAACAACATTTAAAATAGAATTTTTGCATCTATATTCACAAGTGAATTTGGTTTAAAGTTTATTTTTTCTTCTGGAATTTAGCTAAGCTTGGATTATGCTAAAATTACAAAATGAATCAGGATTATTTCTAAATATTCCAATTTCAAATATCCTATTAAAGCCATAAGGGGCTTTTATCCCATAAGTTTGATAGAACCTGCGCTTAAACCTATTCTTTTATATTCAACCTTTCTGTCCATTTTATGTGTGTTTCTGTAAAATGCAGCTATTTGCATTTAATTCTTAACCCATCTGAAAGTCTCAGTGTTGTAATAGTTATATTTAAGCCATTCATATTAATTATCATAACTGGAATGTTTGGTCATATTTATATTATCTTACTTTGTTTTTCATTTATTGGTTATTTTTTTCTGGGTTCAAGCGATTCTCCTGCCTCAGCCTCCCAAGTAGCTGGGATTACAGGCATGCGCCACCACACCTGGTTACTTTTGTATTTTTAGTAGAGACGGGGTTTCTCCATGTTGGTCAGGCTGGTCTCCAACCCCTGACCTCTGGTGATCCGCCTGCCTCAGCCTCCCAAAGTGCTGGGATTACAGGCATGAGCCACCGCGCCTGGCCCAGAGTCAGCTTTTAAGGGTGTTTGATTTAAAAAGAGGAAGAAAACCAGGTGACTGGATGTGGATCATAAGACAAAGGAAAGCTTCTCCTTTGAGTCATGCTTCAGGTTTGGATAACTGAGTTGTATCCTACTCTGCAATAGTGGATAGAAAAGAAACAAGAAGGAAGGAAAAAAGTATATTCCCTTTTGAACACACTAATTATGAGGGACCTATAGGACATCCAATTGTGAGGACATCTAAAGGTTGTTGGAAATACTGATTTGGAACTCAGGAGAGAAAAATGGGTTAGAATTAATAGATAGAATTAATAGATTAATTAATAATCTCCATAAAGGAGGTCTTGAGAGTACAAGAGATCATCCTATGATAGTCCATAGTCTTAGAAGGAAAAAGGACCAAGGATGGCTCTCTTGCAATAGTTTCTATGAGCCAATATAATCTGTAGTCTCATCCTGAAAGTGCTTTTCAGAATGCTTCCTAGCTGCTCTGGGATTAGGAAGCGTCTCGTCTGGTGCTTTGGACTAAATCAAAGGGCCTGGTGCCGTGGCTCATGCCTGTAATCCCACAACTTTAGGAGGCCGAGGCAGGAGGATCACTTGAAGCCAGGAGTTCAAGATCAGCCTGGGCAACATAGTGAGACACTGTCTCTATGAAAATTTAAACAATATAAGCCAGATGTAGTGGCATGCACCTGTAGTCCCAGCTAATCAGGAGGCTGAGGTGGGAGGATCACTTGAGCTTAAGAGGTCAAGGTTGTAGTGAGCCATGTTTGTGTCACTGCACTGCAGCCCGGGCAACAGAGTGAGACCATGTCTCAAAAAAATATAAACATCTAAAAAATCAAGAAAGGATAAGGGGGCAGTTACCAGGAGGACCGTTTGTGATGTGGGAGTCACAGAGCTGAGACAAAATAATAGTCTGAAGAATGACCGTACCAAGAGGTGGCATATACTGCATTGCAGGAAGAGAAGCCCAGAAACCAAGAACCAAGGAAGTCAAATGCATCGGTTGTTAAACCAGCTGGTGGAACTATGAACCAAATAAATACAGAAGAGACCTGCTGGGTGGTCAGAAGCAAGCTGAAGCTGAGTTGTAGGATGGTCCAGGGAGGAGGGATCTTTTGGCCCATTATGGTATTCCTTATATATGTGGCTCAGCACCTAGGAGAGTGTTCTTAGGGAACCTAGGTGTGCTGGACCAGGAAAGTGGTGTTGGTCCATGGTCCATGCTTGTGGCTTATTCATGGTTTCCTTTTTTGTTGTTGTTGTTGTTGTTTTGTTTTTTTCTATTTAGGGCTGCAAAGTTGTTGCAGCAGCAGGGTCTGATAAAAAGGTTGCCTACCTTCAAAAGCTTGGATTTGATGTTGTCTTTAACTACAAGACAGTAGAGTCTTTGGAAGAAACCTTGAAGAAAGCCTCTCCTGATGGTTACGATTGTTATTTTGATAATGTAAGTACAAACTGGACTTAATATCTGATTTATTAATGAAGTACTATATAAGGCAGGAGTCTCCTACCCCGGGGCCATGGATGGAGTCAGTGGTCCATAGCCTATCAGGAACTGGGATGCACAACAGGAGGTGAGGAGCAGGTGAGCAAGCAAAGCTTCATCTGTATTTACAGCCCCTCCCCTCACTCCCATTACTGCCTAAGCTCCGCTTCCTGTCAGACCAGCGGCGGCTTTAGATTCCCGTAAGAGTGTAAACCCCGTTGTGAACTACGCATGTGAGGGAACTAGGTTGTGGGTTCCTTATGGGGATCGCCCTACTCAGGTGCCTGATGATGCCTGATGATCTGTCACTGTCTCCCATCACCCCCAGATGGGACCGTCTAGTTGCAGGAAAACTCACCCACTGATTCGATGTTACAGTGAGTTGTATAATTATTTCATTATATATTACATTGTAATAAGAATAGAAAGAAAGTGCACAATAAACACAATGTACTTGAATCTTCCCTGAAATCATCCGCCCAACAGTCGGTGGAAAAATTGTCTTCCAATGAAACTGGTTCCTGGTGCCAAAAAGGTTGAGGACCGCTGATACAAGGAAATATGTTCCTAGAGTTTCCATTTGGGATACATGAAGAAAGTATATATGCCTTTTTTAAAAAACAGCTTTATTGAGATAGCATTCATCTACCATGTAATTCACTCATTTAATGTGTAGAATTCAATGATTTTTACTATGTTGACAATATCGCGGAACCAGTTTAAGAATATTTTCATCACCCCCCAAAAAAACGCTACTCATTAGCAGTCACTCTCCATTACCCACCCTCCTCCCCACTAAAAGTGGTCTCTGATGACTGGCTTCTTTCACTTAGCAAAATGTTTTCAAGTTTCATCCATATTGTAGAATTTATCAGTGCTTTATTCCCTTTTTTTGTTTTTTGAGACAGTGTCTCACTCTGTCACCGAGGCTGGAGTGCAGTGGTGTGATCATGGCTCACTACAGCCTCGACCTCCCTGGCTCAAGCAATCCTTCCACCTCAGCCTCCCAAGTAGCTGGGACTATATGGCTGTGCCACCACACCCAACTAATTTATATATTTTTAGGAGAGATGGGGTTTTGCCATGTTGCCCAGGCTGGTCTGGAACTCCTGGGCTCAAGGGATCCTCCCACCTCGGCCTCCGAAAGTGCTGGGATTACAGGCGTGAGCGACCACACCCAGCCTGATGGGTATTAGCTTGTACTTTCTGGCTATGATGTATAATGTTACTATGAAAATTCACACAGAGGTTTTTGTGCGGATGTTTTCATTTCTTTTAAGTATATACCTATGAGTAAAATTGCTGGGTCATATGATAACTTCATGTTTAACATTTTGAGGAGCTGTCAAACTCTTTTGCAAGGTGGCTACACTACTTTACATTACCACAAGCAGTGTATGAGGGTTCCAACTTCTCTACATACTCACCAACACTTGCTATTGTCTGTCTTTTTTATTATAACCATCCTACTGGGTTCAAAGTGATATTTCATTGTGATTTGATTTTGACTTGTATTTCCCTATGGCTAACAATATTGAGGATCTTTCACTGTATGTATTTGCCATTTTTATATCTTCTTTGGAGAAACGTCAGGTCAAAACCTTTGCCCATTTTTCAGTTAGGTTATTTGTGAGGTTGTAAGAGTTTTGTTTTTGTGTTTGTTTGTTTGTTTGTTTTTGAGACAAAGATTTTTGCTCTGTCACCCAGGCTGGAGTGCAGTGGCGCGATCTTGGCTCACTGCAACCTCTGCCACCTGGGTTCAAGTGATTCTCCTGCCTCAGCCTCCTGAGTAGCTGGGATTACAGGCATGAGCCACCACACCCGGCTCATTTTTGTATTTTCAGTAGAGATGGAGTTTCATCATGTTAGCCAGGCTGGTCTCGAACTCCTGACCTCGGGTGATCCACCTGCCTTGGCCTCCCAAAGCGCTGGGATTACAGGCATGAGCCACCACGTCTGGCCAAGAGTTCTGTACATCTTACAAGTCCCTTATTAGATTCAGTGGATTTTCATTATTTGCAATATTTATGTTCTATAAGGTCACCACCAAAGCTGAACCATTGCTTCTAGGGGAAATATGTACATGTATGTACATATCTCACATAGACTATAATCTTAAATCCTTAAAACAACTCATCCCAGTAGCTTTTATTTTATGCAAGACAAAAGGAAGTTCAATTTTATTTTATGGTTTTATTTTATGAAAGACAAAAGGCCTGTGGCCACCCCACTAGCTAATACCCCCAGAGTTGGGACTCATACCCCATCCAACTCTTCCCAGAACCAGAGCCTCTTGAACTATGCTGCAGTGGCCTCATCCTCTGGTCTTCTCTGTGTAACAGTTGAAACAAGAAGGCAGAGCATGGCCTTATTCAGCCTCACAGAATATCTGCATCTTTTTTTCTGCTCCATGTATGCCTGCAAGTGACCAGGGAAAGCTTAGTGAGTACTGATTTGAGGTTACAAATACAATTTTAGCAAGTAGTTCACAATATGCAAATATGAAGTCCACTAATAATGAGGACCAACTCTGTATGGCTTGCAAATATTTTCTCCTATTCAGTGAATTGCCTTTAACCTTCTTTCTGTTTTTGTTTTTGCCCTTTGTTTGTTTGTTTGTTTGTTTTGAGACTAGGTCTCACTCTGTCTCCCAAACTGGAGTGCAGTGTGTGATCACAGTTCACTACAGCCTTGACCTCCCAGGTTCAAGCAATCCTCCTGCCTCAGCCTCCCAAGTAGCTGGGACCACAGATATGCACCATCATACCCAGCTAATTTCTAATTTTTAATTTTTTTTTTTTTTTTTTTTTTGTAGAGGTGGAGTCTCACTATGTTGCCCAGGCTGGCTTTCACTTTCTTGATGGTATTCTTTGAAGCATGAAAAGTTTTAAATTCTGATGACGCCCAATTAATCTATTTTTCTTTTGTTCCTTGAGCTTTTGGTGTCATGTCTAAGAAGGCTTTTCCTTTCTCAGAGCCATGAAGATTTATTCCTGTGTTTTCTTCTAAGAGTTTTATAATTTTAGCTCCTATATTCAGGTCTACCATGCATTTTAAGTTAATCTTTGTGTGTAGTATAAGGAAGAGGCCCAACTGCATTATTTTCCATGTGGAAATCCAGTTGTTAGGCACCGTTTGTTGAAAGGACTATTTTTCCTCTGTTGAATTGCTTTAGTACTTCTGTAGAAAACCAATTGATCATAAATGTGAGGGTTCATTTTTGGACTCGTGATTCAGTTACATTGATCTATATTTCTATTCTCACCCTATCTTAATTAATTTAGCTTTGTATTAAGTTTTGAAATTGAAAAATGCCAGTCTTCCAGTTTTGTTCTTTATACACCTTTTGAGTATTTTTCCATACCTTTAAATTATAAGACAATGAGGTTATTGGACTGATCAGAGAACCTCAATATATAATAAAGTAAAATGTATAAGTTAAAAACGGTATGGTCTTAGAGTCAAATGAAAATGCCTGTTTATTTATTTTTTGTTTTTTTCTTGAGATGGAGTCTTGCTCTGTTGCCCAGGCTGGAGTACAGTAGTGTGATCTCAGCTCACTGCAACCTCTGCCTCCCGGGTTCAAGCAATTCTCCTGCCTCAGCCTCCCAAGTAGCTGGGATTAAGGGTAGCCCGCAACCATGCCCTTCTAATTTTTTGTATCTTCAGTAGAGACAGGGTTTTACCATATTGGCCAGGCTGGTCTTGAACTCCTGACCTCAGGTGATCCACCCGCCTCAGCCTCCCAAAGTGTTGGGATTACAGGTGTGAGCCACCACGCCCGGCCGAAAATGCCTGTTTCTAATGTCTTTTTCTCATTGCAACCTTCTGCACAGTTGGGCTCATTCAATCAGTTTTGTTGCTGCTAAAATGAGTATTTTAAAATAATGATTGTGATTCAATGATTTTCCTGAATCTCTAGTATTTAGACGATTTAACGTTTTGCCTTTGGTTTTGTATTTCCTGTCTCTTTAGGTAGGTGGAGAGTTTTCAAACACTGTTATTGGCCAGATGAAGAAATTTGGAAGGATTGCCATATGTGGAGCCATCTCTACATATAACAGAACCGGCCCACTCCCCCCAGGTAATGAGCACATGCGCACGATCCCACATGTCACAAGGCTGGACAAGGAGAAAATTCACAGATATGCCATAGGCCAGTGACTCTGAAATTATTAGAAAGATTTTCATATATTCTTTTTTTTTTTTTTTTTTAAGATAGAGTCTCACTTTGTGAGAGCTCAGGAGTTTGGGACCATCCTGGGCAACGTGGCAAAATGCCATCTCTACAAAAAATACAAAACTAAGCTGGGCGTGGTGGTGTGCACCTGTAGTCCCAGCTACTCAAGAGGCTGAAGTGGGAGGATTGCTTGAGCCTGGGAGGCTGAGGCTGCAGTGAGCTGTGTTCGTGCCACTGCACCCCAGCCTGGGTGACAAAGTGAGAGCCTGTCTCAAAATAATGAAAACAACAACAATTTCATATATTTTGTGCTAAATCAGCTTATATTTGATTTTTTATATAGAGAAATAGCAGGATCTACATATATAGAAGAAACAGTTATTAAAAGTTTTAGTTTTTACCTATCATTTAATGCAAAGTTGTAAAAAGACAGTGATGATTTGATTTAGAAACAGCACACCTTGGTCTGGCTGGTAAAATATTCAGGCTCCTCTGGATATCAGAGACATTGCTGAAGGTGCGAGAGGAATAAAGGGTGACTTGCTGTGGGTGAAGGGAAGGGCAGGCTGCCATGTCCTTCAGAAATCTTGGGCAGTGCTTCTTGGAGCAGTAGGGCACCTTGGCCTCAGCAGGCTGACAATTGCCACTAAACAGGAAGGCAGCAGCAGCTTCCCTCTATTCCTCGAGTGTCCTTGTTTTATTTCTCTGGTGCCCTGCCATGAACTGCATTCCCCACTCCCTAGTCTCTTATGCTGAAACCACGCCCCTCCCACTCCACACTCTGAGGTCCAAACGCAGTATCAACCAGAGAACCATATTCATTAAATCCCTGTCCTGTGAGATGCCTTGTACAGGCCTCTCGTTTTACAGGTGGGGAGATGAATGGCCGAGAGGACCAGAGACTCTTTAACTCCTATTGGCAACAGAGTCAAAACAAAGACCAGTCTTCTAAGCGCCTCATTTAGAGTCTGTTTCTGCTACAATGATCCTGTGCTATTAAGAGAGATCACAAATTACCTGTGATCCCCCCAAAAAAAGGAGAAAGAAGGAAAAAAGGAATGTTCCAGACTCTAATCAGGATCCAGGCAACCATAAATCAATTGGTTATTTATTCTATGATGAGCTTGACTAAAGGGAATGAAACCTTATGGCCCCACTAGTTAACCGCCCCACAACCGTATGGAGATGAGGGGGCTACAAAGGAAGGGGCTGACAAAGGGCAACTTGTTGACTCCCTCTTAGGTTGTGAAAAATCAAAACCATTACCAGAAGGTAACTCCAGATTTACTTGGCAATCTTACTGTTAGGGACTTTTTTCCCCCCTATAATTTTCTAACTGGTGCTAAGCTGGAATCATGGGAAACTGTCTGCCTGCCAACTGAGCAAAGCTGCAGGAGGCCTTTTCTTAACCACAGTCCAATTAGGAATAGCCAGCTATTTTGGATACAGTAACTCGACCTAGTCTTTTTAGCAATTAGTCTTTGGAAGCTCAGCTGCTCAAACAGCACTTTGAGATGTCAGCTGGCCTTGTCCATTCCATTTTAATCAGATGGAATTCTGCCCTGCCACAGATTCCCAGAAATTCTAACATATTCCAGTGTTAGGATAGCTGAGAGGCAAGCAATGATTTCCTCCATGTTTAATGTCACATTTGCTTTTTTGCTCTCAGTAAGAAAACAAAAACCGACATTCTCATCAACACGCACAAACCCAGAAACAGCATTTCACTTTCATTTTGCTTTTTCCTTTATTGGTTGGTTTGTTTTGAGACAAGGTCTCACTCTGTTTCCCAGACTGGAGTTTTTGTTTGTTTGTTGAGACAAGGTCTCCCTTTGTTACCCAGCCTGGAGTGCAGTGGCACAAACATGACTCACAGCAGCCTCCACCTCCCAGGCTCAAGTGATCCTCCCATCTCAGCCTCCCAAGTAGCTGAGACTACAGACATGTGCCACCATACCTGGATAATTGTTTTTTGTTTTGTTTTGAAACAGAGTCTCACTCTGTCACCCAGGCTGGAGTGCAATGGCGCGATCTCAGCTCACTGCAACCTCTGCCTCCCACGTTCAAGCGATTCTCCTGCCTCAGCCTCCCGACTAGCTGGGATTACAGGCACACATCACCACGCCTGAATAATTTTTTGTATTTTTAGTAGAGATGGGGTTTCACCGTGTTAGCCAGGATGGTCTTGATCTCCTGACCTCGTGATCCAGTTCCTTAGGTCTCCCTAAGTGCTGGAATTACAGGCGTGAGCCACCGCTCCTGGCCAATTGTTATTTTTGTTAGAAGCAATGAGGTCTTTCTGTGTTGCCCAAGCTGGTCTTGAACACCCGAGCTCAAGTGATCCTCCCACCTTGCCTCCCAAAGTGCTGGTGTTAAAGGCATGAGTCACCATGCCCAGCCCATTTTCATTTAAGATGAGGAAGTGAGAGTTCCAATCGCTCACTCACAAAGAATAGTTGACGTGGGTCTTCTGAAGAAACAATCTTTCTGTCTCATTCTCTTGCATTAGTTTCTTTTGGTTCAGGACAAAGCTTCATATTTCCAACTGCTAATGTTACTTTCCTCAAAGTAGTCAGTGGGAACTTTAGGCTGAGTGGTGCCAGTGGTCAACGATGCTGAAGCTAGATTCCACCACTCGTCTTAGCACAGCTGGCTCTGATATTCCCTAGGCATCTTCGCCTGACTTCCTGAACTTGAAAGCCCATGCTCAGGTGTCATTCTCTCAGTTTCTAGTCAATTAGGACACTTGGGAAAATCAACTAGGCAACCAAAAAACTTTTTCTTCCTCACACACAGAATGGGAGTACCTTCTTCACAGGCTGCAGGAGAGCTGTGTGCTTTGTCTGGGGTGCTGGTTCTCAAAGTGTGGGCCAAGGACCAGCAGCATCACCATCTCCTGGGAGCTTATTAGAAATACCAATTCTTAGCCAGGTGCAGTGGCTCATGCCTGTAATCCCCATACTTTGGGAGGCCGAGGCAGGAGAATTGCTTGGCCCAGGAGTTTCAAACCAGGGCAATAGAGTGAGACCTCATCTCTGACCCAAAAAAAAAAAAAAAAAAAAAAAAAAAACCTAAAAAAATTTTTTTTTTTGCTTTTTCAAACTGAGTCTCGCTCCGTCACCCAGGCTAGAGTGCAGTGGTACAATCTCAGCTCACTGCAGTCCCCTCCCAGCTACAAGCGATTCTCCTGCCTCAGCCTCCTGAGTTGCTGGGATTACAGGCATGTGCCACCACACCCAGCTAATTTTTGTATTTTAGTAGAGACACAGTTTCACCATGTTGGCCAGGCTGGTCTCAAACTCCTGACCTCAAGTGGTCTGCCTGCCTTGGCTTCCCAAAATGCTGGATTATAGGCATGAGCCATGCACCCGACCCCGCACACTTATTCTGAGAGGTCTGGAGGTTAAAAGTAAAGTGGGTTGGCAGGGCTGCATTCCTTCTGAAGACGCTGGAGGAGAATCTGTTTCCTTGCCTTTTCAAGCTTCTAGCAGCTGCCTGTATTTCTTGGCATGTGGCCCCTTCCTCTGTCTTCAAAGCCAGTGGCATAGGATCTTCCTCCTCCTCCTCTCTCTCATCTCTGCTTCTATCACCCCATATTCCGTTCCTGACTATAACCTTCCTATGTCCCTCATTCCCTTACAAAGACCTTTGCTATTGTGTTGGGTCCATCTTTATAGTGGAGTATAATCTTCCCATCTCAAGGTTCTTTTTTTATTTTTATTTTTCTGAGGCAGAGTCTCATACAGTCACTCAGCCTGGAGTGCAGTGGCACAATCTTGGCTCACTGCAACCTCCACCTCTCAGGTTCAAGCAGTTCTCCTGCCTTAGCCTCCCAAGTAGCTGGGATTATTGGCACCCACCACCATGCCTGGATTTTTTTATTTTTTTTATTTTTTTTAATTTTTAGTAGAGATGGGGGTTTCACTATGTTGGCCAGGCTGGTCTCGAACTCCTAACCTTGTGGATCTGCCCGCCTTGGCCTCCTAAAGTGCTGGGATTACAGGCGTGAGCCACCGCGTCCCCCTTAAGGTTCTTAATCATATCTGCAAAGTCCTTTTTACCATGTAAGGTATCAGGTTCTGGGGTTTTTGGATATGAACATCTTTGGAGCCATTATTCTGCCTGCTGCAGAGTGCATGTTGATGGGCCAGCAGTCCCGTGGATCAGAAAGGAGTGAGGAAACAGAATGAGAGAAGCACCAGGAAACTCCAAGCACCAAGTGTAGTGACAGTGACCTGTACTACTTGTTTCACTGCAACCACCTCCCTGGATCCTGCCGCCCAAATGTGCCCTTCTCTTCACAGGTCCACCCCCAGAGATTGTTATCTTTCAGGAGCTTCACATACAAGGCTTTGTCGTCTACCGCTGGCAAGGAGATGTCCGCCAAAAAGCTCTGAAGGACTTGCTGAAATGGGTCTCAGAGGTAAGGAGCTCCGGAGCCACCCCTTCCAATTGTACACTAGGTCCCATTCCCTTTTGCCTCTCAAGGCTTTTGTTCCAGCAATTCTTCCCTCTCTCTGCCGCATCATCCGTTTTTCCCTATTGGGTCCTTGTGCTTAGAATATAAATATTCTTACTTCTCCCAGCTTTGAAAGGAAAACAAAACAACCCTCTCTAAAGTTCATTTCCACTGCAAATGCAGGTCCATTTCCCTTCTCTCTCTTTTATAACAAAATACCCGGAAGTGCTGTCTACACTTACTGTCTGCCGTTCCTCTCTTTCCATTCTTCCTGAAACCCACATATCAGGCTTTTCAGAGTCTCACTCTGTTGCCCAGGCTGGAGTACAGTGGTGCAATCTCGGCTCACTGCAACCTCTGCCTCCGGGGTTCCAGCAATTCTCATGCCTCAGCCTCCTGAGTAGCTGGGACTACAGGTGTGTACCACCACACCCAGCTAACTTTTTGTATTTTTAGTAGAGACAGGTTTTCATCATATTGGCCAAGCTGGTCTCAAGTGATGTGCCCTCCTCAGCCTACCAAAGTGCTGGGATTACAGATGTGAGCCACCACACCTGGCCAAAATTAACTTTTGTCAAGGTCACAGGGGACCCTTACATAGTGAAGTCCACTGGTTGATTCTTAGCCTCACTTGGCTATGGGAAATATTTAATAGTGATCATTCTCTCCTTGATATGCTTTCTTCCCTTGGCTTCCCTTAACTCTTGGTTTTCCTGACTGATGGGTCCTCCTCAGACTCCTGCTCGCTTTTCTTTTCTCCAAATAAATATTAGAGTGCCCCAGGTCTTGGTCATTGGGCCTTTTCTCTTTGTCTATCCACACTCGAGCTGTCCCTTAGTTAGCTCATCTGGGCTCAGCATGCTGGGAGCTCCCAGCTCTATCTCCAGCCTGGCTCTCCTCTTAACTCTAGATTAGTATGTCCACCTGGATGCCTGATACACATCTCTGACATAACATCTTGAAAGCTAAATATGTTTTGATCTTTCCTACTCAACATGCTCCATATTCAAACTTTACTATCTCAGTTATAACAATTCTATACTTCTAGTTTCTCAATCCAAAAACCTTGGAGTCATCTTTGATGTCTTTCTCTTGTACCCATGTCTAATCTCTAAGGAGATTCTGGTGGTTCTATCTTCAAAATATATACAGAATCTGAACACTTCTCCCACCTCCCTGCTACCACCCTGGTCCCTGTGCCATCTAGCCTGGATGTTTGTAGTGTATCGGGGGAACCCGCCCCCAATATTTCAACATAGGTTCTTTCCATTTTTCATAAGTGTTGGCCAGCTGAGAAATAAAAGGAAAGAGTACAAAGAGAGGAATTTTACAGCTGGGCCACTGGGACAAAGAGAGGAATTTTACAGCTAGGCCACTGGGGGTGACACCACATATGGGTAGGACTGTGATGCCCACCTGAGCTGCAAAACCAGCAAGTTTTTATTAAGGATTTTAAAAGGAGAAGGGGTGTATGAACAGGGAGTAGGTCACAAAGATTACATGCTTCAAAGTGCAAAAGGCAGAACAAAGATCACATGCTTCTGAGGATACAGGACAAGGACAAAATCAGAACTACTGATAAGGGTCTATGTTCAGCTGTGCACATATTATCTTTTTTTTTTTTTTTTTTTTTTTTTGAGACGGAGTCTCGCTCTGCCTCCCAGGCTGGAGTGCAGTGGCCGGATCTCAGCTCACTGCAAGCTCTGCCTCCCGGGTTTACGCCATTCTCCTGCCTCAGCCTCCCGAGTAGCTGGGACTACAGGCGCCCACCACCTCGCCCGGCTAGGTTTTTGTATTTTTTAGTAGAGACGGGGTTTCACTGTGTTAGCCAGGATGGTCTTGATCTCCTGACCTCGTGATCCGCCCATCTCGGCCTCCCAAAGTGCTGGGATTACAGGCTTGAGCCACCGCGCCCAGCCTGTGCACGTATTATCTTGATAAAAATCTTTTTTTTTTTTTTTTTTAACCAGTATATTTTATGTTTATTATTATTTAGGAAATATTTTTATATCTCAGTAAACTTTTTTTTTTTAGTTTATTTATTATTATTATACTTTAAGTTGTAGGGTACATGTGCACAATGTGCAGGTTTGTTACATATGTATACTTGTGCCATGTTGCTGTGCTGCACCCATCAACTCGTCATTTACATCAGGTATAACTCCCAATGCAATCCCTCCCCCCTCCCCCCTCCCCGATAAAAATCTTAAACAACAGAAAACAGGGTTCAAGAGCAGAGAACCGGTCTGACCACAAATTTACCAGGGCGGAGTTTTTTCCCCACCCCAATAAGCCTGAGGGTACTGCAGGAGACCAGGGCATATTTGAGTCCTTATCTCAACTGCATAAAACAGATACTCCAGAGCGGCCGTTTATAGACCTCCCCCCAGTAATGCATTCCTTCCCCAGGGTATTAATTATTAATATTCCTTACTAGGAAAACAATTTAGCAATATCTTCCCTATTTGCATATCCGTTTATAGGCTCTCTGCAAGAAGAAAAGTATGGCTCTATTTTGCCCAACCCGGCAGGCAGTCAGACCTTATGGTTGTCTTCCCTTGTTCCCTGAAAATCACTGTTACTCTGTTCTTTTCAAGGTGCACTGGTTTCATATTGTTCAAACATACATGTTTTGCAATCAATTTATACAGTTAACACAATTATCACAATGGTCCTGAGGTGATATACATCCTTAGCTTACAAAGATAACAAGATTAAGAGATTAAAGTGAGACAGGCATAAGAAATTATAAAAGTATTAATTTGGGAACGATAAATGTCCATATTAAAATGAAATGTTTACAATTTATGTTCCTCTGCCACGGCTCCAGTCGGATCCTCCGTTTGGGGTCCCTGACTTCCCACAGCAGTAGTGGACTCTATCTGGACTCCCATCTTCACACCCCTATAGACAATTCCCAATGTGGTGGCCATAGCGATCTGTTAAGGCACGAATCAAATCCTGCCGTTCTTATGATCTAAACCACGCAAAGCTCTGCATTTCACTTAGCATAAACCAAAGTGCGAATATTCAGCAAGCTTACACAAAATCTGACCCCTGATCTCTCTCTGATTTCATTTCTTAGTATTCACCGCCTTGTTTACTTCTCCCAGTCTCCTCCACCACTCCACCGCTCTATAACTGCTTGCTGAACTCTCTCACATCCTGCAAGTCTTTGCTAAAAAGTACCTTCTCGACCAGCATGGTGGCTCACACCTATAAACCTAACATTTTGGGAGGCCAAAGCAAGCGGATCACAAGGCAAAGAGATCGAGACCATCCTGACCAACATGGTGAAACCCCGTCTGTACTAAAAATACACAAATTAGCCAGGCATGGTGGCATGCGCCTATAGTCCCAGCTACTCGGGAGGCTGAGGCAGGAGAATCACTTGAACCTGGGAGGCAGAGGTTGCAGTGAGTCGAGATTGTGCCACTGTACTCCAGCCCAGTGACAGAGCACAACTCTGTCTCAAAAACAAAGCAAAAAAACAAAACAAAAAAAAAGGGAGTGCCTTCTGGGTGAGGCAACTTTTTAAATGACCCTATTGTAAGTTGCATTCCCACTTCATTCTTGATCCTCCATATCCCACAGCCCCTGTTTTTTTTTGTTTTTTTTTTTGTTTGTTTTTGAGACGGGGTCTCACTCAGACACCCAGACTGGAGTGCAGTGGCGCAATCGTGGCTCACTGCAGCCTTCACCCAGGCTCAAGTGATTCTCCCCCCTCAACCTCCTGAGTAGCTGGGACAACAGTCATGTGCCACCACACCTGGCTAACTTTTTTGTATTTTTCATAGAGATGGGCTTTCACCATGTTGCCCAAGCCCCTATCCTACTTTTATCCATAGCAATTAATCATCTTTTACATAATATATACTATAATTCACTTATTCATTTATATTTATTGCCCATCTCCCTTCTTGAGGATGTAACCTCCATGAAGACAGCATGTTCATACATTTTGCTTTCTGGTGTATCTCCAGTGCCCAGAAGAGTAGATGAAGCAACGTAGGCACTGGATAAATATTGCTGAATAAATGAATGTTAGAGGGGAGCATACGTGTGCCATGGCTCTTCCAGGTTCTAAGTAGCAAAGAAGACAATCCGCTAGTCCTGTGCTATAATAATTTTCAAACCTTACACCATGTAAAGTTTTAGTCAACAGAAATCTGAACAATCAAGTTACATTATTTTAGTTTTACAGGGGAAAAATGATACCTACTTCCTAATCCCTGGCCAGTGATCATTTCCCAATTCAAAGGAATAGATTGCTCCTCCGGCAGCCACTGGAGCTTGGCGCTCTTCCCAGTCTAGCACTTGGAGTGCCGGGCTGGGCTCTCTCCAGGGTGCTGCAAAAAGCTGAATCTAGGTTGTCCTGGTTGGTGAAATCTAATGGAGCCCATCCGTGATCACAGTTGACAACAGGAAACCACTGTGCTGGTGTCCCCAGTGCTTCCCTCTAACAAAGTGAAGCTGATCATAGTTAGTTGTCTTTTTTTTTTTTTTTTTTTTTTTTTTTTTTTTTTTTTTTGAGATGGAGTCTCACTCTGTCGCCCAGGTTGGAGTGCACTGGCGCGATCTTGGCTCACTGCAACCTCTACTTCCTGGGTTCGAGTGATTCTCCCGCCTCTGCCTCCCGAGTAGCCTGGATTACAGGCGCCTGCCACCACTCCTGGCTAACTTTTTGTATTTTTAGTAGAGACGGGGTTTCACCACGTTGGCCAGGCTCGTCTCAAACTCCTGACCTCAAGTGATTCTCCTGCCTCGGCCTCCCAAAGTGCTGGAATTACACGCGTGAGCCACGGCGCCCGGCCCTAGTTGGGTTTTAAGTTGTGAGTTGGCCTAATTTCTTTCTCATCCTCCCTTTTTAATCTCATTCCTTATTTTTTAAAATTCACTTTTTATTTTAGAAAAGTTTTAGGCTGGGTGTGGTGGCTCATACCTATAATCCCAGCACTTTGGGAGGGTGAGGAAGGAGGATTGCTTGAGCCCAGGAGTTCGAGACTAGCCCTGGCAACATAATGAGACTCTACAAAAAACAAAAAGTAAAAAAATCAGCTGGGTGCAGTGGTGCACACCTGTAGTCCCAGCTACTCGGGAGGCTGAGGTGGGAGGATCACCAGAGTCCAAGAGTTCTAGGGCTGCAGTGAACTCTGAATGCGCCACTGTCCTCCAGCCTTGGCAATAGAGCAAGACCCTGTCTCAAAAACAAAAATAAAAATGGAAGTGTTAGATTTATAGGAAAATTGGGAAGATAGTACAGAGAGCTTCCGTATACCCTGCCTCCTATACCCTAATTTCCCCTATTATTAACATTTTCCATTAGTATTTGTATTAGTTTGCTAGGTCTGCCAAATAAAGTGCCACAGACTGGGTGGCTTAAACAACAAATTTATTTTCTCACAGTTCTGGAGGCTAGAAGTCCAAGATCAAGGTGTCAGCAGGGTTGTTTCTTTAGAGGCCTTTCTTGTTTCGACTTGTAGATGGCTTCCTTTTCCCCGCATCTTCACGTGGCCTTCTCTCTGTGTGTCTGTGTCCTAACCTCCTTATGAGCACACCTGTCATATTGACTAAGGCCCACCTGTATGTCCTTGTTTTACCTTAATTACCTTTTTTTTTTTTTTTTTTTTGAGATAGAGTTGCGCTCTAGTTGCCTAGGCTGGGATGCCATGGTGTGATCTCCATTCACTGCAACCTCTGCCTCCCAGGTTCAAGCAATTTTCCTGCCTCAGTGTCCCAACTAGCTGGGATTACAGGCGCCACTACCACGCCTGGCTAATTTTCGTATTTTTAGTAGAGACGGGGTTTCGCCATGTTGGCCAGGCTGGTCTTCAACTCCTGACCTCAGGTGATCCACCTGCCTCGGCCTCCCAAAGTGCTGGAATTATAGACATGAGCCACTGTGCCTGGCCTCTTAATTAGCTTTTCTGAAAGCCCTATCTCCAAATACAGTCCCATTGTCAGGCACTGGTGATTAAGACTTAGACATATGGATTTGGATTGGGGGCAAACAATTCAGTCCATAACAGTATTTGTTCTCTATTTTTAACCTCTGAACTGGATTCTACCTTTCCACCCTATCCAGATTCCTTTCTTCTTCAAGAACAAGAATGAGTCGGGGCTTTCGAGTCAGAAGTTCCAATCTCAGCCAGGAGCGGTGGCTCATGCCTGTAATCCTAGCACTTTAAGAGGCTGAGGTGGGCGGATCACTTGAGCCTAGGCATTTGATACCAACCTGGGTGAACCTAGCAAGACCCTGTCTCTACAAAAACTAAAAAAGTTAGCTGGGCATTGTGGCACATCCCTGTAGTCCCAGCTACTCAGGAGGCTGAGGTGGAAGGATCACTGGAGCCCAGGAGGTTGAGACTGCAGTGAGCTATGATTGTGCCACTGCACTCAAACCTGGGTGACAGAGTGAGACCCTGTCTCAGAATAATAATAATAATAATAATAATAATAATAATAATAATAATAAAAGTTTAAATCTCAGTTTCCCTACTTTGTAATTGACTGACTTCAAGCAAATAATCTTGTCTATAAATCCATAAAGAGTGCTAAGCCATCACTGAAATGCATTAGGGAAAAGCTTGTACCAGGTAACTCAGGTCTCTATATAAGACCCCTTAAAAAATCTGAAAATGGAAATTAGTTCCCATTAGTAGGCTGTGCCTTGTAGTAGAAAGAGAAATGAAGAACCTTCCTCACTAACATGAACCCTTCCTTCCCACACTCCCAGAAAAAGGTTAAACACATGTTGAAAGAACCTAGGCTTAAAGGGGAGACAGATTATTAGAGTGTCCTGCCATTTATATTTCCTGAATAGTACCTGCCTCTTCAGGGACCAGAGGTAATGAAGGGTGCTCCTTTCTCTGTCTATTGCCACCTCCTCTGAGATCATTGTGTTATTAAACTTTACTATGCAGCTTACTTAGAAATTGCTTAATCGTGCTGGGCACGGTGGCTCACGCCTGTAATCCTAGCACTTCGGGAGGTCAAGGCAGGCAGATCACGAGGTCAGGAGATGGAGACCATCCTGGCTAACACGGTGAAGCCCCATCTCTACTGAAAGTACAAAACAATTAGCTGGGCATGGTGGCAAGTGCCTGTAGTTCCAGCTACTCGGGAGGCTGAGGCAGGAGAATGGTGTGAACCCGGGAGGCAGAGCTTGCAGTGAGCCAAGATCGCAGCACTGCACTCCAGCCTGGGTGACAGAGTGAGACTCCGTCTCAAAAAAAAGAAAGAAAAAAAAAAAGAAAAAGAAATTGCTTAATCGCTGCCTTATGACACTTCACACTATGATCTGACACTTATTATTAAGTTCTTTTTAGGTGTACTTTGTAATCTTTTACATGTACTGTGTAAGTGGATCTTGCCCCCCCTTCACTTCAAGTTCATGGAGGACAGGACCTCCATCTCTTATTTTCAAGGTTTCCAATGATGTACCTGATACATTTGTTGCTAGGATGAGAACAGTATATCATTGAGAATATTAAATTAAGTTTTGAAATTTGTTATTGCTTTGATACAGGGTAAAATCCAGGACAAGGAATATATCATTGAAGGATTTGAAAACATGCCAGCTGCATTTATGGGAATGCTGAAAGGAGATAATTTGGGGAAAACAATAGTGAAAGTATGAAAAAAAGGACACATGGAATCTGGAGGCCATTTAAATGATTACTTAATTTGTTTTTCACCATTTAGCAAAAATGTATACTACCTTAAATGTCTAAGAAACAGTACTTGTAATGAGTTTGATCTACTTAATAAAATACATTTAAGTCGTATGTAATTAGTGATGGAGGATGGAAGTCTCACAGTCAACAACAACCAGTCACCTCACTGTTCACTACAGCTTCTTCTGAGTTGTGTTAGAAACTAATGGCTTTGAAGTGTGAAAGTTTTGCAAACACTGCATGTTTTCATTCATAGGTGGGAGCTGAATGATGAGAACACATGGACACAGGGAGGCGAACAACACACACTGGGGCCTGTGGAAGCATAGGTGGGGGAGGGAGAGCATCAGGATAAATAGCTAATGCGTGCGGGTGTTAATACCTAGGTGATGGGTTGATAGGTGCAGCAAACCACCATGGCACACGTTTACCTATGTAACAAGCCTGCACGTCCCACACAATTATCCCAGAACTTAAAATAAAATAAAATAAAATTTTAAAACAGTTAGCCGGGCATGGTGGCTCATGCCTGTAATTCCAGCACTTTGGGAGGCTGAGGTGGGCGGATCACGAGGTCAGGAGTTCAAGACCAGCCTGACCAACATGGTGAAACACCATCTCTACTAAAAATACAAAAATTAGCTGGGCGTGGTGGCACACGCCTGTAATCCCAGCCTCTTGGGAGGCTGAGAAAGGAGACTCACTTGAACCTGCGAGGCGGAAGCTACAGTGAGCCAAGAGTACATTACTTTACTGCAGCCTGGACAACAGAGTGAGACTCCATCTCGAAAAAAAAAAAAAAAGTTGACTGCTTCTGTGACCTTAGACTTCTGATTTTTCATCTTTAAAGTGAGAATAATAACATCTGTTTCATATACATGTTATACATTTATTTAAAACACCACCATAGGCTGGGCACGTTGGCTCACACCTGTAATCCCAGCACTTTTGGAGGCGGAGGCTGATGAATCACCCAAGGTCAGGAGTTCAAGACCAGCCTGGCCAACATGGCGAGACCCTGTCTCTACTAAAAATACAAAAATTAGCTGGGCATGGTAACAGGTGCCTGTAATCCCAGCTACTCAGGAGGCTGAGGCAGGAGAATCGCTTGAACCCAGGAGACAGAGATTGCGGTGAGCCGATATCGTGCCATTGCACTCCAGCCTGGGCAACAAGAGCAAAACTCTGTCTCAGAAACAAAACAAAACAAAACAAAACAAAAAACACCAGCGTAATGCCTGGCATATATTACGTAAGTGTTAGCTACCTCCCTGCCGATATCAATGATTTTGAAGTCTTAAGATTACCACCCCTATTGCTTGTGATCATGCCAGAAGAAATAATCATTGCAGGTGTACAGGGGTCTTACAGCCAGTCCGTACTGGTCCTCTACAGATGAGTCTAATTATACAACAGATCAAAGAAGGAATCTGTCATTCACAAGAGCTGCACAAAAGATAACACATGGGAATGTCTATACATCTACAAAAATGTGCACGATTTATATGAAGAAAAATTTAAAACATTATTGAGGGGCCAAGCATGGTGGCTCACACCTGTAATCTCAGCTGTTTGGGAGGCCAAGGTGAGAAGATCATTTGAGTCCAGGAATTTGAGACCAGACTGAGCAAGACCCTGTATCTGCAAAAAATTTTAAAATTAGCTGGGCGTGGTGGTGTGTGCCTCTAGTCCCAGCTACTTGGGAGGCTGAGGCAGGAGCATCACTTGAGACCAGGAGTCCGAGGTTGCAGTGAGCTGTGACTGTACCGCTGCACTCCAGCGTGGGCAGCAGAGTAAGACCCTGTGTTCAAAAAAAATTAAAAACGAAACAACAACGAAAGCAACACTACTGATGAACATGAAAGAAGACTTGAACATATGGAAAGTACCATGCTCTTGGACAGGGAGAGTCAATATCTTTTTTTTTTTTTTTTTTTTTGAGATGGAGTCTCACTCTGTCGCCCAGGCTGGAGTGCAGTGGTGCGATCTCCACTCACTGCAACCTCTGCCACCCAGATTCAAGCAATTCTCCTGCCTCAGCCTCCTGAGTAGCTGGGATTACAGGCATGAGCCACCACGCCTGGCTAATTTTTTGTATTTTTAGTAGAGACGGGATTTCACCATGTTGGTCAGGCTGGTCTCGAACTCCTGACCTTGTGATCTGCCCACCTCAGCTTCCCAAAGTGCTTGCATTACAGGTGTGAGCCACTGCACACGGTCCTTTTTTTTTTTTTTTTTTTTTTGAGACGGTCTCTCTCTCTCTGTCTCCCAGGCTGAAGTGCAGTGGCACGACCTCCGCTCACTGCCACCTCTGCCTCCTAGGTTCAAGTGATTCTCCTGCCTCAGCCTCCCAAGTAGCTGGGATTACAGGCACCTACCATCACGCCCAGCTAATTTTTTTATTTTTTATTTTTTTTATTTTTTGAGATGAAATCTCGCTCTGTCACCCAGGCTGGAGTGCAGTGGCCCGATCTCAGCTCACTGCAACCTCCGCCTCCCAGGTTCACACCATTCTCCTGCCTCAGCCTCCAGAGTAGATGGGACTACAGGCACCCGCCACCATGGCCAGCTAATTTTTTGTATTTTTAGTAGAGACAGGGTTTCACCATGTTAGCCAGGATGGTCTTGATCTCCTGACTTCGTGACCCACCTGCCTCGGCCTCCCAAAATGCTGGGACTGCAGGCGTGAGCCACCGCTCCCAGCCTAATTTTTGTATTTTTAGTAGTGATGGGGTTTTGCCATGTTGGCCAGGCTGATCTCGACCTCCTGACCTCAGGTGATCCACCCACCTTGGCCTCCCAAAGTGCTGGGATGAGGCACTTTGGGAGGCATGAGCCACCGCGCCTGGCCAGAAGATTCAATATCAGTCAGGAAGATGTCAATTCTATTGATCAATTCTGCCATCATAGAGATAAGGGGTTAAATAAATTATAGTACAATGAAGCGGGGAAAAGAGTGTCTGTACAAAAACTCTGGAAAGATGTAATAAACTTCTAATATGGTTTGTCTTCAAGGAAGATAACTGAGGAATGCCTGAAGGACAGGGATAAGAGAAAAAAATCTCTGCCCATGTCCTTTTTTCTTATCAAACTATTCAATCGTAAAGACATTAGATGGAGCCAAGAAGGTGACTATCTGCTGGGGTTTAGGGTGGGAGAGCCTCTGTGGCCCAGAGCAGAGCAAAGAGGTCATGCACCGAGGCTGGCTGCTTGGCACAGGGAGTCATAGCCCAACACTGTGTGTGTGTGTTGTATGTGTGTATGTGTTATATATGTGTGTGTGTTGTATATGTGTGTATGAGTGTGTGTGTGGACACTGGTGAGCAGGAAGGAGGAGGGGTTGGACAGTGTGTTGTGGCCTGATGAGGGGAGTTGGAGCCTAAGCAAAATGAACATGGCTCGAGTCATAGCGGGGCTTCCCAGATGGTGTATCAGAGCCCAAGAACAGTGAAGTCATCAGTGTGGGTAGGGGAAGGAGAGCAGGGCCTGATTGAGGGTGTCAGAGTCCAAGTAGGGTGAGAAGGGCATTGGAATCGCAGGGCTGCCTGGTGTGAGGAGTCAAAGTCCACACAGAGTATGGAAGGCATCGCTCCTGGAGGCAGCTCAGCATGGAGTGTAAGGGCCCAGAATAAGGAAGGTGTGCATGTGAAGGGGTGGCCTGGTGTGGAGTATGTGACCCCTAGCAGCAGTAGGAAGGCATTACTTGGGAGTGAGTGACCTGGTATGGGCGGTTGGATCCCAAGGAGGCTGAGGAGGTGCTGATGCATGGATAGCTTGGCACGGAGGGCAGAGCCTGAGGGGAGCTTCTACCTGGCAGCATGGCCCAGCATGAGTGGACAGAGCTTTGGCAAGGAAAGACTAACCACATGGAGAGGCAAGAGTAGGGGCTGGGAGCTGCAGGATGTCAGAGCTTGAGAGGAATGGAGGAGCATCTGCAGGAGAGGGGGTAGTGGTGGCGACAGAAGATGGTTACATACAGAAGGTTTGATCAAACAAGTAAATTAAAGATAAGGGAAGCCAGAGTTTCTCACTGTCAGAGAAGGGAGTTACAAACATGGGAAGAACCTTGTGGCGTTAGATTGGAATTGAAGGTATTGGTATGAACTCATGAATTTCAATGTATATGAGACAAAAAAATAGATGTGTATGTATATATCATATGTACATAGACACACATATAAATGAAAGTGTGTGTACATATACATATATATATAACTCTGCCCACTAAGAGGGCCTGAAAGTAGTGACACTCCAATAGCAATGAGCATACCTAAATTCTAGATTGTGGCTTTTATGTTATTCGCTACTAAAAGGAACCAGAAATGGCTTGTTCTGGGGCTGGGGTAGGGAAGATACAAGATGAACTTGCAACATTTTCAGTTTTCTTTTTTTAAGAGGTGTCTTGCTATGTTGTCCAGGCTGGCTTCAAACTCCCAGGGTACAGTGATCCTCCTGCCTCAACCTCCCAGTTGACTGAGACAACAGGAATGTGCCACCATGCCCAGCCTGGAGCATCTTATACCATAAATCAAAGAATGCTCAAAGAATAATGAGGTCATGTCAAAAGAACACAAGCAGTTTGAAAGGGCTCCCACTAGACAAATCATGGAAAATTTGAGCTCCATGTAGACAATGATAATTACAGATTATATACCATTGAATTAGAAAGGGAAACCATGAGTCTGTACTGAGATAAATACCTGAATACGCTGAAAGCTTGATGAGGAATGGAGCGCTTCCACAGTTTTTGTTTTTGTTTTTTCCGAGACGGAGTCTTTCTCTGTCACTCAGGCTGGCGTGCCGTGGTGCAATCTCGGCTCACTGCAAACTTTGCCTCCTGGTTTCAAGCAATTCTCCTGCCTCAGCCTTCTGAATAGCTGGGACTACAGAGGCGCACCACCATACCTGGCTCATTTTGGTATTTTTAGTAGAGACAGAGTTTCACTATGTTGGCCAGGTTGGCCTTGAACTCCTGACCCAGTGATCCGCCTGCCTCGGCCTCCCAAAGTGCTATGATTACAAGCCACCACTCCCAGCCCTACTTTCATAGTTTTAAATTACTTCTCCAGAGAATACTTTTTAATTACCAAGAGTAAAGGAGAAGTTTAAAGTGAAGAAGCCTACCACTACTTAATCAAGTGGTCAAGGTTAACGTCATCAATAATGAGACAAATCAGCTGGGCGCGGTGTCGCACACCTGTAATTCCAGCACTTTGGGAGGCCAAGGCGGGTAGATCACTTGAGGCCAGGAGTTCAAGACCAGCCTGTCCAACACAGTGAAACCCCATCTCTACTAAAATACAAAAATTAGCAGGGCATGGTGGCACAAGCCTATAATCCCAGCCACTCAACATGAGAATCACTTGAACCCGGGAGGCAGAGGTTGCAGAGAGCTGAGATCACGCCATTGCACTCCAGCCTGAGAGACAGAGTAAGACTCTGTCTCCAAAAAAAAAAAAAAAAAAAAAAAAGATATTGAATCTTCCTGTCCAAGAGCATGGTACCTTTCCATATGTTCGTCTTTTTTTTATTGGAGACAGAGTCTTGCTCTGTCACCCAGGCTGCAGTGCAGTGGCGCCATCTCAGCTCACTGCAACTTCTGCCTCCTGGGTTCAAGCAATTCTCCCGCCTCAGCCTCCCAAGCAGCTGGGATTACAGGTGCATGCCACCATGCCCAGCTAATTTTTGGATTTTGAGTAGAGATGTGGTTTCACCTCATTAGCCAGGATGGTCTTGATTTCCTGACCTCATGATCCACCCACCTCAGCCTCCCAAAGTGCTTGCATTACAGGTGCGAGCCACAGTGCCCGGCCTCTTTTTTTTTTTTTCCTTTTTTTGAGATGGAGTCTCGCGCTGTCTCCCAGGTTGGAGTGCAGTGGCACAATCTTGGCTCACTATAACCTCTGCCTCCCAGGTTCAAGCAATTCTCTTGCCACAGCCTCCCGAGTTGCTGGAACTACAGGCATGCACCATCAGGCCCAGCTAATTTTTGTATTTTTTAAAGTAGAGACGGGGTTTCACCATGTTGGCCAGGCTGGTCTCGATCTATTGACCTTGTGATCTGCCCGCCCAGGCTTCCCAAAGTGCTGGGATTACAGGCATGAGCCACTGCGCCCGGCCTCAAGGGTTCTTTTGTGTCCATCAGTAATATTGTTTTTGTTGTTGTTTTGTTTGTTTCTTTTTTTTTTTTTTTTTTTTAAGAGACAAGGTATCAATCACAGCTCACTGCAACCTCAGACTCCTGGTCTCAAGTGATCCTCCTGCCTCAGCCTCCCAAGTAGATGAAACTACAGGCACATACCACCCCTAGCTAATTTTTAATTTTTTTGCAGATATGGCTTCTTGCCCATATCTGCGGGTTCTTGCTTGTATTTGCAAAAGACAGAGCAAGACTCTGTCTCCAAAGAAGAATAATAATAATGAGACAAATCAAATTTGCATGGCACCTGATAGAATGCTAATGATCCTGGTTTGTTCTAGCTGTAGTTGTCAGGGGTAAAAATTTCCTCTGGAGGATTTTGTCGTGTTTCTTCTGTTGTTCAGTAGCCCTGTAGATGTGGTTTCCCCTGTTGTACAGGAGCCCTATAGATGCAGTGTTGGCAGAGGAGGTGTTCTCTATGATAAGGTCTCAGCCTTTCAGTGGGCCATGTCCCTGTGTGGTGACCTTTACAAGGGCTTCTCTGTCACTCCCCACCTTTATGTGGTACAGGAAGACCCAAGAAGGCTGCCATTGGGTATTTCCCTTCTCCTAGGTTGGTTAGGCTCTAGTAAAATAGTTTCTCTTGAGGGAAAGCCTTAATAAAAAGTGCAGGCTGGGTGCAGTGGCTCACGACTGTAATTCCAGCACTTGGGGAGGCCGAGGTGGGAAGGTCATCTGAGGTGGGAAGGTCATCCGAGGTCAGGAGTTCAAGACCAGCCTGGCCAACATGGTGAAACCCCATCTCTACAAAAATACAAAATTTAACTGGGCATGATGTCAGGTGCTTGTAATCCCAGCTACTTGGGAGGCTGAGGCAGGAGAATCACTTGAACCTGGGAGGGGGAGATGCAGTGAGCCGAGAATGAGCCATTGCATTCCAGCCTGGATGACAGAGTGAGATGCCATGTAAAATAATAAATAAATAGGCCGGGTGCGGTGGCTCACGCCTGTAATTCCAGCACTTTGGGAGGCTGTGGCAGGCAGATCATGAGGTCAAGAAAGCGAGACAATCTCTTTAGTAGAGACGTGGTCGCCAGGCTGGAGTACAATGGTGCAATCTCAGCTCACTGCAACCTCCACCTCCTGGGTTCAAGTGATTCTCCTGCCTCAGCCTCCCGAGTAGCTGGGACTACAGGCATGTGCCACCATGCCCGGCTAATTTTGTATTTTTAGTAGAGACAGAGTTTCATTATGTTGGCTAGGCTGGTCTTGAACTCCTGACCTCAGGTGATCCGCCTGCCTCGTCCTCCCAGAAAGTGCTGGGATTACAGGTGTGAGCTACCATGCCCGCCTGGTTCCTGTGGAATTTTGCTCTTGGGTTTTTATTCCAGTAAGTTGTAATTCTCCGTATCTTCCTGCCTGTCTCCCCACTTTATGCCCTCAGTTCTCTGCTGGATCTAGAAAAAGTTGTTGATGTTTCAGTTAATTTGACATTTTTCTTGTTGTTAGGGTGGGGTGACAATGACCAAGCACCTTTCATGCTGAACAGAAACTGGAAGTTGAGCATAGTTATATACATATACACACACACACACACACACACATACATATGCATATACATACATATATATATGAGACAGGTCTCACTCTGTCACCAAGGCTGGAGTGCAGTGGTGCCATCACAACTCACTGCAACCCTTGAACTCCTGGGGTCAAGCGATCCTCCCACCTCAGCCTCCCAAGTAGCTGGGAGTACAGGCGCACACCACCATGCTCAGTCAATTTTTTTATTTTTAGTTGAGACAAGGTCTCACTCTGTTGCCCAGGCTGGTTTTGAACTCCTAGGCTCAAGCCATCCTCCTGCTTCAGCCTTCCAAAGCATTGGGATCCACAGTCATGAGTCACTGAGACTGGCGACAGCATATATTTTTAATTTTGGTAATATTTGTCTTTATTTGATGGATAGTGCTTTCTGTTTCTCAGCAAAAGAATCTTTGCCTATCTCAAGGTAATGAAATTTTTCTCACAAATTTTATTCTGTACGTTTTACAGGTTTAGTTCTTGTTTCTTTTCTTTTCTTTTTCTATTTTTTTCTTTTTGAGATGGAGTCTCACTCTATTGTCCAGGCTGGAGTGCAGTGGCACGATCTCGGCTCTCTGCAACCTCCACCTCCCGGACTTAAGTGATTCTCCTGCCTCAGTCTCCCGAGATTACAGGCACTTGCCACTATACCTGCTAATTTTTGTATTTTTGTAGAGACGGGTTTTGCCATGTTGGCCAAGCTGGTCCCAAACTCTTGACCTCAGGTGATTTGCCTGCCTCAGCCTCCCAAAGTGCTGGCATTACAGGTGTGAGCCATCGTGCGAGGCCTTCATTCAGTTGATTTCTTACTACATCTTTCCTCTGCTTCCCAGGTTCAAGCAGTTCTCCTGCCTCAGCCTCAGGTACAGCTTTAGTTGTTATGTTAGATCTGTGATGAAGCAGGGAGTGGGATTGGAATTGACTGCAAATGAGCAAGAGAGAATTTTCTGGGGTGATCCCAGTGTTCTGTTGGAATGGGAATTATGTAAGGGTAGATATTTGTCAAAACTCATAACACGGTACTTTTAAAATGTGTGTATCGGCCGGGCGCGGTGGCTCAAGCCTGTAATCCCAGCACTTTGGGAGGCCGAGACGGGCGGATCACGAGGTCAGGAGATCGAGACCATCCTGGCGAACACGGTGAAACTCCGTCTCTACTAAAAATACAAAAAATTAGCCGGGCGAGGTGGCGGGTGCCTGTAGTCCCAGCTACTCGGGAGGCTGAGGCAGGAGAATGGCGTAAACCCGGGAGGCGGAGCTTGCAGTGAGCTGAGATCCGGCCACTGCACTCCAGCCTGGGAGACAGCGAGACTCCGTCTCAAAAAAAAAAAAAAAAAAAAAAAAAAAAAAAAAAAAAAAAAAAAAAAAAAAAATGTGTGTATCTTCTGAGGTAAATCAATAAAGTTGATTTATGAATATATATATATATGTGTCCTGTAAAAGACAGGCACTTGCTTGCCACCAAACTGCTGTGGACTCCTGGCTTAGTCAAAGGGAGAAAGAAGTACAATAAACAGCCAAAGTAAGGCCAAAGTCTGGAGGACCCACAGCCACAAGGTACAAGGTACTTTGTGAGAAAGCCTTCCAAGCAGGCAGTAATATGCTTTTCCAACTTGAAAGGAGGCAAGACATACACAGATCTTCATGGCCCTCCTACTCCCTTCTACATCTCTTTCTGGAATTTATTTTGGTCCCAATAATAAGATAGGTACCCATCTTTACTTACTCCCAACAATGATCAATCTTTTCTTCATTGATGTGAAATACATCTTTAATAGGCATTGATATGGTTTGGCTTGTGTCCCCACCCAAATCTCATCTTGAATTGTAGCTCCCATAATCATGAGAGGGACCCTGTGAAAGGTAATTGAATCATGGGGGTGGGTTTTTCCCGTGCTGTTCTAGTGACAGTGAATAATTCTCACAAGATCCAATAGTTTTATAAAGGGCAGTTCCCCTGCACACTCTCTTGCTTGCTGCCATGTAAGACATGCCTTTGCTCCTCCTTCATCTTCCACCATGATTGTGAGACTTCTCCAGCATTGTGGAACTGTGAGTCCATTAAACCTGTTTTTCTTTTTTCTTAAGACCGAGTTCCACTCTTGTTGCTCAGGCTGGATCGCAATGGCATGATCTCGGCTCACTGCAACCTCCGCCCCTTGGGTTCAAGTGATTCTCCTGCTTCAGCCTCCCAAGTAGCTCGGATTACAGGCATGCACCACCATGCCCAGCTAACTATATTTTTAGTAGAGACAGGGTTTCACCAGGTTAGTCAGGCTGATCTCTAACTCCTGCCCTCAGGTGATCTGCCCACCTCAGCCTCCCAAAGTGCTGAGATTACGGGCATGAGCCACCACACCCAGCCAACCTCTTTTTCTTTATAAATTACCCAGTCTCAGGTATGTCTTTATTAGCAGCCTGAGAATTGACTAATACATGTTTTCTATGTATAGATACTTAGTTCCATAGCTAGACTCACTTGTTAAAATGATCTTTCTGTTTTCTTCTTTTGCCACTAATGTTAACAGGATTGTTCATATTACATTTTTTAATTAGTTACTGTTGGAGTTTTGGAAAGCTTTTAAGTACACCTGACTCTCAATCTATGCACAATTAATTTATGAATTTTTGTAATAAAATACTAAAGAAAACAGTGCTTTTTTTTTTTTTTTTTTTTTTTGAGACAAAGTCTCACTCTGTCACCCAGGCTAGTGGCATGATCTTGAGTCACTGCAACATCTGCCTCCTGGGTTCAAGTGATTCTCCTACCTCAGCCTCCTGAGTAGCTGGGATTACAGGCGTATGCCACCATGTCTGGCTAATTTTTGTATTTTTAGTAGAAACGAGGTCTCACCATGTTGGCCAAGCTGGTATCAAACTCCTGACCGCAAATGATTCGCCCACCTTTGCCTCCCAAAGTACTGGGATTATAGGCATGAGCCACTGCGCCCAGCCAGAAAACAGTGCTCTTTCTAATACAGTATTCCAGATGAAGTCATTTAAAACACTTCACACAATGTTTTAGCCTGATGCTTACAGCATACTTTAGAACTGCTGCCAGGTAGCTAATTGAACTTTTTATTATACAACTCACTGCCAGAAAAAAAAAATTATTTCTGCCAGCATGTCATAGACTATTGCTTCAGGCATTTTGAGTCTATGTTTTGTGCATGTCCCAGGTATTTAATTTTTTTTTCAGTGAAATCTTGATAGTAAGGTGACAGTCAACATCCCATAAATGCTCCAAGATGAAGAACCAGGCAGGATATCACCATTGACAACATATTATTAGCCAAATTTAAAAAGTTAAACAAGATCTATAGGATTACCAACTTCTGGTAAAAACTCTGTCCTGTTCTCTGGAAAATCACCCAAAATGACAAAGAGCATAAGAAACTGGAATACAAACTCCATTTTAAGGCAAATCTATAGGCACCAGCAAGGTGGCTGTAATAAAAAAGATAGACAATAATGATTAATGGCAGAAGTGAAAAATTGTTTTTGTTTTTTTTACCTGATTTACTCACACATTACTGATGGGAATGTAAAATAGTACACTCACTTTGCAAAGCAGTTTGGCAGCTCCTCAAAAATGTTAAGCTAAAGTTACCATATGGACCAGCAATTTCACTCATAGGTATACACCCACGAGAACCAACAATATACATCCACACAAAAACGTTTATGTAAATGTCCATAGCACCATTATCCATAACAGCCAAAAGAAGGAACAACCCGTATGTCCATCAAACGAACAAAATGTGATCTATTCATACAATAGAATGTTATTCCATCCTAGTCTAAGCCAAGAAGACTTAAGTACTGATACCTGCTATGATGTTAATAGACCTTGAAAATATTGTCAAAATATTCCCTGAACCGTAGACTACCACATGCTGGATGAAACATTTTTCTTCTGGCAATGAGTTACTTCATTAAAAGTTCAGTTAGCTAAGTGAAAGAAGCCAGACATAAAAGGCCACATATTGTATTTACATGAAATGTCCAGAACAGGCAAATTTATAGAGATAAAAAGTAGATTAGTGCTTTTCCGAGACTGGAGGGAGGCTAGTGATGGCTAATAGGTATGAAGTTTCTATTTTGGGGTGGTGAAATTGTTCTTGAATTATTGAGTGGTGATGGTTGTACAGCTTTGCAACTATACTAAAAACCATTGAATTGTATACTTTGAAGAGGTGAATTGTATGGTATCTGAATTATATCTCAGTAAAGCTGTTAAAAAAAAAAAGGGATATATGTAACCCTAAACAATAACATATAAAGACACTGATAAGGTTTGCCTCTGTGTCACCACCCAAATCTGATGTTAAATTGTAATCCCCAGTGTTGGGGAGGGACCTGGTGGGAGGTGATTGGATCATGGTGGCGGATTTCCCTCTTGCTGTTCTCATGATAGTGATTTCTCATGAGATCTGGTTGTTTAAAAGTGTGTAGCACTTCCCCTTTTGTGCTGTCTCCTTCTACGACGTGAAGATATGCTTGCTTCCTCTTCACTCTTCTGCCATGATTGTAAGCTTCCTGAGGCCTCCCCAGCCATGCCTCCTGTACAGTCTGTGGAACTATAAGTCAATTAAACATCTTTCAGTTATAAATTACCAAGTCTCAGGTGGTTCCTTAAAACAGTGTGGGAATAGGCTAATATAGAAGACTGGTGAGGCATTGCTATAAAGATGCCTGGAAATGTAGAAGCAACTTTGGAACTGGGTAATGGGCAGAGGTTGGAACAATTTGGAGGGTTCAGAAGGAGACAAGAAGATGAGGGAAAGTTTGGAATGTCTTAAAGACTTGTTGAATGGTTGTTAACAAAATGCTGATAGTAATATAAAGTCCATGCTAAGGAAGTCTCAGAGGGAGATGAGAAACTTATTGGGAATTGGAGTAAAGGTCACTTGCTATGCTGTAGCAGAGACTGGCGGCATTGTGCTCTGCTTTAGGGGTCTGTAGAACTTTGAACTTGAGAGAGATGATTTAGGGTACATGGCAGAAGAAATTTCTAAGCAGCAAAGTATTCAGGACATGGCCTGGCTGCTTCTAATGCTCATATGCATTCGAATGCCTATATGCATTCAAAAGAGATGGTCTGAAATTGGAACTTATATTTAAAAAGAAAGCAGAGCAGAGAAGTTTGGAAAATGTACAGCCTGGCCATGTGGTAGAAAAGAAAAACCCATTTTCTGGGGAGGAATTCAAGAAGGCTGCAGAAATTTGCATGAGGAGCCAAATGTTAATAGCCAAGACAATGGGGAAAATGCTTCCAGGGCATTTAAGAGATCTTTGCGGCAGCCCTTTCAAAAGCCTGGAGGCCTAGGAGACAAAAACGGTTTCACAGGCCAGGCCCAGGGCCGCACTGCTCTGTGCAGCATCAGGACATGGAACCATGCATTGTGGCCGCTCCAGCTCCAGGCATGGCTAACACAGGCGAAGGTATAGCTTGGACCATTGCTTCAGAGGACAGAAGCCCTAAACCTTGGCAACTTCCATGTGGTGCTGGGCCTGTAGGTGCACAGAAGACAAGAATTGAGGTTTGGGAGCCTCTGCCTAGATTTCAGAGAACGTATGGAAATGCCTGGATGTCCAGGCAGAAGTCTGCTGCAGGAGCACAGCCTTTGTGGAAAACCTCTACTAGGGTGGTGCAGAGAGATAATGTGGGGATGAAGCCCACACACAGTGGAGCCAAGAGAAGATGGCCACCATCCTCCATACCCCAGAATGGTAGATTCACCAACAACTTGCGCCATGTACCTGGAAAAGTCACAAGCACTCAACAACAGCCCTTGAGAGCAGCCATGGGAGCTGTACCCTGCAGAGTAACAGGGGTGGAGGTGCCCAAGACCTTGGAAGCCCACCCCTTGCATCAGCATGCCCTGGATGTGAGACATGGAGTCAAACATTATTATGGAGCTGTAAGATTTAATGACTGCCCCGCTGGGTTTTGGACTTGCATGGGGCCTGTAGCCCCCTTGTCTTGGTCAATCTCTCCCCCTTGGAATGGGAGCATCTACCTAATGTCTGTACCCCTGTTCTATCTTGGAAGTAACGAACTTGTTTTTGACTTGTGATTTTACAGGCTCATAGGCAGAAGCAGAAGGGACTTGCCTTGTATCAGAAGAGACTTTGGACTTGGACTTTTGAGTTAATGCTAGAATGAGTTAAGACTTTAAGGGACTGTTGGGAAGGCATGATTGGCTTTGAAATGTGAGAAAGTACATGAGATTTGGGAGGGGCCGGGGTGGAATGATATAGTTTGGCTCTGTGTCCCCACCCAAATCTGCTGTTGAACTATAATCCACAATGTTGGGAGAGGGACCTGGTGGGAGGTGATGGGATCATGGTGGCAGATTTCCCTCCTGTTGTTCTCACGATAGTGAGTTCTCATGAGATCTGGCTGTTTAAAAGTGTGTAGTACTTCCCCCTTTTTGCTCTCCCCTGCCACCATGTGAAGATGTGCTTACTTCCCCTTTGCCCTTCTGCCATAAATTTCCTGAGGCCTCCCAGCCATGCTTCCTGTATAGCCTGCAGAACTGTGAGTCAATTAAGCCTCTTTTCTTCATAAATTACCCAGTCTCAGGTAGTTCTTTATAGCAGTGTGAGAACAGAATACACATATTGTTTAGAGGAAAAATTTTATTAACAGAGCACAGTAGAATACAGCACAACTGCCTTCTGATGGGGTACTAATGGAATCTGGAAAGATTTAGGAGGTAGAGGCATCAGGTTTTCTGGAAGTAGGGAGGAAATCAGAGGCTAAAAAGTTTGAAAATGTGCATAGAACAGTTTGAGCTCAAGTTGCCACTCTTACCTTATTTTGCCAGGTGATTATCAATTCATCACAATTGCCACAGGAAATGAGAGGCATTATCTTTTACCAAATAGAACTTGATAGGCTATTAACTTGGGTACCCTGGGCCTGGAGGAGTATAGAAATAAGATAGAAGACTAAAAACACGATACTAAGTGGAAGTCTGAATAAAAGGGGATGAACTCCAACTCCTATCCCACCATGCAGTGTGCCTCTGCCTGCTCTCCAGTAATGGTAGCCAGGCTTATATCCCCCATGCTGACTGGGACATCCTTCTCTGGGGAAATTATAGAGCAGCCTCTGGAGAAATTACACTTCTCAAAGAAAAATTAACAGACACTGACATTTAGGGTCCCAAAGGCAAAAAGTACGTGACACTCAAAGTTTCTAACTCAAAGACTCTGGATGTTAGTTGTAAACCCTGAGCAGATTAGACTTCAGATTGTCTTCCTTGGGTAAAATACAGTGGTCTCCCCTTATTCAAAGTTTCACTTTCTGTGGTTTCAGTTACCCTCAATCAATCTTGGCCCCAAAATATTAAATAGAAAATTCCAGAAATAAACAATTCATAAGTTTTACATTGTGTATTCTGAGTAGCTCGATGAAACCTCTTGCCATCCTGCTCCATGCCTCCTAGGGCACAAATTATCCCTTTGTCCAGCATATCCATATCATCTACACTACCTGCCTGTTAGTCACTTAGTAGCCTTCTCGGTTATCAGACTGACAAAACATACTACATACAGGGTTTGGTACTATCTGAGGTTGCAGACATCCATTCGGGGTCTTGGACCATATCCCCCATGGATAAGGGGGATACTGTATGCATTATGTGTGGGAAGAGATTGGTGACCAAAAGGAAAGACTGTGGTAGAAATAATCTATGTGCTCACCACAACGAGGGAAAAGCTGTATTTCAAGTCTCTCTTTAAGTTAGGTTAGGGTTATATGACTGATCGCTGGGCAACAGAAGAGTAGAAGTGACTTCTAAGACAGAGGTTCACAAACTTTCTTAGTTACAGCGTCCGTAGTACCAGGGCCATCTTTCCACAATGCTCCCAGGCAAACAAACAAAAAAACCCGTTAACTACCAATTCCATTTGCTCAGTAGTTAGTTCCAAATAACATAATAGTAGTAGTTTGTGATGTCAATAGTTGTAGTTGTGATAATCTCAAGATTTTAAAATATCTTGGGAAGCCTGTGTGAGATCTCTACAGTGGCATGGGAAACCTTGGCACCTAGTTTGAAACCCGTGATTCTCAGCTGTTTCTAGGCTAGTGCTTAAAAACACTGCACAATGCTCCAGTTTTTCCTTTCCCTGCCTCAGGGACACTGAAAATCATGTGCTCCACACACCATGGCTACAAACTATGGGAAAGCAACAAAACACTGGAAAGACCCCAGGAGAATAAACTTTCATTCAGTTAAGCTACTCCGACTTGTTGGGTTCTCTGAGGCTAGGACTGCTTACTGTAACTCAATACGGTAGTCACTTGAGGCTAGTGAGAAATGGAAATGCACACAGTGCCACATTTCACAATTTTAAAAACAGAAGCAGAGTCAAATACGTTTCCACTGAATGTATCTTTATTTTGATAGAACTACAATTCACTTTAACCACTGCATTGCATAGGACACTGTTGTACTATAATGCTTGTACAGGAACGTGCATTATCACTAGTGTTACACGTAAACACGTCACCAATCTAGACAGTATTAACAGATTGAGTTCAGATGATTTTTTTTTCTATGCACGGATGTAATATCACAATGTGTTTACTTGGATATTTTATGCAGATAGCACAAGATAGAGTATACCTATGCAAACAGCACAAGTTACAGTGATACCTATGTAAATCGAAATCCTAAAATGAGATACTTAACATTTTCATTATAATTATTTTCTAGATTAAAAAATAGGAAAAAATATTTAAATTTTAAACAAAGGCATATTACTGAGGCAGAATTCAGTGCAGATACAGAAGCTGGTACTACAACTGGCATAGTCAAGACGACTAGAAGACAGTATAGTGCACATTTAATGATGAATGGCAATTGCAAGTTACTGCAGCAGAGCAAAATGGAAAAGCTGTCTGTTGTATTCAGAAGTGTAAAGATATATAGTAGATAATACTTAATATTTAAGACATGTAATTTTTAGCAACCATTTAGTGTTTAGGTCAAAAAAAATACACAAAATTAGTCATATGAACTGAGTTAAATTTCTAATGAAACAATTTAAACAGCTTTTAAAAGGATCTGAGTTTGTAAACCTGACAAGCTATAAAATAGCTTCTTACACATGCATATACAAAGAAGAACCTTAGATGGAGAGATGAAGAAATTATCACTTTATCGTATTTAGAAAATTATGAGGAAAAGACCTTAAAAGACATTCACAAAAACTGAAAATCTCAATGAAACCATTAAACAATTTTGCTCTTGGATATACATGAACAAAATATATTTTTGCTTATAGAATATATTTTTAATAAAGACCAATTAATTTAAAATTTGAAAAATTTCAAGTATTTTTCTTTAGCCTTAGATGAACTGTTTGATATAAGACCCTGCCCAAAGAAAACTCTGGGCATATTCTGTCTCAAAGAACCTCCAAATTCACAATGTCGATTCATGTACAGGCAATGAAATGTGAATTCATTGCCTAAAGGCTCAAACTCATGGCAGATATTTCTGACAATCTTCCATCTGTCAAAGAATTTCAGTTAGAGACAGAAAAGTTAGTTTCTATCACGAGGATGGGACTCCAGCTATGTTAAGTCAATGGAATTTTAAAGCAAGAGGGTAAGTTTTCCCTCATTGCTTTATTCTATTGCATAATACACATTGAAAATATTTGTGTTCAGTTTTCTGAAGCAGACTCCAAGAAACGAGTCATGGATACAGGTGTTATAATTCTTCAGTACATACGCACAAAAGCTATAGAATGTTGACAGTTTATGAAACTTCTGGGGAAAAAAAAAAGTAACCAATGATCTTATTTACTTACCAATATTACTTGGATGACTTACAAAAGAATTTTATAAGGATTTCCTGTACTAGAAAATCCAATTTGAGATTTCCTTGAAACAAAAGAAATGCTTACCAAATATTCAATCAAAGACAAAAAGCACAGTGATTCACATTTTCTCCCTAATATCACGCTGCATATGAACAAGCTAAATTTGAAGCTCCTAAAACTGGAAAAACTTGTGACCTGGCTAGACAGGTAAAAGAATTTATTTACAATAGAAACATTTCATAATACAAATAAAACAGAATAACTCACATATTTTTCAAATGAGTCAATATGCAGAAAATTTTAAATGTAATAAATGGCTGCAATAAGCAAAATCTGAAGAACGGTATGTTGTACTGATAAACTGTTTTGTTTCCATTTATACAATGCCTCATCAAATTTGATGCTAATAAACTGAATTGATACTGAATTTGCTTAAAAACAGTTTTGAAAGTGATATACGTTTGCCTAGATATTAAATGAATTTTTCTAATAAAAGATGTTTTATTAATGTGGATGCAAATATAAAAAAAAAAATGGGGCTGTGTGCAGTGGCTCAGACCTGTAATCCCGGCACTTTGGGAGGCCGAGACAGGCAGACTGCCTGAGCTTAGGAGTTGGAAAACAGCCTGGGCAACATGGTGAAACCTCATCTCTACTAAAATAAAAAAAATTAGCCAGGCGTGGCAGCATGCACCTGTAATCTCAGCTACTGGGGAGGCTGAGGCAGGAGAATCGCTGGAACCCAGGAGGCAGAGGCTGCAGTGAGCCGAGATCGCGCCACTGCACTCCAGCCTGGGCGACAAAGTGAGACTCCATCTCGGAAAAAAAAAAAAAAAAAAAATGGATACTTGATTCAGTTATTGGAATTAAGCATATTTAGAACAACAAAATATGTTTAGAAGAACTATGTGAATCTACTTATCAACTCTGTTTTATAAATCTAAATGTGAGTTAAGTATTACAAATGAAAATTTTGTGTGTAGATTAAGACGTGCTGTGACACATTACATACCAGATTTCAAAAATAGTGCAAAAAATAATATAAAATGTCTCAATAATTTTTTACATTGATTACATGATGAAAAAATATTATGGATATACTGGGTGAAGTGAAATACATTTTTAATTTTACCTGTTTTATTTTCTAAAAGTGGCTACTACAAAATTTGAAATTACGTATGTGGCTCCCATTATATTACTGCTGGATGGTGCTGAAGTACCTAAAACACCTTCCAATCAGCTTGTAGAGCCCTGCTCTTAAATATAAATAGTCAAAGATCACCAGAGGCTTCAGGAAAGCCTCCAATGTGAGAGACAGAAAACAGGTAAAAACAACTCAAAGGAAACAGCGATAATGCAGGGAGCAGAATAACACAGAAACACACTATAATTAACATGCTCAGAGAAAAAATACTTCACCTATGAAACAAAACCAATTAGAAAAAAGGAACAGAGAATCACATAATGCACTTGGAAATAAAAATATGACAGCAGAGATAAAACATTCACAACATTTAATAGTAGAGCTGGAAGATAAAGTTGAAGAAATCTTCAAGAAAGTAGGAAAAATCAAAGACATGGAGAGAGTGGCCCAGGAATCCGCCTCTCCACCTAGATAATAATCACATCGGCAGAAAGTTCCTAAAGTGATTATTTTGGGAGCACATTGAGTCCATCTGAACACCTGTAGCTTCTAGGGGAAATCCTGACTGGTAAATTGCAGTTAACATTGGTGGATTTCACCCTTCAGTGAAGTAACAGCTACCCATCCCCCACCCACGCCATGGAAGGCAGCTGTGGAGATACAATCCCACATTTCTGGTTCAGCTTGCTGCCGCCAGGGTGGACAATAAAAGCCACTTCCTCCAAATATCAGGGTTCTGATTGCAGATATCTACTTCTGATCACAGAGGAAGAGCAGACACAGAAGCAAGTTACCATTCTCCCAACCCCCAACTGGCTAAAGTGGCTTCCAGGAGAAAAAAGGGATGACACCTGTTTTTCTGGACATTCAAAAAACTGTGTATCTAGGAGAATTTAGAAAGCCATTGCCCCTGCCCTGGGGAAAACACAGGCTCTGAAAAGAACTGAGAAAACTTTAGGCATTCAACACAGGCTGATCCCTAGCACAGAGACAGTCTATGACAATAAAACAAAAATGAAAACAAAAAACACAATACACACACACACACAAATAAAACAAAAAAACCCTGGAGGAAAAGGAATAATCTGATTTCCAGAGGTGCCACATTATAAGATTCAAATGTCTGGCTGTCAACAAAAACAATCACAATGCATACAAAGAAACAAGGAAGTATGGACTATTCAAAGGCACAAAATAAACCAACAAAAAATGGACACGAGGAAGACCAAACATTGACTTGCTAGACAGACTTTAAACCAACTGCCTTAAAGATGCTCAAAGAGCTAAGTGAAAGTTCTGACTGTGTTGACAGATCAGAAGAGAAAATGAAGAAGACTGAAGCTTCAAAGCAGAAAAATGAAGGGAATATGTATCATTCACCATTAACTTAGAAGGCAAGGGTCCACTTTACAAAAGAACCACAAACATTTAGAAAATCAATGCAGAACACTGCGGCCACCACCACCACCACCACCACCACCACCACCACCACCCCAGAAGAGCTACAGGTAGGTTTAGCAAAGCTTGTAGATGATCAGACCTGCTCTGATAATCTAAAAGGGAGAGAGACCTAAGAACTCCAACCTGGAAGAACCTCTCTACATCAGACTTCATAAAAAAGACTCCAAGAGAGGTATCTCACCAATTTCTCAGGGTGAAAAACACTTTGCTTGCAAGTCGCAACTTACTGAGCACCAAAGGATTCATTCAGCAGAGGAAACTCACATGTGTTCTGGCTTGAGAGAAGTTTTCTCAGTTCAGACCTCTATAGGCACTAACATTTCCACACAAGGGAGAAACCCTAGTATGTGCTACATTTTATGAAAAGCATTTTGACGGTGTGCTTTTCAGAATCGCAAGGTATTTCTCCCCAATGATCAAGAAATTCCATATCTGATAAAACTATTCTGAGGTGAAAACAAGAGCAAAACAAAATTAAATATTTATTCATATACTCACACACAGAGAGAACCTCCAGTGACTCTCTATTGCACTAATAAAGCAATAAACCACTCTACAGAACTGGAAAGGTCTTTGTGGTGCAGGTTCTGAACTATGGCAACAAGCACTGCAACTGACTCCTACCCTCACCCCCCAGAGACACCAAGACAAGTTATAATCAAGCTGTTGAAATCCAAAGAGAAAAGGAGAATCTCAAAAGTGGCAAGAGATAAGCAAATCATCACATAAAAGGGATCCTCAGTGAGACTGCTGATTGCTCATCAGAAACCTTGAAAGCTAGAAGGCCGTGGTGTCCTTAAACTCAGCGCAGAAAGAAAAAACAAAACAAAACAAAACTGTCAACTGAGAATTCTATATCTAGCAAAACTGTCCTTCAAACAAGAATTTATCAATAAAAGGAAATTACCTTAACATAATAAAGGTCAAATATGAAAAAACCACAGCTAACATCATATGGAATGATACAAAATTGAAAGCATCTCAGGAAAAGGCACAGATGTCTGCTAGTGCTGCTTCTATTCAACACAGTAATGGAAGTCCTAGCCAGAGCAATTGGCAAGTTAAAGTCATTCAAATTGGGAAGAAGGAAAAATTATCTATTTGCAGATGCCATAATCTTATTTAAAAATCCCAAAAATTTCACAAGAAACTGTTATGACTAATAAACAAATTCAGCAAAGTTGCAAGATACAAAATCAACACTCGAAACTCAGTTATGCTTTACTAACAAAGACCCATTTACAACAGCATCAAAAACAATAAAATACTCAAGAATAAACTTGACCAAGGAGGCAAAAGTCTTGTACAATGACAACTATAACACATTGCTGAAAAAATTAAAGATGGCACAAATACATGGAAAGATACCTTGGGTTTACAGACTGTAATGTTTCATATTAATATGTCCACATTACCCAACAGATCTACAAATTCAATGCAAGCCCAATCTCCATGCCATTTTCCACAAAAACCAAAAAACCATCCTAAAATTCATTTGAAATCTTAAGGACCCCTGAATAGCCAAAACAATCTGGGAAAGAACAAAGCTGGAGGCCTCACACTTCCTCATTTCAAAAACATACTACAGGAAAACAGTGTAATCCTGATTACAAAACATTACTGGAGTAATCAAAATAGCGTGGTACTGGCATAAAGACAAACATACATACCAAAGGAACAGAGTAGACAGTCAGAAATAAACATGCATGTATATGGTCAAATGATCTTTGACGAGAGTGCAAAGAATGCATGATACAGAAAGGATAGTCTCTTCAACAGATGGGGCTGGGAAAACTGGATATTCGCATGCAAAAGAATGAAGATGGGCCCTTCACCATACATAAAAATCAAAATGGTTAAAAGACTTAAACATAAGACCTGAAACTACAAAACTCCTAGCACAGGAGAAAAGCTTCATGACATTGGATTTGGCAATGGTTTCTCAGGCATGACAACGAAAGCACAGGGAATGAAAGAAAAAATAGAAAAATCAAACTTCACCAAAATTAAAACCTTTTTTCAAAGGGCATTAAGAATAGAATGAAAAGGCAACTCACATAGAATGGAAGAAAGTATTTGCAAATCATTTACCCGAAAAGTTCTTTATTTATTCTGGATATACAAAGAACTTCTACACCTAAACAACAATGGCAACAAAAACAATTAAAAAATGGGCAAAGGACTTCAATCAACATTTGTCCAAAGAGATACAAATGGTCAATAAGCACATAAAAAGACAGTCAACATCACTAATCACTAGGGAAATGCAGAACAAAACCAGAATAAGATACCACTTCAAACCCATTAGGATGTTTGTTATAAAAAAGAAATAGAAAATAAGTGTTAGCAAGGGCGGGAATATTGAAAAAACCCTTGCACATAGCTGGTGGGAATTTAGAATAGTGTAGTTTCATTTCCTCAGGAAGTTAAACATAGAATCATCATAAGATAAAGCAACTCCATTTCTAGGTGTATACTTAAAAGAACAGAAAGCACCACTGATTATAGCAATGTTATTCTTGATAGCCAAAATGGTGGAAACCACCTAAATGTCCACTGGCAGATAAAAGGATAAACAAAATGTGGTATACAAGTACAATGGAATATTATTCACCCTTAAAAAGGAATTAAATGGAATATTATTCAGCCTTAAAAAGGAATTAAATTCTGATACGTGTTACGACACAGCAGAACCTTGAAAACATAATGCTAAGTGGAATAAGCCACACACAAAAGGGCAAATACTGTATGATTCCATTCATGCCAAGTAATTAGAACAAATTTGTATAGATAGGAAGTAGAACAGTGGTTACCAGGAGCCTGAGGAGGAGAAAATGGGGCATTATTGTTTAAGGAGTACAGAGTTTCAGTTTGGGATGATGAAAAAGTTCTGGAGATGGACAGTGGTGATGACTGCAAAAAATGTGAACCTATCTAAATGCTACTGAGTTGTATAACCAAAAAGTGTTTAAATGGTTAATTTTATGCTATATATATTTTACTACATTAAAAAGTAATTCTAAAATAAATAAAGTTAATTTATCGACAAAAACCTTGCCTTGTCTTGTGATATGAAAAAAAATTTATACAAGCTCATTAAGAGGAAACATTATTTAAAGCAAGGACTTCATTTTAAAGTAAAATGTGTCACAGTGCTCTTAATAAAAGCAATCCTATAAGGAATCAAAAGACATTTAAAGCCTTTTGATAATGTGACTTAATCCAAAAGTGATTTTAAATATTTGGGTGATGGGCCAGAGTGAATGTCCTGCAGGCAATTATACAGACTTAGCTACTGAAATCAAAACTTTGATAAATTATTATCCAACAGAGTTTGAGGCAGCCCTCTGTAGCTAGTACATGGTATTTAGAAAGTTCATATTGGATAAAGGACTTATATCCAGAATAAAAAGGATTACAACACAATATCAGCAACTCCATTTTTAAATGAACAAAAAATCTGGCAATAAAACACTTCACTAAGATACATGAACGGCTGAAGAGCACATAAAAGATGCTTTGACATTATTCGTCATCTGGAAAATCAGAGTTAAAACCACAAACGAATATTTCAAACACTAGAATGGGTATAATTTTTAAAAAACAGACAATGACTGGCAAGATTGTAGAGAAATGGGAACCCTCACACGTTACTAGTCAGAATGTAAAGTAATGTGGTCACTTGGGAAAACAATTTGGCAGTTTCCTAACAAAGTTAAACAAAAATTTACCATATCACATAGCAACTCCCCTCAGGCATCTGCCTAAGAAAAATGAAAACATGTCCACACAAAGGCTTGCACACTAATGTTCAAAACACTTGCATACCAATGTTCAAAGCAGCATTATTCCTAACAGGCAAAAACTGGAAAAACCTCAAATGTTCTTCAACTAGTGAATGTACAAAGGATCCACATAATCTAATATTATTTATGATAAAAAGGAATAAAGTACTAGTATCTTACAATATGGATGAACTTAAAACACATTAATGAAAAAATATGGAAAGATCACATATAACATAAAATGTACAGAAAAAGACAACTCTAGAGACACAAAGTAGACTGAGTAGTGGGTGCCTGGGATTAGAAGTTGGAAGGGAGATTAACTGTAAACTGGAATAAGGGATCTTACTGGGATGATGTTCTAAAAAATGGATTATGGTAATGGTTACACAACTCAGCAAATTTACTAAAATTCACTGAATTGTACACTTGATATGGTTTTAATGATATGTAATTTGTACCTCAGTAAATTCATTTAAAACAATGTTTATACTCTAGATTCCCAATGGATACTGGGATAAAACATTGCTATGAATGTTAGGGAGTCTAAGAGTAATCATCCTGGAACAAGTCTTTTCTGAAGTCTTTTGCATGTTTCTTCAACTCTTTCTATAAATTATATTTTTCAGAAAACAAAACTTAAACCAAGTTTTTTGTCTTTTCAGAAAAAAACTTAAAACCATCATGAATGATTCTCATTATAAACATTCCTTTCGTGGCTAGCATGTGATTGGTTGGTCCGCTGAGCAGTAACTATGCAGACCAATTTATCACACGGCAATATTTAAACTGCAGGCTTGGGGTTGGGGAGGCACCAAAAACCTTCTCCCAGAGGTAGCATTTCACACCTACATACATTAGTCACAGTAAATGTTCCTGAGTCTAAGATCAGCATTAAGGATCGCTTTACTTCCATAAACCAAGAATTTTCTTGTTTAGCTCTCTTTCTATAGGAGCTGCCTACAATTTCAACTTTAGGAACTTATTTCTAGACCATTGTCCATGGGGTTTCTCCAGAACCCTATGACCTGAAGCCAAAACCTCACTCATTCAGGGCCTTAAGTTCCTTTTTCAGTTGGAAATTATTATTCAGACTCCACCAATGAAATTTATAAGGAATAATCCACCAATACCCGTATATTCCATTCTTCTGAGGTCTAATGTCACAAAAGAAAACTTAACTGAAAATTTTTTCTGTATCAATTCTACATTCATTCCCTGAACTTTACTTGCTATCAATGGGGTCTCTTTAGATTTTAGGGTATCTATTCTCAAAATGGTAGGGGTTATAACAGAACATTCCTACAGTGGGAAAGTCAGGTTACATACATGAGAGAACTAGCTAAGTCAGAAAGTAGATTCCCCATCAAAAGGTGGCAGCTGCTACCCAGGACCAGCTGAGTGCTTTACAGAAATATAAGCCCAGTGTTGTTAGCCCTTATAATTTTTTAAGACAAGCATTGTTTTTAGTATGAAATGCCCTAATTTTAGACAGCGGCAACAATGTACACACACACACACACACACACACACACACGCACACCCCAAGCAAATTGTTAGAACAGCTTTTAACTGTTGCCATATAGAATGCTTACACTCCAGTTGCAAAAATATGTACTTGCTACAGGCAACATTGTTTTAAAGCAGAATTTTTGCAAACCAAAATCCATCCAGAACAGCTCTGTTTTCAGCACACTTCCTTCGCCTCAGCCCCCATCTATTTTCCTAGGACTGTTACTCTCACGGCTGAGATGGCTCCCGTGCAAGCTCTCTGGCTTCTCAGTCCCCTTGGCCAATGCCAAAAGAAAAAGAGCTCCCTTGGCCAATTAAAATACTCCCTCAAGGAAAAGTTGTTTGAGTTTCACTGGCCCATTCCTAGTTACAGCATTTCAGGGATTCCTGCACAAAGTTTTCAACAACTATACTGCATTCTCACTAAGCTAGAAGTCCAGCATCCTGGGAACCAGGCTTGGTGGAGTGTACCCGTAATGTCAGCTACTCAGGAAACTGAGATGGAAGGATCACTTGAGCCCAGGAGTTCAAGACTAGCATGGGCAACATAGTGAGACACCATCCCAAAAAAGAAAAGCGGGAAAAAAAAAAAAAAAAAAGGAAGTCCAGCATCCTGAATAGTGCTATTTTTCACTAGAGAAACTTGAAAGTAATGACAAAAAAAAAAAAAAAAACTTATGTCCACAGCTTCAGAGATTATCAGGAATATCAAAAAACCAAAAACTAAAAAACCAAAAAAGACAAAAATCATTAGTCCCATCCCTTCATTCTGCTGGTGAAGAAAATAAAATTCTGAAAGGTCAAATGACTTGTCCAAGGTGTATACAGCAAGTTAGCTGGCAAACTGGGACAGAATCCGAGTTATCTGACTGCAGTCAAGTTCTCTTTCCATCACACTACATGGTAGTGGAAGAAATCAGAGGGAAATCCCCTGAAGAAAAGAGTTTTTCCAATTCGTTTGGCCTCAGAATCATTTTGCATTCTTCCCTTTCCAGTGACTTTACCAACTAATTACTGTTTACCAGCTGTTGCCATCCTTGAAAAGAAGAGGGATGGGTAAAAGAATATTTTTCCTAACTGCCAATTTATGAAAGTTGCAGCTACTGATCAATATTGTAAGTTTATATCCCAGGGTTTCAGTAACTGATAATTTGAATTAAATTCCCCCCATCTTAATGTAGTTCCAGGATTACTCTGCGGCATGAAATCCCCGATGTCTAATGAGGCCTGAATTACTTTTAAATGTCTTCTCACATTCGTTACATTCATATTCTCTCCTTCCGGTGTGAATTTTTAGGTGTTCTACAAGGATTGAGCTTCGACTAAAGGTTGCACCACAATAGTTACATTCATAGGGTTTCTCTCCTGTATGAATTCGGTGGTGCTCATTAAGAGATGAACTCTGACTGAAGGACTTCCCACATTCTTTACATTTATAAGGTTTTACACCAGTATGAATTCTCTGATGACGACTAAGCAGTGAATGAGTTGGGAAGGCTTTCTCACATTGGTTACATTTGTAGGGTTTTTCTCCTGAATGAAGTCTTTGATGATAAATCACAGATGTAAAATGGCTAAAAGTCATTCCGCAATCATTACACAAATACGGTTTTTCTCCAGTGTGAATTCTCTGATGCCGGGTAAGGCATGAATTCTGTCTAAAGGCTTTTCCACATTCGCCACATTTATAGGGTTTCTCTCCAGTATGAATTCTCTGATGTTTGGAAAGGGATGAGCTATGACTGAAGGATTTTCCACAATTGTTACATGTATAGGGTTTTTCTCCGGTATGAATTCGCTGATGTTGAATAAGAGATGAACTGTCACTGAAGGGTCTCCCACAGTCTTTACATTTATAAGGTTTTTCTCCAGTATGAATTCTCTGATGTTTAATGAGGTGAGCACTTAGGGTGAAACCTTTCCCACAATCATCACATTTGAAGGGTTTCTCTCCACTGTGAGTTCTATGATGTGGTGTGAGCGATGAACTATCACTAAAAGCTTTTCCACATTCATTACACATATAAGGTTTTTCTCCAGTGTGAATTCTCCGATGTTTGGTGAGTGAGGCGCTATAGCCAAAGGCTTTTCCACACTTACTACATTTATGAGTTTTTTCTCCAGTCTCATTTCCCTCATCTTTATTTAAGGCTGCTTCTTGACATGAATCTTTCCGACATTTCTCACACATAGGGATTTTTCTCCTAGAAAGAGTTGATCTTCTAATAAAGATTATCCCACACTTACTGCACTTTTGGGACCTATCCCCCAAATGAATCTTCTGACGTTTCTGATGTTCAGTAAGAGCTGAAGAATGACTTAAGACTTTCCCACCATCATTAGATTTCCGTGACTTTTCTCCAGTGGTTTTCTCCTTGCGGTTCAGAACGAGGTCTGAATGAAAACTGAAGGGTTTCTTGCTTTCATTATACCTCCGAGATTTCTTCCTCAAGTAGACTTTCAGATGTTTAATTAAGTCTGAAGTTTCTTTGAAATTATGTCCAAAGGGGCTTTTACCTGGGTCAAATTCCTCACCCCTATTGCCACTCCCAAGAGTTTTGTTTTGTGTGACTGTTCCTTTTGAATTTCCCTGATTACCGTGATCGTCCTCTGAGCTGCCACAATATTGCTGGAATTCTTCCATCAAGCCATAATCATCATCCCTGAGGCATCTTTCTATTATTTTATCTAAAGCCGATTCATCTAAAAGAAATAAGAAATAGAGTATTTCCTGTTTGCAAGAAAGGAAGCTGTTGTATTTGGGTCTGAAATAAGAATACATTAGTAACTACAAGGAATACAGTTTCGATGGTTCTCAAAAAGAGCTTTATAAAATAGAAAAGGAAAAGACAATATAGGGAAACAATGTAAACATATGGGTTAAGAAAAATATTGAGAAAGATGAAAAGTTTGTGCTTTACAGTTAGATACAAGTTTTCGCCCTAATTTTGAATTTTTATAAGAAGTTCAGGATGGGCGTGGTGGCTCACGCCTGTAATCTCAGCACTTTGGGAGGCCAAGGCAGGCAGATAATGAGGTCAGGAGATCAAGACCATCCTGACTAACATGGTGAAATCCCATCTCTACTAAAAATACAAAAAATTAGCCAGGTGTGATGGCATGAGCCTGTGGTCCCAGCTACTCGGGAGGCTGAGGTAAGAGAATTGCTTGAACCCAGGAGGTGGAGGTTGTAGGGAGCCAAGATTGTGGCACTGTACTCCAGCCTAGGCAACAGAGCAAGGCTCCATCTCAAAAAAAAGAAAAAAAAGGTTCAAACCTATTCTCCCTATATCGTAATTTTTCTCTTTCCAACAATGATAGCACAAACATTTGTCGAATATTTACCAAATGCCAGGTCCCGCACCAAGCACGATGTAATAAAAGTAAGTACAATATACTGCACTTAATCTTCACAACAACCCTACGGAGAAGCTTTTATTACCATCCCGGTTTTATGGATGTTGACAACTGGGAACATAAGAGTATTAAGTAGTCTGCCCAAGGTCACATATATAATACATGATAGAGCTAGATTTTTAACTTAATCTGAAACCAAAGCCCACGCTCTTGATCCCTATATCATATCACCTCTCCGCAAAGCAGACAAATAACACTACTTTGTTGAAAAGAGTAAACACATCATAGATATGCAGCACCACCAATATAGACTTTCAAAGATTACAAGTTGGCCCTATCAGCCTTACATATACACTAATCAGGCATCCATTTTAAGTCTCTCCTACACTGTTGCAGTTCCAGTACTATTCTTCTGACCTGCGTGCTTCCTACTACCTAGAATGCATTCCCACAGCACCCTCACTGTCACAAACATAAATTCGACAGGGCCTAGGGTTCAATTGCAACAATCTCCAGAGCTCTCTCCAATACCATACTCTCACTGATTATGCTATTCTCAGAATTTTTGAATTCACTAATTAACTACATCCTGGCTTTTTGCCATGAGGTCACATTGTCACTTTTATGAAACTACTTTTTCAACAGATAATTATAAAATACAAAGTTACTCAAAATCGTATTACCTAGAAGTTAACTAATGGTTAATACACAATTCTGTATATTTCCTTCGATGTTTCTATATAGTTTAAAACAGAAAAACTGTATAATTTGTATTGTTATTCTTTTCACTTTGTATTGTTACTCTTTTCATTTATGATTATTTCCCATTTTACTGCTAATTGTTTCTTTAAAAAAATTTTTTTTTTTATTTTTAGAGACAGGGTCTTACTCTGTTGCCTAGGCTGGAGTGCAGTGGCATGATCACTGCTCACTGCAGCCTCAACCTCCCCAGCTCAAGCAATCCTCCCATCTCAGCCTTCCAAGTAGGTAGAACCACAGGCAGGTGCCACCACATCTGGCTAATTTTTAAAAATTATCTGTAGAGATGGGGTCTCCCTGTGCTGATCAGGCTGGTCTTGAATAGCTGGCCTCAAGTGATTCTCCCACTATGGCCTCCCAAAGTGCTGGGATTACAGGTATGAGCCACTGCACCCAACTCGTTAATTCTTCATAAAGATAATTTTAATCAGTGACATGATAATCATCATATAGATATAATTGTTCATTCTCTCTTTTTTTTTTTGAGATGGAGTTTTGCTCTTGTTGCCCAGGCTGGATGCAATGTGCAATCTTGGCTCACTGCAATCTCTGCCTCCCGGGTTCAAGCCATTCTCCTGCCTCAGCCTCCCAAGTAGCTAGGATTACAGGCATGTACCACCACGCCCAGCTAATTTTGTGTTTTTAGTAGAGATGGGGTTTCTCCACGTTGGTCAGGCTGGTCTTGAATTCCTGACCTCAGGTGATCCACCCGCCTTGGCCTCCCAAAGTGCTGGTATTACAGGCATGAGCCACCATACCCAGTCTTATTCTCTTATTGAACCTTTATCAAATAATACTTCCTGAAAAACAGAGTCATGAAGGCAGAATTACTAAACCAAAGGGTAGAAACTAGGTTATACTGCTTTACATGACACATGAGGAGCAGAAGCCCCTGAGTACTATCTCTGGTCAAATATTCTTTAAATCTTTGCAAATTTAATTCATAATAAATAGTACTATTGCTTTAAATGTGCACTGTATTGCTAACCAGTGAGTTTGAACAATTTTTTCATGTTCACGAGCTATTTAAATTTTAAATTTTGTTGGTGATCCATTCAAGTTAGTCCATTTTCCTAACAGACTTAGTGTTCCTTATTGATTTGAATGAGGTTTTTTTTTTTTTTGAAATGGAGTCTCACTCTGTCACCCCAGCAAACTCTGCTCACTGCAACCTCCACCTCCCAGGTTCAAGCAATTCTCCTGTCTCAGCCTCCTGAATAGCTGAGACTACAGCTGCCCACCACCACACCTGGCTAATTTTTGCATTTTTTAGTAGAGACGGGGTTTTACCATGTTGGCCAAGCTGGTCTTTAACTCCTGACCTCAGGTGATCCACCTGCCTTGGCCTCCCAAAGTGCTGGGATTATAGGTGAGCCACGACACCTGGCTGAGGGTTTTTTTTTTTTTTTTTTTTAAATAAATTATGGCCATTGACTGCTGCATCTGTCAAAAACTGTCTTCTCTAGTGTGTCATAAATAACTTTTAAAACAAGCTGTATATCAACATGAGGCTTTTTTGTTTGATGTAAGATAATTGGGGAAGGAACATATATTTACACCAGTGCTGCTAGAACTACTCATAACACTTTTAGAATCCATTTTTTAAATTCCCCTCCAAAATGCTACTTAAATGTGATAAAGTAACTATTGTCCTTCATATATGTAATCACAGTTGACCCTTGAACAACATAAATTTGAACTGCAAGTATCCATTTACAGGTGGATTTTTGTTTTTCTAAGAGATGGGGTCTTGATCTGTCATCCAGGCTGGAGTACAGTGGCATGATTGTAGCTCACTGCAACCTCTAACTCCTGGGCTCAAGCAATCCTCCTACCTCGGCGCACACCACTGCGCCTGGCTGGTTTTTAAATTTTTTGTAGAAACAGGGTCTCACTATGCTGCCCAGGCTGGTCTCAAACTCCTGGCTTCAAGTGGTCTTCCCGTTTTGGCCTCCCAAAGTGTTGAGATTACAGGTAGGAGTCACCATGCCCAGCCTGTGGATTTTTTTCAATAAACATGTTAGAAAAATTTTTGGAGATCTGTGACAATTGGAAAAAACTTGCAGACAAACTGTGTAGCCTACACATGTCGGGGAAAAAAAAAAAAGTCATGAACTTTTAAGATATACAGATACTAATCTATTTTTGTCATTTATTGCTATAAAATGTACACAAATTATAAAGTTAAAATTTACCAAAACGTACACACACACTTACAGGCCATACTTGGTGTCATTCACAGTCTAGAGAAATGTAAGCAAATGTAAAGATACAGTATCAAATAATAACTGGGCCAGGCACAGTAGCTCACCCCCATAATCCCCACCACTTTGGGAGGCCAAGGAAGGCAGTTTGTTTCAGCTCAGGAGTTGGAGACTAGCCTGAGCAACATGACGAAACTCTGTCTCTACAGAAAATACCAACATTAGCTGAATATGGTGGCATGTGCCTGTAGTACCAGCTACTCAAGAAGCCGAGGTGAGACGATTGCTTGAGCCCAGGAGGTAGAGGCTATAGTGAGCTGTGATCATGCCACTGCACCCTAGCCTGGATGACGGAGCAAGACCCTGTCTCAAAATAATAATAATAATAACTGCATAAAACGAACTATAGTACATACTATACACTGTATTAATTTCATAGGCACCTCTTGTTGGTATTGCAATGAGCTCAAATGTCTGCCCTAAGTATCCACTCAAAATGCCAGGTAGGCCAGGTGCAGTGGCTCACGCCTGTAATTCCAACACTTTGGGAAGCCAAGGCAGGCAGATCACTTGAGGTCAGGAGCTTGAGACCAATGTGGTTAAGCTCCGTCTCTACCAAAAATACAAAATTTAGCTGGGTGTGGTGGTGCATACCTGTAATCACAGCTTCTTGGTAGGCTGAGGCAGAAGAATCGCTGGAACCCAAGAGGTGGAGGCTGCAGTGAGCTGACATCACATCACTGCACTCCAGCCTGGGTGACAGAGTGAGACTCTGTCTCCAAAAAAAAAAAAAAAAGCCATATCATACTAATCATCTCCATGTAAGCAGTTTACGTCTCCAGGAAATTGCCTATCACAGTAAAAATGGATCTCTTGCAGTTCTCTCTTATTTTTCATTGTCTTTAGTGCAATACTGTAAAACTTGAATAACATCATGGGACCCATACAAAGTGCTGCCAACAAGCACAGAATAGTCATGATAATTCAAGAAAAAGCTGAACCGCTTGATATGCACCATAGACTGAGGTCTGCAGCTACAATTGTCTGCCATTTCAGATAGACAACACAAACTTAGTGATCTGTACACACAGTACAGTGCTGTAAATGTATTTTCTCTTTTTGCCTTAATAGCATTTTTCTCTGGCTTAATAGAATATAGTATATAACAAACATATGTAATTCTGTTTATCAATAAGGCTTCAGGTCAACAGTAGGCTATTAGTAGTTAAGTTTTTGGAGAGCTAACGGTTATACATGGATTTTCAACTGTATGGGCGGAGGGGGTCAGTGCCCCTAATCCTCATGTTGTTCAAGGGTCAATTGTATACTGGAAGCAGCCAATAAGTTGACTACAATAAATGTTTGAGAAGATGGAATACAGCAAGATGGATTATTGCTTCTTTAAGATAAACCAAGGTATCAATACATGTAATAACTTATTTTTATTTTCATTTTGTTTTTTTGAGACGGGGTCTTGCTCTGTCGCCCAGGCTGGAGTGCTGTGGCGCGATCTTGGCTCAGTACAAGCTCTGCTTCCCAGGTTCAAGCGATTCTCCTGTCTCAGCCTCCCAAGTAGCTGGGATTACAGGCACCTGCCACCATGCCCAGCTAATTTTTTTTTTTTTTTTTTTTTGTATTTTTAGTAGAGACGGGGTTTCACCGTGTTAGCCAGGATGGTCTTGATCTCCTGACCTCGTGATCCGCCCACCTTGGCCTCCCAAAGTGCTGGGATTATAGGCAGGAGCTACTGCGCTCGGCCTATTTTTTTTTTTTTTTTAACGTAAATTTAATATATAAAAATCGTGGCCAGGCGTGGTGGCTCCTGCCTGTAATCTCAGTACTTAGGGAGGCCAAGGCGGTTGGATCACTTGAGATCAGGAGTGATCCACCTCCTTTCCATGCGGAAATGCCATCTCTACTAAAAAAAAATACAAAAAAAATTAGCTGGGCGTGGTGGCACGTGCCTATAGTCCCAGCTACTTGGGAGGCTAAGGCAGGAGAATTGCTTGAACTCAGGAGGCAGAGGTTGCAGTGAGTCAAGATTGCACCACTGCACTCCAGCCTGGGTAACTCTGTCTCAAAAAAAAAAAATAATAATAATATACATAAATTGTAAGATACAGGTAAGTATAAAGAAACCTAATCCTGGCCAGGCACGGTGGCTCACACCTGTAATCCTCGCACTCTGGGAGGCCGAGGTAGTTGGATTACGAGGTCAGGAGATCAAGACCATCCTGGCCAACATGGTAAAACCCCACCTCTACTAAAAATACAAAAAAATTAGCTGGGCGTGGTGGCACGTGCCTGTAGTCCCAGCTACTTGGCAGGCTGAGGCAAAAGAATCACTTGAACGTGGGAGGTGGAGGTTGCAGTGAGCCGAGACTGTGCCACTGCACTCCATCCTGACGACAGAGCAAGACTCCATCTCAAGAAAACAAAACAAAACAAAACCTAATTCTTCAAAGATAACCAGTGCTAACATGAATGTTTTCCAGATATTAAAAATCCATATATTCTATGTATTCAGGCATGTGTTATTCCCTTTAGCAAAAATTGAATTATTATACATGCTGTCCACTGGGTGAATTCCTACTTACCCTTCAAGATTCAACTCAAATGCGAATTAAAACCTTGCTCCTACATATGCCCACAGCTCCTTATACATGTGCTTGATATAATATGCATCACAGTGTTAACACTCTTGTTTCCATATGTCCTCTAGTGTCCATAAATATGCACCGCTCACAACTCCTCCTGTGGAGATATTACCTGACAACCTCTACTGCTGCTCCATGAATTCAACACTGCATCCATATCAGTTCCTACAAGCGGCTCCCGGTCAATGATGGAGTACAGGGATACCTACAGAGGCCCATTTCTTTGAGACACAGGACTCCTTTGATAGGTAACTATGGTAAGGACTCTTGTTTGGCCTTGCCTAAACATTTTTAGAACTGCACTTCAGCCGGGCGCGGTGGCTCATGCCTGTAATCTCAGCACTTTGGGAGGCCGAGCAGGCGGATCAAGAGGTCAGGAGTTCGAGACCAGCCTGGCCAACATGGTGAAATCCCATCTCTACTAAAAATACAAAAAATTAGCCGGGCTTGGGCCGGGCGCGGTGGCTCAAGCCTGTAATCCCAGCACTTTGGGAGGCCGAGATGGGCGGATCACGAGGTCAGGAGATCGAAACCATCCTGGCTAACCCGGTGAAACCCCGTCTCTACTAAAAAATACAAAAAACTAGCCGGGTGTGGTGGCGGGCGCCTGTAGTCCCAGCTACTCGGGAGGCTGAGGCAGGAGAATGGCGAGAACCCGGGAGGCGGAGCTTGCAGTGAGCTGAGATCAGGCCACTGCACTACAGCCTGGGCGACAGAGCGAGACTCCATCTCAAAAAAAAAAAAAAAAAAAAAAAATTAGCCGGGCTTGTTGGTGGGCGCCTGTAATCCCAGCTACTCGGGAGGCTGAGGCAGGAGAATCACTTGAACCCGGGAGGCGGAGGTTGCAGTGAGTTGAGATAGTGCTATAGCACTCTAGCTCGGGAGACAGTGCGAGACTGACTCAAAACAATAAAAATAAAAATAAAAAAAGATAGAACGACACTTTAGTCTAAGACTTTTCCTACCCAATCTGCCCTACTTCCTGTTCTCATTCACAGGTTAGACCAGCATTATGCTCTGATAGCACTCCCGGCTTCTTCTAGTTCCCTCCTCATTTTCCTTCACTGAATCTTTCTCTAGTAAAGATCTTACATGGCTAATCATGTCCTGGCATCTATTCAGAGGACCCAAACCAAGTCTCCCCCATTAAAATGAACATTTCAGGAAGGCAAGGGCTCTATTCTAATCATCTTCGTATTCTAGTATCTAGGCAGCCCAACATTTCAAAGAGTCTTCTCAACAGACTTGCTAAACAACTGTTTTCATTTCGTTGTGTATTTTTCACCAACTCACCTGGTCGGGAGCCTTTTGAGACTTCTTCCAGCAGCCATGGCAATTCAACCCACTTTAGCTGGGAAATCAACTCTAATTTTGAAACTGGAAAGTCTGTTCATAGAGAAAAGAACAGAAAATTGCTGTTTTGCATAGAATAAAGATATCCCGGCATTCATATACAGCCTCCGGTTCTCCAGGGAAGATAAAAAATGCTACCAAAATACACAGACATAAATACTGGAACTTGCGACAAAAATGGGAAAAGGTATTCCACTGATGAAATCAAAATGATGCTTCACATTTCCAATTCAATGAAGCAAAGACCTTTTCTAGAAGATACACTGCAGAAAAGCACATTTTCAGAACTGGTTTTTTAGATTAGTCCTATCAGTCTCTGGGTCCCCAGCCAAAACAAAGTACTTCACATAGCACTTACCTTTCAATAAAAGGGGACAAAAAGAAACCCAAGGCTAAACACTAGGTAATGAAGAAAAGGTGTCTTTACCCAGAAATTCTAGGTTCCTGAAGTTTTCCAGTAGCACTTCCTTATATAGCTCCTTTTGAAAAGGCTCCAGCTTCTTCCACTCTCCTCTTGAAAAGTTCACAGCTACATCCTTCAACGTTATAGATTCCTAGAACACCAAACAGCTCTTTTGTATTGGACTATCCCCAAATAGAAACTAAGTTTTTGTTTTGTTTTGTTTTGTTTTTGAGACAGGCTATTATTTCTCTGTCACCCATGTTAGAGTGCAGTGGTGCTCCATGGTTCACTGCAGGCTCAACCCCCTGGGCTCAAGTGATCCTCCCAATAGTAGTGGGGACTGCAGGCATGTGCCACCATGCCTGGCTTATTTTTAAATTTTTTGTAGAGGCATTGTCTCACTATGCTGCCCAGGCTGGTCTCGAACTCTTGGGCTCAAGTAATCCTCTGTCCTCTACCTCCCAGAGCACTGGGATTGCAGGCCTGAGCCACTGTGCCCAGCCTGGATAGGATATAAAGAATGGTTTTGATAGCATGCAAGTTTTTAAGAATTCCAAAGTAAGCTACAGAGTGGCTATTCATTCTCTGACTTTTATAAGTGATTCAGAACAAAGGTACTACACAATCCCTGCCTCTTCCATTCAGTCTCTAGTGTTCAATACTGTACAAGAATTCTCTGGAATGTATAACATTGATCAAGTTCACCCTAACACATCGATTTCTAGGACTAAAATATTAAATGAAGGGCATGATTTACATTCCTGAATCCTAAATTTGCAGAATTAATGTAAGTTTACTACAGGTAATAATTGCATAATATCTGCAACTGCATTCCAAATTTTAACTTCCAATTATAAGCAGCAATTATCTTCTATCATATTCAAAGAATCTATGTTCAACAACATACTCACACTTGCAATTACTCCACAATTACAAACAAGAATACTGACTCACTAAAATACGCTTTCCTTCTTTTTTTTTGAGACGAAGTCTTGCTCTGTTGCCCAGGCTGGAGTGCAATGGCATGATCTCGGCTCATTGCAACCTCCACCTCCCGGGTTCAAGTGATTCTCATGCCTCAGCCTCTCAAGCAGCTGGGATTGCAGGCATGCACCACCACATCTGGCTAATTTTTCAAATACACTTTCTATAGCATTCTCTGCATGCTTTTTGAGAGGCAGTAGAGCAGAATGGCTATTGGTACGTGTATTACCTTCCTCTGGGAGCTGTAACAAATTACTATAACCTTGGTGACTCAAAATAGGAATTTGTTCTCTCACAGTTCTGGAGGCCAGAAGTCTGAGATCTAGGTGTTGGCAGGGCTGTGCTCCCTTCAGAGGCTCTGGGGGAGAATCTGTTCCTTGCCTCTTCCTGCTTCTGGTGGCTGTCACCGTTCCCCGTTTTGCAGCCCTATCACCCCAAACTCTGCCTAACTCTTCACATCACCTTCTCTTTGTGTTTTCAATTTCCTCCTGCCTCTCTAGCAAGGACACTTGGGATGGCATTTAGGGCCCACCTGTATCATCCAGAATAAATTCCTCACGTTGTTTTCTTTTTGTGAGACAGGGTCTCACTTTGCTACCCAGGCTGGAGTATGGTGGCGCAATCATAGCTCACTGCAGCCTCAACCTCCCAGGTTCAAGTGAAAGACTGTCTTTCCCTGCCACCTCAGATCCCGGGTAGCTGAGACCACAGGTATGTTATTGTCCAGTTAATTTCTAAAATTTTTTATATAGACGAGGGTCTCGTTATGTTGCCCAGGCTGGTCTCAAACTCCCAAGCTCAAGCAATCCTCCCACCTTGGCCTCCCAAAGAGATGTGATTACAGGCATGAGCCACTGTACCCGGTCAAAGATGTTCTTTATCATGTTAAGATTTAAGGACATGTACCTCTGCCTGGGCACAGTGGCTCATGTCTGTAACCACAATGCTGTGGGAGGCCAAGGGAGAGGACTGCTTGAAGTCAGGAGTTCAAGACCAGCCTGGGCAACACAGCAAGACCCCAACTCTACAAAAAATATTTTAAAATGAACTGGGCACAGTGATGTGCGCCTGTTGTCCCAGCTACTCAAGAGGCTGAGGAGGGAGGATAGTTTGAGCCCAGGACTTCAAGGTTGCAGTGAGCTATGCTTGCACCACTGCACTCCACTCCAGCCTGGATGATAAAGCAAGACCCCATCTCCTAAAAAAAAAGAAAAAAGGCGGCAGGCAGGCCAGGTGCGGTGGCTCACACCTGTAATCCCAGCACTTTGGGAGGCTGAACTGGGTGGATCATGAGGTCAGGAGTTCGAGACCAGCCTGGCTAACATAGTGAAACCCTGTCTCTACTAAAAATACAAAAATTAGCTGGGAATGGTGGCACGTGCCTGTAGTCCCAGCTACCTGGGAGGCTGAGGCAGGAGAATCACTTGAACCTGGGCGGTGGAGGTTGCAGTGAGCCAAGATCCCGCTACTGCACTCCAGCCTGGGCAACAGAGTGAAACTCTGTCTCAATTAAAAAAAAAGAAAAAGAAAAAGAAGGAAATGAACTTCTACTTCCACCTGACTAATTTTAACAGCGGTAACTGCTGAATTTTAGTAAATGTTTTTGTCTCATTAGAATCAGACTCATGGCATTCTGTGAACTGAAACAAAACTGCATGCGGAAAATGAGGTGTCAGTTCCTTGAAAGGGAGACTATATTTATTTCACTTTCTTTTGTTAGAGAGAGGGTCTTGCTCTGTTGCCCAGGATGGAAGGCAGCAGTGGCATCATCACAGCTCACTGCAACCCTGAACTCTTGGGCTCAAGCGATCTTCCTGCCTCAGCCTCCCAAAGTACTGACTGGGATTACAGGTGTAAGCACCGTGCCTAGCCTTTGATTTTGTATCTTAATATCACTCAGTAGGAGCCCAGTTAAGTATTCACTTAGGAATAAAAACCATTGAAAGGAAACTTACACGAGACTCAGTATTGGGACAAACAGCGACCATTTTATCCTCTTTTGAGTTCTCCTCTTGGGAAACAGTAGAATCTTGAGAGACTGGATCTAGGAAAGGGGAGAAAACCAGTCCAGTCTTTCAAATAAATTCCTCAGACTAAAAATCTTTATATATATATCTCTATATATTTCTAAGTGATACACAGGAAAAAAACTAAGTCAGTTTCTCCTACTATACTCACAACACAAAATAACTCTGAGACTTCAGATATGTGGGGGTGTTTCCCCCACACCCGGCAAGCAATTCTGTGTTGGATTCCCCAGCAGACACCAGCTGGGTATCCTCTAACTCATTTCTAATACTATCTACCTGGAGACAGCATTAGCTCCCAAAGGTTAAGGCCTCAGTCTCACAAGACCGACCTCCACTTCAGATGTCAGTCTCATGTCTGAGCCTCCAGGGCTTTGACCAACAAGATACAAACTGGGGATCCCATGAGCCCCTCCCTGGGTTCCAATAACTTGCTAGAGTGGCTCACATAACACTTTACTTACGTTTACTTGTTTATTGTAAAGGGTATTACAAAGGAGATGAACAGCCAGATGGATGACACACTGCACAGGGCAAGAGGCTTGGCACTTCCATGCCCTCTACACAACTCTCCAGGAACTGCCACATGGTTAGCTATCTGGAAAACTCTCATGAGCTGTGTCTTTTTGGTTTTTATGGAAGCTTCATAGACAGGCATGACTGATTAAATCACTGGCCCTGCGATTAACTCAACCTTCAGTCTCTCTCCGACCTGTCGGGGGGTGGGGGGGGGGGGAGCTGAGTTCCAACCCTGTAAGCACAGGGTTGGTTCCCCTGGCAACCAGCACCCTCCCCCAATTCCAGGGTTATCTAAGGACTTTCCAAAAATCATCTCATTAACATAAACTCAAGGGTGGTTAAAAGGGGCTTGTTACAAATAACAAAAAGACTGTCTTTCTCCTTTATAGCTCAGGAGCTGTTTCAGGAACCATGGACAAAAGGCCAAATATTTTAACAAAAGACACTCTCACTGCTCTAATCACCCAGGAAATTACAAGGGTTCTAAGAGCTCTGAGCCTCTCTGGATAAAAAGGTCAGAAGAAACAAAAAGTTGTCCACTCTTTAAAACAGAGAACAGCCATAGATAAAAGTTTCCTATGAAAACCTAGGCGTTTCCTCTTAGCTCATATAAAAATCCTTTCAAATCCTAAGCTCACGAAAACTGGTTTTCCTCTTTCTATATACCCTCAGTTTAAAAATGTTTAATTTGAACAACAATGAATTTTGAAGTATCCTAATTTAAAAGATGTAGTAAGGTAAAACTGTGTATTCTTCATAGTGCTAGTACAAGGCCTTGCTCAAGAGTCACTCCAACCTGCTAATTGAATGAAAGCACCAGATTAGTCTCAAGAGTTGACTCCACTAGATTCCTTACGACAAAAAAGAGGCGTCTGATTAACTCGTAGGAACTAAATGTATCCAGTACCTTCAGATTGGCCCATTCTGGGCATTCTACCAATAAGTGAGCCCTGCTCCGCAAGGAGTAGTAAAAAATAAATACATAAAAACCCTCGGATGTCAACAGCTCTTTTTCAAGTAAGTATTTTTTCAAATCATACTCTACCTTCTTATGAAAATAATTTTAGGCAACTTTAGTGATTAGACAATCAATAAAAATTAAGAATTAGAATGACTTAAAAAGTGGGGTGAATTTAAGAAAACTGTTATACCCTACAGAATCCTAGAAATCTTTTTTTTTTTTTTTTTTTTTTTTTTGAGACGGAGTTGTGCTGTTGTTGCCCAGGCTGGGGTACAATGGCGCGATCTTGGCTCACTGCAACGTCCACCTCCCGGGTTCAAGCGATTCTCCTGCCTCAGTCTCCACAGTAGCTTGGATTACAGGTGTGCACCACCATGCTGGGCTGAGTTTGTATTTTTGTAGGGACGGGGTTTCTCCATGTTGGTACGGCTGGTCTCAAACTCCTGACCTCGTGTGATCCACCTACCTAGGCCTCCCAAAGTGCTGGGATTACAAGCGTGAGCCACCGTACCCGGCCCAAAACCAATTCTTTATTGCAGGGGCCTCCACAAAGAGGTCCTAATTTTGTAGAAGCATGACACTGCAGTGACAAATCACAGAGGAGTCAGGAAATCCAAATTTTAGATACACTAATTAGCTGTGTGACGGCAAATTAAGTGTATGGAGGTAAATATTATTTATTTCCCTATCTCAGAACTCTTCCAGAATACAAACTGTCACACATATATATCAGGAGCCCTATGGTAAATACGCTACAAATATTCCAAATATATTTGGAATGCAAATATTCCAAATATTTGTAGCATATTACACTGCAAAATACAAATATTTGTATCATATTTGAGAATATGAATGGCTACAAATTTGAGAAAAAAGGTGAACCACATTCCCTGAAAGGACTATTCACTCTAGAAGACTTTACATCAATATTTTATAATGATATCAACGTAATTCAGTTTACAGTTTATACATTTATATTTATAATATGTAATTACATACATAAAATTCAGGTTTTCCTGCCCTAAGGCTGTGGAACTGCACTGTAAAATAGTTACTAGTCGCATTTGGCTATTTAAACTTTAAATTTGATTTAAAAAATTCAGTTCCTTATTTGCACTAGCTGCTTTTCATGTACTTAACTTGAATTGCAAAACAGTGCAGAAACATTTCCATCAGCAAAGACACTGACAGCCCTGCTCCAGCAACGTGCTAGTCCACACAATGGAACTAGACATTAGGGCCTGAGCTGATTTGCCTGTGACTCCAAACACTTTCACAGATAACTTGTGTTCTTGAAGGGGATGGGAAAGAAATTACTATGTCTTGAGCATCCACCATATATTATATCTTATCTTGTCTTACCTTTACAAGAAAACTACAGGAAAGATGATATCCCTTTTTAACGGATAAAAATATTTACATTCTGAGAGTTTACACAGCTTGCCCAAAATCACACAGTAAACAGCAGGGCTGATTCAAACCCAGTCCCAACTTCAAACCTCAGACTCCTCTTTAGCAGTAAATTGCTTTCTTTTGAGGAATTTACTTTCGGACTTTGAGGCAATGTCTCCCGCTTCCTCCCTCCATCTATAAATCTCACCTTCTTTTTCTTCAAGCATCTGGGTCAAATCTTCTATTAGGGTCACCACCTCCTCACTACTCTCAGGATGTTGTGACTTTACCCAAATCCTGATCTCCCCAGGCAAAATGGTCAGGAACTGCTCAAATACCAAAAGCTCTAAAATCTGTTCTTTCGTGTGAATGTCTGGTCTCAGCCACTGAATGCAGAGCTCCCAGAGTTGACTCAGAGCTTTCCTGGGTCCAGCTACTTCTGAGTAACAAAACCACCTAAACCTCTGTCTGAAAGACTCTGCGTCAGCCGCATTTCCTCTTAAAATAGCTTCTTGCTCCCCAGAAGTAACCACTTTTGGGACCTCATTTTGTTCAGTCGAGGCCAGAGTTTGAGGGTCTGGTGAGATGGCTGTCATCTTGTTCAAGGGCACTACAGCTTGCATTGTGTCTCAGGGGCAGGAATCCAGTCCCTTCACACTCTAGTTGAGTATCAGTGCAGTCCACCAACAGGTACTATACACAGCCAGGAATATCAAAGGTTCCAGGAATCCAGTTTACAGTCCTGCAGAAACTGTCAAGAAGAAATATTAAGGCATTAAATAAGTAAAACAAACTGTTGTTAGTGCTAAAAACATTGTTCTTGGTTTGGTTCAGAGAAATATATCCACACACATACCTGCAAAGGCCTAGAAAAGCCCTGCTCAACTACTATATTAAAAAGATAATTTTTTTTTTTTTTTTTTTGAGACGGAGTTTCGCTCTTGGTGCCCAGGCTGGAGTGAAGTGGTACGATCTCGGCTCACTGCAACCTCTGTCCCGGCCGGGTTCAAGCAATTCTCCTGCCTCAGCCTCCCAGGAAGCTGGGACTACAGGCACGTGCCACCATTCCCAGCTAATTTTTGTATTTTTAGTAGAGATGGGGTTTTGCCATGTTGGCCAGGCTAGTCTCGAACTCCTGACTTCAGGCGACCCACCCACCTCGGCCTCCCAAAGTGTCAGGATTACAGGCTTGAGCCACCACACCCAGTCATAATTTTCTTTATAGTCAAAAGCCAAGGAGCTACTTAAGGGTTAAGGAAACAGTTGCTTTAGATTCAATACTCCTAAACAAAATGTTATCAGAAGAGGTTCAAAAGGGGACCCAGTCGAAAAGCTATTTAACAACTCCTACCCTTTCTTAATGAAAGGGTACACATTTCTCACCAGTTGCTCAACTCAGAAGCCCAATTTAATATTTGACTTTCAAATTTCTCTTCCTCCTTACTTCTCCCATCATCGATAACCAAGGTCCGGTGATTTTATTTCCTAAGAACCTCTCCATTCTATCCTACTGAAACTGCCTAAGTACAGGGATCTTCAATCCAGTCTCACACTGTAGCCAAAAAATTCCTTCTAACAGGCAAAATATGATCTTATCACTCCCCAGCTTACAGTCCCTCAGCAGCCCCCAAACGGTCTCTCGATAAAGTTCACATGCAGGGACCATGGCATTGTGATCTAGAGACACTGCCTGATGACCTCACCCCTTGAGCTCTAAGCTACCCGATTGACACTACAGCCATAAATTAGTATCTCCCCATTCCCAGACACTTCCTCTCTACATACCCTCCTAGCGTTCGCACCAAGGCTATTCCTCTCCTCGGAATGTTGCTTTCTTTCTCCTAACAAACTTTTATTCGTTCTTTAAAGCCTGACTCCTTTCAACTGTCACTTCTTGTGTGATGCTCTGCTTGATCCCAAAGCACTCCTTTGCACACAGACTACCCTATGTTGCCTGCATTCATTCATTCTACAAGTGACTGAGCAACTACAATGAGCTGGAACAGGACCAGGGGTCATGAGCTGCGGGGACAGGCGTGGACAGGCCTGAAAGGGTCCTCACGCTCACAGAGGGTCCAGGAAATGACAATGCAGCCGGAGCGGGACTACAATGCGACAAGTGAAGGATGTGACAGCTTCACATTGCAACTACCATACCAATAACAACCCACTTCCGAGTACAGCGCCCGGCACACAGCACGCATGACGTCATTTATTCCTCTGCCAAATATTAGGCGCCCACCACGTACCTAGCGCCGTGCGGGGCACCTGGGGCTCCGCGGTGACTAAGACACTCGGCTCCGTCTACAGAGTTTACACTGGAGGCCCGGTGAAAATGTGACGCAGCCAGAGGATCTCAACCGGAGAGAGTTAAAAAGGAGAGATTTCACCCCCCAGGGGTCCTGTGGCAACGTCTGGACACATTTTTGGTTAGCTCGACTGGGAAGAAAGGTGGTACTTGTTATCTAACGGGCAGAACCAGTGACGCTGTTACACATCCTGCAATAACGGCAGAGCCTCCCCCTCACAGCCACACCACACAAACAAAACAAGGCATTATCCCGCCCAAAATGTCAACAGTGCCCAAGTGGCGCAGGGAGGGATGGAGGGAAGCCAACAGCCCCATCCCGCAGCGGAGTGCGCACCTCCCACAGAAGCAGCAGCAGAGCAGCGCACAGCCCGTTGGTAGGCTGCTCCCGGCCCCCACCCCGTCCCAGGTGCGCCCTCGGAGCCGGCGACCCGGCCACGGTCCCGAAACTCGGGACCCGGGACGACCAGTACCTGCACCAGCATCCGCAAACAGCACCAACGCCACCGCAATGAGCTTCCAGAAGCTTGTCCCGCAGCGAGTGCGCGCGCAAGCCCGTGGGGACCACTGCGCCTGCGCAGAGGCGCTGAACCAGACTCCCCGAACGCGTTCGTGCAGCTTTCCGAAAGTCCGCGCTTTCCATAGGCTCCCACCTGCCTGTTGCGCATGGTCACTGGGAAGCGGCTAGTGGGCTCGGCTGCAGAATTATTGCTGCGCCAGAGGCTCCGAGGCCTAGAATCATTTGAGGTTTGCAGATCCAGGAGGCTCCATGTCTTTAGTAACCTCAGACCTTCCCTACCCACTCCCATCACATCCATTCCCTGAAATGTAAGGTGGAAAAATCCACCGCAGAAGCATATTAGCGATGCATTTAATGCAAATCATAATTAATACCACAACTTGAGTTAAACACATATTAATCTTATGACTTCCACACCTGCCCCCATGGTCCAGTCCACCCTCATGGCTCACCTGGATTATTGCAATAGCTTCTTGATTACACCTTACTTCTCTTGGCTATTCTCTACACCACAGCCAGACAGACGTTTTAATAACGTCAAATTATGTCCCTCCTTTGCTTAAAACCCTGCGATGGTTTCCCATTTCACTCAGAGTGAAAACCCAGCTCTTTATAGTGGCCTACAAGGCCTGATGGAATCTAGCCACCTATAACCTCCCGCACCTCTTCCCTGACTTTCCTGCTCCAATCTTGATAGACCCCTTCCTCTTCTAACCTGCCAGGTACTTCCGGCTGACCTGCTCCTTACCTAAGTGGCCATACGGCCCGCTCTCCCATCCCTTCGGGTCTTCTCAATGAAGCTCTCCCACCGTTCCACTTAAATAGGAATCCCACCTCACTCTTGTTTCCTCGTCTAACATGCCCTATAGGTTGTTTGTTAAGTTGTTGTTTTTTTTGTTTGTTTGTTTGTTTGTTTTTACTACGTGTCTGCCTTCTCCACTGGAATACTAATTTCACAAGAGTAAGTATTTTTATTTCATTTGTTTTAGGTTGTGTGTTTAGGTCCTGGAACACTACTTGGCCCATGGCAGGCACTCAATAGATATTTGTTGAGCTTATGAATGAGTGCTTGCATGGATTATGGGGGGCATCGCAAAAAGGGCTGAAGAACTCCAGAAAAATTTTTTGGAGGGTTCTAATAACTGGATGATCCCTGAAGGGGTGGAGTTGGGAGAGAAAGACTAGATTCATTCTAGACTGAAGGAGCAAGGTGATTCAAGACTCTGAGACTTTAAAAGGGCAGAGCAAGCTCAACTAAATGAACCACTGGGCTTATCGCAGGCAGCAAGTCAAGCTGAAGAAAGGGGGCTGAGAATGGCCGGGCACGGTGGCTCATGCTTGTAATTCCAGCACTTTGGGAGGCTGAGGCAGGTGGATCATCTGAGGTTGGGAGTTTGAGACCAGCCTGACCCACATGGAGAAACCCCGTCTCTACTAAAAATACAAAAAATTAGCCAGGTGTGGAGCTCCTTAGGAGGCTGAGACAGGAGAATCACTTGAACCCGGGAGGTGGAGGTTGCGGTGAGCCGAGATCAGGCCATTGCACTTTAGCCTGGGCAATGAGAGGGAAACTCTGTCTCAAAAAAAAAAAAAAAAAAGAAAAAAAGAAAAAAGCAAAAGAAAAAGAAATGAAACAGGTCTAAGAGTGAAGACAAAAGTTTTCTCAGTCCCAAGTCCCACAGCATATTCTCCTTTACGCATCTCCCGTTGTCTGTCTTAAGACACATCAGGAAGAAGCTGGAGAAGGCAGAGGAATGGGAAATATCTATTGGCTCATTATTTTAACCAGGCGAGTCAGAGGCACTTTATTTAATGCTTCTGACGCTTTACTGTTCTTTAGAATCACATGGTGTTCTTTATTTGAATACAAATTGTGGGACCTTCTGGCCCTCCCCACCCATCAACTTGTTGCAGATCTTGTATTTTGAGAAACGCGGTACTAGTTGAAATATTCTGTAAGTAAATGACATGCTACCTATGAATAAATTACCAGGAAAGAATGGAATTATTTTGGAACTGGTAGTCAAAGTATAACTTTTGATTAAAAGTAACCATCATGGTAAGGAGTGATGGACTGTGCATCAGGAAGGAAGCAGGAAACTACAAATCAGTTAGTTTCACTGGTAAACAATCCGGAGGGATCTCTAACTAGGAAAACATACTTAGGAAAACTTTAAGTGAGCTGTTTGTTTGTTGGTTTAACTGTTCTGGCTTCAGTATGGAGAGTAGATTAGAAAGAAGTAACACCAGAGATAAAAAGACTTGTCTTATCACAATCTAGGTAGTATGATGGTGACATAAAATAAAAGTGGTTTAAAAGGTGTTGGAAGGGCCAGGCGTGGTGGCTCACGCCTGTAATCCCAGCACTTTGGGAGGGCGAAGTGGGCGGATCACGAGGTCAGGAGATCGAGACCATCCTGGCTAACATGGTGAAACCCCATCTCTACTAAAAACACAAAAAAATTAGCTGGGCATGGTAGCGGGCGCCTGTAGTCCCAGCTGCTCGGGAGGCTGAGGCAAGAGAATGGTGTGAACCTGGGAGGCGGAGCTTGTAGTGAGCCGAGATTGCGCTACTGCACTCCAGCCTGGGCAACAGAGCAAGACTCTGTCTCAAAAAAAAAAAAAAAAAAAAAAGTGATGGAAGACAGACACAGGGAATAGTACTATCAAGAGATAGTAGTAGTAGGATTTGGTGATTTATTGCAAATATTCACGGGTGGGAACGAAGAAAACAATATGCTATATGGCATCTTACATTTTGTAAAAATGGCCACAGCAATGTATGTCCCATCCCACAAGTTATTCTTACAAGGTAATGTTGATATACCTCCTTTTGAGAGGAGTTACTTATGCTTCCTTCCCATTGAAACTAGGTTGACCTTTGTAACTACCTAAGCCCATAGAATGCGGTGGAGATGATGCTGCCTAACTTCTAAACCTGCCTACATCCACAGAGCTAGCACCCAGATCAAGAAACACAACATGACCAGCAACGCAGAAGCCCTGATCCCTCTGTACTTCCTTTCGGTCACCTTCCCAAGGGCGTCACTATTCTGACTTTTAACAGAGAAGAATAGTTTTACTTGTTTTCATTGTAGAATCTAGAGTCTAGAAAGTAGAATCCGGCCAGGCACGGTGGCTCATGCCTGTAATCCCAGCACTTTGGGAGGCCAAGGTGGGCAGATCACCTAAGGACAGGAGTTTGAGACGAGCCTGGCCACATGCTGAAACCCCGTTTCTACTAAAAATACAAAACTTAGCCAGGCATGATGGCGCCTGCCTGTAATCCCAGCTACTCAGGAGGCTGAGGCAGGAGAATCGCTTGAACCCCGGGGGGCAGAGGTTGCAGTGAGCCAAGATTGTGCCATTGCACTCCAGCCTGGGCAACAGAGCAAGACTTCATCTCAAAAAAAAAAAAAGAAAGAAAGAAAGTAAAATCCTCTGGTACATATTGTTTGTATATGATGACTTCTTTCATTCAACATTATGTCTGTGAGATTTATCAATATTATTGCATGTGATTATACGTGTTTATTTTCATTGCTGCATAGTGTTCTCCTATGACCTGTATTTTTGTGTGTATTTTTTGTTTCTGGTTTTTTTGTTTGTTTGTTTTTTGAGACAGAATGTCGCCTAGGCTGGAGTGCAGTGGTGTGATCTCATCTCAGCTCACTGCAACCTCCACTTCCTGGGTTCAAGCAATTCTCCTGCCTCAGCCTCCTGAGTAGCTGGGATTACAGGCGTCTGCCACCACACCTGGCTAATTTTTGTATTTTTAGCAGAGACGGGGTTGCCATGTTGGCCAGGCTGGTCTCAAACTCCTGACCTAAGGTGATGTGCCCACCTTGGCCTCCCAAAGTGCTGGGATTACAGGGGTAAGCCACTGCGCCTGGCCTGACCTGTTACTTATATTAACATTTTCTGTTTTCATAACCCCTTGCCTAGCCTCTGTTCCCCTATACAGAGGTGGGGAGGAAGTATGTATGAATGTATATCTGAAGGGGAGAGTCTGTCTGATTTTCCTGTCTTCTTTCTTTTTTTCTTTTCTTTTCTTTTTTTTTTTTTTTTTTTTTTGAGACAGAGTCTTGCTCTGTCACCTAGGCTAGAGTGCAGTGGAGCGATTTCAGCTCACTGCAACCTGCACCTCCCAGGTTCAAGCAATTCTCCTGCCACAGCCTCCTGAGCAGCTGGATTACAAGTGCCTGCCACCGTGCCTGGCTAATTTTTGTACTTTTAGTAGAGAAAGGGGTTTCACCATCTTGGCCAGGCTGGTCTCAAACCACTGACCTCGTGATCCATCCGCCTCAGCCTCCCAAAGTACTGGGATTACAGGTGTAAGCCACTGCGCCTGGCTTCCCTGTCTTCTTTCTAGACTCACTCCACTTTAAAGAAACTGAAGACCCAAGGTCCTGCCCACTCCTCCCCATACCCTATTTTTTCAAAAATGAGACCCAGCATGGGGAGGGGCTTGCCCAATGTCACTCAACTGGTAGATTGGAAACTGACTGGCTCTGAGCTGAAGGCTTTTAGGAGGAAGGAGCACATCTTCCCCATCTCTAGAGGGAGGAGGACAGGCTGGGACTCTGATCAAGGATCTAAGACAGGTGTTTTAAAACTAGGTGTTGTTTAATTGCCAGACTGTCCAAAAGAAATATTGCAGATGAAAGAGGGGCATTCCTGATTGAAGTCCTGGCTTCCCCACCTAGCAGCCTTGGGGTTACCTCCTTAGGACCCTCAGGGCTCTTGTGCATTCAGTTTGGAGGCCCCTGAGCTCTAAAGGTTTGAGCTGCCTCAAGGACACCAAGTCCTTGCTTCCAGGTGCCTCCAGTCCTGGTTTAGCTGGGACTCCAAGGATCCCAAAGCCAGTTGAAGGTAATGATTTCCACTCTAGGGGAGCTGACGGTCTCCTAAAAAGTAATAACAAAAAAAATCCTCCTGCCTGGCTCTGTAGAGCCACAGAGGGTGGTATGTTCCAGAAAGAAAGAAAGAAAAAAAAAGCAAGCAAGTGAGCTACCAAGCTCCCATAAGGATCCACTAGAGAGAAAGGGGATGAAGACAGAGAGTGTGGGAATATGCTGTAGAGTGAAGACTGAGAAACTAGGAGGAAGCACAAGTGAAGAAATTAGCCTTAAACTGCCAGAACCAGGGTCCACTCTTCATTGTAATAGAAGGGAAGGAGGCAAAGAAGGGGGTAGATGCAAGTGGATTTGGAACTGGTATCTAATGGATCCTGCTGAGATCCGCTATTGAGACCTCCCCAGAAGGGAGATAGGGGTGGGATCTGAAGCTTGATAAGAGTAGATTAGGTTTGGCCGGGCACGGTGGCTCACACCTGTAATCCCAGGACTTTGGGAGGCCGAGGCAGGCAGATCACAAGGTCAGGAGTTCGAGACCATCCTGGCCAACAGAGTGAAACCCTGTGTCTATTAAAAATAAAAAAAATAAAAAAATTAGCTGGGCATGGTGGCATGTGCCTGTAGTCCCAGCTACTTGGGAGGCTGAGGCAGGAGAATCGCTTGAACCTGGGAAATGGAGGTTGCAGTGAGCTGAAACCACACCATTACACTCCGTCCTGGGTGACAGAGCCGAGACCCCATTTCAAAAAAAATAAATAAATAAGAGTAGATTAGGTTTGAGATGGCTGCTGGGGAGAATATGAGTTGATCACAAAAACATAGAAGGATTTTCCTGCAGTGTTAAGGGCCCGTTTGAGGTTAGAAACCCCCATTTTATGTTATATCAGTATGTACATTAAATGATTTTTCTCAAGGTACACAATATAGCTCCAGAATAGGTACAGGGAAGAGGGACAGTTGAATTGACCCAGGGAATAGGGATTGTAGGGTAAGTTTTGACAGGAAGACAATGGGATAACTAGTTGAGGATATGAGCAAAAGTTTGTTTAAAATGATGCATGATGGAGTCCAATTGAGGTAAGGAAGATGAATATAGAAGTTAGTTAACATAAAAAAAGAAAAGAGAGTTGGGCACGGCGGCATGCACCTGTAGTCCCAGCTTCTCAGGAGGCTGATGCAGGAGGATTGCCAGAGGCCAGGAGTTTGACACCAGCCTGGGCAACATAGTGAGACTCTGTCTCTTAAAAAAAGAAAGAATGAGCCAGGTGTGGTGGCTCATACCTGTAATCTCAACACTTTGAGAGGCTGAGGTGGGCGGACCACTTGAGCCAGGAGTTCAAGACCAGCCTGGGCAACATAGCAAGACTCATCTGTATAAAAAAATTTAAAAAATAGCCAGGCATGGTGGTGCATGCCTGTGGTTCTGGATACTCAGGAGGCTGAGGAAGGAAGATCTCTTGAACCCAGGAGTTGAGACTGCAGTGAGCTCTGATTGTGCCACTGCATTACAGCCTGGATGACAGAGTAAGACCCTGTCCCCCACCCCCCAGAAAAAGAAAAAAAACAATGAATGAATGAAAAAGAAGAAAGTAGAGAGATTAAAGGATAAGAGAAATCAAAGCATCGAAGCTTAATAAATAATGTACTTACGGCCGGGCGCCGTGGGTCACGCCTGTAATCCCAGCAGTTTGGGAGGCTGAGGCAAGTGGATCAACTGAGGTCAGGAGTTTAAGACCAGCCTGGCCAACACGGCAAAACCCCATCTCTACTAAAAGTACAAAAAATTAGCCAGGTGTGGTGGCAGGCACTTGTAATCCCAGCTACTTGGGAGGCTGAGGCAGGAGAATTACTTGAACCCAGGAGGTGGAGGTTGCAGCGAGCTGAGATCGCGCACCACTGCACTCCAGCCTGGGTGACAGAGCGGGACTCTGTCTCAAAATAATAATAATAATAATAATGTACTTATATAGTTAAATGTATACTTACTTTATGACCCAGCAATCCCACTCCTAGCTATTTACTCATGAAAAATGAAATCATGCCCACAAAAATATCTGTCTGGAAATGCTTATGGATGTTTTATTAACGCTTGCCAAAAACTGGAAATAACTCAAATGTGTAGCAACTGGTGAAAAGATAAATAAATTGTCTTACATTCATACAATGAAATGCTACTCAGCAATAGAAAACAGTGACCTACCGATGAGGAAGCAGGGACCCCTCTTATGGGCCTGCAGGCCCCCCTCACACATGAAAATAAGGAAAATCTTAAGTTCCTTCAAGGGAAATTCCAAGCACCTAGCTAGCCCTGAGAAGTGAACCACTTGATAAGCAAGAAGGTAATAGTAGCGTAAAACAATAGCCAAGGAAGTTAGAATCACAGATGTTTGGTTCCCTATAGAAACCAAAGATAACATCATAACATGTGTTCCTGAGTTGTTTTTCAGAAACCCAACCCCCCCCGCCCCACCAAACAGATCTGCTGTCTTGTAGAATTCAGATAAGGGGAACTAAGGACTAAATTCTGACTGCTCTTCTTTGTTCCAAATTTCTTCCTGAGAGGCATAAAGGAAGTCATACCCATGGGCCAGAGCTAACATTCTTTTCTGCTGATCCCAAATTTTTAGACTTCAAATTTTTTTCTTTTTGAGACAGAGTTTTGCTCTTGTTGCCCAGGCTGGAGTGCAATGGCGTGATCTCGGCTCACCACAACCTCCGCTTCCTGGGTTCAAGCGATTCTCCTGCCTCAGCCTCCCAAGTAGCTGGGATTACAGGCATGTGCCACCACACCCAGCTAATTTTCTATTTTTAGTAGAGATGGGGTTTCTCCATGTTGGTCAAGCTGGTCTTGAACTCCCAACCTCAGGTGATCCACCTGCCTTGGCCTCCCAACATGCTGGGATTTCAGGTGTGAGCCACCGTGCCCAGCCACTTTAAAAAATTTTTAAAGCTTTTCCTCCTTAACCAATCAGAAATCAGAAAATCTTTGAATCCACCTGTGACTTCTAGGCTTCTGCTTTGAGAGGTCCCGCCTTTTAAAGTCAACTCAATGTATTGCCTCCATATATTGATTTATGATTGTACCTGTAACTTCTGCTCCCTGCCTTTAAAAACTCTTACATATGGCCGGGCACAGTGGCTAACATTACCACCTAATCATTTGGTACACTATGGATTTCTTCAATCAAAAGCACATAAGATCCTCCCTTAAGGCATTTGTCTAAGAACTCAGTCTTGAACAGATTACACCCATGAAATGCATATTTGAAACACCTTCTAGTAAAATACACAGAATGGAATACATGGGCTAACTGTTCACTAAGTTCCATTAAATGCGGCTCTGGGTATATCATTTTTGGGAAATTTACAGAGTAGATTTCAATGCCTCTTTCCTTCAGCTAGCTCCACTAGCTCTCAAAGGTAGGGCTTTGCCTTAAGTTTTACTTAGGCTCACAGAGTTGTTTTGTTTCAGTATTGTTTTTCTTTTCTTTTTCAAGAGACAGGGTCTTACTCTGTCACCCACGCTGGAGAGCAATGGCATGATCATGGCTCACTGCAGCCTCATCATACTCCTGGGCTCAAGCAATCCTCCCGCCTCAGCTTCCTGAGTAGCTGAGACTAGAGGTGCATCCCAACATACCTGGCTATTTTTTCTTTTTTCGTAGAGACATGGGTCTCTCTCTGTTTCACAGGCTGGTCTCCAACTCCTGGGCTCAAATGATCCTCCCACTTTGGCCTCTCGAAGTTCTAGGATTACAGGTGTCAGCCACCTCACCTAGCCTCTTTCTATTTAAAGATGGGTCTCAAGATGTTGCCCCGGCTGGTCTGGAACTCCTGTCCTCAAGCAATGAGCTGTGATGAGCCATCACAGCTAGCAATGTTTTAAAATTTCTAAAACAGGAAATTCCCGGCTGGGTGCGTTGGCTCATCCCTGTAATCCCAGCACTTTGGGAGGCCAAGGCGGGTGGATCACTTGAGCCCAGGAGTTCGACACCAGCCTGAGCAACATGGCGAAACCCCATCTTCACCAAAAATACAAAAAGTAGCTGGGCATAGTGATGCACGCCTGTAATCCCAGTGACTAGGGCAGCTGAGGCAGGAGAATCGCTTGAACCCAGGAGGCAGAGGTTGCAGTGAGCCCAGATTGCGCCACTGGACTCCAACCTGGGAGACGGAGCAATACCCTATCTCAAAAAAAGAAAAAAGAAGGAAAATTCCTTTGAAAAAAATGATCAACATGTTTTCTACTGGTCAATTTAACCAAGGAATAGCTTTTTCTAGAATCAAGTGCCAGGAAAAGGTGTGAATCTCAGGAAAACTTCGATAATTCCTTTCATGAGATAATAAGAATTACATAATCCACTGTGATCTGTTTTCTGTCTTAACTGTTAGTGTCCAATTGCATTAAACTGTCATACCATATTTAATTCATCTGTATACTCAACTGTTTAATAAATGTGAATGGAGGAAAGGACAATGGGAAAGCAACTATGCAATATTCTAGATGAAAGTAACAGAGAGAGAGAATTGGATTTCAAATTGAAGAGACAATTCATTTCCCTTTTTTTTTTTTTTTTTTTTTTTTGAGGCAGAGTCTTGCTCTGTCGCCAAGGCTGGAGTGCAGCCTGCAACGTCTGCCTCCCTGGTTCACGTGATTCTCGTGCCTCAGCCTCTGGAGTAGCTGGGATTACAGGTGCCTGCCACCACACCCGGCTAATTTTTTGTATTTTTAGTAGAGACAGAGTTTCACCTTGTTGGCCAAGCTGGTCTCAAACTCCTGAGCTCAGGCAATTCACCCGCCTCAGTCTCCCAGAGTGCTAGGATTACAGGCATGAGCCACCGCACTCAGTCTCAAGAGACAATTCAAAGACAGATAAATGTAAGAATTCAGGAGCAGGGAAATGATTCCCAAGGTTTCCAGTTTAGAGAACAAATAGAGTAGATAATGCCACTAACCATGGGAGAGGAAACCAGGGGAAGGCTAAGATGGGTTTTGGCAATGTTGGGCTATCTAAACAAACATTAATTATTTATTATCTCCCCTCTCCCAGCCCCTTATTTTCAAAAACTAGTGGATGTGTCTTATAATAAGAGGAGTGATACAGAAGAAAAAAGATTACTCATAAAAACAAAAGCCAAGTTGTAAAGCAAATCAGAACATGCCCAGTTAGGACCAAAGCAAAGGTGAACATTTCTAAGCCAGCAAGGACATCAACTGTGACTTGGTAAGATTGACACACTTAGAAAATCATTTGGCTAAATTGCAACCTGCCTTGTCTCTTGTCCCCAGGCAGATGAGGGCCCAACAAATGAGGACTTTTGGGAAGGGCTGGCATCCAATGTTGAGCATGGAAAATGACTCCCAGGTCATGTGGCCTCAAAGGAGACTGAGATAATGTGGGAGCAACATAAGTGCCCAGCGTGTTTCATTGGGAGGAAGGGCCCTCAAAGAATTCCAAGGCCTACCCATAGCCATCCACTATGCTTCTGCCTAGATTAGCTTTGCAATTGGGCTGGGCCAATATCTACAAGATAAGGAAGATCTGTAGGCAAACAATACTATCAATATGAGAAAAGAAAGATGGCTCAGAGCAGCCTGAGCACTGTGAGGTTTGCAAGAGAAACATGAGTCAGCCCCCACACCCATACCCAGGGGCAATTGTTTAAAGACTGACTAGCTGTCTCACCCATTATTTTCATGCTCCTGAAATTTGTGACACAAAAAATTATGTATAGACAATCAATATGTTATTTTAATGTGAATTATTGGTAAATAACTTAGGAACTACCTCTTCTTTTCCTTTAAAAATCTGTCTGGGGCCGGGCATGGTGGCTCACGCCTGTAATCCCAGCACTTTGGGAGGCCGAGGCGGGCGGATCACAAGGTCAGTAGATCAAGACCATCCTGGCTTACATGGTGAAACGCCGTCTCTACTAAAAATACAAAAAAATTAGCCGAGCGTGGTGGCGGGCACCTGTAGTCCTGGCTACTAGGGAGGCTGAGGCAGGAGAATGGTGTGAACCTGGGAGGCGGAGCTTGCAGTGAGTCGAGATTGTGCCACTGCACTCCAGCCTGGGCGACAGAGCAAGACTCCGTCTCAAAAAAAAAAAAAAAAAAAAAATTCCATCTGGGCAAGGTGGCTCACATCTGTAATCCCAGCACTTTGGGAGTCTGAGGCAGGAAGACTGCTTGAGGCCAGGAGTTTGAGACCAGCCTGGGCAACATAGGGAGATCCCACTGAATTTTAAAATTAGCTGTGCAAGGCCGGGCGCGGTGGCTCAAGCCTGTAATCCCAGGACTTTGGGAGGCCAAGACGGGCGGATCATGAAGTCAGGAGATCGAGACCATCCTGGCTAACCCGGTGAAACCCCGTCTCTACTAAAAAATACAAAAAAAAATAGCCGGGTGAGGTGGCAGGCACCTGTAGTCCCAGCTACTCGGGAGGCTGAGGCAGGAGAATGGCGTAAACCCGGGAGGCGGAGCTTGCAGTGAGCTGAGATCCGGCCACTGGACTCCGGCCTGGATGACAGAGCGAGCCTCCCTCTCAAAAAAAAAAAAAAAAAAAAAAAAAAATTAGCTGTGCAAGTGGTGGTGCATACCTGCGGTTCCAGATACCTGGGAGGCTGAAGTGGGAGGATCACCTGAGCCCAGGAGGTTGAGGCTGCAGTGAGTTGTGGTCACACCACTGCACTCCAGCCTGGGCAACAGAGACTGCAACACCCTGTCCCCAAAACAATACAAAAGAAAAACAAAAACCACTTGTAAGTGCTGCTAATCAGAGTGTATAGAAGGCAACATGAATCTGTGCTTCCTCAAACTTGGCTCAAACAAACTCTCTGCTTTTATTAATTTTGCCTAAGATGCTTTCCTCTAGGTCGACAAATACTATCAGGCAGAGGGAAAATAACTGCTGGAATCCAGTCTGAATTTACCCTAGACTAAGAAATGCTTTGTGTCTCTGATAATCCCAGTCCCTTTCTGCCCCTGCCTTCCTGCTCCAAGAGAAGGTGTGATATTTCTATTCCTGTGCCAAAAACCCCATGCTTCCATGCATTCTTCCCAGGCTGATCCAACCCCTCACAACCACCCTCAAACCCTCCACTGAGGCGTCTGGAACCGATTTAGTTGTCACAAATTCCTCTGCATCCTCAACAGCTTCACAGAACTGACTGTTAAACTAAATTTGGCCTGAGGCTGCCTCCGTACCTCAGTCCCTACATAAGGAACTGCAAGGTAGCTTGTCACATAAACAAACCCAAAGCCTAACTTAAGAGTGTACTTTTGTAACAAATAGCTGAATTGCAGCCAATCACAGCAGCTAAGCTTCAGCCAATCACAGGCTGCCAACTGATCAGACCATGACCACATAAGGCAAAGCAGAGTAGTAACCAGTCCAGCGGTTTCTGTACCTCACTTCCATTTTCTGTCTATAAATACCACTTGCCCACACTGTGTTCTCTAAACCTTTTCTGGTTCTGAGGGCTGCCCAGTTCATGCATGATTCTTTGCTCAAATAAATGCTGACAAATTTAATTTGTCTGAAGTTTTTCTTTTTAACACTATTCTCACTTCCTACCTCATCTGATAATGTTTTTCCTGTGCAGCCCTCACTAGTATAAACTGCCAGATCTCACACCTGGCATGCCACTGGAACAGGTGGTAGGTTCAGCAGCCTTGCTCCTCTGGCTGCTCCCACATCAGTGCTCACTGAGCTTACATGTTCCTCTACATCCCAAGTCCTGGAGTATTTTGGATGTTGACATCCATCCACAGAGCCATCCTGCACTTTGGCCTTTCATTTCCTTGAACGTTTTTTCTCTGCTCCCCTTCTTTTCCCAAAGTCAAGTTTATTGGCATACAATTTTTTAAAGCTTCATCTAGGCTTAATTGATGAACAATAAACTGCATATATTTAAAGAGTACAGACCAGGTGTGGTGACTCATGCCTGTAATCCCAGCACTTTGGGAGGCTGAAGTGGGTGGACTACCTGAGGTCAGGAGTTCGAGACCAGCCTGGCCAATATGGTGAAACCCCATTTCTACTAAAAATACAAAAATTAGCTGGGCCTGGTGGCATGCACCTATAATCCCAGCTACTCGGAAGGCTGAGGTGGGAGAATCACTTGAACCTGGGAGGAGGAGGTTGCAGTGAGCCAAGATCATGCCACTGCACTCCAGCCTGGATGACAGAGTGAGACACTGTCTCAAAAAAGAAAAAAAAATTAAAAATTAAAAAAAAAAAAGAGTACAATTTGATGAGTTGCCAGTGCACCTGGCTGATGAATTTTGACATACTTGTACACCCATGAAACCATCATTGTAATAGTATAATGAACATATCTGTCACCTCCAAAATTTTCTGATGTCCCTTTGTAATTTCTCCCTCTCTCCGCCTCCTCCCTTTACAGGCAACAACTGATCTGCTATCTGTCACTATAGATTAGTTAATATTTTCTCGAATTTTCTAAAAATAGAATGTTATACTATACGTTTTTCATTCATTTCACTTTGAGATTTCACCCCTGTTGTAGCATGTATCAACAGTGCATTCCTTTCCATCAGTGGATAGTGCAGTTTTCCATCGTGTGGATGGACCACTATCGTTTATCCACTCACCAGTTGCTGGACATTACAGATAGTTCCAGGTTTTGACTATTATAAATAAAGCTGCTGTGAACAGTCATATCTAAGTCTTTGTATGGAAATATGCTTTCATTTCTATTGAGGTAAAATTCACCTTTTTTTTTTTTTTTTTGAGACGGAGTCTGGCTCTGTTGCCCAGGCTGGAGTGCAGTGGTGCAATCTCAGCTCACTGCAAGCCCCGCCTCCCGGGTTCACGCCATTCTCCTGCCTCAGCCTCCCGAGTAGCTGGGAGTACAGGCGCCTGCCACCTCGCCCGGCTAATTTTTTTTGTGTTTTAGTAGAGACGGGGTTTCACCGTGTTAGCCAGGATGGTCTCGATCTCCTGACCTCGTGATCCGCCCGTCTCGGCCTCCCAAAGTGCTGGGATTACAGGCTTCAGCCACCGCGCCCGGCCTAAAATTTACCTTTTTAAGGTACACAATTCCATTTGCCAAATCTATACAGAGCAATATTCAACTGGACAGGTAAATACAATCATGTAATCACCATTTTCATTATCCCCCAAATTCCCTTGGGCATTTCTCTACATTCCCATCCCCTGGCAACCACTTATCTGATTTCTGTCCCTATAATTCTGTTTTTTTAGAATGTCATAAATTGAATTATACAGGGTCTACCTTCTTGCATCTCGCATCTCTCACCTAGCATACTGCTTCTGAGATTCAGCCACATCGTTGCATATATCTGTTACCAAATCAAACTGGGTCTGCTTGCCCAGCAAGTAAGGCCAAACATCCACACTGAGTTTTGTAGCAGGACAAAGGAGGGTTTTTATCTCCAGGGCAGCAAGCAAGGAGAATCAAGCAGCTCATGCTTAAGACCTAACTCCCTGGATGGCTTATATGTAAGAGTTTGTTTTTTTGTTTGTTTTTGTTTTTGTTTTTGTTTTGAGACAGAGTCTCCCACCTGTTGCCCAGGCTGGAGTGCAATGGCTAACACGGTGAAACCCCGTCTCTACTAAAAATACAAAAAATTAGCCAGGCGTGGTGGCAGGTGCCTGTAGTCCCAGCTACTCCAGAGGCTGAGGCAGGAGAATGGCGTGAACCCGGGAGGTGGAGCTTGCGGTGAGCCGAGATCGTGCCACTGCACTCCAGCCTGGGCGACAGAGTGAGACTCCGTCCCCCACTCGCAAAAAAAAAAAAAAAAAAAAAAACAGGAAACAGGGTTTGAGAGCAGACAACCAGTCTGACTAGAATTTACCAGGCTGGAATCTCCCAATCCTAGTAAGCCTGAGGGTACTGCAGGAGACCAGGGCGTATTTCAGTCCTTATCTCAACCACATGAGACAGACACTCCCAGAGCAGCCATCTACAGACCTACCCCCAGAAATGCATTCCTTCTCCAGGATCTCAATTATTAATATTCCTTGCTGGGAAAAGAATTCAGCCATATTTCTCCTACTCACACGTCCATCTGTAGGTTCTCTGCAAGAAGGAAAATACAGCTCTATTCTGCCCGACCCTGCCGGCAGTCAGACCTTATGGTTATCTTCCCTTGTTCCCTGAAAATTGCTGTTATTCTGTTCTTTTTCAGGGTACACTCATTTCATATTGTTCAAATACACATATTTTACAATCAATTTGTATAATAGTGGTCCTGAGGTGACGTACATTCTCAGCTTACAAAGATAACAGGATTAAGAGATTAAAGATAGGCATAAAAAAGATTATTGATTGGGGAAGTAATAAATGTCCATGAAATCTTCACAATTTATGTTCAGAGATTGCAATAAAGACAGGCATAAGATATTATAAAAGTATTAATTTGGGGAACTGATAAATGTCCATGAAATCATCACAATTTATGTTCTTCTGCCTTGGCTCCAGCCGGTCCCTCTGTTTGGGGTCCCTGACTTCTGGCAACATGCTGGGATTATAAGCATGAGACAATGCGCCCAGCCTCATACAAGTCTTTTAATACCCCCAGTTTCTTTAATCCTTTCTTAACCACCAAATGACATATTCTTTTCCTTCCCCTGTGTTTCTCTCATTCAGAAATTCCACTTCCTCATATATAACACCTTCCTTATGCCAGGAAGATGTGCAGATACTATGATCAGAAAAAAGTCAAAAAACATACATGGAGTCTATAGGACAAATAGCTGAGTATAGTGTTTACTGCATGTGTTACAGTGTTTCTGGTAACAGTTCAGCTAATAAGCATTGGACAACTAGTAAAGAGACAGAGCTGGGATTCCAAACCAGGCAGCACAGCTCCTGAACCTGTGTTCCACTATATACCACATAGTAATCCAATGATTTTGTTTTTTTTTTTTTTTTTAGCCAGGGTCTGGCTCAGTTGCCCAGGCTGGAGTGCAGTGGCGTGATCATGGCTCACTGAAGCCTCCACCTCCCACCTCAGCCTCCCAAGTAGCTGGGATTACAGGCATGCACCACCACACCTGGCTAATTTTTGTATTTTCATAGCAATGAGGTTTTGCCTTGTTGGTCAGGCTGCTTTCAAACTCCTGAGATGAAGCAATCTGCCCACCCCAGCCTCCCAAACTGCTGGAATTACAGATGTGAGCCACCGCACCCAACCTGTTTTTCTTTCTTTCTTTTTTTAAAGTTTTCTCTTCACTGAACATTCAGTTAACCCTATAGGGAACCCTATTTCTCTCTAGTCTATGCTCTTTCTCTATTTCTTAATACCGCAGTCTCCTCTGGGATTTTTACTCCTCAGGCCTCTCCGCAGAGTAGCCACAAGGTTCATGAGATCAAGATGACCTGTCTTCCTGGAAGGGCAACCTGGGATATTTCCTCTCCTCAGGCGGAAGGCTTAGGTCTTTCACAATGAGACAAACTCACTTGTGTCTTGTGGATAGCAAGGTTTGTCCATTATAATTTATGCATTTGTTTTATTATTTTTTTGAGACAAGGTCTCACTCTGTCACCCGGGCGGCAGTGCAGTGGCACAGTCACAGCTGACTGCAACCTCCACCTCCTGTGCTCACGTGATCCTCCAGCCTCAACCTCCCAAGTAGCTGGGACCGCAGGCACGCATGACCACGCCTGGTTAATTTTTGTATTTTTTGTAGAGATGGGGTTTTGCCATGAGGCCAGGCTGGTCTTGAACTCCTGAACTCACGCAATCCATCTGCCTCAGCCTCCGAAAGTGTTGAGATTACAGGTGTGAGTCATCACGCCTGGCTACTTTTTTTTCTTTTTTTTGAGATGGAGTCTTGCTCTGTCGCCCAGGCTGGAGTACAGTGGCGTGATCTCGGTTCACTGCAAGCTCTGCCTCCCAGGTTCATGCCATTCTCCTGCCTCAGCCTCCCGAGTAGCTGGGACTACAGGCGCCCGCCACCTCGCCCAGCTAGTTTTTTGTATTTTTAGTAGAGACGGGGTTTCACCGTGTTAGCCAGGATGGTCTCGATCTCCTGACCTCGTGATCTGCCCGCCTCCGCCCGCCAAAGTGCTGGGATTACAGGCGTGAGCCACCACCAGGCCACGCCTCACTACTTGATGCATTATGTTGCTAATAAATGATCTCTTGAGGAGGAGAGGAAGTACAGAACCGGGTAAAAGGGAATGGAGATTCCCACAGGGCACGGTTTCCACTCTGCAGGTATGCCACAAAGTTTCTGTAGGTCAAGTTGAACTTTGTTTCTGGTTCTTACCTGGAAAGATAGCCTAGATTTTTTTTTTTTTTTTTTTGGAGACAGAATCTCGCTCCATTGCCCAGGCTGAAGTGCAGTGGTGCTATCTGGGCTCACTGCAATCTCCACCTCCTGGGTTCAAGTGATTCTCCTGTCTCAGCCTCTGGAGTAGCTGGAACTATAGGTGCATGCCACCACACCCAGCTAATTTTTGTATTTTAGTAGAAACGGGGTTTCACCTTGTTGGTCAGGCTGCTCTCAAACTTCTGACCTCAGGTGATCCACCTGCTCGGCCTCCAAAAGTGCTGGGATTACAGGCATGTCCCACTGTGCCCAGCTGATACCCTAGATTCTTCTTTCCATAGCAGAAGGCTTAGATTTTTCAGATTCCTCAGAAAAGAGCATCTACAAAACAGACTTTTGCCTTACTAACTTTGATGCATTGTTATGCTACTGAAGTCTACTTATCTATTACTTTGTCTTGCCAATAACTTCTACCTTCAGGAAGGAAAGAAGGGGGTGATAGAGGAAACCAATGCCATATATACTTCCATATTGGCTCGCCTTATTATGGCTTAATTATATCCAGGACTCTGCCTCATGGCATATTTTCAACCGTGACCTATCAACTTACAGTGGTCGCTTGATCAAATCAATAGGTAAGAAGTGAAACAAATATAGCCTATTAATGCAATTGTTTTGTGAGAATTCTTTGGGAGTATAATCTCATAATTGCAAGCCTTGGATATGATTGTAAATAAGCCTTTTGTTTTGTTTTTGTAGTAAAATACTCATTATTTTGAAAATTTCAATCCTGTGGCAAAGTAGGAAGAATAGCACAAAGGAATACTCTAATACCCTTCATCTGGTTTTGCCGGATGACGACATTTTGTGACATTTGTTCTCTCTCTCACACCCACACAGCCACACACACACACACACACATTCACACATATACATTTTGGTTTTTCACACATCCACATTTGTTTTTGCGCAGATACAATTTTTTGGTTTTGCACACACTTTTTGCACACCTTTTGCATTTTTTTGGTTTTTGCACACATATATGTTTTAAATTAAGTTGTGGACATTATTACATTTACTCCCTAAACATTTGTTTCTATTATGTAAGAACAAGCATATTCTCTGACATAACCAAAGTATCACTATCACATATAAGGCATTTAGAATGAGTACAATATTATTACCTAATACATAGTCTCATTCAAATTTCCTCAATTTCCACAGAAAGGTCTTTAGAGATGCTTTCTAACATCCAGTCAAGGATTTGGTTGCATCTTTAGTCAACTTAACACAGACCCCTCCAAAACACACATTTTGTTTTATTTATGTATATATTTTTAAATAGAGATGGGGTCTTGCCATGTTGCCCAGGCTGGTCTTGAGTTCCTGTGCTCAAGCGATCCTCAGACCTTGGCCTCCCAAAGTGCTGGAATTGCAGGTGTGAGCCACCACTGCCGGCTTACTTTGTTTTTTAAAATCTTTCATGACAGTGACTTTTTTTATTTTTATTTTTTGAAATGGAGTCTCGCTCTGTTGCCCAGGCTGGAGTGCAGTGGTGCGATCTCAGCTCACTACAACCTCCGCCTGCCGGGCTCAAGCAGTCTTCCCACCTCAGTCTCCCAAGTAGCTGGGATTACAGGTGTGCACCACCACTCCCAGCTAATTTTTGTATTTTCTGTAGAAACAGGATTTTGCCATGTTACCCACGCTGGTCTCAAACTCCTGAGCTCAAGTGATCTGCCTGCCTTTGACTCCCAAAGCACTAGGATTAAAGGTGTGAGCCACTGCACCCAAGTTTAACTAACAGGTTTTAAAGTTCTATCATTTGTCTTCTCAGAACATTTTGATGGGAGTGATGATTCTATTCCATTTGTTTTTTGTTTTTGTGTTTTCTTTTTGTAGAGACAGGAGTCTCACTCTAATGCTCAGACTGGTATCGACTGGTCTCGAACTCCTGGGCTCAAGTGATCCTCCTACCTTGGCCTGCCAAAGTGTTGGGATTACAGGCATGAGCCACCACAACTGGCTTAATTCCATTCTTGAAGCTCTCCATGGCTTGAGGCTCTCCTCTCACTTCTCTTGCTAGTCCACCTGTCTTCTTTGCCAGTTCATTCTTCTCTGCTGAGTCAAATCTTCCCTTGATTCCATACTATCTCCTTAACTGACTTCATTCATAATCTTAGCTTCAAATACCACATGTACCAGGATAATTCACAAGTTTATATTCACCTCCATGACAGTACAATATGACCTCCAGATTCATTTATCTGTTTACTGGACATCTCTCCTTGAATATCTCAAAGTCACCTCCAACTCAACATGCCCCAAACTGAATTCCAGCATCCTCCCCTACACATCTGGTTTTCCTATGTGCCACATAATTTTCTAAATCAGGAGCATGGCAGTCATCCTTCATCTCCCTTATCTAGTCCATCATTGGTTTTGACTTTTAAATCTGTTTTGTGTTCATCCAAATCCCTCCATCTTTATCACCACCACCATAATTCAAATTTCTATTTCTCTCTGGAATTACTGAAATAGACTCTCAACATGTTATTATATTCATTCACTTTTGCTCGCCTTTAATAATTTTTTTGAACTCTGCAGCCAATGTAATCTTTTTGAAATGCACATTTGATCATTTCAGCACCCCATTGCTCCAAGGTTAAGCAAAAACTTAAATGAGGTACATAGCTATCAGGAAGGGGAGAGAAGAATGGAAACAGGTAGACTTTATTTATTTATTTATTTATTTAGACAGAGTCTTGTTCTGTCGCCCAGGCTGGAGTGCAGTGGTGTTATCTTGGCGCACTGCAACCTCCGCCTACCAGGTTCAAGCAATTCTCCTGCCTCAGCCTCTCAAGTAACAGGAATTACAGACACATGCCACCATGCGTTACTGTATTTTCTGTCCAAAAAATACAAAAATTTGTATTTTTAGTAGAGACGGGGTTTCACCATGTTGGCCAGGCTGGTCTCTAACTCCTGACCTCAAGTGATCCACCTGCTTTGGCTTCCCAACGTGCTGGGATTACAGGCGTGAGCCACCGCATGCAGCCAAACAGGTAGACTTCAGAAAGAAGAAAAATGAGTCAAGACTGACAAGATAGAACTGCATGAAGTGTCTGATGTTTGATAGATGTCAGCAAGACTAAGCTGTCCTGAAAAATCACTAAACATCATATGAGAAATCACTGGTAAACTCTGAGTGTTGACTTCAAAGGAAGAAGCCGAGGCATAATTAATATAAAGAGTTTATCTGGGCCAAGGTTGAGGACTGCAATCTGGAACATACTTCCAAGTTGCCTTGGAGAACGCTCTGGGGAACAAAGAGGAGGCTCAAGTTTTTAAAGAAAGAAGAACAAATCAGGAGAAGGGGGTGATTACAAAAGTTGTTAGGAATTCCTATTTGTTTACAGAAATAACGTTGGTTAGTGTTTGGCTATGTATCAGCTATAGGGTATATGCCATTCAATGGCTTTTGGCATCAATTAATCTACAACCCACATAGCAAGTGGCTTCAAGAGGTAATTATTTAGCTTAAGGGAGGGTGATATGACTGCTCTTTTATTCCAGTGCTTCTCTGAGCCTGTTTGTTTGTTTGTTTATTTTGAGATGGAGTCTCGCTCTATGGCCCAGGCTGGAATGCAGTGGTGTGATCTCAGCTCACTGCAACCTCTGCCTCCTGGGTTCAAGCAGTTCTCCTGCCTCAGCCTCTCAAATAGCTGGGATTACAGGCATGGGCCACCACACCTGGCTAATTTTTGTATTTTTAGTACAGACATTGTTTTGCCATGTTGGCCAAGCTGGTCTCAAACTCCTGACCTCATGTGATCTGCCCGCCTCAGTCTCCCAAAGTGCTGGGATTACAGGTATGAGCCACTGAACCTGGCTTGGGCCTGATAATTTAAAGGAGCTCATATTCCTCAGATAAGAATTTCTTTTCTTTTTTTTCCACAAGAGTAACAGTGGTGATCTTCATCGGGGTAAAGAAGCCAGAAGCCGACTGGGCATGGTGGCTCACACCTGTATTCCTAGCACTTTGGGAGGTCAAGGAGGGTGGATCACCTGAGGTCAGGAGTTTGAGACTAGCCTTGCCAAGATGGCAAAACCCCATCTCTACTAAAAATACAAAAATTAACCTAGTGTGGTGGCACACATCTGTAATCCCTACTCTGGAGGCTGAGGTAGGAGAATCCCTTGAACCCAAGAGGCAGAGGCTGCAGTGAGCCGAGATCACGCCACTGCACTCCGGCCTGGGCGATGGAGTGAGACTCTGTCTCAAAATAATAACAATAATAATAATAATAATAATAGTAATAAAAAAGAAGTCAGAAGCCAAAATGCAAGGGATTAAAGACAGATCTTATTTTTACTGAAATATGCTTTAGAGAAAGTGGACTAAGGCACGGTATTGAGATAAAGTGACAGTTTAAGGCCACTTTAAGCAGACTGAATATTTGCTGTATAGTGAGATATTGTATTAGTCCGTTTTCACACTGCTGTAAAGGTACTACTTGAGACTGGGTAATTTAAAAAGGAGAGAGGTTTAATTGACTCACAGTTCTGTATGCCTGAGGAGGCCTCAGGAAACTTACAATCTTGGAAAGTGAAGGGAAAACAAGGCACGCTTTACATGGCAGCAGGAGAGAGACTGAGTGAGGGCAGGGGAAATGCCAGGCACTCATCAAACAACCAGATCTTGTGAGAACTCCCTCACCATTGAGAACAGCATCGGGGGAACCACCCCCATGATCCAATCACTTCCTCCAGGTCCCTTTCTCTACACCTGGGGATTACAATTTGGATGAGATTGGGTGAAGACACAGAGCCAAACCATATCAGATGCGGTTATTATTGTTTACTTTATTGTTCAACTTTCCTATCCCCATTCCTATATTAATACTCCCAACTCTCCCTGACAGGGTGGATATGTGATCCAAACTAAATCAATCAATTCCAACCCTCCCAGGAGTTTGATCTAGATACTACTGTATACATCAGCTTTGTATTGCATTGAAATTAGCTGTATCAGAGGTGACTTTAATATCTACAGCTATGGGAGAGGGTCACTCAAAATACTCTTGGTCTGACAAAAGAATCTACACAGTATATATGTGAACATAAGACTGGTGAACTCATTTATAGCATGAATGAGAAAATTTACTTAAAACGGGAGTCTGTTGCTCTTTATTAAAGAAGCTATGGTCATGATAATAATAGAGCATGCAAAGATTTGAAACTGAAATATGACCTTCGTCTCTTAGAGTTGATATCTTGTTCATTGTGTTCCTGTAGTCACCAGAATGTAAATTTCCTCTAATCATCTCCGTCTTTTGTTGTTGAGAAATGTGGGGATCAGCAGTTTGGATTCTCGAAGATTTACATCAACAAGATTATTTACCTCCCATCTAATAGCATTGCAACCAATGGTTTCTTTTCATTTTAACCAAGGTTGAATAAAAAGTTTGGAGTTTATAATTCTTATTCCACCCCATCCATAAATGAAAGGCTGTATTGTTGCCGAATTATCTGCGTATAGCTCTCTGGGGGATGGTCTTCAAGCTCCTCTTGGGGAGAACACTGCAGTTGCCTGCTTTCTACCCTTCATGAAGCCTAGTTCTTTAATTTTCCTATGTTTCTGTGAACTTCTCCAGTACTCTTCTACAAATCTTGTTGTGTTTACATGAGTTGGTTTCTGTGCTAGGAAACAGAGAAACCCTAACTGATACTACTCAGTGACCATCGGCATGTAGTGAGTAAAGGTGAGAGAGGATGGAATTATATACTGCTCCCAGTTCTATGGCTTGGTCTACTGGATGCTGGTTCCACACACTCTGACAGATACAGGAAGCAGGTGTGAGAAGGAAGTCAAATTCAGTTGGAAACACATTAAGTTTGAAGCACAAATGGGACATGTAGGTGATGTCCAGGAGACCTAACTGGAGAGAGAAATTAAAGAGTCATTTAAGTACTTGAAGACGAGTGAGTGGAGATTGCAAAGAAAGAGCAGGTAGAGTGATTTGCAGCTGAAACCCAGAAAATATTGACTTTCAAGGGGAGGCAGAGAAAGCCAGGTGCGGTGGCTCACACTTGTAATCCCAGCACTTTGGGGGGACTGAGATTGGCAGATGACCTGATGTCAGGAGTTCGAGGCCAGCCTGGCCAACATGGTGAAACTCCGTCTCTACTAAAAATACAAAAATTAGCCGGGTGTGGTGGCGGGGGCCTGTAATCCCAGCTACTCAGGAGGCTGAGGCAGGAGAATCTCTTGAACCCGGGAGGCAGAGGTTGTGGTGAACCAAGATCGTGCCACTGTACTCCAGTCTAGGTGACAGAGCAAGACTCCATCTCAAAAAAAAACCAAATAAACAAGAACAAAAAGCCTCCAGTCTCCTACAGTTAAACAGATTGCTCTTTTTGAGCCATTTTCTGACTGGGGAATGGCAATCCATGATCCCTGGGCCCTGGGTCAGTGGGGTTTTGGAGTACTGGGAATGCTGGCCCCATAAGAACCATGTGGGAAGGAGAAGGGCTGCTCTCCACAGAAAAAGGGATGCTGCATATATATACATATAAAATATGTAACATATGAAAAGACATGTACAAACTCGAGAATCTCAGGCACAGGGTGTCCCATCTTTGGGAGTTTCACAATTACAGGGTTGTAGTTTTCCGTGGTCTCTTCCGGGTTTGTTTTCTTTCAAGCCCCTGTTCATTCGGCAGAATGCCTCTCCAGCCTTGACTTAGGGACACTGCCTCTTTTGCCTGGCTTCTGTTGCCCCCCTCTGTCTTGTGAGGAACCCTCTTTCTATATTACCACAGGTGTGTGCCAGCATGCCCGTCTAATTTTTTTTTTTTTTTGAGATGGGGTCTTGCTCTGTTACCCAGGCTGAGATGCAGTGGCACGATCTTGGCTCACTGTAACCTCCGCCTCCTGGGTTCAAGCAATTCTCCTGCCTCAGCCTCCCGAGTAGCTGGGATTACAGGTGTGTGCCACCATGCCTGGCTAATTTTTGTATTTTTAGTAGAGACGGGGTTTCACCATGTTAACCAGGTTGGTCTCGGATTCCCGACCTCGTGATCTGCTAACCTTGGCCTCCCAAAGTGCTGGGATTACAGGCGTGAGCCACCGCACCCGGCCCATGCCCACCTAATTTTTAAAAATTTTTTTTGCAGAGATGGGGTCTCTCTATGTTGCTTAGGTTGGTTTATCCTTTTTGTTAAAAGAAACATTTCCAATAAAATCTTTTTATGTATAATGACTCTCAAAAGCTGTAACATAAAAAATTGCATGGGACATGGTGGTGTGTGCCTGTAGTCCCAGCTACTCAGGAGGCAGGAGTGGGAGGATTGCTTGAGGTCAGGAGTTCAAGGCCAGCCTAGGCAACATAGCAAAATCCCATCTCTAAGAAAAAAAATATTATTCACTAATAGTTCAATGCCTAAGAAGGTTGTAATATATGTATGTTGTTTTGATAAATTGTGTACTGTGACTAATTATGATTACTCAATCTAAAATAATTTTTTACATGGTCATAGAAAAAAATTTTTTAAAATGTAATTTGACCGCTTGCGGTGGCTCTCGCCTGTAATCCCAGCACTTTGGGAGGCTGTGGTGGGCAGATCACGAGGTCAGGAGATCGAGACCATCCTGGCCAACATGGTGAAACCCTATCTCTATTAAAAATACAAAAATTAGCTGGGCGAGGTGGTGTGCACCTGTAGTCCCAGCTACTTGGGAGGCTGAGGCAGGAGAATCGCTTGAACCCGGGAGGTGGAGGTTGCAGTGAGCCAAGATCGCGCCACTATACTCCAGCCTGGTGACAGAGCGAGACTCCATTTCAAAAAAAAAGAAAAAAAAATTTATATATGTATTTTTGTTGAAGAAAAGAATAATGAAGTAAATAAAACTTTAAAGATTAAAACTGTATTACATTCATTTAAATTATCGTGAGGGAAGTCTAATCAAACTACAAGTTCAAGGAGAAAGGGCAATCATGTAAAATGTCTTGTTCATGTATTTTTAAAATAATGATGATGGTAGATATCTGTGAAAACATATATATGTTTGTTTCTATGGTTCCTGGCTTATGATTCCAGTAGCCCTTGCTATAATGTTGGGTGCTTTAGACCTCAGAAGCAGGCCTTGGAAAACAGAATCTTGGCCAGGTGTGATGGCTCAGGCCCATAATCCCAGCACTTTGGGAGGCTGAGGTGGGCAGATCATCTGAGGTCAGGAGTTCGAGACCAGCCTGGCCAACATGATGAAACCCTGTCTCTACTAAAAATATAAAAATTAGCCAGGTGCAGTGGCGGGCACCTGTAATCCCAGCTACACAGGAGGCTGAGGCAGGAGAATCACTTGAGCCCTGGAGGTAGAGGATGCAGTGAGCCAAGATCTTGCCACTGCACTCCAGCCTGGGTGGCAGAGTAAGACTCTGTCGCAAAAAAAAAAAAAAAAAAAAAAGAAAGAAAAGAAAAGAAAAAAAGAATAAAAGAAAAAAGAAAACAGAATCTCTCTCTCTCTCTCTGACCTTCTCTTGCTCTCCTTTTTCTTCTCAAAGCAAGAACCTTCTTCCCCTACCCTTCCGTCTTGGAGGCTGGCAGTAAAAAATTCTCTCACCTACTTTGTCCAATTGTAAATCATAGGACTCTCATTTCAGGCCAGGCACGGTGGCTCATGCCTGTAATCCCAGCACTTTGGGAGGCCAAGGTGGGTGGTTCACCTGAGGTCGGGAGTTCGAGATCAGCCTGACCAATGTGGAGAAACCCTGCCTCTACTAGAAATAAAAAAAAAAAAAAGACTCTCATTTCAGAAGGGGTCCTGCCCCATATCTGGATGAAATAATGCTACACAGAGAGGCAAAGAAGAATCTGAACAGACAGGCCTGGCAGGGTTTCAACTCAGTCTATTAGTATTAGGTCATATCCTTTTTGTTCAGTCACATTTCTACAAGGTTGTCCATCTTTCAATCATGCCTCTGCAATGAAATCTTCATAAAATGCCTAAGAGGATGAGGGTACAGACAGCTTCTAGGTAGCTGAACAAATAGAGGTTCCAGGAGGGTGTCATCCTTGGGGAGGGCATGGAAGCTCCACACCCCTTTTCATTCTTTGCTCCATGCAGCCTTTCATCTGTATCTTTTGTAATATACTTTATAATATACCAGTAAACTGTTTCCTTGAGTTCTGTGAGTTGCTCTAGCAAATCAGTCGAACCAAGGAGGGGGTCGTGCATCCCCAGTTTACAGCCAGTTAGAAGCACAGGTTAAATAACCTGGAGCTTGCAATTGGCATTGTAAGTTGTGGGGCAGTCTTATGGGACTGAACCCTCCACCTGTGTGATCTGACATTATCTCAAGGTAGATGGTGTTGGAATTGAATTAGAGGCTATCTAGTAGGTGTCTGCTGCAGAATTGCTTGCTTGCTTATTGTATGGGAAGAACCTACCCCCTGCCTCCATTTGGTCTCAGAAGTCTTCTGTTTTTTTGTTTTGTTTTGTTTGTTTGTTTTTTGAGAAAGAGTCTCACTCTGTCGCCAGGCTAGAGTGCAGTGGCGCAATCTCAGCTCACTGCAACCTCCTCCTCCAGGGTTCAAGCGATTTCCTGCCTCAGCCTCCTGAGTAGCTGGGATTACAGCTGCGTGCCACCACGCCCAGCTAATTTTTGTATTTTTTAGTAGAGACAGGGTTTTACCCTGTTGGCTGGGCTGGTCTCGAACTTCTAACCTCAAGTCATCTGCCCACCTCAACCTCCCAAAGTGCTGGGATTACAGGCGTGAACCACAATGCCTAGCCTGAAGTCTTGTGTTTTGATTGTGATGTGAGCACAGAGAAAAAAATAGTTTGTGTTTTTAACCTCACAGTATCAAATAAATAAATAAATAAATTCTAAATAAATTCAAATTTATTTAGAAAAAATCTTAGTCTATAGATACATTTAAAAAAGTGATAAAAGGGCCTTTATTTTAAAATGCTGATATTTACAATAGAATTTGTTGTCAAAATTTCCTCTTTTCAATTATTTAAGTTATGAGAAAAAATTTTAGATGCTAACATAAAAATGCATTATTGGATTACAGTGTTTTTCAAAATTCTTTTAGGGGAACACGAACTTTGAAGTCATTGTCTAAAGGAAAGCAGAAGAGATAGGATATTCTGGTATAGGGCTACATTTTTAAAAGCAGGAAGACTGCCTCCTATAGCCATGGTTTAGTTTTATACTAGACCAGGTCAGCTTTTTCCCTTCTTTGCAATGGTAGTTGAGAGGGAAAATAAAGTGGATGGTGGGGTTTGTCCAAGATTGGGAACTGACTGGCACAGTCTGTAAGATAAAAACCCAGGGAAAAGAACTTGAAGGTGCTCTAGTAAGAATTCATTGCCAGGCCAGGCGCAGTGACTCGCGCCCATAATCCCCAGCACTTTGAGAGGCCGAGGCGGGTGGATCAGCTGAGGTCAGGAGTTTAAAATCAGCCTGGCCAATGTGATGAAACCCTGTCTCTACCAAAATTACAAAAAATTAGCCAGGCGTGGTGGCATGCATTTGTAATCCCAGCTACTCAGGAGGCTGAGGCAGGAGAATCGCTTGAACACAGGAGGCAGAGGTTGCAGTGAGCCGAGATCATGCCATCGCACTCCAGCCTGGGCGACAAGAATGAAATTCAGTTTCAAAAAAAAAAAAAAGAAAAAGAAAAAGAAAAATAACTCATTGACATCCCTGGGCTTTAGCCTAAGACTGGAGCTAGTGATGCTCAGGAGACGACACATGGACCAGAAAGTGGTTGAAACATTTCAGACTATGAGACTCTAAAATGTACTCTGAGTTCACAGGAATTAGAGAGTAAAATAGTGGAAGGATTCTAATCATGGTTGGAGACAGATGTTTCTGAGTGTGATTTTTTAGAAAGAGGAATATTTTAAGTCATGACATGGCTTTATGTGCGTGAAATATGTCTTTAATAAATGACTGAAAAGAGCAGAGATGAAGATCTTAGGTTTGAATTACATTGCCTGGTTGGACCCAGTCCCTGACTTTTTCAGCAACCAAAACAAATGGCATATGAAATTTATTTATGTAGAATTTTGGCTTGTCTGGAACTCTAGAGGTCCAAATTGAATTCAATTCTAAATTGAATCACTTGGGATAATTTAATTTTCTAGATAGTTTAGAATAAATCCTTTTAGGCACCCAAAATTTCTTATTACAACCATTTTAGATGAGAAGCTTACTAAAATATACTCCATACTTGGTTTTTTTGATGCTAATATACCTGATATAATTTTACTACATTTTTTTTTTCTTTTTTGTAGAGACAGGGGCTTGTTATGTTTCCTTAGGCTGGTCTTGAACTCCTGGCCTCAAGCCATTCTCCTGCTTCAGCCTCTTAAAGTACTGGTATTACAGGTGTGAGCCATCGTGCCTGGCCATAATTTTACTGTTTTTTAAGGTTAGGATTAGCACCATGAATACCATCTATTCAAGAGAAATGACTCAGTGCATTTCATACTTTATAAATACCCCCAGAATTTACATTTTTTTATTTTTGAGACTGAGTTTCACTCTTGTCGCCCAGGCTGGAGTGCAATGGCGCAATCTCGGCTCATTGCAACCTCCGTCTCCTGGGTTCAAGCAATTCTCCTGCCTCAGCCTCTTAAGTAGATGGGATTACAGCTGCGTGCCATCATGCTTGGCTAATTTTTTGTATTTTTAGTAGAGATAGAGTTTTACCATGTTAGCCAGGCTGGTCCCAAACTCTTGACCTCAGGTGATCCACCTGCTTCGGCCTCCCAAAGTGCTAGGGTTACAAGTGTGAGCCACCACACCCAACCCAGAATTTACATTTTGAGTTCTTATATGTTCATTTATTTATTATTTTATTGTACAGATGGGGTCTTGCTATGCTGCCTAGGCTGGCCTTGAACTTCTGACCTCAAGTTATCCTTCCACCTCACCCTCCTAAGTAGCTGCTGTTTCTTTTTCCTTCCTTCCTTCCTTCCTTCCTTCCTTCCTTCCTTCCTTCCTTCCTTCCTTCCTTCCTTCCTTCCTTCCTTCCTTCCTTCCTTCCTTTTCTCCCTCCCTCCCTCCCTCCCTTCCTTTCTTCTTTCTTCTCTTTTTTTTTTTTTTTTTTTTTACAGGGTCTCACTCTGTTGCTCAGGTTGGAGTACAGTGGTGCAATCTCTGCTCATGGCAAACTGCCTCCCAGGCTCATGCACTTCTCCCATCTCAGCCTCTCCAGTACTGGGACCACAGGTGTGCACCACCACACTTGGATAACTTTTTGATTTTTTTGTAGGGACCATGTCTTGCTAGATTGCCCACGCTGGTCTTGAATTCCTGGCCTCCAAGGATCCTCCTGCCTCACAGCCTTTCAAAGTGCTGGGATTACAGATATTAGCCATTGTGCCTGGCCCAGCCTAATAATTTGTATGCTTCTTTGTTTTTAGGTGTCTGTTAGCACTTGTCATCTATGTATCTGCCCAGAAGAGGAATGCTTTCAAATATTCTGCTTTAACTCTGGAAACAAGATTTTTAAAAATCTTGTTAGAACTTTATATGCATTTGATGTGAAGACAGCCTACATGAGAGGAGAGGGGACAGGTTTTTAGTTCTTGGATTCTATGATATCCTATTTCGGTTTCTCAGTAGCCTCTTCTCTGGCTCCCGTTTGCCTCCTCACCCCAATTCCTTCTTGCCTCTGTTTTTGAAAACTGACGTGAATTCTAGACAGGAACTCTCTCAAGGCTGCTGCTATTCAAAACCAAAGTGTTTCATATGAACATGAAGCTATTTAGTGGGAAAAATAAACTATAAGTAGTTTGATGGAAGAAGCAAGTATAAAAAAGCTCAGAGCTTTACACAGTAGTGATCAGAAGTAGCACTGTAAGTTGCTATAAACTACTGTATGTAATGAGACTTTAAGACTTTTTTTGCCTAACAATTCCACGTCTACATATAGAAATGTATGATTACATAAAGATATGTATAAGAATGTTTTATGGTAGTATTGTTTAGTAAAAAATTGTAAACAACCTAACTGCTCATCAATAAGGAAATGGTTAAATACATTTTGTTGGTTCTTATCATGAAGCCATTAAAAAAAAAAAAATGAGGCCAGGCGCAGTGGCTCATGCCTGTAATCCCAGTACTTTGGGAGGCCGAGGCGGGTGGATCATTTGAGGTCAGGAGTTTGAGACCACCTTGGCCAACATGGTGAAACTCCATCTCTACTAAAAATACAAAAATTAGCTGGGTGTGGTGGTACACGCCTGTAATCTCAGTTACTCGGGAGGCTGAGGCAGAATTGCTTGAGCCTGGGAGGAGGAGGTTGTAGTGAACTGAGATCACACCACTGCACTCCAGACTGGGTGACAGAGCGAGACTCCGTCTCAAAACAAAAACAAAAACAAAAAGAGGTAGTTCTGTACGTACTGATCCTAGTGATTAAGCAAGCTGACTCTGGATCCACACTGCCCAGGTTCAAATCCCAGCTCCACCACTTCCTTTCGTTTGTGGCACATTAGATGTGTTCCTCAACCATCCAGTGCCATAAAAATCCCTATTTCATAAGATTTTTGTGGGGAGGAGATGAATTCATCCAAGTAAAACACTAGAATGGTGCCTGGCATAATTAGTATTACATTAGCCATTATTATCATTACTGATATGAAAGGATACCTGTAATATATTATTTGGCAAAAAGATAATGTTACATAATATGGGAAGTAGAGTTCCTTTTTTGTCAAAACTAACAGAAATCTGTGTACACACATTCATGTGATTTGTACACGCAGAGAACCTGGAATTTCTACATAGGAGGAACTAAAGACTTGTTAACTAGTCTTGCCTGGAGGTTAAAATTGCCTAATGGCTGGGCACGGTGGCTCACGCCTGTAATCCCAACACTTGGGGAGGCCCAGGTGGGTGGATCACCTGAGGTCAGGAGTTGGAGACCAGCCTGGTCAACATGGAGAAACCCCGTCTTTACTAAAAACACAAAATTAGCCGGGCGTGGTGGTGCATGCTTGTAATTCCAGCTACTTGGGAAGCTGAGGCAGGAAAATCGCTTGAATCCGGGAGGCGGAGGTTGCGGTGAGCCGAGATCGCACCATTGCACTACAGCCTGGGCAACAAGAGCGAAACTCTGTCTCCAAAAAAAAAAAAAAAAAATAAAATAAATAAATAAAAATAAAGTAAAAAAAACAACAACAACAAAAAAACAAACCCATTGTTTTTTTTACTGAGATTCCGTATTTATCTGGGGTGGCTTTAGAAGGATCCATTTGAGATTATGGGAAGTCAAATTTCCCCAAACCAGTCTTTGGTGCAGCTACTTTCTGTAGTCATGGAAATAGTCAGGAAAAGCTGAATGCACCAAACTGTTAACAAACATTATTCATAGGCATGAGTGGGATGAGGGGGATGGTGGGTATGGAGTTGGGGGAAGACCTGTATACATCTGTGTATTGTTTGTAAGTAGTTCATTGTGTATTTATTTTGGAGGCAACATCAAATAAAAGAGGGGCGTACATGAAAAAAGGGGTTGGTTAACTTAGTGTACTATGAAGTTACAGACAAAAAAGGGTGATGGTAGTGTAGTGTTTTGAATTAACATGGAACATTGTGTTTGAAGGAATAATTGATCCAGAACTTTATTGTATGAAACCTGTCCCCATCAAAGCCATACATGGGGCTGTATATACGTGTCCAGAGAAAAGGTCTTCTGCACACTTAACTGTTAACTGTTAGTCGTAATTTCTCTGCAGAGTAGGATGGTGGGGCAAGGAGGAAGGACATTCACTTTTCATTTTATGATACTCCAAATCATTTGCATGTTTTTAACAAAGATCATGTATAATTTTTTTTTTTTTCAAGACGGAGTCTCACTCTGTCCCCCAGACTGGAGTGCAGTGGTGCGATCTCGGCTCACTGCAAGCTCTGCCTCCTGGGTTCAAGCGATTCTCCTGCCTCAGCCTCCCGAGTACTTGGGATTACAGGCGCGCGTTTCCATGCCCAGCTAATTTTTGTATTTTCAGTAGAGGCAGGGTTTCACCATGTTGGCCGGCCTCGAACTCCTGACCTCATGATCCACCCGCCTCGGCCTCCCAAAGTGCTAGGATTACAGGCATGAGCCACTGCGCCCGGCCCAAGATCATGTAAATTTCTACAATAAAAACAATAAAGGAAATAAAAATGTCCTCAGTGTTGTACCTTGTACTTGGCCTGTTACAATAGGAATGACACATATTCCATTTTCAAGACATTACTTAGGGCTTTATAGATTTCTGCTTTAAGGAATAAATGCAATTTCAATCCATTTAAGACTTGATTTCTTCTTCTTATATGAAAAAAGTATCTGATCTTGTATCTAATTTGTTATGACAGTACCATCACTTAAAGTACAGCAATTATGCAACCCCTGAATTTGAATTTCATTTTGCAAGTGTACATGACCTCACGGACAGAGCGAAGGCAGAAAGTTAAAATGAGCATATCGAAAATAAATCACTCTCGTGACCGAAAAGAACGTAGGGTATCTGAACAAAATCTCAAAGCTCACATAGGCATAGATACTTCCATGTGAACTTTAGGAATCTTGGCTCATCTAACTTTTGCAGGGCTGAGTGGATCCCCTACTCCCGCTAGCCGTTTTAGGAGCACCAGTAACCTCCACACCAGGACCGGGCTGTCAGGGGCCGCTGCGGCGCAGGGACTCGTCCGGGACTGAGTCAGCGCCGGGGCCGAGAAGTTCGGCGGGAGGAGCAGGGCGGGGCTTCCTCCCGCCGACTCCGAGCCCGGCTCTACTTTTCTGAGTCCACGTCTCTTCCTTTGGACAGGCGTGTTTCCCCAGGTCGGGCCCAGCCAACGTGACAGCCGCAGACCTCGGAAAAGGGCGCTCCGGCCCCGCCTAGAGGATTTCCCCCGGCCGCTAGGGCAGCCTGGGCCCGCTCGGCCCAGCCCCTCACGGACTGCGGCGCGCGGCTCCCCGGGGCCCGGCCCGCCGAACGCCTCACTCCACAGCCCTCACCTCGCGGCGCCGAGTGTAGCGTCCGCGGCATGGAGACCGGCTCCGACTCAGGTCAGAGGCCCGCGCGGGGGCCGCGGTGGGCTGGCTCTGCGCGCGCGCTGGGGCGGTTAGGCCGGGCCGCCCGCACAGGCCGCCGCGTGCCGAGTCCGCGCGGGGAGCGCACGCGGGGCGGGCGGCGACAGGTGGGCAGGACGAGCCGCGAGCGAGCGAGGGCGGGCGGGCGCGCGAGGGGCCCGGCGGGGGGGCCGCTGGGAGGATGGCTCAGCTCTTTCTAAATATAAAACCGGCGTGAGTTGGGCGAGCGCGGCGCGGAGTCGCAGAGCCGCCGCGCGGGCCTGGCGCACGGGGATTCGGCCGCACAGACGGCGGCGGCGGCGGCGGCGGCGGCAGCGGCTCCGCAGAGGCGCGAGGCTGCGGGAGCGCCCGAGTCGCGAGCTCGCGGGGGCAGCGAAGAGCGACGCTCGCGACGCGGAGGACGCAGGCGGCGGCGGCGGGCGGGCCTCGAGGCACAGCGCGGTCCGCGCCGAGTGACCGGAGGCGGCTCGCGGCCCCTGCCGCACCGCGAGCCGCGAGCCGCGAGCCCCCTGGCCGCGCCCTGCCCCCCCAGCCCCTCCTTCGTTCCCTCCCCGGCGCAACATGGCTGCGGCCGCCGCCTCCGCCTCCCAGGATGAGCTGAGTAAGTGCCGCGGCCGAACCTGGGGCCGCGAGCCGGAACGGGCGCCGCGCGGTGCCGGGGGGCGGCGGCCGCATCTGGGCTGGAGGGCTGGGGCGCCAGGCCCGGTGGGCGGGCGGCAGCCGCGGCGTGCGGGGAGCTGGGGCGCCCTGGCCTGGCGGGCGGGCGGGGCGCGGACCGTCGCCGCTGGCGTTTGTAGGCCTCAGGTTTGCACCGTCACGTTGCGAAATTGAAACTGGAGCCCCGGGCGGAGCCACCTCTGCCCGCGATCCGCCCTGGCCCGGGGTGGGGGGAGCCCGGCCCCCTGCCCACCGAGCCTTGGCTGGCGGGAGGGCCGGAGCCCCGGGGTGACGGGCAGTGTCCACCCGTCCCGTCTGACCCCTCCTAGCCCCGGGTCCCCGACGGTTGGGCGAGTTCTAGAAATGGAGCTTTCGGGAAAGGGGAGAAGGTGCCTTTTTGTGACACTCTAGTAATCAGCCGAAAGGTCACGAATAGGCGGTGACCCTCAGGTGGAGCAGGGAGGGCGGAGAGGGTCGCCGGTCGAACCGCAGGAGAAACCACGGGGTGACAGCGCTTTCAGAAAGGAGAGTTAGTGCCCCCTCGAGCGTACGCGGTGCAGCCTTCTCGGGGACGGCGGTCCCTGTCTGGGGAGAGCGGTGGTCACCCTGAATCCCAGGCCGCCCCGCCCGCCGCCGGGGTTCGCCTCGATGCTTTGTGGGAAATGTAGTTCCGGGGCGCCGCGGGCCCACGCTGGGATCATAAATACCGAATTTTCATAGGACATAGGACATGTGAGATAATTTCTGATTCCGTTTTGAGTTTTTTTTTTTTTTTTCCACCCAAGGGTTTTCTTTCCTTCTCTCCCCCCTCCCAGTGCTGTCCTTTAGTTTATGGCAAAAACAAGAAAGGTAATTATTTGGAGATGATGTGGATTTTAAATGGAATAAAGGAATAAAGCATGGGTGAGGTGTTGCAAGCTTTATGAAGCTTACGTTGTTAAAGCCGCTTCTGAATTTCCATATGAAAGTAGTTATATACGTAATGTATGTTTCTCTGGTGGTTGTCAGTTTAAAGCCACTTTTATATACATGATCTCACTTTTGCCCTCATAGCAACTTTGTGAGGCAGATAGGTAGGAATTATCCTTGTTTTAAAGAGGAGGCAGGTTTGGAGAGATTAAGTTCCTTGCTGCTTTGACACAGAACTGGTGGAGCAGGAGTACTGTTTGCTCTTTTTGAAGCTGAAGTAAACACTTGGTGTGATCCTGAGCAGATTGGAGAGTCGGAGGAGACAAGGTCTCATGGTGCGATTAGAGATAGAAACCGGCTAAATAGATTGCTCTTCTGTCGGTTCCACGTGGAAGCACCACTAGGCCTTCTGAGATCAGTGCCATGTTTTGTTTTAATGGTGATAAAAAGACACATACCATAAAATTTCCCGTCCTAGCCATTTTTAAGTGTGTAGTTCAGTGGGATTGAGTGCATTCACACTGTTGTGCGATCATCACCACCATCCATCTCCAGAACTCTTCATCTTGCAAAACTGAAACTTGATACCCGTTGAACAACAAATCTCCATTCCCTCCTCCTTTCAGCCCCTGGCGACCATCATTGTACTTTCTGTCCCTGTGATTCTGAGTATTCTTCGTACCTCGTGTAAATGGAATCATACAGAATTTGTGACTGGTTTTATTTTCATTTAGCATAATGTCCTCAAGGTTCATCCATGTTGTTGCGTGTGTCAGAATTCTTCCTTTTAAAGGTTGAATGATATTCCCTTGTATGTATATACCACATTTCCTTGTCCATCTATTTGTCTATGGACACTTGGGTTCCTTCCACGTTTTAGCTATTGGGAATAATGCTGTTGTGAACATGAGTGTACAGATATCTCTTTGAGACCTTGCTTTCAGTTCTTTTGGGTACATACCCAGAAATGTAATTGCTGGATCATGTGATAATTCTAGTTTAAAATTTTTAAGGAACCACTGTACTGTTTTCGACAGTGGTGGTTGTACCATTTTACATTCCTACCAACAACACACAGGGTTCTAATTTCTCTACATCCTGGCCAACACTTACCTGTATTGTCAGTAGTAACCATCCTGATGGGTGTGAGGTGGTCTGATTTTTTTTCAATTGCTATGCTGTATGACATCTGAGTTCCTGTTGTAGCTAGCACCAAGCACATTAAAGTCTGAATTGCTAGCAGGAATGGGGAACAAAACAAGAGGAAGAATTGGATATTCTGGAGTGGCTGAAGTATTTGTGTCTATGCAATGTGCTTCTGTACATTCAGGTACTGGTTTAAGATGCTGTTAGTTAAGGGATTTCCTGGCTCTAGTAGCTAATAGAAAGTTAGGAACAAATAATTCCAATCCTTGCCTTCTCCTTGTTTTGTTCAGTTAAATTGTCGGTCGTCAGCCATAGATATCTGTGGACCTGGTTTCTGTATTTCTTCAGGAGAGACTGAATACGTGGCAGTTGATACCTTAGAATAATTTAACTTGAAAGCATGTACGTGTGCACTGGTTAAGAAGTTTCATATAAACCACTTTTAGTTTTAGAATGGCTATAGTAAAATAGGAGATGCTGATAAAATGTGCTTTTGGCCAGGTGTGGTGGCTCACACCTGTAACCCTAGCACTTTGGGAGGCCGAGATAGGTGGATCATCTGAGGTCAGGAGTTCAAGACCAGGCTGGCCAACATGGTGAAACCCTGTCTCTACTAAAAATACAAAATTTAGCCAGGTGTGGTGGCATGTGCCTGAAGTTCCAGCTACTCAGGAGGCTGAAGCAGGAGAATCACTTGAACCTGTGAGGTGGAGGTTCCAGTGAGCTGAGATCGTGCCACTGCACTCCAGCCTGGACAACAGAGCTAGACTGTCTCAGAAGGAAAAAAAAAAAAAAAAAAAGTGCTTTTAAGAATTTTACTAAAAAAAGAATTATCTGAATATTTTCTATTATTTATGACTAGTAGATGATAGTAAAAGCAAACTACTAGATGCCAGCATTGTTCTCTTCCACTGACATTTTATTGTAAAAAAAACCTTCAAACTCACAGAAAAGTTGAAAGTGAACATTTATGTACGCACCACCTAGATTCTGCAATTGATAGTCAAATAACTTTATCATATTTACTATTACAGCAAACTTCGTCATTTGTCCATCTCAGTAGATTTTTAAAAATTGTTAAAACCTTTTTTTTTTTTTTTTTTTTTGAGACGGAGTCTCAGTCTGTCACCCAGGCTGGAGTGCAGTGGTGCGCGATCTTGGCTCACTGCAACCTCTGCCGCCTGGGTTCAAGCAATTCTCCTGCCTTAGCCCCCTGAGTAGCTGGGATTACAGGCGCCTGTCACTGCGCCCAGCTAATTTTTGCATTTTTAGTAGAGACGAGGTTTCACCATCTTGGCCAGACTGGTCTTGAACTCCTGACCTCGTGATCCACCTGCCTCGGCCTCCCACAGTGCTGGGATTACAGGCGTGAGCCACCGTAAGTTAACTTTTTAAAAAAAATTGTAATAAAATACATATAACATAACATTTACCACCTTAACAATTTTTCTTTTGTTGTTTTTTTCTGGAGACAGAGTCTTGCTCTGTCGCCCAGGCTGGAGTGGAATGGCGTGATCTTGGCTCACTGCAGCCTGCACCTCCTGGGTTCAAGCGATTCTCCTGCCTCAGTCTCCTGAGTAGCTGGGATTACAGGTGTTCGCTATCACGCCCGGCTAATTTTTTTTTTGGTAGAGACAGAGTTTCACCATGTTGGCCAGGCTAGTCTCGACCTCCTGACCTCATGATCTGCCTGATCGTGACCTCCCAAAGTGCTGGGATTACAGGTGTGAGCTACTGCGCCCTGCCTACCTTAACAGTTTTTAAGTGTACAGTGGTATTAAGTACTTACTACTCTATCTTTTTTCATGCATTTCAAAGTAAATTGGTGACATCAACACACCTTCCCCCTAAATATTTCAGCACCAGCATTGTTTTAAATGCTTTGTGTGTATTTTTCCTCAGAATAATCCTGAAAGGTAGGTAACATTATTATTGCTGCTTTTTGGAGAGAGAAACAGGCTTCTTAGGTCCCCTGGGTCCTGAAGCTGGAAAGTAGTCCCCGTGTCCTCAGCTTCTAGTATACAGTCACAGCCATACTTGAGGCCATCTTACCTCTTTGCACCATGGTCAGAGTGTGCGTGATGAACAGTTCAAATCAGATGCATTGCCAGATTCTCAGCTAGATGTTACCTTAATCCAACCGTTTGACTGTTGTTTATCGTTGCTGTTGGGTACAAAAGAGACACCCAAGCCCGCCAAAGGAATTACAGTACTATTGAGGAAGAGGAAGAATATGTTTAAACAGATAAGGAAGGACCAAAATATATGACTGTATGATATGGATAATACTAAAGTAACATCGTCTGTGATTCCCAGGTCTGTTATTTTGAGATGTGTAGCTGGTAAAATTGCATTTCTATAGATTTCGAGTGAACATCTTCCCTCTTGCACTTGAAGTAATTTACGTCACATCAATTTAAATGAAATCTGCAACTTTCAGTTATGTCTGCTACCACACTTTGTAGGAGAAGCAAAATTGACTGTTAGGGTTCTTTTTTATTTATTTGTTTATTTATTATTTTGTTTTTGAGACGGAGTCTTGCACTGTTGCCCAGGCTGGATGGAGTGCCATGGTGCAATCTCAGCTCACTACAACCTCTGCCTCCTGGGTTCAAGCGATTCTCCTGCCTCAGCCTCCTGAGTAGCTGGGATTACAGGCGCGCATCACCGCGCCTGACTTATTTTTGTATTTTTAGTAGAGATGGGGTTTCACCATGTTGGCCAGGCTGGTCTCAAACTGACCCAAAGTGCTGAGATTACAGACGTGAGCCACTGTGCCCAGCCTATTTCTTTCTTTCTTTATTTTTTTGAGTAATATCATTGAGCATGAAAGTTTCCAGAAGGCTGGATGTGGTGACTCAAGTTTGTAATCCCAGCACTTTGGGAGGTCGAGGCGGGCAGATCACTTGAGTCCAGGAGTTCAAGACCAGCCTGGGCAACATGGTGAAACCTTGTTTCTACAAAAAATATAAAATTTAGCTTTGTGTGGTGGCATGCGCCTGTAGTCCCAGCTACTTGGGAGGCTGAGTGAGGAGGATGGCTTGTGTCTAGGAAGTCAAGACTGCAGTGAGCCTCGATCATACCACTGGGCTCTAGCCTGGGTGACAAAGCGAGACCTTGTTTCCAAAAAAAAAAAAAAAAGGTTGCCAAAAATAGGCAGGTTAATTTTGGGCTGAGACTTGTTAGCTTTGTTATCCTTTCACAAACTTCATGTTTGAGTCAGTGATTATAATAGAATAATGGTAAAGCTGTTTATGTATTGTGTGTTTACTGTGTGTTCTCATTGTTTTGCATGTATCAACTAATTGAATTCTCAAAACAACCCTGTGAGTTTGGTACTGTTACTGTCTTGGGGTAGAGCTACCCTCCTTAGACAGTTAGAACTTGAACTTAGATTCTCTGATTCCAAAATTTGTATTAATTCTGCCCTACTACTACTGTATTATTCCTGCATGGGAGAATATATAGTTCATAACAAGATCAAGATGGCTTTTTTTTTTTTTTTCGGTGTCTGACTAGTATCCAGAAAGAACCTTCTATAGTGTATAAAATGTGGCATTTGGGGCTGGGCCGTGCCTCACACGTGTAATCCCAGCAGTTTGGGAGGCTGAGGCTGGTGGATAACTTGAGAACAGGAATTCAAGACCAGCCTGGCCAACATGGTGAAACCCCTATCTCTACTAACAATACAAAAAAATTAGCTGGGTGTTTTGACATGCGCCTGTAGTCCCAGCCTCCTGGGAGGCTGAGGCAGGATAATTGCTTGAACCCGGGAACTGGAGGATGCAATGAGCTGAGAATGCATCACTGCACTCTAGCCTGGGTGACAGAGCTAGACTCTGTCTCAAGAAAAAAAAAAAAAAAAAAGGCCAGGTGCAGTGGCTCACGCTTAATCCCAACACTTTGAGAGGCTGAGGCAGGTGGATCACCTGATGTTGGGAGTTCGAGACCAGCCTGACCAACATGGAGAAATCCCATCTCTACTAAAAATACAAAATTAGGCAGATGTGGTGGCGCATGCCTGTAATCCCAGCTACTTGGGAGGCTGAGGTTTGGAGTTCCTGAGGTTTGAGGTCAGAAGTTCAAGACTAGCCTGGCCAACATTGTGAAACCCTGTTTCTACTAAAAATACAAAAATTAGCTGGTTGTGGTGGCACATGCCTGTAGTCCCAGCTACTTGGATCACTTGAACCTGGGAGGCAGAGGTTGCAGTGAGCCAACATTGTGCCACTGCACTCCAGCCTGGGCGACAGAGTAAGACTCCTGCTTGAACCCGGGAGGCAGAAGTTGTGGTGAGCTGAGATCACATCATTGCACTCTAGCCTGGGAAACGAGTGAAACTCCATCTCAGAAAAAAGAAAAAAATATTCTGATGTTGTTGAACAGAACATAGTAGATTTTTGAGTAAGTTGCCAAAAAACAAAACCATTAGTTTTGACTGTTAAAGGCAGTTCTGAAATCTAGTTTGTAAATTAGTTAAGGTCAGAGCCTGTAGCTTTCTTTTCTTATGCTTAGAGTGATTATGACTATTGCAAATGAAATGAAATTCAGTGTAAGACATGTGGCTAGTTTTTCTGCTAATATTATCTTCTGCCACTTTATGGAGAAGTTGACATTATAGTTAATATTTCAGCAGTGGATTGAGAGATTTCCGACAGGGAAAGAAGCATTTGATACTTTTCACCTGGTCAGCTGTTTAGTGGTTTCGTATTCTGGGCTTTATAATTATAAGTAAGGCATCCTTAGAATCTGATCTTGGTTGGGATAAAGGCGACTCATGAAGGAGCAACGACGTGTAATCTTAAAGGATGCACTATTCAATTTGACCATTTGACATAGCTGTGGGAAACTTCAGCTGCAAAAGTTGGCCATATAATCAGCATGTCAAGTGTCTTCTGAGAGAGCCTCTGCTAGTGCTGGGACTCCTGGTGACTCTTTTAGAGGATGAGACGTGGGACGCTCTGTGTTGAACATGATTCTGTGGCCATGGTGAAATAGCCCCTAAGAGTTAATTGCTTAAATGACCAGAATACAGACTTCTGAGCTGATCTTTGTAGAAAGGCCAAGGCAAGCCTGTATCATTTACATTTTGGTTACTTAACCAAATTGGAAATTTAAGATGGAAAATGACCACGGATATTTCTGTTTTTTTTTTTTTTGAGACAGAGTCTCGCTCTGTCACCCAGGCTGGAGTGCAGTGGCCGGATCTCGGCTCACTGCAAGCTCTGCCTCCCGGGTTTACGCCATTCTCCTGCCTCAGCCTCCTGAGTAGCTGGTATTACAGGCGCCCGCCACCTCGCCTGGCTAGTTTTTTTGTATTTTTTAGTAGAGATGGGGACGGGGTTTCACCATGTTAGGCAGGATGGTCTCGATCTCCTGACCTCGTGATCCGCCCGTCTCGGCCTCCCAAAGTTCTATTTTTTTAAAATTAATTTCCATTCTGATTTTTTTACTTTCACTGCATTCTGATTTTTTTTTTTTTTTTTTTTTTTTAACAAGAGTCTCACTGTCGCCCAGGCTGGAGTACAGTGGCACGATCTTGGCTCATTGCAACCTCTGCTTCCCAGGTTCAAGTGCTTCTCCCGTCTCGGCCTCCTGAGTAGCTGGGACTACAAGGCGTGTGCTGTCACACCTGGCTACTTTTTGTATTTTTTAGTACAGATGGGGTTTCACAATGTTGGCCAGCCTGGTCTGAACTCCTGACCTCAAGTGATCTGCCTGCCTCGGCTGCCCATATTGGCTTGAGCCACCGCACCTGGCCCACCACATTCTGTTTTGAATTATGCTTTCAGTAAACTATAATACGTAATAAAGGCCAGTGTCAGTGAGAATAGTTGGCACAGGAGCATTGACCTTGTTCAGAAGACAGATGTTAAAATTGAAGTCACGTCACTGCCAGTGTTCTCAGATGGTTTGATCCCTGTCACTGAGATCTCGTTTCAGGCCTGGCCTTGATGCTTCCCATCTTATATGGCTTGTTTTGCCCACATATTTTTTCAATTCAATAAGCAGACTTTTAAAATTGAGTAAATAATGAATGGTGCTGTCCTCAGAGGGCTTATAATTCAGTGCAGAGACAGATTTATATGCAAATATAAATAACTTATACAAAGCATGGTAAGTAAACTGCCTAACACAGTTCTTTGGAAATCTCAAGAAATGAGAATGGTATTTGAGGCTAAAGGAAAAAGAGCTTGAGCTGAGACATGGAGATAAGAAAATATGCAAAACAAAAACCGCTGAGTAAGTCTGTTGTGATGGGAATGGGGGTGCTGTGTGAAGTACTGGAAAAGGGGATCAGCTGTGTGGTTTGAGACTTGGCCTATGCTGCCTTTATGATTTGAGATCTTGGACAAATTACCTTACTTTTGCAAGTCTCAGTTTCTTCCTCATAAAATTGGAATGACAAGAATCACTCATAGTATTGTTAGAATTAATGTATGTGAAAATGTATGGTATAAACACTTAAGCTCTTATAAATTATTGTTATTTTTGGTGTGGGGTATAATAGCAATGATGATGTGGAGATAGGTTGGGACCAGTGTGTTGTAGGAATGCCAACAGAACTAGTTTGGACTTTGTTCTATAGACAGTAGAGAACCATCAAAGCTTTTAAGCAGGAGCATAACATGAGTAGGTCTGTTTTATAAGGGTAGCAGATGGCAGTGGTGTAACACTGATTGCAAGGATCCTGAGACCAAGAGCCGCAAGACTAATTAGGAGGGTATCACAGTGGCCAAGTAAAAAGAAACTTAGGGTCTGAGTTGGGACAGTGGAAGTGGATTTGGCAAGGAGTTAATATAATCTAAAATCCCTAAAGTAGGGAGAAATCGTTGGCGAATGAGATGAGGGTTATTAAAGAAGGAAGGAGTTAGAGATGAATCTAAATCTGACCTGAGACTAGAAGGTGGGGGAGTAAGGGAGAGTGCAGCCTCTAGACAGATTTAGGAAAGTGAAGAAAAGAGAGAACAGATTCCACAGATACGTAGTCTGTGTTCAGCAGAAAGATTATTTGTTGAATGAATGGGTTGGGTTATTGAGGCCCCATGTTGTTTAGGGAGACTGTTTTGAGTAGTGGCTAAAACCTCTGGAATTGGAATCAGAGACAGTTTTGAATCCTGATTCTGATACTTCTTGTGTTCTTGAACAAGGGACCTAACTTGTGGGCCTTGGTTTTCTCATCTGTAAAATGAGATAATAAAACTTACAAGATTTTTTTTTCTTTTCTTTCTTTTTTATTGAGATAGGGTCTCTCTCTGTCACCCAGACTGAAGTGCAGTGGTGTGATTTTGGCTCACTGCAGCCACAATTTCCCGGTCTCAATCCATCTTCCCACCTCAGCCTCCTGAGTAGCTGGGACTGCAGGTGGGCGCCACGACGCCTGGCTAATTTTTGTATTTTTTGTAGAGACAGGGTTTGGCCATGTTGCCCAGGCTGGTCTCGAACTCCTGTACCCAAGCAATCTGCCCTCCTTGGCCTCCCAGAGTGCTGGGATTACAGACGTGAGTTACCGTGCCTGGCCAGGATTGTTTTAAGAATGGGAAGAGATAGCACATCTTGGCACATGGATTACAGGTGTGTGGGAACCTTGGTTCTGAAGCTAGGGAGATAGTGTGGGAATGATTCCCATGGTAGAGCTGTGGGAATGGGCATATTCTTCACAGGCAGCTGACTGGGGGCCATGCATATACATATTTAAGAGTGAGAGGAAGATAATCAGAGAAAGGAGATGAAGAGTGCTAAGAGAGGACAGCAGTGGCCAGGGTTATGTCTGTCAGCCGTTTACGTTCTCATATGTAATGTGCTAAAAACATGTATACATGTTTAGTAACACTTCTTATAAAACTATTGTATAATTGAAACACATCTAACTTTAATGTAACGGTTTATATATTTATGATATATATACTCACATATACATATATGATAAAATATGTTGCATTGGTATTAGAGATTTTAAGTCTTCAGCGAATGATTAGCAGTGTATTTTTTGAAGTATTAGCATGTTCTCAGTAAATTTGGTTTGTGGACATATGCCTTATTCTTTTTCAAATTTGGTAGTCATTACAATTTTTTTTCCTCATACTGAATTTGCAAAGCAGGGCATCAAATATCTAACAAGAAATGAAAAGTGCTTTTTTTTTTTCTTAACATGGTAGCTATGCATATACGTCTGTTAATTGTATTTTTTTGGTTCTAAATAATAGATTCTTTATACAATTGCATTTGTACGAGTGGATGAACATACCATTGGTGATCCCGAGGATTTTTGTCAAGATTGGATAAACCATGTATCACATTGATTGTAGAGGTTAGTAGATTTAGTTCCTTAGGATGTGTGCATTTTTTTTTCTTTTTTTTTTTGTAGGAGCATTTAAAAATGCATAGGTTATCAGGTAGCAATTTGCCCCCAAGATCATCATGTTTTTGTTTTTGTTTTTTTCCTTTTCTAGCTATCCTGAGATAATTGGTTAAGTTCATGTTAATTTACAAATGCCTGAAATCTCTCTTTTCTGTGATGCTAAACGTAAAAAAAAATTTGCAAAAAGAAGAAAAAGATAAAACCTGAAGTCTTTTTTTTTTTTTTTTGAAACAGTCTCACTCTGTTGTCCAGGCAGGAGTGCAGTGGGGCAATCATGGCTCACTGTAGCCTTGATCTCCCAAGGCTCAAGTGATCCTCCTGCCTCAGCCCCATCGAGTAGCTGGGACTACAGGCGCATGCCATCACGCCTGGCTAATTTTTATATTTTTAGTAGAGATGGGGTTTTACCATGAAGGCTGGTCTCGAACTCCTGGGCTTAAGCGATCCACCTACGTTGGCCTCCCTTGGAGATGTTATTTAGCACTGTGCACAAGGAAAAGACGATGGATGATCGTTTACAAATAACTTTGTGTGCCACAATCACAAAAAATCATTTTACATGCTCCAGGAATGCCATCATGGAGTTTTTTTTTTTTTTTTAATTTTTAATTTTTTTTTGAGACAGGGTCTCGCTGTGTCACCCAGGCTGGAGTACAGTGGCACAATCATGGCTAACTTCCACCTTGATCTCCTGGGCTCAGGCAGTCCTCCCACCTCAGCCTCTCTAATAGCTGGGACTACATTTTGTTTTATTTTTAATTTTTGACACAGGTCTCCCTTTGTTGCCCAGGCTAGAGTGCAGTGGTGCAATCATGGCTCACTGCAGCTTGACCTTCTGGGCTCGAGTGGATCCTCCCACCTCAGCCTCCCAAGTAACTGGGATCATAGTTGTGTGCCACCATGACTGGCTACTTTTTTTTTTTTTTTTTTTTTGATAGAGACAGAGTCTCTGTGTGTTACCTAGGCTGGTCTGGAACTCATGAGCTCACGCTGTACTCCTACCTGGGCCTCCCAAAATGTTGTGATTTTAGGCGTGAGCCACCGTGCCCAGCCAGTTGTTCTGTTTGTGAAAAGAGGTATGAAGGAGGCATCATGGTAATTGGATGTTCCTAATTCTGCCATTTTGTCATGCATTGTGATTTTGAGAAAAGCCATTTAATTTTACTTCATTCTAAGGCAGAATGAGAGTATGGTGTCCTTTTCACTCTTGGATGATATTGGATGGTCTTTTGATTGAAACGCTGTAAATTCAGATTGTAATTCTCTGATATCATGGACTGAATATCCAGTGAGTTCCTGGGATTTTGTAGCTTCAATTCAAAAGTGCTTTTTGTTGCTATCTTCTAATTTAACTGTTGGACCCCTTCTCCCTACCCTCCTATACATTCTACTGTATTTTGGTATATATATTGCTGCTGCTGCTATGAAATGTCTTCTTTAGGTGAAATTTTGAGGGATGGGATAATTTTGAAACCAGAATTCAACTTTAAAATAAATTTTGGCCTGTTTTTGCTATTTTCACATATCTTTATTTCTTGGGCGTTTAGAGAAATGACAAATTGGGAGATTGGAAGAATTGTTTAGAAGAGCAGTGAGGACATTGTTTATTCCCTCCTAGATTCTTTAGGTCCTAGAACTTTTGGGCTTGTGATTGATATGTTAATGTCATTATGACATACTGAAGGCAAAAGTGAAACTACAACTACTAGGATTTAACTAGGGTTTTAAAAAAAGAACATTCTAGGGTTTATACACCCAGATGAGCATTGTTCTTCTAAGTAACTGCTTTGGGTGGATCTTAACTATCGTACATTTGACTTTTATGCAGTCTGAACTCTTGCATAGTATATATTATTTCTTCTAAGCTAGCTTTCACAAGCTGAAGTAATCTTTCCTGCTTGTCACCTCCTAAAACCGATTTCTCACTGAGTATCTCTGCCAGCCGCTGTCTCTGGGGGAAAGGGCCTTGGAAGGTAGGAGTGTTTGTGGACCTCAGTGTCAGGAGTCTGCCACTTACTCATTAAATCTAGGGCTTCTGTCTTGTCACCTGGCCCAATCTTGCCAAGCTACTCCTATGATTTCCTCCCCTTCCTCTGTGTGTGTGTGTGTGTGTGGTGGGAGGAGAGGACATGATGGGGTTGTGGGGAAGGGAGTGTGGGGTGGTAAGCAGTATGAGCAGGGAGTGATAGCCTTGTTATGGGCTATGCTGGTTTGGCAGAGAGTTTGAAGTAGCCTGGAATCATATGCAAAAGGCCGGGCACAGTGGCTCACGCCTGAAATCCCAGCACTTTGGGAGGCCGAGGTGGGCGGATCATGAGGTCAGGAGTTTGAGACCATCCTGGGTAACACAGTGAAACCCCATCTCTGCTAAAAATACAAAAAATTAGCTGAGTGTGGTGGCACGTGCCTATAGTACCCTCTACTCAGGAGACTGAGGCAGGAGAATCGCTTGAACCTGGGACGCGGAGGTTGTGGTGAGCAGAGATTGTGCCACTGTACTCCAGCCTGGGTGACAGAGCGAGACTTAATCTCAAAAAAAAAAGAAGGCCAGGGAAAGAAAGAAAGACTCTAGCCTGACCTGTAGTGGATCCAGATGCAGGGGTTTCCAGATTAGGGTATCTGCCTGGGCCCTGTGGGGACAGACTGGTGGACTAGGGAACAGAAAGATAATCTGTCTGATTGCCTTAATTCTGTGGGGCAGGGTTACTAGCAAAGGACTCCATCAGCAGAGACGTCCTGCTCAGGACTTGGTTGCCTGTGAAGGTACTCATTGCCACCCCTTGGGCCTTGGCTGGAGAGAGGCAGCTCCTGCAGAAACCATGATGGATTGTCTCTTTCTGATAATGGATCTTCTCCCCATTCCCAGCTTATATTTATGTTTAGTGTTAGACTGCCTGACATTCTCCTTTTAAGTACATTTGCATCTGTTGAGTTCTGTAAAAAAGGCTGGGGGGTAGGGGTAACTCTTTAAAAACAGGAGTAGAGATCAAATTTCTGGATATTCTTTTTTTTTGAGATGGAGTCTTTTTTATTTTTTATTTTTTTCAGCGGAGTCTCACTCTGTCGCTCAGGCTGGAGTGCAGTGGCGCGATCTCGGCTCACTGCAAGCTCTACCTCCCAGGTTCACGCCATTCTCCTGCGTCAGCCTCTCGAGTAGCTGGGACTACAGGCACCTACCACCATGCCTGGCTAATTTTTGTATTTTTAGTAGAGATGGGGTTTCGCTGTGTTAACCAGGATGGTCTCAATCTCCTGACCTCGTGATCCTCCCACCTTGGCCTCCCAAAGTGCTGGGATTACAGGTGTGAGCCACCACTCCTGGTGGGACAGAGTCTTGTACTGTCGCCTGGGCTAGAGTGCAGTGGCTCGATTTCGGCTCACTGCTCCGCCTCCCAGGTTCAAATGATTCTCCTGCCTCAGCCTCCCGAGTAGCTGGGATTACAGGTGCCCACCACCACGCCCAGCTAATTTTTTGTATTTTTAGTAGAGATGGGGTTTCACCATGTTGGCCAGGCTGAACTCAAACTCCTGACCTCGTGATTCACCTGCCTTGGCCTCCAAAGTGCAGGGATTACAGGTGTGAGCCACTGCACCGGGCTGCTTTGTTCTTTTGGAGACAGAGTCTTGCTCTGTTGCCCAGGCTGGAATGCAGTGGCACAGTCTTGTCTTACTGTAACCTCCGCCTCCTGGGTTCAAGTGATTCTCCTGCCTCAGGCTCTCAAATAGCTGGGATTACAGGGGCCTGCAGCCATGCCCAGCTAATTAATTCTTAAAGAAGCATCCTGCTGGCCTCATTTGGGTTTTGCCAAGTATGAGAGTGGCTTTTGGGGAATTGAGATGGTATTTCAAATAGAGGAAGTCGACTTTAACTTCCAGTTAGTATCTGGTTAGATTTGCAATTCACAGGATTGATCTACCAGAAAATATTAGTATTATACACAAAATCTAGATGCCAGCTAGGGCTTCTTTTCACATAGTTTTAGCCTCAAACTCCTAGTTGTACTGATTGTTAGAGTCCATTCTCTTCCCTGCCTTCCAGCCTGATGTATCCAATTTTTGTGAATTCCTTATAGTTTAGTTTCTTACTCTTTTCTTAGTTTCTGGGCTCCCATTTCTGAAAATGTTTCAGCTTGGACATGAAACACACACACACACACATAGACACATTCTCTCTCTCTCTCTCTCTCTGTCTTTCTCTTTCTCTCACACTCACTCTCTTTTCCCAGAATTGGTATGTCCTAGAAAAAGGCCTTGTCTTAAGAGCGCTTGATTTTCTGCTCTTTTACTGGTTCTCCCCTTCCTTTTCATCTTTTTCTTTTTTTTTTTTTTTTTTTTTTTGAGACGGAGTCTTGCTCTGTCGCCCGAGCTGGAGTGCAGTGGCCGGATCTCAGCTCACTGCAAGCCCCGCCTCCCGGGTTTACGCCATTCTCCTGCCTCAGCCTCCCGAGTAGCTGGGACTACAGGCACCAGCCACCTCGCCCGGCTAGCTTTTTTGTATTTTTTAGTAGAGACGGGGTTTCACCATGTTAGCCAGGATGGTCTCGAACTCCTGACCTCGTGATCCGCCCGTCTTGGCCTCCCAAAGTGCTGGGATTACAGGCTTGAGCCACCGCGCCCGGCCCCTTTTCATCTTTCTCTGTTCTCTTCTTTTCCTTCTCTCTGCAGTAACTGCTGCACCTCTGCTGGTTTGGAGGCATGTTGTATATAGTTGTCTAGTAAGATTTAGTATCTTCACTTGCTTTCTCGCTTAAACCGTGTCATAACTTAGCATGCTAGAAGGAGCATTGGACTGTCTAGGATTTGAATCAGCCCTGCCACTTAGTAGGTTTGTAATCTTGGTCAACAGAATGTTTTCAAGGCTCTGTTTTCTCAACTGTAAATTGGAGCTATTACTACTTGCTTTACTAGAAGTTCTTTACAGGCAGGTACTGTGTTCCAGTGTGTGCTTGGAGGGTAGAGGCCTCTGGGTTCAGCTTATTTGTTTTGTTTTTTGTTTTTTGAGACTGAGTCTTATTCTGATGCCCAGGCTGGAGAGCAGTGGCGCGATCTCGGATCACTGCAACCTCTGCCTCCTGGGTTCAAGCAATTCTCCTGTCTTATCCTCCCTAGTAGCTGGGACTACAGTCACATGCCGCCACGCCTGGGTAATTTTTATATTTTTAGTAGAGATGAGATGGAATTTCACCATATTGGTCAGGCTCATCTCGAACTCCTGACCTCAGGTCCTCGGCCTCCCAAAGTGCTGGGATTACAGGCATGAGCCACTGCACCTGACCTGGATTCAGCTTCTGTATCTGTGTATCATTCACACGGTGACCTCTGGCAGGTCAGTTAGGTTGTGAGTCTATAAATGCATCTATAAGTGAGCCTCACAATTTTCTGAGGCTCAGAAGGCCATGTGAAACTGCTTTGTGACCATGATATATTTTATGTACTTATATATGTGAATCAGAAGAAAGTAAGTACCATTAGAAAGAATATTATAGTGTAGTATATTTCTTTAGTAACTTGATAGATCTTTTAAAAAATACCGTGTAGTGTTAGCAGTGGTCTAGATATTTTTAGCTTTCTCTTCAATCTCAGCTTCTACTTAAGACTTCTAACCTGATTTGTATTTTAAAATTTACTTTCATGTTCAGAAAAAAAAAAAATATTCTTTGTAGAAAATTTAAGCAACCTTAAAAAACCTGAAACCTGTCACTCAGAAATAACTACTCATTCTAATTCACACAAGTAATTCATGCTCATAAAGTTAGTAATGACACATAATTAAACAAACCAGAAAGAATCCTCTGAAATTCAACCAAACCAGGGATAACATTACCTTAAATAGAATCCTTTCCCTATTCCTTTTGATGGTATACTTTTCTTGCATAATTTTTAAAGAATGTTTTGATGTTCAGGTTGTCCTGAAAGGAAACTGATTTATTGCCTTTTCTTTTTTTTTCCCCCTCTTCTCTCTTCTCCTCTTTTCTCTCTTCTCCTCTTCTCTTCTTTTTTCTCTTCTCTTTTTTTCTTTTTTAACATGCTTTTTCCATTAATAATGATGTGAGGGAAAAATAAGTAATTGTAGGTTTATTGCCTTTTCTGGTCCTGTGAGAAAATAGCTTTTCCTCCCTAATTTAGAAGTTAAAGTTGTATTTTTGAGAGAGATCTGAAAAATGTGCGATTTGTGTGGACAGTTTTATTTCTCAGGAATGATTTAATGTTTTCAGAAATGTCAGTAGCTAAAAGTAGGCAACACTGAAGTCCTTAAAACTTTACTGGTCGTTTTCTTTTTATGTGGGTAAGAGGAGGGAGAGTTCCTTCTTCATCTTTAGATAGAGAAACTAAAGACAGGTGAATAATATAAATTTGAATTATTTAAAGGAAAATAAATGAGCTGGGTGTGGTGGCTTATGCCTGTAATCCCAGCACTTTGGGAGGCTGAAGTGGGAGGATTGCTTGGGCAACATAGGATGACCTCATCTCTACAAAAAATAAAACAATTAGATGAGTGCAGTGGCATATGTTTATGATTCTAGCTACTTCCAGAGGCTGAGGTGGGAGAATGGCTTGAGACTGCAGTGAGCTGTAACTGCACCACTGCACCCCAGCTTGGGCAACAGCAGAACCTTGTCTCCAAAACAAAAACACATGTGTGTATTTATACATAATTTATATTTTTAGTAGATTTTTTTCCTCCTACATGAATGTCACACTTAACATGAGCTAAACTGGATTTTTGTTTTGTTTTGGAATTTTGAGATTCTCAGGGTTTTGATACTTTTGAGATCAAATGTTCTTTTTGTTCTTTCTTTCTTTTTTTTTATTTTTTGAGAAGGAGTCTTGCTCTGTCATCCAGGCTGGAGTGCAATGGTGCAATCTTGGCTCACTGCAACCTCTACCTCCCGGGTTCAAGCGATTCTCCTGCCTCAGCTTCCTGAATAGCTGGGATTACAGATGCACACCATCACGCCCAGCTAATTTTTGTATTTTTAGTAGAGACGGGGTTTCATCATGTTGGCCAGGCTGGTCTCGAACTCCTGACCTTGTGATCACTTACCTCGGCCTCCCAAAATGCTGGGATTACAGGTGTGAGCCACCGTGCCCTGCCTCTTTTTGTTCTTTCATATGCTTTAAGGTTCCTTTCAAGCTTTAAAGTTCTGTGATTAAGAAATTTTTTTTCGTCTTTAAAACATGGATTTTTGAAAAATATATACTTTTTTTCTTTTCTTTTTCTTTTTGGTACAGGATCTTGCTCTGTTACCTGGGCTGGAGCGCAGAGGCATGATCTAGCTCACTGCAGCCTCAACCTCCTGAGCTGAAGTGATTTTCCCACCTCAGCGCCCTGCGTAGCTGGGACTACAGGCACGCACCACCACGCCTGGCTCATTTTTCAATTTTTTGTAGACACAGGGTCTTGCTGTGTTGCCTAGGCTGGTCTCAAACTCCTGGGCTCCAGTGATTCTTCTGCCTTAGCTTCCCAGAGTGCTGGGATTACAGGAGTGAGCCACTGCATATGCTGGCCTGTATGCTGTTTTTTTTCTAATAAAAAAATGTATTTTCACTGAAAAATATTTGAAAAGTATTAAGAAGAACAATTACTGATGTATTTTATTTCCCTTTTTATATAATTATAAAATAAAATTATCATGGAATATATATATCCTTTTAAAAATAATGAATTATTTCAACCATGAAGGAAAGTATGGAGAGTAATGTTGAGATGGAGTTTTTTTGCTCTTGTCGCCCAGGCTGGAGTGCAATGGCGCGATCTGGACTCACTGCAATCTCCTTCTCCCGGGTTCCAGCGATTTTCCTGCCTCAACCTCCCGAGTAGCTGGGATTACAGGTGCCCGCCACCATGCCTGGCTAATTTTTGTATTTTAAGTAGAGATGGGGTTTCACCATGTTGGCCAACCTGGTCTCAAACTCCTGACCTCAGGTGATCCACCCACCTCGGCCTCCCAAAGTGCTGGGATTACAGGTGTGAGCCACCGTGCCCAGCCTTGGAGAGTAACCTTATTAACATTTATGTATGTCTGACTCATCTTTGTCAAATTTTTACATTTTTTGCTATTAGCTTCAGGTCTTATATTTTATTTTAATTAATTAATTAGTTTATTTTGAGATGGAGTTTTGCTCTTGTTGCCCAGTCTGGAGTGCAATGGGGCGATTTTGGCTCACTGCAACCTCCACCTCCCGGGTTTAAGCTATTCTCCTGCCTCAGCCTCCTTGTATTTTTAGTAGAGATGGGGTTTCTCCATTTTGGTCAGGCTGGTCTCAAACTCCTGACCTCAGGTGATCCACTCGCCTCGGCTTTCCAAAGTTTTGAGAATACAAGCATGAGCCACTGTGCCCGGCCTTATTTTTTTAAATAAATAAACATTGCAGATGTAATTCAAACACCCTGTGTTACTCCTTATCATATCATTTTTCTTTTCTTCCCTTTTTCCTCTCTTTCCTCTTCCCCTCCTTCCCTCTCCATTCTCATTCAGAGATGGTCATTGCTGTGATGTATATATCATACTCTATATGTATTGCATTTTAAAACTTTCCATAAATGGGACTAAACTGTACATATCCTTCTGCAACTTATTTTGTTTGATATTAGATTTTTCAGATATGGTCTTGTTGGCTCATGTGACATATAATTCTTGTTTATTTATTTCAATTGTTGTGTGACTCTGCATAATTTATTCCTTCTCCTGTTGACCGATATTTAGATTGTTTATATATTTTTGCTTTTACTAATCCTGGGCTGTGAACACTTTAACACATGTGTCCTTGTGCTTGTCTCTTCCTGGGAGAGTTCCTTTTTTTTTTGTTTCCTTTTGAGACAGGATCTTGCTCAGTTCTCAGTTGCCCAGGCTGGAGTGCAGGGACGTGATCACGACTCATTGCAGGCTTGACAGATTCTCCCACCTCAGCCTCCCGAGTGCTGAGTAGCTGGGACTACAGGTGCATACCACCATGCCTGGCTAATTTTTATTTTTTTATTTTTTATTTTTGTAGAGATGGAGTTTTGCCATGTTGCCCTGGCTGGTCTTGAACTCCTGAGCTCAAGCCATCTGATTACCTCAGCCTCCTAAAGTGCTGGGATTAAAGGCATGAGCCACCACACTCAGCCCCTGGGAGAGTTTTTTTCTAAGACAGTGTTACATAAAGTGTTGTCTGAGCACTGGGGAATTATTTCTGGCAAATAAGGAACTTGCCTCAAAATGTAAATCAACTATCACTGTTAATTTATTTAATACTTCTTATTCTAGCAGCACTTTTTCAATAAAAGGTGTTCCTTATCTCTTTGCTGACTGGTGATAAACAGTTTGTAGATGGGCTTCTTGAATGGCAGAATTACTAGGTGGAAGGATATGTTCCTCTTCAACTTTGCTAGGGATGTCTTTACTGCAGAATTGCTCTTCAGAGGTTGTATTGATATGTAACCCATCAGTAGTGAACCAGAGTTCTTGGTTTGTTTACCATCTTTGCCAACATTTGGTACTGTTAGATATGGATCTTTTTTTCCTGATGTGTAGTCCATTTTTTTCTTCTCTGATTCTTAATGGCATTTTTGTCAATCTCAAGTTTCCATGTATTCCCAGTTCTCTTTCTGTGTTCTCTGTTTTAATCTATTGATTTGTCTATGTGCTGACAGTTGTATTTGCCACACTGAATCTTAATTGTCATAGCTTTATAAGTCTTGAAATCTGATTGAGCCACTCCTACCTCACTTTTATGGAAGATAGACAGTTATTCTTGGCTCTTTGCTATTACATATTCTGTTCCATTCATATTCGATAGGAATTTTATAATTTTTTTTCAGCTTTCACAAAGCACTGTTTTCTGTAGAGAGTGTTTGACTGTGCTTCCATCTTTGCAATATTGAGTTTATTTGTGAGCATTAGTGCTGTTTACCAGATATTTCTAGTTCTCTCTTTTGGGCACAAAATATAATTTAGTGCTGGGACAGAGTGAGGGACATGCGATTAGTTTCACCACAGAACGGTTGAATTGAGCCAGAAGGATTGAGGATATGGCACTAACTGGCAGTGTTTGAGATAGTGTTGCCTCTATCAACCGACTCCAGTGAGCAAAGTCATCCTCCTGATCTATGATTGAGGCATAGTCCAGGTGAGAAACTAATGTTGGCTGTTTTTAAGCCATGGAGACTTGGGGGTTATTATCACTAACCTACCCTAACATAGAGATCCATGAATGTAGTTGGGCGTGGTGGCTCATGCCTGTAATCCCAGCACTTTGGGAGGCTGAGGTGGGTGGATCACCTGAGGTCGGGACTTGGAGACCAGTCTGACCAACATGGTGAAACTGCATCTCTACAAAAAATACAAAATTAGCCAGGTGTGGTGGCACATGCCTGTAATCCCAGCTATTTGGGAGGCTGAGGCAGGAGAATCGCTTGAACCTAGGAGGCAGAGGTTGCAGTGAGCCGAGATCGCACCACTGCACTCCAGCTTGGGTGACAGAGTGAAACTCCGTCTCAAAAGAAGGAAAAAACAAAACAAAACAAAAAACAAAAAAAAAGTCCATGAATGTTATGCTTTTGCATTAATTTAGATCTTATGAATTATAGTTAGGATTATAATTTTCTGTGTAAAGGACTATGACATGTTTCATTAGATTTATTTCCAAATAACTTGTAGTTTTTATTGCCATTGTTAATTATACGTTTTTAAAAGCTACATTGTCTGATACTTTGTTCTCATTTATCTCAGTTGACTTCTGTACTCTAATCTTGTATGCAACATGATTAACTTTCTTAGTTTACATACCCTATCCCATAAATATCATGTAATCTGTGAATAATGACAGTTTTTAGTATCTCCTACTTCCATATTGCATTTTCTAGTGGTTTCAGTTCTATTTGCTTAGAAGTGATGATAGTGCACATCTTGTTTCTGATTTTGTACGAGATATATTTGCTGTAGATTTTACATAGATGCTTTTTGTCAGATTATGAAAGTTTTTTCAGTGATGGGTATTTCCAGCTCCACATTTATAAACTATTCTTTGGGACAGATTCTGCTAATCATATTTTTCAGACTCCCTTACCATCTAGCTTCTTGTTTTAAGATATCTTTTCCTATCTCGAGGTAATGAGAATATTCTTTATTTCTCTAGAAACTTTATTGTTTTACCTTTGACATTTAGATTTATGATCCATCTGGAATTGATTTTCTTTTATGTATAATGATATGGCTTGGCTCTGTGTCCCCTTCCAAATCTCATCTTGTAGCTCCCGTAATTCCCATGTGCTGTGGGAGGAATGCAGTGGGAGATGATTGAATCATGGGGGTGAGTCTCTCCCGTGTTGTTCTGGTGGTAGTGAATGGGTCTTAGGAGGTCTGATGGTTTTAAAAACAGGAGTTTGCCTGTACAAGCTGTCTCTTTGCCTGCTGCCATCCATGTTAAGATGTGACTTGCTCCTCCTTGCCTTCTGCCATGATTGAAAGGCTTCCCTAGCTACATGGAACTGTAGTTCTCCATTAAACCTCTTTCCTTTGTAAATTCCCTAGTGTTGGATATATCTTTATCAGCATCATGAAAATGGACTAATAGATATGGTGTGAGGTAGGGATTAAATATTGTTCTCCCATATTGTAATATGGTTGATCTAACACCATTTTTTGAAAAGACCATCATTTACTTACTTCATTGCAGTGACACCTCTGTTGTAAACCAGGTAAGTATATACATATTTGTCTTTTATGCATTTTCTGTTTTGTTCAAGTGGTCTACTTATTTTTTGTTAGCATAGTACACTTTTAATTACTGTAATTTTTATTTTATGTGTTTATTTTTTTGAGACAAGGTCTTGCTCTGTTGCCCAGGCTGGAGTGCAGTGGCATGATCGTGGCTCACTGCAACCTCTACCTCCTGGGCTCAAGCAGTTCTCCCACCTAAGCCTCTCAAGTAGCAGGGACTACAGGTGCACGCCACCATGCCCAGCTAAAATTTTTTTTTTTTGGTAGGGATGAGGTTTCACCATGTTGCCCAGACTGGTCTCAAACTCCTGAGCTCAAGCGATCAGCCTGCCTTGCCCTCCCAAAGTGCTGGAATTACAGGGCTGAGCCACTGTGCCCAGCCTACTGTAGTTAGCCTTGAAATCTGACCAAAGACCTCTAGCTGTTTTTTCTCTTCATGATAGTTTTGGCAAATCTTAGTCCTTTGCATTTCTTTAAATTATAGAAAGAATCAACTCTTTTTTTTTTCTTCTAGTGGTGTGCACACTTTTAAAAATTATTCATCCGCTCATTCATTGATTGATTGAGATAGTTACTATCTTCTTATGTTGCCCAGGCTGGCCTGGAACCACTATAGGCTTGAGCCACTGTGTCTGACTCTAGGATCAGCTTTAGTGTTACCCAAAATACCTGATGGATTGTGCTTGGATTGTATTGTCTATAGATGAATTTGGGGAGAATTGACATCTTATTAATATTTTCTAATCTGTGAATATGGTGTATCCTTTAAGTTTTCCTTAATTTCTCATAGTGGTGTATTTTAGTTTTCTGTGTAGACGTCTTACATATTTTTCCCTAGATTAATTCCCAGCTATTTGATGTGTTTTGATGTCATTGTCATAGGTGTTTTCAAATTTTGTTTTCTAATGGTTTATTACTATTATATAGGAAACCAATTTATTTGTGTGTTTTGTTATTCTATTAATTTTTCCATAGATTGCTTTGGATTTTTTGTGTACCAGTCATTATCTTTAAATAATGAAAACGTTATTTTTTCCTTTCTAATCTTAATGCATTTTATTTTTCTTTGTCTTATTGCTCTGAATAAAACTTGCAGTACAAATTTGAATAGAATTGGTAATAGTGAACATCTTTGCCTTGTTCCTGAACTCAGAGGAAAAGTGTTCGATATTTTACCTTTAGATATAGTGTTTGCTGTAAATAAAAATCTCTTATCAGATTAAGGAAGTTCTCTTTTCTTCCTTGTCTATTCAACATGAATAGTTTGTTCCCATCTGTTTAGCATGAACAGATGTCGAATTTGATCAAATGCCTTTTCTGTATATATTGATCATATGATTGTTATTCTCTATTGTGTTAATGTGGCAGATTACACTGATTTTAAATGTTAAACCAACTTTGCATCTTTGGAATAAATCCAATTTTGGTATGATGTATTATCCTTTTTATGTGTCACTGGATTTGACTTATATATTTTTTACTTATGTATTATGATTTAAATATTATTTTATTATCTCATTTGCCTCTATATTCATGAGAAATATCTTTTATTTGCTTTTATCTTTCTTTCTGGGGATACCCGTGTTTGGTATCAAGGTTATTCTGGCCTCTTAACATCAGGGATGTGTTCTCCTGCCATCCCCTTACCCCACCTTTTTCTCTTCTCTGGAAGAAGTTATGAAGGAGAATTTGCCAGTGAATTCATACGGTCCTGGCACTTTTTTTGTGTAGGGAGGTTTTAAATAAAACAGTCCATATTTGTGGTAATTTAAAATGAACCAGTTTTTTAAAGCAGAATTTATAATTGCAAGTTGTGTCATTGTGGTCTGTCTTTAGAAGTAATTAAAAAAACCCTTAAAATCATGTAATTATGACTTTGTACTAAGTTATGCCTCCGTATGATGAGCTCTTGTGTCTCTGAGGTATTGTCACGTGGGATTTTTAGCTTTCTGGCCTGGCTTAGTTTTCCTTTGGTGGTAGTACGTGGGGTTATTAACATACCTAGCATAGGATTCCTACTGTAGGTGGGATTCTACTAATAATTCATGTTTTGCTCCCAACTGATGGAATATGTGTTCTCAAATATTTAGTAGACTCCTGATTTATTAAAATACTTATTTTTATAGTAGTAGTCAGCTTTATTTAAAAAGGAGGTAAAGTTAGCCAGATATGATGGCTCATACCTATAATTCCAGCACTTTGGGAGTTTGAGGCAGGAGGATTGCTTGAGGCCAGGAGTTCACAAGCAGCCTGGGCAACATAGACCTCATTTCTACAAAAAATACAAAAAAGAAAAAGAAAATTTCTTCTTGCCACTGAGCTTAAGGGGGGGAAAAAAAAAGAAAAAGGTAACATTAAAGGAATAATGTATTCTGAGAGATAATACTTATATATAATGTTTATATAACATATAGAAAATATTTTATATCATATCTAATTACTCTGCCAAACCTAATCGGTTAAGGGCATAGCCCTCCACTAGACTGAATCGACTTCATACGCCACCTACAAGTTCCTGTGATCCCAGAGCCACCCTCACTTTTGACCTGTTGGATACCGATTTAGGGGTCTCCATGGACCCCCCTCAGGTTTAATCATTAGCTAGAATGAGTCAGAACTCAGGAAAGCCCTGTATTTATGGTTATAGTTTTATAGAAAAGGATACAAGTTAAAACCAGCCAAAGGGAGAGACATGTAGGGCAAGGCCTGAGAGGGTTCCAGATGCAAAGTTTCTGTTGTGTCAGGGTACTTTCCTGGCACAGCAATGTGTGATAATACACACAATGCACTGCTGATCACAGAAGCTCACCAGCTGGCCTGAACTTTGGTGTCCAGGGTTTTATTGACCAGGCATGATTGATTGATTGAATCATTGCCCATGTGACTCAATTCCTAACACCCCTCCCCCTCCAACCCTTCTCCTTGCCCAACTCCCCTAATCACCTGGCTGAAACCTGCAAGATGGTTAGTCTTTCTAGTGTAATCAACCCCCATCCTAAGTTCTCTCTTAGCATGAACAGTCTAGGGGCCCACTATGAGTTACTTCCTCAGCATAAGTTATCAGATGTGATTAGAGGGTCCTGCTATGAATAACAAAGGCACTTCAGTTACTGGGGAAATCCCAAGGGTATAGCGTTTACCTCTCAGGAACATGGACAGAGGCCACCAAAATTCTTTATTACACAAGAATATAAAAGCTGCACATATAATATGATAGTCATTATAACATTATATAATGTTTCACAGCATTCTTGTGAAGCAATCTTATGCTATTCCTAATAGACAAGTTCGTTAATAACCTTAGAGAGGTTTAGTTTACTAACTAAAACCAGTAATGTATCTGACATGAAAATATAGGTCCATTGGCTCCTTTATATCATAGACTCTTGGAGAGAATCATTAATTGGGCTTTCACAAGTCTATGTTAATAATAATTGTATAGTTTATAAATAATTGCCCATTTGGAATTGTCCCCATAATATATGCAAAGGAGAAATTTTATACTTTTTTTAATGTGTGTTTCTCATGTGTGTATATATATGCACACAAAATCTAGATACTTCTTTTAGCAGAAATTCTCCTTAGTTGGTTGATATGAAATAAAGGATATTTTCCTAAATCATATTAGTAACTGAAGATTTGGAAAACTGTCTGTATATGTTTGTATTTTTTCAGTGATTAGACACTGATGTAAATGCTATCGGGGTAGGGGGAAGATAGGAGATTTATTTTTGATTTGTTTGATTGTGTGGATTAATGCTGCTGTAAATTTATATTCACTAACCTCAATTGGGTCCTTTATACTTTCTTCACATTTGTAGTTCATTTTACCAAATTTTTCCTCTCACTCTGTGGCAAGCCTTTTCCTACCATTGTCACACTGCTGACTTGCCCTCTGCTCTCCAAATCTCAGAAGAAGACTTTGCCTTCTTTTTTACAGAAATAATAGAAACCATCAGAAGGGAATTCTTTCAGGCCCTTCCATAAAATTTGTAACATTGATTTTATCAACACCAGTCTTCCTGTTTCCCTCCTATTATAATGGCAGAGATGGCCTTCCTGTCCTATCTAAGGTAATTTCTCAGACCTTGTGCTGAATCCTAATCTCTCCCATATTCTCAGGGTCACAGTCTGATAATTTTTTCCCTCTTCAATTTCTCTTTCTCTAGTGGCTTTTTCCTGTTGCTATTTAAATGTGCTCAGAGCTCTTACTTGATTGAAATAAAAATAACTGTTCCCCTCCCCTTTTCATAACTAAAAGTTTCTAAAGAGTTGTCATTTACTGTATTCCTCACATCCTTTTTAATCTTCCACTGATTCCTGTAGCCTGCACAGTCTGCTTTTGTCTCTACCACTTCATTGAAACTACTTGAGCCAAGGTCAGGTGTGAACTCTATTGCTAAATGAACTGGATTCTTTTCAGTTCTTACCTTGCATGATCTTTTTGCATCATATGAAATGATTGACTGCTGTCTCCTAGGAAAATCTTTCCTAATTATTCTGACCCCATGTTTTCTTTCTGTTTTTGTGTGTTGCCTACCATTCCCTTTTTCAGACTTTCCTTCTTCTGCATTTAAATGCTGTTATTCGCAAACAGTCTGTCCCAGGCCTTCTGTTATTTTCTTTCTACATGCAGTTATCATGTACCTGTGAGGTAAGCCTGGACAACATCCGTGCCTCTTCCCTGTTCACTCTTTATACCCATGACCACCAAGCTCTGGCGCATGGTAGAGTTTCAGTAGATACTTGAATGAGTGACCTAGATAGGAGAATGAGTGCTTGACTGTGAAACTGGGAGGGTGCTGGGCCTTGAAGGAGGAGAGAATTTTGATGAGCAGGGAGGAGGAGGAGAAACGTTGAATTGCAGCTGGTCACATATGGAGTTAGCTTCTTATTCGTAGTAGTGAGTTCTCTCTAATGTTGTTTTCTGACCTTTGAATTTGTATGTTTTTCCATTTTTGTAAAAAATATCGCCTGAATGAGATATGTTCTAGTGAACCTTTGGATATTCTTTCAAATAAAACTTCCTGTATAAGGTATAGTATGTATAGTATGTGTACCCGATAGAAAAAGGGTCATTCTTGGAGACAGTTGTATGGTATAGGCAAGGATTTTTAGACTAAAGTTCAGAAGACTCCATTCTTATTCTTACTCTGTTGCTAATTACATCTGTGACCTTGGGCAAGTCCTTAAAACTCACTGTGCTTTTTTATGTTATATAATCTTTCAGTCTTCTTCAGTTCTGTTTTGAATCCAGTACAAATCTTTCTTTATGCAACCTTCCAAATAAATTTTCTTCTTGACTTGGGGGTAGTCACAAGATTGTTTATAGTAATTCATTAAACTGTGCATTTGTTTTGAATGATTTTCTGTATGTATTATTACACAGTTAAGAAGATTTTTAAAACCCACAAAAGACTTGTTTCCTACATCCCTCCATATAGCAAAAGAAAATTCCAGATGGATCAAAGAGTTGAATGTAGAAAGCAAAATCATAAGTGTACTTGGAAGAAAACATAGATGAATATACCTGCCAGGAGACTCCCAGTTTACCCCTAGCTTCAGTGATTGTCTAGTAGGACTTACAGGATTCAGCATATATTTGTACTCCCAGCTAAGATTTAGTATGGCAAGGCCACCAAAGGGAAAAGTCATGTGAGTGAAGTCTGGAGGAAACTAAGTGCAAGCTTCCAAGAATCTTCTGGTGGAGTCACACAGGACATGCTTGATTCCTCCAGAAGTGATTGTGACAGCACATGTGAAATGGTATCCACCAGAGATGGTCATCAGAGACTCGGTGCCTCAGGTTTTTATTTGGGGCTGGTCATGTTTGTACCTTCTTCCTAAAATGAACCAAAATTCCTCCCTGAAGGGAAGCTGGTGTATAAACAACATTATTTGTACAGACAGGCACAGTGAACCACTCTTAGCAGTTCTGGAAATGGTGGGAACCCTGCTGAAATCCAGGTTTCCAGATGTCAGCCACAGGCCAGCCTCAGCTAGAAAGCACGTCTTTCTTTCTTTTTTTTGAGACGCAGTCTCGCTCTGTCGCCCAGGCTGGAGTGCACTGGCGTGATGTCTGCTCACTGCAAACTTGCAGACTCCGCCTCCTGGGTTCATGCCATTCTCCTGCCTCAGCCTCCCAAGTAGCTGGGACTATAGGCACCCACCACCACGCCAGGCTAATTTTTTGTATTTTTAGTAGAAACGGGGTTTCACCACGTTTGCCAGGATGGTCTCGATCTCCTGACCTCATGATCTGCCCGCCTCGGCCTCCCAAAGTGCTGGGATTACAGGTGTGAGCCACCACGCCCAGCCGAAAGCAAGTCTTTCTATAGGTAGCAGTCCTACGTCTGTGTTAACTCTTCTCTACACAATATAATATTTAAAAATATTTTGCAGTGAAAATGACTTTTCTAAGCATGCCTAGAAACTCAGAAGTCATATAGGGAAGGAATGGTAAGTTCAACTGTACTCAAAAGACTTAGGCCGGGTGCAGTGGCTCATACTTGTAATCCCAGCACTTTGGGAGGCCAAAGTGTGAGGATCACTTGAGGCCAGGAATTCAAGACCAGAGACCTCTGTGTCTATGAAAAATAAAAAATCAGCTGGGTGTGGTGGCGTATGCCTGTAGTCCAGGCTCCTTGGGAGACTTAAGTAGAAGAACAGCTTGAGGCCAGGAGGTTGAGGCTGCAGTGAGCCATGATAGCGCCACTGCACTCTAGCCTGGGTGACGGCAAGACCCTGTCTTATTTAAAAAAATAAAAGGAAAAGAAACATGTAGCATTTGGTTATATCTGTAGATGTTGACCTTTCTTCCTTTTTGTGAGATTTGAACAAGCTTATCTTTTATTTAAGTATAGATGGGTCTGTGAAGATGACCTAACAGTGTTAGATTGATTCACCTCAAAGCAGGTAGAAGGCTTTACTTTTTCCTCTGGTATACCTAGCCTGTTTTAGCAGGACCCTCTCACATGGCGGTTGGTGCTCTTTCTTCCCATTCCCATGTTCTCATAATTGTATTGTGTTTAGGATGTCACATTTGCCTGTCTTTTGAGGGAGAGAAGATATTAGGTACTATGCTGGGCATACATAGAAGCATCCAAATGATTGCGTGAAAAGTAACAAGGACCAGATATTCCACACCCTCCTGCTGCTGCCGCCTCCCTGCCTGCCCCCGTCCCCCACCGTTTTCTTTAACTTTGACAGAGATTCTCTAGGTCAGTTTATTATGAAGAGTTTAATTTTCTACCTTTGTCCACAGAACAATTCTTTTCCAATTTCTGTAGCTCAGATTTGTAGTTTCTACGGCCTAAGAGCGGTAAGGCACTAAGAAGCTGCTCCCTTACTTGTAACTTCCGCAAACACTGTGGGTTGAACTCAGCATTCCTGAGAACTTCTTTTACTGCAGCATTCAGCATTTATCAAATGGAATAGCTGGTAGTCTCAGAATGAGCCTGTCTTTCTTTCTTCCCTCCTTTCTTTTTGTTGTTAATTTTTTAAACCAAACTTGTGACTTTATTTGAATTTTACCAGTTTTTCCATTAATGTCCTTTTCCCCCACTCCAGGATCCTGTGCAAGGCACCATTTAGTTGTGATGTTTTCCAGCTTTCTTTGGTCGGAGACAGTTTTTTTAGTCATTTCTTGTTTTTCATGATCTTGAAAGTCCTGAGGAGTACTGGCCAGGTGTCTTATAGAGTGTCCCCCAGTTTGGGTTTTTCTGTTGTTTTACTCATGATTATATTTGGGTTATGGGTTTTTGTTATGAATGCCAGAGAGGTAAAATGCCTTTCTTGTCACATCATTTCAGGGACACATGATATCTACATGACATCATGAGGTTAACCTTCTTACTGGACTAAGATAGTATTTGGCAGTTTTCTCTACTGTGAAGTTAACGTTTCTCCCTTTTCGTATTCTAAGGAAGCAGTCACTGAATCTAGTCTACCCTCAAGGGGTAGGGTGGGTAGGAATTAAGCTCCACCTCCTATAGGGGGAAATAGCCACATATATTATTTTGAATTTTTCCTATAAGAAGAATTTGCCTCTCCCTCCCCCCCCCATTTCTTTAATCATTCAATAATTATTTCCATCAGTATGAACTCATGTAGATTTACATTTTGGCTTATAATCCAACGCTGTTATTTATTTTATTCCTTCTACTGTCATGGCTTGGGCCATTAGGAGTTCTTTCAGGTTGGTTCCTGTATCCCTTTGACTTGTTCCATGTTCCATTTCTTTATTTTTGAGACAGGGTCTTAGTCTGTCACCCAGGCTGGAGTGCAGTGGCACCATCATGGCTCACTGTAGCCTCAACCTCCCAGGCCCAAGCAATTCTACCTCAGCCTCTGGAGTAGCTGGGACCATAGGCACTTGCCAACATGCCTGGCTAATTTTTTCTTGTAGAGATGGGGGTGTCTCTGTGTTGATCAGGCTGGTCTGGAACTCCTGGCCTTAAGCAATCCTCCCTCCTTGGCCGCTCAAAGTGTTTGGATTATAGGCATGAGCCACTGTGCCCGACCCCATGTTCCATTTCCTTTAAGGCACTGCAAGATGCTTCATACTCATCTTGTTTTTGCCCTGCCCCAGTCCCTAGACTCAGACCTTTTTCCAAGCAGCTTGGTTCCTTTTGCTGGAGAATGGTATTGAAAAACAAGATCAATTCTGGGTGTTGGGTATGCTTATTGCTACTAGGATGTCATTGCTTCTGCCCCTCTCAGAATTGACCGATCGATCTGTTGATCTGTCTGTCTATCCATGTATCTGTCTACATCTCTGTCATTGATCCATCTATTGAGCAATCTGTATCTATGTAATCTATCTTCCTTTAGAAAATTATTGTGGGAAATTTCTGGCAAACACAATAGTAATTCTCAGTATCTGTTATGAAGCTTGAATAATTATCAATTAGTGGCAATCTTGGTTTTACTTATATAACCCCTCCCTAGTGTCTCCTCATTTTTTTTTTTTTAATTTTTTATTCTTTTTGAGACGGAGTCTGGCTCTGTCGTCCAGACTGGAGTGCAGTGGCACAATCTTGGCTCACTGCAAGCTCCGCCTCCTGGGTTCACACCATTCTCCTGCCTCAGCCTCCCGGGTAGCTGGGACTAAAGGTGCCCACCACCATGCCCGGCTAATTTTTTGTATTTTTAGTAGAGACGGGTTTCACCGTGTTAAATATAGGATGGCCCCGATGTCCTGACCTCGTGATCCACCTGCCTCGGCCTCCCAAAGTGCTGGGATTACAGGCGTGAGCCACCACGCCTGGCCGTCTCCTCATTATTTAAAGAAAATTCTACTGGCTATTATTTCACCTGCAGATATTTCCATCTTTATCTCTAAAAAATGACTCCTTTAAATATATATATTTAAATTGAAGTATAGTAGATACAGTAGAAGGTATGAAAGTGTAGAGTTTGATGAATTTTTATAAATGTATTTATCTCTGTAATCACGCAGATTGAAATATAGAACATTTTTAGCTCATTAGAAAACTCCCTAATTCCCATTGACAATTTTTGTAGGGACCTTTAAAAAACAAGCATAATCACAATACCATTATAGTACCTAAAACAATTTTAACAGTAATTCCCTAAAATCAAATATCTAGTTGTTTGCGTAGGCTCCCCTTTCATCCCCATCTTCCCACTTGCCCCAGCAGTGTACTGGTTGAAGAAGTTGACTTGTCTGTAGTTTATCACAGTCTGGGTTTTGGTGAGAGTATCCCCATGGTATCATTTAACATGTCTCTCATAGTGACCTTCTTGGGGAAACTTGGCTGTTTCTTTCTAACTAGGTAACCCTAACACAGTAATGGGCAGTGATCCTGCCTTTGGAGAAACTTCATCAGTAAGATAATTTCACCAGGGATAGATATATTGTCCCTAATAACTAATGGTATCTGATTAAAGTTTTGCTGCCTTGTTCTACTAGCTAGTTCCAGAAAATGCCTTCAGAAATCTTGTATCCTTTCCAGTATCCAGCTAAAACTGAATAACCTTGCATGTGGGAGAGAATTTTTTTGTTCTTGGTTTTGTTTTCTTCCATTCTAAAAGGTAGACCAGGATAGAACAATTCACCTTTTTGGTGGTGTTTTATAGCTCTGTCAAAATATCTGTACAGGGCTAGCTATGGTTAAAGTTCTGACTAAAGGATTGCAGTACAGAAGAAAGGAATAAGCTATGAAAATAATTGGTCTTGGTTGTTTTGGTTTGCTAAATTCTCTTTTTTTCTTTTTACATTATAGATCAGCTTGAACGAGTCTTTTTACGACTTGGCCATGCTGAAACAGATGAACAATTACAGAATATTATATCTAAATTCCTTCCTCCTGTTTTGCTCAAACTGTCTAGCACCCAAGAAGGAGTACGTAAAAAGGTAAGCATGTTGGGACAGCTGGGGGAATTAAATAATGAATAAATGAATACACATTATCAAGTGAGTTCTCTGTTCCCATTATTGAATTCTAGGTTTGTGATCTTAATTATGGTCTTTCAAAATGGAGAGTAAGTATAGAACCAGCTTTTATGATTTAAAAGTAGCTTTTGTATCCTTAGCACAGCTGTCTTTAGCACCAACTGTCTACTTGGCATCAGTGCCAGATAATATAATTGAGATAATTATCCTGGAATGGATGGAGACATGATCTGAAATCCATGCCCTTGATTCCAATATGAAAGTCGTGTGGCAATGGGGCAAAAATATTCTTTAGTTAGTTGTTGACAAAGACTATAATTTTAACTAAAAGTAAGCAAAATAAAAATAATTTAAGCGAAGTATTGTATAGCTCCTGTTTTAGGATTCTACAAAGTACTCTTACAAAAGGTTGGATAACTGTCACATCAGTATTTTCATTTTCATTTTCTTTCTCTTTTTTTAGATAGGGTCTCACTCTGTCACCCAGGCTGGAGTGCAGTGGCACAATCACAGCTCACAACAGCCTCCATCATCTGGGCTCACGCCATCCTACCTCAGCCTCCCAAGTAGCTGGGACTACAGGTGCAGACCACCATGCCTGGCTGATGTTTAAATTTTTTGTAGAGACAGGGTTTCACTTTGTTGCCCAGGCTGGTCTCAAATTCCTGAGCTCAAGCGATCCACCTGCCTCGGCCTCCCAAAGTGCTGGGATTACAGGCATGAGCCACTGTGCCTGGCCAGTATTTTTATTTTTTAATGGAACTGTTCTACATGGAACATTTTCCCCTTGATTTGTAGAATTGTTCATTAGTCTTCCAGTATATTTATAATAGGTCATCCAGTCTTTGAGCTATAGTCAGGTTTTATTCCTTGGACCACTCTAATTGGCAGTGACTTCCTGGAGGTCTGCCCTGAGAGGGATTCCAAAGTCTGATTTGGGTTCAGTGCAGAAAGAGTATCTTTAAGAATGTCTTTTATGTTTATGTTTCTTTACAGGAGGGAATGGCATTCTTGTCATGTATTTGGCATGTCTGCTGTTAATCCTTCTTTGCTGAGATAGACGTGCATTTGATTATATCACTCTTCTATTTAAAACCCTTCTGTGACCTTCTCTTACCCTTAGGATACCAAGGTCTAAAAGGCCCTTCAGGAGTTGATTTCTGTTTACTTACTTAGCTTTATCAGTTTCGTTATTTAGCAGATATTTACTGAGTGCCTTCTATATGCCAAATCTTGGGGATATGGTGATGAATGATGACAACACCTAGTTGGGGAAATCAGTATAAAACAGTCAGGCAAATAGTACATAATTATAATTTGAGATACATACCAAGATGGAAAAGGAAAGGATTTTATGAAAGAATATATTTGGGACATAATTGAGACTAAGTGGGGGGTATAAGGGGAGGCCTCTGGTGTGTGCAGGAAGTAGCCAGGCTAAGAGATGGGGGAGACCATTAATAGGCCCTGTGCAGGTGTTCAGAGCAACACACAAAGTGTGATGCTTTCAGGAAATTGGAGGCCACAGTGATGTCTCCAGTGCATGAGAGGAAGCCTGATAGGAGGAAAGAGGTATTCCAGGGGCACTAATTTGAAAGGGTATTGATGGTAGTGCCACCATAACTCTAGCTGTTGGCTGGAGAAAGACTTGGAGTAGAGGCCAAGAGTGGAGACCTGAAGAGCAAACAGGGAACTTTTGCATTAGTCCAGGCTTAGTATTGTCAGTAGTTTTCAACTCATTTACTTATCTTAGATTTTTTTTGTTGTTGTTTCTTTGTATTTTTTTTATAGAAAGTCATTCATCTCTGTCCATCTACTTTAAATGTTCAGTTGTGTATCATTCACTTCTACCATACTATTATTATTTTTTTAAAAAATAAATTTATGTATATTTGAGGTTTACAATGTGATGTCATAGAATACATATAGATTTTAAATGTTTACTGAAACAGTTGAGCATATCTTTCTCACATAATTTTATACTATTACTCTTAATATTCTATTATCATTATTTCAAATGGGAAATTCTATTCTTGTTTCTGATTTTATTACTACCAAAGTTTTAAGCTTTTAATGGGCCATTTTGAAAGGAAACCCAGCTTTTAGATTAATGTTCCCTTTTTAACTGTATTTTTTCTATTTTTATTCAAATTATTTCCTTTTTTGGATATTTTTTCTTGTGTAAAGTTTTAATTTATATAATGATCTGTCAATGCTTCTTATGTGTCAAGAAAAGTGCTAAGGACTTACATCCTCATGAGGTTATGTGAGATAGGCATTATCCCCATTTTATAGATGAAACTGAGGCTTGGAATGATTAATACACTTGTTTAAGGTCAGATAACAAATGGTCAGGCCAGGATTTGAACCCAGGGCTTTTGAACTTCACAATGTAAGCTTGGCCATCAAGTTAAATGCTTTATTCTTTAATTATAATATGTTTAAAAAAAAGAACCAAAAATGCCCTCAGCTTATGAATTTCTCCTTGATGACTGTTTTAGTTATATTTAATAGTTATATTGATGTGCAGTTTGGTCATTTTATCTTTGACTTATTTATAAGAGTGTTGTTTTTAGTTTCAAAATATTTGATATAAAATTTGCCTGGTTTTATTGCATTCTGGTCAGAGATCATAGTGTGCAAATGTTACAGTCCTTCAAAGTGTATTCTAATGTTTGTAAGAAAAGCCTTTCAGAAGATAAAAGGGATACTTCCTGTTTGTGGAATATGGAGCTCAGCATGAGTTATGGCCATTCATTAGTAACATTGTGCATTTATGTCTTGAACCTGTCTTCCAGTCCTATTATAAGTTGGTAGTACTGAAGTATAATGTCATACTACTGTTACAGTTTTTCTGATTTTTCTTTCAGTTTTGATAATCTTGGCTTGCTGCATTTTGATGTACAAGTTTAACACCTTGTTTTTATTAATAATTATAGTGTTTTATGTATATTTTTTATCTTTTGAATTCCATTTAAGGTTTTTTCTCCAAAACCTGTTTTATCCAAAATTAGTATTGTTAACCATCGCTTTCCTTCTGTCTGATAAATATTTGCCCCAGCCTGCAATTTTAACCTTATTTACTTTGGCTATATCTCTTAGTACAATGGAAATGTCACATATTTTTGAGGTTTGAATTGAGGGCATTTACATCAGTTATTGTGATTATTAACCTAAATTTTTAAGAAAAAATTTTATTGATTCATAATTATACATATTTATGGAGTACATACGATATTTTGATACATGCATGTAATATGTAATCAAATAATTTAGTATTTAGGATACTCATCACCTTATTTATTGTTCTTTTGGGTTGGGAACATTTTAGATCTTCTAGCTATTTTGAAATATACATGATGATTAACCTGTTTTATCACTTGGTCTATTTGTCCTTTCCCTCTCTTCCTTTCTTTCCTTCTCTTCCCTTCTTTCACTTTCTCGTTATCAAACTATGAACACTGGTGTCTTCAAGGGGCTGTGAAAGGACAAGGGAAAAGGGATGCTTAAGATTTTCCACTTGATTTGTTATAATAAATATATCTTTTTATTACAACTTTAAAAAGCAATAAAACAGAATAAAGTAATAAGGATAAATATAATCACTTTGAACTTAATATATTTAATTTATACTAATAAAAGAGCATTTTTATTTGTCCTTGTCAAATTGGTTAAGTTGGAAAACTTTTGGAATAGGGGAAATGGAATCAAACAGCTAAAATAGCCTGTTATATAGTAAGCATTGTGCTAAACTCTCTGACTCATCTTTTCATTAAATATTTACAGTAGCCTTTGAAATGTTATTTGAATTCCACAAGTGATTTTTAAATCTTTCTTGGTTTATAGAGGATTCCAGACAAGATATAACCATATTTAGGAAATTCGCCGATATTTAACGTGACAATAATGCTAGTAGGAAATTAAGTAATTAATCCATTTAAAATTAAAAATAGGCCAAGTGCAGTAGCTCATGCCTGTAATCCCAGCACTCTGGGAGGCTGAGGTTGGAAGATAGTTTTGGGACCAGCCTAGGAAACATAGCAAGATCTCATTTCTACCAAAAAGAAAGAAAAAAGCCATGCATGGTAGCATGTGCTTGTAGTCCCAGTTTCTTCAGTGGCTGAGATAGGGAGATTCCTTGAGACTAGGAGTTCGAGGCTGCAGTTGGCTATGATAATGCCACTGAACTCCACCGTGAGTGACAGAGTGAGACCCTGTCTTGGAAGAAAAAAATCAAAATAAATTTATTATTTAAAAAAAGCATGTAATTGTGGGCAAGATTCTCTATCTCCATCAGTATAATTTTCTATAGAGTCCTTCTGGGAATCAGCCTAGATTAGAATGTCAGAAGAGGGCTCTTTCCTTTAGACTACTTCCTCCTGATTGTTTTCCCTTGTCCCCTAGCAGTATCTCAGATCCGGGACAGATAGGAAGTTTGGATGAAGTATAGATGACAGTGCAAGTTTCTAGCTTCTTGGAAGGTATCATGTCTCACTGACAAACACTGTCACTGATGTGAGTTCAAATATCAGTGTTTGAAAAAGTTAAAAAAAAATGGGCTCTGGAGTCATATTTTGACTGCTATTTGCTGGCCCAGTATCCTTGGACAGGTTACTTTACTTGAGGCTTCTGCTTCCTCATCTGTGAAATGGGAATGACACCACCTCACTGGTTGTCATGAGAATCATATTAGATAAGGAATGCCTGGGGGAAGAGTGCATAGAAACTGTGTGATAAATGATAGCTATTTTATTATTACTATTTTATTCATTCAACATTGATTACAGAGTTGTTTTTATTCCTAAACATAATTCACCTATTTTGTTATTGCTCTAGATCTCTTGGAATTTTTTGCTGTCACTGTCAAACATCTCTACATCTTTCCTTGTGCATGCTTTGAGGCTAGAGCACAAATTTCAGAAATGAGGGAGAATAGTGTAAACCTGGCCCTGCAGAATAATTATCTTAAACTCTTGAGTCTTTCTTAGGCAAGACTTTCTACAAATCTTACTTCTCAATGCTCGATTTCTTTTCTCTTGGCAGATAATCTTTTTATTGTAGTATAATTGAGGATTTGACATGAGCCTCTGTACATCCCTTTCTGTCCATGCAAACTGTTGACTTGTCAATTTCTGTTTTGCTCTCTTTTCCCACTTAAAGGAGAGGAAGGTTATTATTTCTTACAAATTATTTGATAGTATCAGATGATATTCAGAATACAATAAAAATGCCTCACACTATTCACAATAGTGACTTGAAACCAACCCAATTGTCCATCAATGATAACCTGCATTAAGAAAATGTGGCAGATATACACCATGGAATACTATGCAGCCATAAAAAAGGATGAGTTCATGTCCTTTGCAGGGACATGGATGAGTCTGGAAACCATCATTCTAAGCAAACTATCACAAGGACAGAAAACCAAACATCACATCTTCTCACTCATAGGTAGGAGTTGAACAACAAGAACACGTGGACACAGGGCGGGGAACATCACACCCTGGGGCCTGTTGGGGGTTGGGGACCTGGGGGAGGGATACCATTAGGAGAAATACCTAATGTAAATCATGAGTTGTTGGGTGCAGCAAACCAACATGGCACGTGTATACCTATGTAACAAATCTGCACGTTGTACACATGTACCCTAGAACTTAAAGTATAATAAAAACAAACAAAAAGCAACTCCCAGAGAAAAATAAAAATGCCTCAGCATTTTGCCAGCATCCTTTCTGCTTTTATGAACTCTTAACCATTCTGGGCTTCAGTCAGATGCAGTGTGCCCCAAACCTTCTTATAACTGATACTCTGCTTGGAGCTCATTAATTATTCAGAACTCAGTGTTCCTGTCACTTCCTCCTTGAAGTCCTTCTTGATAGAGCAGATACTTTTCTCTTCTGGAAATCCACTGTATCTTGTATATCTTGTATGTCTCTCTTTTCATAGTATTCATGGTATGTTGCAATAATCTGTTCTTCTTGGGGGACATGCTTCAGTCTAGGCCCAACTTGGATCTCAACTTTAACTAAAGGCCATCATAAAAATAAATTCACTTGGTTGGGCGTGGTGGCTCACACCTGTAATCCCAGCACTTTGGGAGGCCTAAGTGGGTGGATTGCTTGAGATCAGGAGTTTGAGACCAGCCTGGACAACATGATGAAACTGCGTCTTTACTAGAATACAAAAATTAGCCAGGTGTGGTGGCTGGTACCTGGAATCCCAGCTACTCGGGAGGCTGAGGCAGGGGAAATGCTTGAACTCAGAAGGCGGAGGTTGCAGTGAGCTGAGATCACACCAGTACATGCTAACCTGGGCAACAGAGCGAGATTCCGTGTCAAAATAAAAATAAAAAAGCCAGGTGCAGTGGCTTATGCCTGTAATACCAGCACTTTGGGAGGCAGAGGTGGGCAGATCGTGAAGTCAGGAGTTCGAGACCAGCAGGCCAACATAGTGAAAAAATAGAAAAATTAACTGGGCATGCTGGCGCACTCCTGTAATCCCAGCTATTCGGGAGGCTGAGGCAGAAGAATTGCTTGAATCGGGGAGGTGGAGGTTGCAGTGAGCCAAGATTGTGCCACTGCACTCCAGCCTGCACGACAGAGCAAGACTCTGAAAAAAGAAAAAAAGAAATTCACTAGTGCATAGATTTTTGGGAGACAGTATTTTTGAACAAGACTCATGTAGTGTATACTCCCTTTCTGGGATGTAAAATTTACACCCTTTAAAAGAACAAAGTAGCTACTATTCACTAACATAGATAACATCTGAGAAATGAATTTTAAGATGAGTGGTTTTTAAGATATGCTCAATAACTTCAGTTCCCATCTCTCTATATTTTAGGTAATGGAACTGCTGGTGCATCTGAATAAACGTATAAAAAGCCGCCCCAAAATACAACTTCCAGTAGAGACACTGTTGGTTCAGTACCAGGACCCTGCTGCAGTTTCCTTTGTCACAGTGAGTGTTGTATTGGAATGTTTTCTGATTCATAGCAAATTTTCTTCCTTAACATTTATCAGATGTCATCAACATATTGGCAAGCTTAAAATTTCACCTTAGACCACTTCTAAATGAAACATGAGATTTTTTTTTTTTTTTTTTAAATGACATACTGTTTTTCCACTGAGTACCAATCCAGAGGAAATGCTACTTTACAGTAGCAGGGTAATGAGTGGCTGTTTACATTGGGCAAAGGAATGTCGGTGAAATGACTTGTCAGGTATGTTGTTATATAAAATAATGATTTGATTTTTGGTAAGAGACTATGTGAGATGGGTCGGAATAGAGGGAAATGTTATACGGCTTGGGCACGAATAAAGCATAATGGAGGAAAAAAATGAGTAAAATGGCAAAAAAATAAAGTGACTTTTAAAAAATCTTTTGTGTTTTTGATGTGTATATTCAGAAAGATAACTTTTTTATAAAGTGGAGTAAATCTGACTCTGGTAAGAAACATTCCTTTTAAAGTGTTGTCTTCATAAAAATTAAATGTAAAAAATGTTGGTGCTGTGTGATGGCAGGTGATGTTTTTTTCCTGGTCCTTGTAGTTCCTAGCATTGAGGCAGAATCGATGGACTCTTATCTAACCTCTGGAGTCACAAACCTTTTGGAGCCTGTTATTGGTCCAGACGTCATTTTGTCTGTGCCTGTTCTGGATATTTGGCTCAATTACACATTTCCTTTCTTTAAGCAAATAGGAACACTGTGTGCCAATAAAAATGCCAAATATAATTTATTTAAAGAAGTAATTTTATGAAGCCCATTTACTTTAGTAAATAATTCTTCAGAGGCCAGGCACGTTGGCTCACGCCTGTAATCCCAGCACTTTAGGAGGTTGAGGCGGGCTGATCATGAGGTCAGGAGTTCAAGACCAGCCTGGCCAACATAGTGAAACCCCATCTCTACTAAAAATATAAAAATTTGCCGGGCGTGGTGGCGCATGCTTGTAGTCCCAGCCACTTGGGAGGCTGAGGCAGGGGAATCACTTGCACCTCAGAGGTTGAGGTTGCAGTGAGCCAGGATTGCAGCACTGCACTCCAGCCTGGGTGACAGAGCGAGAATCCATCTTGGGGGGGAAAAAAAATAAAAGAGCTTCAGAAAAGCAATTCTTAATCTTATCTGTAAATCCAGATATCTGTTTATGGGTTTGCTTAAAATGCAGTATTCACACAGATTATAGTGATACCGGTTGAGTATCCCTTATCTGAAATGCTTGGGACTAAAAGTGTTTTGGATTTTGGAATAGTTGCATTATACTTACCTGATTTAGCATCCCAATCCAAAATCTGAAATGCCACAAGGAGCATTTCTTTTCTGTGTCTTGTTAGCACTCGTAAAGTTTCAGATTTTGTAGCATTTTGAATTTCAGATTTTCAAATTTGGGATGCTCAGCCTTGCACAGACACACAGCACTCAGTTTCCTTTGGTTCATCCTGCGTTGGTGAGGTACTGAAGTGAGGAACCACAGAGTGCTGCAGTATACTAAGTTTGTTTTAGTCATTTGACCAGTGAGAAATGGCAGTCTAGGATTTGTCGACACCCCATCTCCTCCTAGCTTGTAAGGATTAATGCAACAGGCTGGGAGATCTGATGCTAATGTGTAGTGTGTAGGTGTAAATAGGTTGAATGATTTTTTTTTCTTCTCCACGATAAACTGCATATATGAATGCTTTAGATTAGTCCATGCTACCTCACATTTGACCTACTTTAAAGCCAGCATTTTGAATAAGTTGGACTGGAATTCTTCCTCTGAGATACAGTAGTTGGTAAAGGTGCAGTAAACATGTGGAGGGAGGATGAGTCACGTTTACAATGTCTTTGTTGTAACCATAACTCTCGAATAAATTATCAATCATATATTTTCATTGAAATCATAGAGTATTTCCTTCACACTCACTTGCTTTTCTCTTATTGCATTAGAATTTTACTATAATTTATGTTAAAATGGGCTATCCTCGCCTACCAGTGGAAAAACAATGTGAACTGGCCCCTACGCTTCTTACTGCCATGGAAGGGAAGCCTCAGCCACAGCAGGATAGGTACGGTTTCCTCAATTATCTAATTTCCCTCCTACAGGAGTCAACAACTGCCTTTCAAATATTAGTTCACATGTTTGGTTTTACTTGAGCAAATGGGAGGTCTTGAGCTGTTTTAGCTGACAAATAATAGAATTTTCCATGGTACCTCAAAGTTACTGTTTCATTAATACTATCATAAAATTTCTTGATGTGAACATTGAAAAATGTGCAGAACTGGCCGGGCGCGGTGGCTCAAGCCTGTAATCCCAGCACTTTGGGAGGCCGAGACGGGTGGATCACGAGGTCAGGAGATCGAGACCCTCCTGGCTAACACGGTGAAACCCCGTCTCTACCAAAAAATACAAAAAACTAGCCGGGCGACATGGCGGGCGCCTGTAGTCCCAGCTACTCGGGAGGCTGAGGCAGGAGAATGGCGTAAACCTGGGAGGCGGAGCTTGCAGTGAGCTGAGATCCGGCCACTGCACTCCAGCCTGGGTGACAGAGCAAGACTCCGTCTCAAAAAAAAAAAAAAAAAAAAAAGAAAAATGTGCAGAACTAACAACATTTATCTAAGTCTGTGCATTTTTTTGGCTAGTTATCTTGAAGCAGTTAATTTTATGTGATTGCAAAAATTAGAATTAAAAATCCTTTGCATCAAAACATTTCTATATTGGAAGATGTAAAGTTTCACAGTGGTTTTCTTAAGGAACAGAGCACTCATTTGTATTGTTTTGGGAACTGGAGAGGTGAAAAGGGTTTTAGATAACATCATTTGTTTCTAGGCTTAGGCAAAAGTTCTTTGTTGTAGCCCTGTCATAGTGAGAATCATGATGAAGAGTGCAGAAGTATAGAGGAAAGATGGAGTGAAATCATATTTTCAGTTCACCTTTTAGAGCATATTCATTTTTAAAGAAATGCTGTAATACAGAAGAAGTTTACAAGTAAAATTAATAGACATTATAAGCACAGTGAAATTGTTTTCGGATGTTTTAAGAGTATCAAAAGATGTTAGTGAAAGGAATTACTGAGGCCTGTTACTTAAATTCATGCAGTGGAAATTTTAATATTGTATTCAAAATATTAATATGATTTTTAATTTTTAGAATAACTTTAGTTGTGGAAAATACGTATATATTTGCAACCTCTGCCTCCGAGTTGAAGTGATTCTCCTGCCTCAATCTCCTGAGTAACTGGGATTACGGCTGCCTGCCACCATGGCCAGCAAACTTTTTGTATTTTTAGAAGAGATGGGGTTTTACCATGTTGGCCAGGCTGGTCATGAACTCCTGACCTCAGATGATCTGCCCACCTTGGCTTCCCAGAGTGCTGGGGTTACAGGCATGAGCCACTGTGCCTGACTGAAAATAATTCTTTATTTTTATTTATTTAGTTATTTATTGAGATGGAGTCTTGCGCTGTCGCCCAGGCAGTGTCGTGATCTTGACTCACTACAAGCTTCGCCTCCTGGGTTCACGCCGTTCTCCTGCCTCAGCCTCCTGAGTGACTGGGACTACAGGCGCCCGCCACTGGGCCTGGCTGATTTTTTGTATTTTTAGTAGAGGCAGGGTTTCACCGTGGTCTCTATTTCCTAACCTTGTGATCTGCCTGCCTCGGCTTCCCAAAGTGCTGGGATTACAGGCAAGAGCCACTGTGCCTGGCCTGGAAAATAATTCTTTTTGAAAAGACAAATTGTAAGTTGAACTTTACTTAAGATTTCATATAAAATCTCTTGTGGAAACTTCAGATATTAACATTGAGCCCATTTTATGTATTTTTTTCGTATAATTTTAGTGATGAGCCAGATTGGCTAAATGCTAATCATCACTCAATATACTGAACTTTCAATAAAAAAGAATTCTAGGCCAGTCCCTACATCAGGACTTTGTAAATTAGTGGTGTTGAAAAGGAATGTCTCTTGCTTAAAACTGCTAGTTTTTGTTATGTGATTTTTGTTTTGTCTGTGTTTTGCATGTATAAAAATCTCATTTTTTAAGTGGTTGCAATAAATGTAATTGTTTTTTCAGCTTAATGCATCTTTTAATACCAACCCTTTTTCACATGAAATACCCTGTTGAATCATCAAAATCAGCTTCTCCATTTAATCTTGCTGAGAAACCAAAGACTGTGCAGCTGCTTTTGGACTTCATGCTAGATGTCCTTCTGATGCCTTATGGGTGAGTTAAAAAATAAAAACAAAGCAATCTTGTTCTTGACTGCTTTTACTATGTGGAGTTAAATACTATTTTAAATGATTCAACTCTCACTAGTAAATGAATGCATCTCAACATCATTTATGTTTATAGAGATTTTTTTCTTCTAAACCTCTTCTAAACTTCAGCTCCACTGCTTATTGGCCTTACAAATGCTGAGTTGCTATTATGATTTTTAGACTCTACCTGCCTAAGGTGAAATCAGTCTTTCCCCATAAAAATAGTTCCTCTTAGGCCAAGGTGGGAGGATCACTGGGAGCTAGGAGTTTCAGACCAGCCTGGGTAACAGAGCAAGACTCTCTCAAAAAAAAAGTTTCTCTTTTAAATTTGCTATCAATGCTATGATGGTTCTCTTTGCCACCTAGCCATACAATGATAAATTGTCTCCAGCTTTTCTCTTCTTTGTTGCTGCAATATCAGTTGCATACTGCCTCCTTCCTTCTCCTTGCTGTGTCTGGAACCCTTCCCACTGCTATTGTCTAGTTTTACCTCTTTTCAACTCTTGTCATAATTTCTTTCCCAGCGGCTCCACTTCTTCAAATCTCTCTATACCACCTCTCTGTGCTTTACTGGATTTTCAAAACACAGATCTCATCAGGCAACACCTTAAAATCCTTGGTTTCTCATATCCTGTCATTATGCATTTCATGCACTCTTATGTGTCCTTGCTGTTTATTTTTAAGAGAATGCCTTTCTGTCTGCCTAGAATGCTGCTTCAAAAAAAAGAAAGAAAACAACAGAAAGACACTTCGAAAAACAGCATCCTGGACAGGTGCAGTGGCTCACACCTGTAATCTCAGCACTTTGGGAGGCCGAGGCAGAACAGATCCCTTGAGCCCAGAAGTTTGAGACCAGCCTAGGCAAAATGGCAAAACCCTATTTCTACAAAAAAATACAAAAATTAGTCAGGCCCCATGGCATGCACCTGTAGTCCCTGTTACTTGGGAGGCTGAGGCTGGAGTTTTGATTGAGCCTGGGAGGTTGAGGCTGTAGTGAGCTATGATCATGCCACTGCACTCCAACCTGGTGACAGAACAATACCCTGTCTCAAAAACAAAAAAAAGAAAAAAACATCCTAAACTGGCCTAAATGTCAACTCTGTTTGTCTCTGACAAATTTCTTCTTCTAGGCAGATACAATTGCACTATTTTCTGTGTCATAAAAACACGAAATACCTGCCTATATGGCCACTGTGTGTTTTTGCCACATTGTAGACATTTCCATCTCCCCTAGTAGATAGTAAGCCCCTTGTAGTCATGTAGCTTTGGTCTCTGGCATAGAGCCCGGATTGTGATCTACTTCTAGTCTACTTACTTGGATTATGATCTACTTCTAGTCTACTTACTTTGTCCCTCTGCCAGATAAATTTTTCCAAAATGCTGGTTTCATCTTGTTTCTTTCCTGATCACAAAATTACGTGTACATGATAAGCTAGGCATGTGGAGCTCCGTATCATTTGTTTCTCAATCCAGGAACGAGAGTTCATGCGGTGTGATGAACAAATTTGTTCTCCTCCTGCCCCTCTTGTTTGGAAGCCCAATTTTCTGGGCCTTCAGTCACTCCATGTTCACTCTCACCACCTGTTATATCATTTCTTATTTCTCAGCAGTTTCTTTGCTTCTGATAAAATGGCAGATGCTATTACATGTGTTAGGTTGTTACTGTCTCAGCTTACTCCAGATGGCAGAGACTCGATGTTACATCTCCTTATATTCCTCTGTCTTGTGTTTAGGATGATGTTTGTTTGTTTGTTTGAGACAGGGTCTCACTCTGTCACCCAGGCTGGTGTGCAGTGGTAACTCAATGCAGCCTTGACCTCCTGGGTTCAAGCAATCCTCTCACCTCAGCCTTCTGGGTAGCTGGGACTACAGGCGTGCGCCACCATGCCCAGCTAATTTTTTGGTATTTTTTGTAGAGATGGGGGTCACCATGTTGCCCAGGCTGGTTTTAAACTCCTGGGCTCAAGCGATCCTCCCACCTTGGCCTCCCGAATTATAGGCCTGGACCTATATTGGGCCAGGGGATTATAGGCCTGAGCCACCACACCCAGCCTTAGGATGTTTTATGCAGTATTAAGATGTATTAACTTACTGATTGATTTACTTAATGCCACCAGTCTTGCTATAACTTAGAAATAAAAAAACTTCTTTTTATATTTGTTAAATCAGGAGGCAGCCAGAATGACAGGTGATGATGGCTTTGGTAGATAAACCTTGAAATTCAGATTTACCTTAGGAACATGATGTAACCAAGCCAGTGATTCCTCACATTTTTCTTATTAATGAGAACTTAGGTCATTTATATAATAACATTAAAGCGATTCCTTAGGAGATTTTTAAAAAATAGATAAATTTAGGAATTGAATGACTATGACATGTAAGTAATGTGGAATAATTTACTGTCCTATCAGGTTCTAAGTGTTTTCTTGAACTTTTATTATAGTGGATATTTTATTATAATATCCAATATGATAATGGAATTTAATAGCATAGATCTTTAGTTTTAAGAGATTTGAATTAATATTTATATCAAAAACTTTGTTTTGTAGATGAGTAATATCAGTTTAATTGGATCAAAATGAATTTCTTGGAGATCTTATTTCTCTACCATAGAAGCTTAAATGAAATAGGGATGACAGATTAACCAGGTGGTGCAAAGGGCTTTGAACATGTAATGGGAAAAGTCAGTTCTTGTGTAACTTTTCTTCTTTGGGCCCTTTTGAGTTTTTTCATTTTGGGGACTTTATGTCTTATGTGGTACACCATTTGGAGGTTTCAGTGGGTTTTCTAATGTAGGGATAAAGACCTCAGGTCAGGGAGGATTGAAGGTGAATTACAGCTTCGTGGAAATGAGAATGACTGTAAAAATACTCTGCTTTGGGTATAGTACAATAGCTCCTCCCAGTCCCCTTTGTCAACAAACTTTTCTCCATATTTGGCAGCTCAAAACTCAGAATGTGGTGATTCTGGAGTAGCTATTGGAGCAATCATTTATAGATGGAGAATGATCAAAATATTTATATTCATTGTTGGTAACGTTGTAGTTCATTTGTAACCAAGTTAAATGACATGCTCTTCTGGTTAGTTGGCTGAAGATATACCTTTTCTAGATACCTTAAAGTATTTTTATGATGAAATTTTAATTTCAAGTGTTCATTCTTCTAGTAAAATACAGTAGGAGGACAGTATATGATTGAATGTTTTGTATACATATATAGATGTAAATGCTTGGGTTTTTATAGAGGGTTAAAGTGTTATTTCCTTTCCAGTTACGTGTTAAATGAATCCCAGAGTCGCCAAAATTCATCTTCAGCACAGGGTTCTTCTTCAAACAGTGGAGGAGGTTCTGGAATTCCACAGCCTCCTCCGGGAATGAGCTTTTATGCAGCTAAACGAGTTATTGGTGATAACCCATGGACACCTGAACAATTGGAACAGGTATCATACACTGTTTGCTCATAATAGTACTTGATTGTGGACATTTGCCCCTATGAAGTTCATGAACCATATAAAACATAGTTCTAGTATATTCAGGCTCTCCAATGAAATATGTTTGAAAGGAGCAGTTGATGTAATGTGTTCTGTTCATGCTAGTTATTTATTAAGCCCTAGGGGCAGGGAGGAGTGGGACATGCTGTTAAGTTTTTCTAATATTGCTTACATATTTCAAGTATAAAACACAACTCACTTATAAATTGAATATGTTTAACTTTTGTCATTTAAAAAAATTTTTTAACTTTTGTCATTTTAATTCTTAAATTGTAGGTTAAATTATCATCTAGCTTTTATGGTGCAGTTAAAATACAATTTTTCTTACATTATTCAACTTTTAAGGGCTGTACATTTTATGTAAAGTGAGGAGCCCCAGCACTTCACAGGTGACAATGTGGGGAAAAGCATGACTCCCTGTTATATTACTTCTTGGGAATTTAAAAATTGGCATTAAGAATTTTATTCTGGATTTAAACAGGACACAGATGTTCTCTGAGCAGCTTTTAAAAATGACTGGTGCTCTACAGAGAAGGTGCCTCACTGTGTCTGTGTCATCAGGCACCTCAGGGAAGAACAGATGAGATCAGTATGTAATTATTTTGGAATTCAAGCAACATGGGTTAGTCTTCTGATCCTTCCTTTATTTCTCCATGGCAGTCTAAATGATTTGATCCTTTTTTTGGGGGGAATGTAAGTGACCATTGATTAAAACAGTGTTCCTAGGAGAGGGAAAAAGAGGCAAGTGGGGCATTCTTGGCATTCACAAATTTATAGAATGTTTTAATCAGTAAGGGGTATAATTGATTTGATCTCCTTCTTCATGCTTTATGGATTTTTTTTTTTTCCTCCTTAAACTATTATGTAAGTAAGAAAGGTAAAGAATTAACAGAAGCTACTCTTTATTGAGTGCAATCTATGTGACAGGCACTGTACTGGGTACTTTGAATACAATATCTCATTCAACTGTCACAACAACCCAGTGAAGTATAGAAATTGTTAGTTCCATTTTCTGAAAGGCATGGAGGTTTTAAGATTTACCGGGGTCTCACTTTTAGTACCAGGCTTTGAATCTGGGATTATCTGAGGGTTAAAGCTACAAATGCTGGAGAAAAATTGTTATAGTTCAATTATAATCTTAAATTGGTCATTATTTGCCAATACGCGTCTGTATGTATTTTGTCAGTTTCATAATCTAGTGCTGAAACGAACAGTTTAGTTTCAGGGGTGAAAGCTGTTTCCTCTAATTTAAAAATACCTCTTTGTTTTATACTTTTTCTTCCAAGTAAAACATGTTTTTGCTAATTATAAACCTAATGTAAATATTCAAGTAATTAAGAATAGTAGAGAAATTAAAAATTAAGGGGCTGGATGCATTGGCTCATGCCTGTAATGCCAGCCCTTCGGGAGGCTGAGGCGAGTGAATCGCTTGAGTGAGGCCAGGAGTTCGAGACCAGCCTGAGCAACAGAGTGAGACCCTGTCTCTATTAAAAATACAAAAATTAGCTGGGCGTGGTGGTACCCGCCTGTAACCCTAGCTACGTGGGAAGCTGAGGCATGAAAATCACTTGAACCCAGGAGGTGGGGGTTGCTGTGAGCTGAGATCGTGCCACTGCATTCCAGGCTGGGCAGTAGAGCAAGTCTCTGAGTAAAAATAAATAAATAAATAAAAAAGGCCAGGTGCGATGGCTCATGCCTGTAAACCCAGCACTTTGGGAGGCCATGTTGGGCAGATCGCTTGAGGTCAGGAGTTCAAGGCCAGCCTGGCCAACATGGCAAAACCCCATCTCTACTAAGAAAACAAAACAAAAACAAAAGTTAGCCAGGCATGGTGGTGTGTGCCTGTAGTCCCAGCTACTGGGGAGGTTGAGGCACGAGAATTGCTTGAACCCAGAGGCAGAGGTTGCAGTGAGCCAAGATTGTGCCACTGCACTCCAGCCTGGGCGACAGAGCAAAGACTCTGTCTCAAAAAAAAAAGCTACCTGGAATCCTGTCACACTAGTTTGTCATCTGTCTACAGTTTGCTCTGTGCATGTGTGTATGTGTTCACAGTTTTAAACAATACATTTCTACTTGTCACGTAATACATTGTTTGTAGTTTGCTTTTTATATTGAACAGTATTTTGGATTTTTAAAAAAGTAATTCTTTTGAATGTTTGCATACAATTATATGTGATATTTTTTAACCAGTCTCCTATAGATGGACATCTGTATCATTTTCTGTTTTCTTTACGTATTTTTTGTTTAGTTTATATCTTTGTGTACTTGACTTCCATAAGTGTCTTTTTTATGGCTGTACAAATGTTTGAATCTTTTCTGTTGTAGCTGTTGTTAACAGTAAGTTGTGTTGAGCGGGGGAGGGAAGGCAGGTCCTTTTTTGATCTGTTATACTTTTTTAAATTGCATTTTTTTCTCATTTAATAATTGTAAAACTTTATTAATCCTAGTATATGTGAAAACTGTTATGTGACGATTTTTTAATGAAAATGGAATTTTATTTTTTCAGGTATATTATCCTGAATACAGTCATTTGTAGTGAAATTCATAGCATCTTTACATTGCATGAAGTTCTAAGCAGAATCTCTCTTTAGTCTGTTTCATTTCAGCCAGTCAATTAAATTGAAAACTGTTTGATTAGAATTTCACTTGTATTGAGTAGCTAACATTTGAAATCATATCCTTTGTATGTTAGCAATAGAGTGAAACTCCATGGAATGTGAGTTGTTTAGTTCTTTTTGAACTGTCAGGAAAATCCATGGGGCACTTTATTCCTGGTGTACCACCGTCTTATCTGGAGGCCCCAAATTTGGACTTCAAGACTTCATCACTCTAGAGAAGCTGTGTAACTTCACTAGGGTGGCTGTGTGTCATAATAATTTTGGAGTCAGAGAGACTTGGGTTTGAATCCTGCCTTCATTGTTTACCAGTGTCTTAAAGCCTTGCCTCAGTATTTTTAGCTAAAAAATGGGTATAATGATTGATTTATTAGATTGTGAGGATTAAGTGAAATTATGAATATATGTGCTTTAGTATAGTCCCTGGCACATTGTAAGCCCAAGTAAGAGCTGCTATTGTTGTTACTGCTCATCTTTGGTTTGTGACCACACTGATATGTTAAGCAGTACTTTGAGTGGGTGTCCTTTGCTCCCCTGACCGTTCTTTATGCTTGCCTTCATTTGTCTACAGTGCAAATTGGGAATCGTGAAATTCATAGAAGCTGAACAGGTGCCTGAACTCGAGGCTGTTCTCCATTTGGTGATTGCTTCTAGTGACACACGCCACAGTGTGGCAACGGCAGCAGACCTGGAGTTGAAAAGCAAACAGAGGTAACTACTTCTCTGTAAGCTTTCAAGATTGAAAGGGCTAGGTTTCCAAAGCTTACTTGCCACATGTGTATATATATATATATATACTTTTAGGATTTTATGTAATGAGGCATTCAACTTAGAGGAGATGATTAAATATACCCAGTTTGTAATAAAGTTTGCTAAAGAGTTGAATTCTGTGTAAGACAGAGAAGAAAATCTCTGTGGAGATGCTGTTTATAGCTGGACTAGGTTAGAAATGTCATCACAATCAATGAGACTTTTGGCTAGGTAGATGAACTTAAAGAATTGACGTTAAGAAAAGTGTCAGTTCAAGAAGTTAGTAATTTTTGTTTTTTTCTCTGTCTCAAACCATTTGAGATTACTTTTAATAAAGCCTTTGTATGTATTATGGTTAATACAATGAAAATTACATTCATGAAAAGAGTTGCTGAATAGATTCTAATTCACACATGAGGAGATACAGATAGCAAATAGACTTACAGAAAATATTCTGCATAAGAAATAAAGTCAATGAAAAATAAATGAATGGGATACCAGTAGCATTGGATAAACCCATTTACGTTTCTATTGAAACTGCTATTTTTATTTTTATTTATATATTTATTTTTTGAGACAGAGTCTTTCTCTGTTTCCAGGCAGGAGTGCAGTGGCACGATCTCAGCTCACTGCAGCCTCCGCCTCCCAGGTTCAAGTGATTCTCATGCCTCAGCCTCCCAGGTAGCTGGGACTACAGGCGTTGGCCACCACACTTACCTAATTTTTGTATTTTTAGTAGAAACGGTGTATCACCATGTTGCCCAGGCTGCTCTTGAACTCCTAAGCTCAGGTGATCCATGTGGCTCGGCCTCTCACAGTGCTGGGATTACAGGCGTGAGCCACCATTCCCGGCCAAAACTGCTAATTTTATACCCTGTTGATTGGCATTATAAATTGAAATGAAGTTTTGGAAAGCAGTTTGCAATAAGTAATGAATCATAAAGATATTTCTATCCTTTTATCTCAGTCTTTTGGGAATTTGTCCTAAGGAAATTATTCGAAAACAGGAAGAGATTTAGAAAAATTTTATAGATTTGTTCATTATATCATTTTCTATGATTGTTAAAATATGAAAACAAATTCAGTTTTCCATAATGGGGATATAGTTAAGTAAATTACTGTATGTATCTTTATGGAATATTATATATTTGCCAAAATATGAATGAAATTAATTACTACTAAGTTTTTAGTTTCTTTTACTAAAGTGTTTGTTTTGTCTGAAATCTCTAAACCACAAGTATTATGAAAGAAAAGCAATGGCAGAGCTTGAGGATTAGTTAGTAGCAATCAGCTTAGGAAAGATGTAGGTGATTCATATCCAAAACAGAATTGTAGAATGCCTCTGAGGATAGTGGGATTGTGGCTATTCTAAGAAGCATATTGATAAACCATGAAAGAAAGATAAATCTGAAAAGCAGTCAAAGCAGCTTCATATGTTTGCACAAACACAGGATAGCTTGAAAGCAGAACCAGTGTCAAAGGGCAGAGAGAATATAGTGTGGTAAACCAGTCAAATGGAAGGAAGGGTTGCATTATTGCTAGGTTTATGAAATGATTGGGTGGGATCTGCTGCAGAGGGTGGGAGCGAATCACCAATCATTTTTTTTTTTTTTTGAGATGGAGTCTTGCACTGTCATGCAGGATGGAGTGTAGTGGTGCAGTCTCGGCTCACTGCAGTCTACACCTCTCAGATTCAAGTGATTCTCCTGCCTCAGCCTCCCAAGTAGCTGGGATTACAGTAGCAGTGGATAAACTCATTTATGTTTCTATTGAAACTGCTATTGTTATTTCTGTATTTTATATATATAAAAAATAGACCGCACCACCATGCCCGGCTAATTTTTGTATTTTTAGTAGAGACGGGGTTTCACCATGTTGGCCAGGCTGGTCTTGAACTCTTGACCTCAGTTGATCCATCCGCCTCGGCCTCCCAAAGTGCTGGGATTACAGGTGTGAGCCACCGTGCCTGGCCTTCACCGATCATCTTATATCAGTTCATCTTATTGTGGGGCCCAAACAGAATTAAGTCTTAGTGACTAATAGTAGCATAACTACTCTGCAGAATTAAAACTGCAAGTGTGTACTGGTAGATAAGGAGGGGGATGCTGGGAATCACAGTGACATAACATTAGAGAAATAAAGTGGCTTGCAAGCTTCCTAGGTGTGGCTTCAATTTCATGGGTACAAATTTTTTTGTCAGTTTCCTTATCACTTTTGAATTGCCAAATGGTTAAACAGACAAATCCTACCCTGCCCCAGGCCTCTTTGAACAAGTGTAGTAAAGCTCTGCTCTGTTGGAGTTGCTCCATGCCGTTGGCCCTGTGAACCCATCTGTGTAGGAACAGTGTCCCTTTTTCTTGTGGTACCAAATTGTGCCATTGGATACAATAATCCGTTAAGTCAGGGTGGGATAAGTGATTTGTGTTTGTTTTGGTTTAAAAACAAACTTTAATAGAAATTAGTGCCTTTCTTTTCCTTCTCTTCTGTAGTGTCAATTACCATTTCATTTGTGTATTTCTAACGTTTTCTTTTGTTAAGAAATGATGGGGCTATAATTTTTTTGAAATCACTGAAGGAGGAGGAAAAAATAATTTTAACAACCTGTGTTGAAACCTTCCATAGCTTAATTGACTGGAATAATCCTGCCATCATTAATAAGATGTACAAGGTGTACCTTGGAGATATACCACTGAAGACAAAAGAGGTAGGCTGTTTTGATTTATTCTTACATCAGCTTAAAAAGTAGTTTGTTGACATGAACTGTGTATTTATATATTTTCTTCTAGTTTCATTTAAGCTGAATCTGTACTATAACAAAACGATAGTTTTAAGTCATGCTAGTTTAGATGAATTAAAACCTGGTAACTTAGTTTACTGGATCTGGCATTGTAAATTCAGATTCCTAAATAACAGTGACAAACTGTCTAGAGTAGGGATTGACAGATATTTTCTGTAAAATTTGTAGGCTTTGCAGGCCTTATGGTCTCTCAGGTTGCAGCTGCTCAACTCTTGTAACATGAAAGCAGCCATAGGCAATACATAACCGAATGAGCATGGTTGTGTGCCAGTAGAATTTTGTGGATACTGATGTTTGAATTTCATGTAGTTTTCATGTATTACAAAATATTATTCCTGTGATATTTTTTAACCATTAAAACATGTAAAATTGATGGTTAACTCATAGACCTTATCAAAATAAATGGTGAGCCAGATTCGAACTATGGGCTGTAGTTTGCAGACTTCTGGTCTAGAATCTAGAACAAAAGATGGGTTCTCCTAAAGCCTCAAAGTAAGACCTTTGCCTTAATAAGATGAGTTCTTTTAAGTTCACTGTGTTTAAAAGTATTCCAAGTCCAAACCCAGACATACAAGGATTATTTGTTTGCATGCTTGCATTCTTGCCCTTTTTTGTTTGAAATGGGATCTTGCTATGTTGCCTAGGCTGGACTTGAACTTCTGGGCTTAAGCTGTGCTCCTGCCTCAGTCTCTTGAGTAGCTGAATGAATGGGAATCAGGACCTCTGACCTCTGAATTCTAGCCCCAAATGGCTGTACACATGAATGTGTTGGGGAGGAAAGGTTTGGCTGATCACATAACCTTTCCTGGCCTCATGTTCTTCATGTAGAAAATGAAGGGGTTGGATTAGATTAGTGGTTCTCAGAGTGTGTTCCATGGACCTTTTAAGGGTCACAAAAAACCTTTTAGGTGATCTGCGAAGGCCTTTTCTTTTTGTAGTGTGTCAGTATTTGCACTCATGGTACAAAAGCAATGGTGAGCGTACTTGCTCGGTTCCTACCACACATCAAAACCATGTCACCAGATGACTAACAGTCATTCTTTTCTTCAGTGTTATGTACTCATTTAAAAAAAAGAGAGAGAATAAAACTCAGCTTTACTTAAGAACATTCTTGATGAAGCAGTAAAAATGACTTTACTTGAAGAGTAGACAGGCAAATTATAGCTACTGAGATGGGTGTTTGGCACATATTTTCTCTAAAAGGAAAAAAATGAGGTTGTTACTTCAAGAAAAACAACATGATTTATTGGCAATAATAAAAGTTAGCTTTCAAGCAAATATTAGAATTTTGAGAAACTTGTGTTCACCACAGTGATTTGATAGCTTATCAGTACTTAGTGGATTTTTCTGATGTGATTAGAACACAGGTGATATGAGCACAGGCTTTGTAAAAAAGTGTTGTATGAAGAAACATTTGCTTAACTCAGTGAGCCAGTATTTTGCAAATGAGGAATGATGTTACAAAAGCATATAAGGGCAAGGGAGCCATTCAGAGTAAGATAATCAGCGGGATATAGTATAAGAGTATATAAGTTCATTGATATGGTTTCAACTCCAAATTGCAACTAATCTTTTTTCTTTTCATTTTTAAAAAATAAGCAATTAACTGTTAAGAAATTATTATTTGTCAAGTTTTGGTGTAGTATCAAAAAAGAATATCCACAATTACCTAAGAAGGCTAAAGTCATCTTCACTTTTCCAACCACACATCTGTGCAAGCTAGGTTTTTGTTACTTACTTCAACCAAAACAGTGTATTATAGCATATTGAATACAGAAGAATATATAAAAATTCATTTCTCTTGTAGTAAGGTGAACATAGAAGTGATTTGTAGACAATGTAAAATAGTGCTTCTCCCTAAGTATAATTTTTTTTGCTTTGGAAAGTAGTTATTTTTTATAACAAATGTTAGTTTTGAAATAATGAGTTTATTAATAATTCTCAGTTAACAAATATGTTAATTTCTCAGTTTTAATTTCCAATTAATAAATATTGATAGGTTACACAGATATAAACAGAAGCTCTTTGGAGAGTTCAGTAATTTTTAAAGGGATCTTGAAGCAAAGTTTGAGAGACCACTGATTTAGATGAATTCTCATGACATTTTCAGTTCAAAATAATTTTGAATTTCTAAGTTAAAATCAAGCATATTTTCAACAGGGTGCAGTTCTGAAGCCAGAGTTGAAAAGGGACCCTGTCAGTACGAGAGTCAAGTTAAAGATTGTCCCCCATCTCCTCCGCTCTAGACAAGCTGCTGAAACGTTCCCAGCCAACATTCAGGTAATTTATTTTTTCCAGAGAATATTGGCCTGTCTGCAACTTTTATGTCTGTTTAATTAGAGAAAGAACTGTGTTAATGGATATTCAGTGGGCAGGTTGATGTATATAACAAGATTAATGAGATTCTTTTTTTTTCTAAAATTTGCTGCAGTATGATTTCTAAAAAATTATCAGAAAATATATATAGGTTGAGCATCTCTAATTAGAAAATCTGAAATCCTAAATGCTCCAAAGTCCAAAACTTTTTGAGTACTGATGTGATGCTCCGAGTGCAAAATTCCATACCTGGTCTTGTGTGATGGATTGCATTAAAACAGTCAAAACTTTCCTTCATGCACAAAATTATTTAAAATATTATATAAATTACCTTCAGGCTATGTGCATGAGGTGTATAGAAAATGTCAGTGACTTTCATCTTTAAATTTGGGTCTCATCCCCAGGATATCTTATTATGTATGTACACATATTCCAAAATCTGAAAAAATCTGAAATCTCAAAACACTTCTGATCCTAAGCATTTCCAGTAAGGAACACTTAGTCTATACTATATATGGTTTCCATTTATCTTAAATGTATGGTAATAATCCCTTTCAAACAAGATTTTTTTTAATGTGTGGCTTTTCTCCAAAAATAGTATCATTAGCAACTTAGTCACTTAAGTGAAAAAGCTGAGTCATCCTTAACTGAAAGCTCACTTGAAGGCAGTGGCCAAATCCTCTTGATTTCATCTTCTTAATGTCTTCACTTCTCTACACCTATAACGGTGATATTAATTCAAACTATTACTTCCTGTTTTGGTTACTGCAGTGTTCTTTTAACTTATTTTCCTGCCTCTAGTCTTGGCTCACATCCAATCTGTTTTCTTTTTCTTTGCTTGGTTTTTTTTTTCTTGAGACAGGGTCTCACTGTGTTGCTCAGGCTGGAGTGCAGTGGCACAATCTTGTCTCACTCAGCCTCTGCCTCCCAGGCTCAAGTGATCCTTACACCTCAGTCTCCTGAGTAGCTAAAAAAAAAAAAAAAAAAAAAAAAAAAGTCTGTTTCAAATAATGTATAATGTAGCACTTGATTGTATTTTGTCCTATATCTTTTTGTCTTTTTTTCTTGGAGACTTACTGTGGAGACTTTTTGTGGTTTTTTTGGAGTCTTGCTATGCCACCCAGACTGGAGTGCAGTGGCATGATCTCGGCTTACTGCAGCCTCTGCCTCCCAGGCTCAAGTGATTCTCCCCTCTCAGGGCCTCCCAAGTAGCTGGGACTATAGGCATGTGCCACCACACCTGGCTAATTTTTGAATTTTTTTTTGTAGAGATGGAGTTTCACTATGTTGCCCAGGCTGGTCTAGAACTCCTGGGCTCAAGTGATCTTCCTGCCTTGGCCTCCCAGAGTGCTGGGATTTTTTTTTTTTTTTGAAATGAGACAGGATCTTGCTATGTTGCCCAGACTGGCCTTGAACGCTTGGGCTCAAGTGATCCGCCCGTCCCAGCCTCCCTAGTAGCTGGGACTATAGGTGTGAGCCACCATGCCTGGCTCTGTATCATTTTAATGTATGTATCTCTTAACTCTTGAACAAGATTGAGTGCTTGTTCTTTTTTATATCTCTTAGTACCTAACACAGTGGCAATTAAAAAGCAGATAATACTAGTCTGTAACTCACATGTTATTGTTAAATAAGATCAGAATACTGCTGGTAGTTTTAGGAACAAGAGTGTAGAGTGGTTTTTTTTTTTTTTTTTTTTTTAGTGTAAGTAAGCTTTGTCATAAAAAGGAACTTGAGGGATTTAGATATTTTTGATGTTGATGGTTAATATTGAACTTGCTGCATGCTGCACAGGACTCATCTACATGATGTTTTTGCCTTCTAGATGTGGTTTCCTAATACCTGAAGCACCTTTACCCCAATGGGACACTTGTAGAATATTTCCATGTGTATGTTTTCCCTGAAGCTTTTATTAGAATTTGTCCTGAATCATATAATTAAGAAACATAGGGAATAGCTGAGTGGTGACCCACTGCAGCGTGTACTTTTCGTTTCCTCACTGTGGTAGACCCATAAGGTTTGCAGACTTGTGAGATCAACCGCTGTGTTTGTTACTCCACAGACTATTTATAGGAGCTTCTGATTGACTTTCTAAGTCGGTCAGCTAATAATGTTTATCTGCATTACCGTTGAAGAATGAGATGTAGTATGAAAGGTCTGCTGTTGAATTCTGATTACTATTCAAAAATATTAAATTCTTATTTTTGTTAATTGATGTTCTCAACTCTTCCTTTCACATAGGTGGTGTATGATGGACTCTTTGGTACAAATACAAATTCAAAGTTAAGAACATTATCCCTGCAATTTGTGCATCATATTTGTATAACGTAAGTTTTAACTACTTTATAAAGTTTTCAAGCTGCTGGAATGATTGAATGCTTCAAGTATGCTTCAAGTATATCTTTTTATTCGTCTTACCTAGAAAGAAATCATGTTTGCTCATCTTTAAATATTTTTGTATTTTAATAGGTTAACTTATTTCGGTTATGTCTCTCATTATTTTATGTAATCATCAGTAAAGGTGTGTAGTTATGTGATTCTTATCTTGCTTTGTGTATGTGTGTTTTATTTAAAGCTGTCCAGAAATCAAGATTAAGCCATTAGGTCCAATGCTTTTGAATGGCCTCACCAAGCTAATCAATGAATACAAAGAGGTAAATGACTTGTCTTTTAAATTTTTATCAACATTTTATATCTTAAAATATTTTCTGTAATCTTTCTGGTCTGTCAGTGTAGTTGAAGTTTGTTAAAGTTTCATTGTTTCTTAACATTTTTACTTGAAGTACTACAAATTTCAGAAATTACTGCCCTTTTTTGCTTTTTCGGGGGAAAATATTAAAAACTGATATGAGGTCTTACTGTATCTTTTTGTTTGTTTGTTTGTTTTGAGATGGAGTTTCGCTCTTGTTGCCCAGGCTGGAGTGCAATGGCACGATCTTTGCTCACTGCAACCTCCAGCTCCTGGTTCAAGTGATTCTCCTGCCTCAGCCTCCTGAGTAGTTGGGATTACAGGCACCTACCACCACCACACCCAGCTAATTTTTTGTATTTTTAGTAGAGATGGGGTTTTACTATGTTGGCCAGGCTGGTCTTGAATTCTTGACCTCAGGTGATCCGCCTGCCTCAGCCTCCCAAAGTGCTGGGATTACAGGCATGAGCCACTGTGCCAGTCTGCTGTATCTTTAAATAGCATTTTTTCAGCCAGTGCCTTTTGTGCTACTTCTAGCTATTATGCAAAAATGGAATTAAAGGAATTGAAATTTATGTTGATTTCCATATGGGGCTATTTGGATTTGGCTTGTGTTGGGAAACTGTTAATTCTCAGGGGCTAAGATACTTTTTTTCTTTTATATTTTTCTCTGGTAAATAATGGGGCTGAGATTTTGATGATTCAAAATTCTGTCAAAACATGCATTCAGTAAATTTTTGATTCCTTGGGATGAGGATTCCTTCGATTGTGGATTTTTGAATCCCATTTTTCCCTGCTGTATTTCTGTTACTATAATATCTCCAGTATTTAAAAGGAATTTGCTTATAAAGGTAATATTTCAAGAATTCATTAGTATTATTTTCCCCAGTATAAGCTAAACATGAATGCATGTTTGCAAATAATATAGTGAGATCAAGATCTTACCATCTGAAATTAGAACTGAGTTTGAATCCTAGTTTTGTTCTTTGGGGAGTTACTTAAATTCTTTGCACATTCTTATCAGAAAAATGAAAATAATAATACCACTTCATTAGATTACTGTGAAGATTAAAATAATCTACCTAAATTGTTGACCATAGTCAAGGCACGTTACTATTACTAGGTATTATTAGTGAAAGGCACTTTATTTACTGTGCAGCTGTGCTTTGGGGGTAAGTAGGCTTGGTTCTCATAGCTTCTTTCTCCTATTAAGTAATGCTTGCGTGGTTAAGATCTAGGGGACTTCTCAGATTATTTTATGGCATAGACAGTGAGATGCTTTAGAGTCATTGGTAGAAATAAAAATGTGCTGGGGCTCTTGGGGAAAAACTCTGTATTTAAATATAAGTTAGAGAGGCCAGACAAACCACAGGGTGTGAGTCCCCTTACCTGCAGGTGACATCTGCATGTCTTCCCAACAGATGAATCCATAAGAGTAGCCATTTAGATGTGGAAGGGCAAATCCTAGGATAAACACATAAACTAGTAGAAGTTTATTGTGTTCTGAGTAATCAGAATATTAGTTTTCGAAAAACCATGTAAAACTCTATCTGTATCTTGAGGAGAGAACCTCACTAATTCACCTGGTGACTATAACCCTCTTAATTTTTTATGGTAGAAAATATGATAGGAAGCTGTTCATTACAGTGTAGATTTTTAGAAAATCACACTAGAGTTTACTGCAATTTTGGTGAGAGATGGAGGATCCTAGTCTGTTGGACCAGTGATGTATTTTCTAATGAGTTAATGTTTTTTAGTGTGTTGAAGATGAACTTTGGTGTTTGGAGGTTACATAGTGTTGAAATATCTTGAACTCAGCACCAGCTAAGAGAAACTTTTCATATCTATGACCACCGCATTTTCTTTTTGGAATGATTGGGGATGCAAGGTTTTGTCTTGTTTTTCCTTTTAGTAGTGTGATGGTTTCTGGGTTTGGACATTTTTGTTGTTGTTCAGGTGCTAACACCATGTAGTTAGAGTGAGACCTAGGTTTAATAAGGAGTAAAATAATGCATGTAATTGCAGCGAAAAGGTTTTACTGTTTACTGTATTTTTTGTTTTGTCTGTTTTTTGTTCTTTCTTTTCTTTTCTTTTTTTAATTTCAAGGACCCTAAACTACTGTCAATGGCATATTCAGCTGTTGGAAAACTCTCCAGGTGAGTAAACTCTTTTTTAGTGAGAGATACGGTGTTGGTAAACTGAGAAAAATTATGTGGCATTTAATAATGGTGGAGAATAAATTTGTTGTGACTCTGAAAGGCAATGTATTTAATGGCCATAGGTTGTTTAGAAATGTCTTCTGTGTAGAAGGAAAAAGATGTGAGATATTTTAATTTACATTTGAAGGTATGTTACTGTATTATATGGTGGTCTTGAAATGAGAGTTTGAACTGAATTGTGTCATAATGGGTTACTTTTTTTGTACCCTAGAGACTTTCAATTGACCTTAAGTGTTTTTGTTGCTATTTGGCACTAATTTTTATAAACCCAGTGATCAAGGTTTTTCTAGTGATTCTCTTTTCTGAGAATGGTGTTTATGATTCTGAGTGGCCCTGACAGATTTTTTTTTTTCTTCTCAATGTGATTTCCTCATTTCAGTTCCTCCTGGCTTCATCTTCCTTCACTCTATTTCAAAGCAGGGAGATAGACATGAAGCATCCTCAGTGGCACCATGTGCTGCTTCCACCCCCAGTGCAGGTTTTGTGTTGGCCTGTGTAGACCAGGTCTTGCTCTTCTCTACAGCAAAAGGAGCTTTGGGGTTTGGAAGAAAGCCACCCCAGATCAGTGGATATCGTGCCGGGTTATCAGCCAACCTTGTCCCTTGTCTGTTTGCATGAAGTAACAAAGCCCCTTTCCACGACAGTCATTAGTTTAGATCACAATTTGGTCTTATTTCTTCCTGTTAAAATCAGAAATGTTAACTGAATGCATGGAATGTTATAGAGGGGATATTTGGAAGATGTGTGTATTAATCAAGGGTTATTTAGATTAAAGAATTAAATAATTACTTAGAAAAATTTTCGGCTCTTGGAGGAGGTAATATAATGATGCTGACATTGTCTTCAGAGAGTTCAGGAAAATTTGTGTTTAGTTTCATTTTTTCCGTTTTTCATCTCTTGGAAATTTATGATAGTAACAATATTTTTACATTCTTTTGCAGTCGAATGCCGCATTTATTCACTAAGGATATAGCGCTTGTGCAGCAGCTTTTTGAAGCCCTATGTAAGGTAGGGAAACAGCTGCTAAGTTTATGCTTTCTATTTGGATGTTCCCCTGGGAATCCAACAGGGAGGGAAACATTTTTATTATCTTTATAGGAAGAGCCTGAGACTCGACTTGCTATTCAAGAAGCTTTGTCTATGATGGTTGGAGCATACAGTACTTTGGAAGGGGCACAGCGAACTCTCATGGAGGCACTTGTGGCTTCGTACTTAATAAAGGTAGGTCCGTGTGAACTACAAAGCCTGAGCAGTATATGGTTTACATTTTTAAGAACAAAATTTGAATTGCTACTTAATTGTTTTGGTAATTAAGAGGAATATTTGCTTTCACTTGGGCTGTGTTTTAGGATCTATTTTAAATTCTTCATGATGAAAATTTGACTTTAGGGGAGAAGGAGTGGTAGTATTCATAGCGATGCTTATGTTTAGAGCTTTCCATGTGGGAAAACTCTTCTTAATGCCATGCCCCCCGAGTTAGAATTGTTTTGTCTTTGTAACTGGTAGCTGAGCACTACTGTCCGCTGGGGTAGAGTTCGATAGGTAACATTTTCAGAGAAAAGCAGAAGGGATGAAAGACAAATTCCGTATGTCAAAGTGAGTCTTTAGGAAGTGAGCCAGTACTATCATACATGCTCTTCTTCCTCTGGTCCTCTTTATTTGGTTTTCATGGGAATTTGTAGGAGGATTTTGAATATCTATAGATATATACACACACATATATATGTAATATGTAAAATATTATGTATTTGCTTTAGTCAGTTCTTTGTCCCACATATTTAGGAGTAGAAAGAGAGGGAGATTGGAAGACAGAATGATACTAAAAAGTGTCAGTGAGATTAATATAAATTGTGTCCTAATGGAATTAGACTGACATGATTTGATATTTTGAGGGAATTTTAAATATTCAGAAAGGTATCTGCTTCCTATTGAAATATGGCAGGGTTAAATGTGCTATTACATTCACTCAGAAAGCTTACTATGATGGAGTCCTATTGTTAAGTGCTCTTAGTGTGCAGTGCATGTGGTTCATGGTCATACATTATGGACAGAGGTGTGTAGGCGTATTTGGAAGCTCATTAGAATAGAATAAACTTGCTCCAGGTAACTTTACAAGGAAAGGTGATGCTTGTATAAACACTTATAGATACTGGTTCTACGCACGCAAATCAAATCGTGTAACACTGTTACCAAGACAAAACTAATTTCTTTTCTTTTCACAGACAACATTTAAAGCAACCAAACTCTAGGTTAGTTATGTAATTTAGGCTAGTCTTTAATATCCTCACTCTTTAATGTACTTCAAGGAATGCTAAATAGCAAGAATGCCAGAATGAGTGGGACAATATATATATTTTTAATGTCTGTCTTATTTCACTTATGTTTGTGGCTAGAGGAGTGACCTGGGGAAGTTATATAAGAGTAAAGCTTCAGGATCAGTAGATTCTAAAACTTTTCTGGTTGAACTTTGTAGTCATAGATTATTAATCTCGGCTAATTGAATATATTTCTGTAGTTGAACTGCTTTAGAGTCAGTTTTAACTTTAGAGCTAATCTGAGAACATTGGAAGTATTTTGCTTCAAATTGGTGGGGATTCCAAGTAGGCTCTGTTTGTAATTTCTGCAAAATACCTGAGTTTCACTCATGTGACTGACAATTTGAGAGTTGGAGTGGCAGAGGTGGTGGCCAGAAACTGTCGCAGTGACCCTGGCCCCGAGGTTTGGGCTGAGGATGTGCAGAGATTCTCTACTTACGGTCTTTGGAGGTCTTCCTGCTTTACCTGGAGGATCCTCTAAAATTATAAGAGTACTCTTTAAGTAATGCCAGTGTCCAAAAGACTTAAACAACATGATTAAAGATCTTGAACAAATGATTTATTTAATTTATTTAGATAAACATTTATTAAAATGTCACCTTAGAATTTTGAATTGTTTACAGTTAGGAAGACTCGATTGGGACTAATGACTGGTAATTGATTTTTTTTTTTCCTTTTTCTTTTTTGGATTGGGGTGGTCTTTGCATGTTTACACATCAAATAGCCTGAGGTTCAAGTTCGACAAGTGGCTGTGAAATTTGCCAGCACTGTGTTTCCCTCAGATCATATCCCTTCCAGATATTTGCTGCTACTGGCTGCAGGAGATCCGTAAGTTTCAAAAGATGTTAATTTGAATTTTGGTTTATTTTGAATTTATTTGAAAATTACTAAAAGTTGTGTTGTTTACAATGTTGGTCTATGAAATTTAGAAGTGAAGCTATTTATTAAAGTATGGCTCTTGATGTGATATAGACCTGTACTCATATACCTATATATTTATATAATAATATAAATATTACATGTATTTGTCTATATAATATATATTATGTAGATACATATGTGCAATGTATGATATATAGCTAATACAGAAAATGCTTATGAAATGGTCAAGTGTAAATAAAGCAGATTATATGATTGCATGTGTAATATAATTATATCTCTAAAATCAAGCCCTGTGTAAGGAGAAAAAAGGCTGATGTTGATGGTTTGACATATGTATTAATATTTTATTAAATATTGGAGTATCATTTTATATCTAATATACTTATATTTTTAAATGAGGTATAAGTTGCATTTTATATTAATTATACTACTGTATCTTCTAGCGTGTGTAATGCATTTTAAAAGAATGTTTAAATGGTTTTGAAATTGGGACATGCCTTTAAAAGTCATGTACATACAATGAAATATATATGCACATATTAAAACAATTCTTTTCAAATCTGTTACATATCTTATGGTCATTGCTATCTTAAAATCCATGCAGCACTCTAATCTATTTCATAATATTAAACCAGTACTACGTTTAACATTTAGAATTTTTGCACCCTTTAAGTGAGATTCTTGTATATGTTTTTTTGTTGTTATCAGGGGTAGCCTTATTTGGGGAGGTGAAAAGCCTCATTTATACTGAGGAATAGTTTAAATAAAATTACGCGTTCTGTGATGATATGAACACCCTTGCCCATAAACTATTATGCTTCATTTTTAAAAAATGGGTAATTCCTTGATAACTGTGTCAGTATTCTAGTTGGCCAACTGTGTGCCCCTTATGGCATTTGTTTTCTTTCCTATAAGTTGTATATATTTTGCTGTTATTTATTTGGTTGGTATTTTAATTGGATATCACAAGTTATTACCAGGCCCTGATTTTTGACTTCCGATCTTGGCTGCTGCTTCTCATAGAGCACATTTCAATTTGGTTAAAGTGACTTTGGATTGTTAATGTTGATTCTAGTGCTCTGTTGCTTCTTAATTTTTTTACATTAGTTTCCCAACCACAGGCCAGATGTACTGGGGCCTGGCAGCCAAGTTGGCAGTTCATGTTAGAGCAACGATTTAAGTCTAGGGAGTTGGATTTCCAGATAGAGCTCTTAACTGCTGTATCTTATTTCCGTAAGTGCTGAAAATTATTTTTATTTAAGAAACCAGAATCAAAGCATAACTAATTCAACAGTTTTCCTTCTTGGGTTAAAACCATTCAGGTCAATTGAAAATCCTCTGACAACTTAAGGAATTATTTATTAATTCTTTTCGACCCTTTATCTGTTGTTTGGAAAATGAGACACGAACAAAGGCAGTTGAGGAATTAAAAGGCCTTTATATGGTATCTGGATAAGACTGTTGCTGAGATCAATCTCTAGGTGGTCTGAAATTGGTTGGGGTTTATGTTTTTATGCTTTAATGTCACTTATCAGTTATTAGTTGTACAGAATTATAAGAGTTTGGGTGGAGTGTGTAGACCACTGGATAGTCACTGATTTTTAAAATATATTTTATAGTTTACGATTTAACTCTATAAGGTAAAGCATACACATAGAAATTTACATAATTACTTACAGTATCCTATCTTGTTTTTTTCTAAGTCAAATTGAAAGATGGAAGCCGTGTGACTCCCCAGACCTCATGCAATTTCTAAAAAGAAGTGATTTCTTATAATGTGTTGTGTTGACTCTGCTTAGATAGCCAAGAATGTATTTAAGACATTTTCTGAGAACTCTAGCTAGCAAATAAAATTGCTGTTCTTACTCTTCAAATGATCATTTCCAGTTGGTGATATTTATTTTTTATTCTTATTTGTCTTTTTCTGAAAGACGTGAAGAAGTTCATGGAGAAGCACAACGCGTGTTAAGGTGTCTTCCAGGTAGAAACAGAAAAGAAAGTACTTCTGAGCAGATGCCTTCCTTCCCAGAAATGGTATATTACATCCAAGAAAAGGTATGGCATGCAACTTAAGGTAATTAGTCTAAATCATAATGGATGATGAAAATGAAAACATTCATCTTTAAAGTGAAAAATGTAATCACTAAATGTTGACTCATAAAATTTCTTTTTTTTTTGAGGTGGAGCTTCGCTCTTGTTGCCCAGGCTAGAGTGCAATGGCATGATCTCGGCTCACTGCAACCTCCACCTCCTGGGTTCAAGTGATTTTCCTGCCCCAGCTCCCGAATAGCTGGGATTATAGGCGCCCGCCACCAAACCCGGTTAATTTTTTGTATTTTTAGTAAAGACAGTGTTTCACCATGTTGGCCAGGCTGGTCTCGAACTCCTGACCTCAGGTGATCCACCCACCTTGGCCTCCCAAAGTGCTGGGTTTACAGGCGTGAGCCACCATGCCCAGCTGACTCATAAAGTTTCTAGCATTAATACTTACAATAAGGAGATACAAAGTGGGGGAAAAAAAATTATAATTCTCACCTGTAATTGATCTGTTTTGCCTAAACTTGAATTACTTATAATTCCTTTCATGCTTGGCAACATTTAGGCTGTGTTAAATACTTTTTCTCTTAATATGACATGCTTAAAAATACATCTCCTTTTTTTTTTTTTTTAATTTTTTAATTTTTTTTGAGATAGGGTCTTGCTGTCACCCAGGCTGGAGTGCAGTGGTGTGGTCTCAGTTCACTGAAACCTCCACCTCCCAGACTCAAGTCATCCTCCCTCCTCTGCCTTCTGATAGCTGGGACTGTAGGCGTGCACCACTGTGCCTGGCTAATTTTTGTATTTTTTGTAGAGACAGGGTTTAGCTATATTGCCCATGCTGGTTCTCCTTTTTATTTTTAAGGGCACTCTTTAGGGTAGTATAAGGATGCTTCAGGGAGTAGTTCATGTTCTTCCCACCATGTTCATAAGAGAGCATCCCATCTGTTTTTGTAAGTGTTTTCTGCTGGTAGATCCAGGATATTGGCAGTAATGACCATCCACCCCTTCCAGGCCTTGACTCTGTCCCACTTTGCCAGAGGACACCTTCCTACCTTTTACCTCCACTGGTGATCCTAACTCTTTGCTAGGTAGGCACCTTAAGGGAGTTGAAGGTCAGTATGCAGCAGCCATGATTCTATTTTCCATATAGCAACACAGTCTATTTGTAGTCAGAGGATTCTCTGTGCTTGTAGTTTCCTCTTACTTTCATTATTAATGAAAATAACTGGCATGCAGTGATCTGAGATGACCATTTTAGTAGATGTCTGGAATAGGTTTATTATTTTTAAACAAGCCAGTACAAACATGGAAAAAGGGCAACACACTTGTCATTTAGTGTGTGACGGACATGCATGATCAACACGGTTAATAGGAAAGTGGAAAATGTTTTAATCAGAAAAAGAAGCAAACTTTGGACATGTAGCTAGAAATACAGTTGTTTTTGAGTTGAGGAAGGGCAGGTATGCTCCATTTTTCAGTAATTGTGTCTGTTTTGGACTTTTTAAACTTAGGCTTCTCATCGAATGAAAACTCCAGTCAAGTACATGACCGGGACCACTGTCCTTCCATTTAACCCAGCAGCCTTTGGAGAGGTAGAATTTTCATATATTTCTATTTACTTTTTGTAAGTGTTCTAAAAAGATCACACCACACCCAAAGAGGTATCTGTCATTTTGTTGTGTTTTAGGTAAACCCATACTGTGTCATTGTTCTTCATCTGGTTGTTTATTTAAAAAAACAGTATTGGGAAACTGGTATTATTTTAATTCATAGTGAAGTACGTAAATATATTTATCTCAGTGAGATTCTTTTTGTGAAAAAACTGGATGTTCTGTAGTGATTACTGTTGGGATTTTGCAGCAAGTTAGATTTGGGTTTTAAAGTCAACATGTTGTTGAGGTTGTTAGGGTTATTTAGTTTTGAAGGTTGGAGAGGATTAATTGATCACACTTATTAAGGGAAATTCTGTTTTTTAGGTCATTGACTTGCACTAGGTAAATTATAAGAAGTAATCTTGTTCAGAGTAAGAATATTCACAGTGAATTTACTGCCTATCCTAACGATCAGTGAAAAAGCTTCCAGAGGATGGACTCCTTGGTAGCCTGTTTATATAAGGGTTGTTTTTGTTTGTTTATTTTTGAGAAGGAGTCTCACTCTGTTGCCCAGGCTGGAGTACAGTGAGTGGCGTGATCTCGGCTCATTGCACCCTCGCCTCCTGTGCTCAAGTGAACCTCCTGACTCAGTCTCCTGAGTAGCCGAGACTACAGGCGTGCACCACCACTCCTGGCTAATTTTGTTATCTTTTTGGTAGAGATAGGTTTCACCATGTTTCCCAGGATGGTCTTGAACTCCTGGGCTAAAGCAGTCCTCCTGCCTCAGCCTCCCAGAGTGTTGGGATTACAGGCGTGAGCCACTGTGTCTGGTCTATATTAGAGGTTTTTATGGTGGTATATCTATTTTTCTGTAGATGAATTGAACCCATTTTCTCAAATTCTTGTGTCAGTGGAGTAAACACAACTGGAATTCTGCAGGAATAATAGGCCATTTGCTTCAGATGTCTGTCCTCTCTCTCTCTCTCTCTCTCTCTCTCTCACACACACACACACACACACACACACACACGGCTTTTAAAAAATAATGATTTTTATAATAATTTTTAACTTTTATTTTAGGTTTGAGGTTACGTGTAAAGGTTTGATATGTAGGTAAATATGTGTCATGGGGGTTTGTTATATATACTATTTCGTTACCCGGATATTAAGCCCAATACCCCATAGTTATCTTTTCTACTCCTCTCCCTCCTCCCACCCTCTCTCTTCAAGTAGACCCCAGTGTCTGTTGTTTGCTTCTTTGCATTCAGAAGTTCTTATCATCTGACTCCCACTTACAAGTGAGAACATGTGGTATTTGATTTTCTGTTCCTGCTTACTTTGCTAAGGATAACAGCCTCCAGCTCCAATTTCTGACTTTAAAAGTTCAGTTTGTATTTTAACAATCTTAAAAAATTCTTTGGATTTGCAAACCTTGTTATACAAATTTTGCTCCATTATGGCATATTTTCTGCCTTCCGTGAGGATTGGAATAGCTTTATAAAGAAGGATGGGTGAATCAAAACTAGAAATTGTTACTTTGAAGAGTACCTTCCCACGATGACTTTTCGAGAAGCTTATACAGTCTTCCTCTCCGTTCTGTTTGTAGATCGTTCTGTACTTGCGCATGTGCCTCGCGCACAGTGCGGGGGTGGTGCCCACCTCTCAGAGTTTGGCTGATATGCAGGATCATGCTCCAGCCATTGGACGCTACATACGGACTTTAATGTCAGGCGGACAGACGGCACCCTCATCATCTTCTAACAAGAGTGGGGAAACTAACCCTGTCCAGATCTACATTGGCCTGCTTCAGCAGCTGTTAGCAGGTGTTGGAGGTAAGAATTTGCGACGCGCAGGGAAGATGTTAAAGCACTTAAACAAAAATCTAATTTTAAACTTAGCTAACAAATTATAGCAAAATTATTCTTTCTCTTCACTTCTGTAACCGAACATTAGCCTTTGTTTTTTTTTAAACTTATCTGATTCATTCTGGATACACTACTTTTTTCAGAAAGAAATACTAACAATAGATAATACATTTTTACTTCGGATGTGGATGCGAAGAACAGGATATCCTTTTTATAGATAGCTCATCTGTAAATTTGCTGTAGTGAATCACATACTATATTTAGGTTGTGTAGGTTTTTTTTTTTTTTTTTTTTTTTTTTTTTTTTTTTTTTTAATAGAACTGAAAGAATGTGTGCTAAAGCAGTGGCCTTATACTTAAAAGGAATTTAGTGATCCCTGTATGTTCATTACTTTTCTTGAAATTTAAAGTGGTTCTAAATTCTTACTTAGGTTTGCCGGTTATGTACTGTCTATTGGAAGCTGTGTCAGTGTATCCAGAAAAGCTGGCTACCAAATTTGTAGACAAAACAGAATGGATAAAGGTATGTTCTGCATGTACCTTTTTTTATTTTTTAAAAAAATTGTATTTCAGACTTTAACCTCATAATTTCTTTTTCCTGCCAGCATCCCTATGACCTTTTCTGCCTTAAGGTCATTTTGAAAACTCTCTCATCATCAGACACTTACTGGGAAGCATGTAGGTCACTATGTCTCATTGACACATCTGGAGGAGAGTGGGAGATGAATTGAGAAGCATAGGAGTATAAAGAAAAATTCCTTTTCTGTTTCGAAAGTTTTTTTTTTTTTTTTTTTTTAGAAAAAATAAGCAATGGGTTTGTGTAGTTTAAATAAAAACTATGTAAAATGTCTCTTTTCCATAACCATCTCCAACCTACCCTAATTTTTGCCCTTTCCTCTCCCCTCTGACAAACATATGTAAGTCACCATTTATGTATGGCATGCTTTCTAGAGTTTACTTATGTACATACACATAACAACATGCATTTAAAATTTTTGTCCCATCTTTTTATAAAAAGCAGCATACTATTCATACTGTTTTATACATTCTTTCACTTAATAGTAGAGAGATGTTGCACTACAACTATGGAGGGAGCATCTTCTTTAACAGCCTCAGTTTTTATTGTATGAGTGTGCTATCATGTATTCTAGATCTTTATAGATGGTCATGTAGAGTACTTCCATTCTGCTACAATGAGTAATCTGTCATCTTGCATATTGAGGAAGTATATGTTTTAGATGGATTCCGCAGAAGTGCAATAGCTGGATCAGAGGACATGTACTTTTGTAATTTTCATAGATAATGCCACACCCTCCATGTGTGTGGTACCAGTGTACACTTCTGCCAGTCATGTATGAGGGTGTTCCTGTCCCATGGCCACACCAAAAGGGATGCCAGGTTTAGCAAGTAAAAATACAAGATACTCAGTTAAATTTGAATTTCAGATAAATAATGAATAATTTTTTTTTTAGTGTAAGTATTGGCCCATACAGTTTTCTGTATCTCCATGTGCTATATATTGTGGTTCTTTTTTTGGAAAATACAGCTTGAATGATGGTAAAAATGTACAAATTACATCTTTAAGGGTGAAAACATGAAAGAAATTTACCAAGAGGTGTGAGTTTTGCACATTTCTGGATAATCTGGTCTTATGAAATTGCTTCTATTTTAAAAAGGTTTTTTTAATTTCTTACGAATATTTACTGATTTTAAAATTATTTTAAAGTTTTTGAGCTTTGATGTTTTAGATGAGAGGTTGTCATACTGTAGTCAAAAGTCCAAATAGGGCCTGCCTCCTGTTTTTGTGTGGTTTGCAAGCTAAGAATGGTTTTTACTTTTTTAAATGTGGGAAAAAAAATCAAGAAACGAGTAAGTTTCATGACACAAACCTTGTCGTGTCCACGTTTTACTGGAACCTAGCCACGCTCATTCGTTGCGTATTGTCTGTTGCTGCTTTTGTACTGCAGTGGCAGAATGGAGTAGTTGCAGCAGAGACCAAATGGCCCATGAAGCCTTTCCGTTTTTTTACAGAAGTTTGCTGACCCTTGTTTTAGATCATCTGTGAATAAATTTCACCTGTTTTGTGCTTGTGTATCTTTGATGAAAATGGACCTAAGATTTTGTTATATAATTCATTCAGCTTTCAAATAATAGCTTTTTTCCCTCAATATCCATCAACAGATGGATTGAACATTCTTTTAATTTTAAAAGATGTTGTCATCAGGCTCGTGGTTCTGTGTCATGTATGTATTTTTTTTTATACTACTCAGAGTCTGATGAATAGCAGTAAAGAAGAAATGCGTGAATTGGCAGCATTGTTTTATTCTGTGGTGGTATCAACAGTGTCGGGGAATGAGTTGAAATCAATGATAGAACAGCTTATAAAGACTACAAAAGACAATCACGTATGTTATTTTGTTTTCATTCCTTTTTGTGGGAGATAGGGTTTCATAAAAGGATCTAACTTATTTTTGGTTTTTATCTTCTCATTTGTAAAATGAACTTATAAATTCCTTGCTTTTATTACTGTAAAGAGTAAATGAGAGAGGTAATACATTGGTTCAGTCAGCTCACTTAACAAGTATGGTGCTGTGTCTGATAAGCACTATTTTAGGTGCCAGGAGTACAGTGATTCATAAATACATGAGAATCCCTGGTACAACAGGTTGCTCAGAGCCTGCAGCGATACCACCGTGAGCACACCTAATCTCATCTGATCTTGGAAACTAAAACTAAGCAGGGTCGGGCCTGATTAGTACTGAGAGCGAGAAATGTTAGCTCCATTTTTCTTCCTCATCTACTGCTGCCAGTGAAAAAACAAGTTTTACTTCAAATAGTCTGTTGGTTACGTTGTGTTTGGAGGTTTTGGCAATTAGAAATAGGATCTCTTCATTGTCTTTTGTCGGCAATAGAAAGACATTATGTGTGAAAGTTATGATACTCTAGTTATGTAAGTGCTGTAAGCTAGAAAGTGGCGTGGGAGCATGTGGGAGCATGTAGGAAAGTCATCTCACCTGGAATTGGAGTGGGCATGGAATTAGAGAATGTAAATCTTAAAGTGAATCAAGATTCAGCTTCTCAACATTCCGTTAGAAACTCGAGGTCTCTCTTATTCCCTAAGCTCAATGCATTAGCATCCAGTGAAACCTCAGGTGTTTACTTTATTCTTTAGCCTTATGTTTTGTTGGAGAGATGATCCTAATAGACACACAGTTACTGCCATGTAGTTTTGCATACATGAGAGAGAGCCAGAGATGTGCTATTGTTTTGCTAAATTCAGAGCCCGGAGATACAGCATGGATCCTTGCTTGCATTGGGATTCACGGTGGGAAGGTATTTGGCTAAAAAGAAAATGAGAATGGCAGAGCAACAAGACCTGGAGAGAAATGCCGACACCCTCCCTGATCAAGAGGAACTCATTCAGAGTGCTACAGAAACAATAGGTAATTAATGTCTTTATACCGACTTGGGTGTTGCAGCTTTTGAATGATGTTAAATTTTAGTGTGGAGTTTCAGTTTCTTTTTATGGCATTGTACTTTAAAGACACAAGTTTTTTCACAAAAATCTTACTTGATAAATTCTGTATTTTTAATAACAACAAAGGCTGGGTGTGGTAACTCATGCCTATAATCTCAGTACTTTGGGAGGATCACTTGAGTCCAGAAGTTTGAGACCAGTCTAGTCAGCATAGTGAGACCTAGCCTCTATAAAAAAATAAACAAACTTAGCTTGGTATAATGGCGTGTACCTGTAGCCTCAACTTCTGAGGAGGCTAAGGTGGGAGAATCACTGGAGCCTGGGAGGTCGAGGCTGCAGTGAGCCGTGATCATGCCACTGCACTCCCGTCTGGGTGACAGAGCTAGACCTTGTCTCAAAAAAACAAAACAAAACAAAAAACAAAGCAATGAAAGCACTCCATTTTTTCTTTTCTCTACGTTTTTTTTCCTACATGTTTTTATAAACAGGGATGATCCTATTATGGTAAAAAAATGTATACATTAAAAAAAATACTACTCTATCCCCTGTTGCCATGTTGTCTTTCCACTGAATAAATGTTAACAAATTGTCAACTCAAAGATATTGTACACTTTGATTTTATTTTGCCATCTTAAAAAAATCTTGAGTACATCACTGGTTGCTTTGGGTCGTAAGAATAATGGTATATAATTCTCTTTTTGGCTAAATGTGCTTACAGGCTCATTTTTGGACAGTACATCACCCCTCCTGGCAATTGCTGCCTGCACAGCCCTGGGTGAAATAGGCAGAAATGGTCCACTTCCAATCCCCAGTGAGGGATCTGGCTTTACCAAATTGCATCTTGTAGAAAGCTTACTAAGTAGAATACCTTCCAGTAAAGAAACAAATAAGGTAAGTCTTTTTCTTATTTCTTCCCTTTCTGGAATTCTGTCTTTCTGTGAATAAATGAGCAAAAACAAATTATAATGAGAATAGATGGCATTACAGCTGGAGGAAGGATTTAATGTAAAAATGGGTGATAAAGAAGCAAATCTAAGTGTTTACTTTTGAACTAGAGGTGATCTGTGTACAATCTTAGTGTGTACATCTTTTGACCCAGTCATTCCAATTTAGATCTTTATAACTGTTAAGATTTGAGTGAAGTATTAAATTCATCAGGAAATATCTTTTGTCATGCGAAAGGTGTACAATAAAATGTTAAGTAGTTTTATGATTTTTTAAAAATTTTAGGCCAAATATAAATCCTAACCGCCTAAAGCCAGTTTTGTGATCAGAACACCTCAATTTTGAGGTATAAGATATAAACTGGTATTTAATGAGCAGAAATACCAGTTTACTACTACAAGTTTAATTGATACAATTTTTTTTTTTTTTTTGAGATGGAGTTTTGCTCTTGTGGCTCAAGCTGAAGTGCAGTGGTGCGATCGTGGCTCACTGCAACCTCTGTCTCCCAGGTTCAGGCGGGTGATTCTCCTGCCTCAGCCTCCTGAGTAGCTGAGATTATAGGCGCATGCCACCATGTCCAGCTAATTTTTGTATTTCTAGTAGAGATGGGGTTTCACCATGTTGGCCAGGCTGGTCTCAAACTCCTGACCTCAGGCACTCCCACCTGCCTCAGCCTCCCAAAGTGCTGGGATTACAGGCTTGAGCCACCGAGCCTGGCCTAATTGATATAATCTTAATCTTGGTCTAGCTACTGTTTAAAACTTTCCGAGAAGACACACAGTATAGTTTTTATTAGCTCTTAACTAATCATTGCCAAATATTGTTAAGCACTTCTAATGTGCCGGAGAGTATGTTAAGTGCTTTGCATGCATTAATTGAATTTTCTAAAAGGTCTAGTGAAATAGGCACAGTTGTCATCTCTATATGAGCTAACATGAGGAAACAGCGTCACAGAGAGGGGAAGTAACTTGCTTAAGGTCACACACCAGTATAGGCTGAAATGGTTGAGATGTGATTTGGTCCTAGGTCCACTGGGCCCAGAACCCACATTTTAAATCATTATAGTTTGAAAGATAATAAGCCTAAAGGCTTTCTTCTTTCTTCTTTTGCAGCTGTGGATCCTTAGTGGACTCAAATTTGTGTGTTTCTACCTTCAATGACTTACAGACATACGACTGTAAAATTTGATGCTTTTGTAAAAACTTATGCATTGAGGTGTTAGATAGACTGCCCTTCCCTATCATCTCATTTTGGAAATACTGTGCTGGGGTAAAGCTAGTATATACTCTGTTTAAAAGAAAAAAATTTGATGTTCTTCCAGATGAAAGAACGAGCAATCCAAACACTGGGATATTTTCCAGTTGGGGATGGAGATTTTCCTCACCAGAAACTCCTCTTGCAAGGTCTGATGGATTCTGTGGAGGTATTTATATTGCTACCTGATTGTTAGTTATTCAAAGAAAAGGCATTGTTTTTTGTTTTTTTTTTAGGTGCAGTTTTGCATGCTGTGAGATTTTTAATTAAGCATTTACTCGTTTATTCACCAGATACTTGAATACTAGTTTTGTGCTCATCACTGTGCTAGGTGTAGCATTGACTAAATCACCTATGAAGGAAAGACCTTAAAATTTTTGAGCACAGCACGGTGCAGTGTAGGTAGAAGGGGAAATATACCCACATACCCTGTCAGCCAGATGTGTGGAGTGAGCCTTTAAAAAACAGTTGTTCTTGAGTGTTTCAGTTGGTATTTCAGTTGTTTTCAAGTCTGATGATTTAGCTTCTGTCCTCTAGATGCATAGTGTGTAGTGGAGAAGACCTACGAGTAGGCAAATGCCAGGATAGTGTACTGTCTCAGCATGGCCTGATCTGGCCCTGCTTTCCCTAGCCTTGATCCTTGACGTTCACTCACTTTCTGTATACCAGCCTCTTTGGCCTCCTTGTACTGAGCTTTTGAAAGCTTCCTACTTCCTTCTCAGATTGTTGCCTTGCTAAATAATCTACCCTAGTAGATTTAAATCCCTGAGTGTAGTGGGTTTCTTCTAGGTTTTTTTTTTTTTTTTTTTTGAGATGGAGTTTCACTCCTCCCAGGCTGGAGTAAAGTGGCGCAATATTGGCTCACTGCAACCTCCACCTCCCGGGTTCAAGCAATTCTTCTGTATCAGCCTCCTAAGTAGCTGGAATTACAGGTGCACGCCACCACACCTGGCTAGTATTTGTATTTTTAATAGAGACAGGGTTTCACCATATTGACCAGGCTGGTCTTGAACTTCTAACCTCAGGTGATCTGCCCACCTCGGCCTCCTAAAGTGCTGGGATTACAGATGTGAACCACTGCACCCGGCCTGTTTTGTTTTTTTTTAATGAAGGCTTCCCTGGATTCTTAACTTTTAATGTCATTATTTTAAGAGTTTAGAAATATATGAAAAGCTAGAAGTATGGAAATAAGGTACAGAGATTAAATGATGAGAATAATGAAAACCATGAAACAGAAGCAGAATATCTTCACAGTCGAATAGGACATAGTGCTGAAGGTTTTTTGTTTTTTTAAAAATTGTTTTATTTATTTATTTTATTTTTACAACAGGATCTCATTCTGTCACCAAGGCTGGAGTACACTACATCTCCCAGGCTCAAACCATCCTCCCACCTCACCTTCTAAGCAGCTGGGACCACAGGCATGCGCTACCATGCCTGGCTAATATTTTAATTTTTTGTAGAGACAGGGTATCCCTGTGTTGCCTAGGGTGGTCTTGAACTCCTGGGCTCAAGTGATGCTCCCACCTAGATCTCCCGAAATGCTGGGATTATAGGCATAAGCCACTGTGCCTCTCCCATTTTTAATTTTTTAAATTGATACACAATAGTTGTACATATTTATGGGATATATATGATATTTTGATACAAGCATATGATGTATGATGATCAAATTAGGGTAATTGGGATATCCATCACTTTAAGCATTTTTCATTTCTTTGTGTTTGGAGCATGTCAGATTTTCTCTTCTCGCTGTTTTGAAATATACAATAAATTCTTATTAACTATATTTGCCCTGTTGTGCTGCCAAACACTAAAACTTAATTTTTCTAACTGTATTTTTGTTCCCATTAGCCAAGCTCTCTTCCCTGCCTCTCCATTACCTTTCCTGGCCTTTGGTAACCACCATTTGTTCACTACCTCCATAAGATCAATTTTCTCATGTATAAGTGAGAACATAGGATATTTGCTCTGTGCCTGGCTTATTTCACTAAATACAGTGTCCTCCAGTTCCATCTTATGTTGCTGTCAGCAACAGGATTTCATTCTTTTTTATGGCTGAATAATATTCCATTGTGTATATATACCACTTTTTAAAAATCCATTCATCTGTTGCTGGACACTTAGATTGATATCTTGTTTTGGCTATTGTTAGTAGTGCTGCAGTAAACATTGGAGTACAAATACCTCTTCAGAATACAGATTTTCTTTCTTCTGGATATATACTTAGGATACATACTGGGATTCCTGGGTTATATGATAGTTTTTTAGTTTTTGGAGGAACTTTCATACTGTTTTCCCACCAACAGTGTATTAATGTTCTCCTTTCTTCACATTCTGACTATCATCTATTGTTTTCTGTCTTCTTGATAATGGCTATTCTAACTAGGGTGAGATGAGATCTCATTGTGGTTTTTCTCTGCATTTCTATCGTGATTAGTGATGCTGAACTTTTTGTCATATACCTGTTGGCCATTTATATACCTTTTTTTGAGAAATAACTATTCAGATCTTTTGTCCATTTTCAAATCAGATTGTTTATTTGCTATTGAGTTGAATTCCTTACTTACTGTGTATTTTAATCCCTTGTCAGATGGATAATTGCAGATATTTTCTTCTATGCCATAGGTTGTCTCTTCACTCTGTTGGATGTTTCCTTTGCTGTGCAGAAGCTTTTTAGCTTGATATAATCCCATTTGTCAATTTTTGCTTTAGTTGGTCTGTGCTTTTATGATCTTACTTAAGAAATCTGTGCCCAGACCAGTATTCTGAAATGTTTCTCCAATGTTTTTTTGTAGTAGTCTCAACATTCAGATCTTAGATTTAAGTCTATTTTGGTTTGATATGGTGAGACAAAGGGGCCCAGTTTCATTTTTCTACATGTCGATATCTAGTTTTTCTAGCACAGCTTACTGAAGAGACTGTTCCTTCCTCAATATATGTTCTTGATGCCTTTGTTGAAAATGAGTTGACTGTAAATGGATAGATTTATCTTTGGGTTCTCTATTCTGTTCCATTGGTGTATGTGTCTGTTTTTATGCCAGTTCCATGCCGTTTTGCTTACCATAGCTTTGTAATACATTTTGAAGTCAGGTAATGCAATGCTTCTGGCTTTATTCTTTTTGCTCAGTATTTTTTGCTCATTATTCAGGGTCTTTGGTGGTTTCATACAAATTTTAGGATTGTTTTTCTAGTTCTGCTTTGATGAACGTCATTGGTATTTTGATAGGGATTATGTTGAATCTGTTGATCATTTTTGGTAGTATGGAAATTTTAATAATACTGTTTCAATCCATGAACTTGGGATCTGTCTTCTCTTTTGTGTGTTCTTTATAATTTCTTTCATCAATGTTCTATAGTTTTCATTACAGAGAGCTTTTACTTCTTTGGTTATAATTTATCCCTAGGTTTTTGTTTCTTGGGTTTTTTTGGTAGCTGTTATAAGTGGGATTGCTTTCTTGATTTCTTTTTAAAATTGTTTGCTGCTGGCATATTAGTCTGTTCTCACACTGCTGTAACTGGGTAACTTACAAAGAAAAGAGATTTAACTGACTTACAGTTCTTCAGGCTGTACAGTAAGCATGGCTGGGAAGGCCTCAGGAAACTTACAATCTTGGCAGAAGGCAAAGAGGAAGCAGGCATGTCTTAGATGGCAGGAGCAGGAGAAAACAAAGCGGGAGGTGCTACACACTTTTAAACAACCAGACCTTGTGAGAACTCACTCACTATCAGAACAGTAAGGAAGAAGTCCACTCCCATGATCCAGTCACCCCCCACCAGGTCCCTCCTCCAACATCGGGGATTACTATTCAGTCATGAGATTTGGGCAGGGACACAAATCCAAAACATGTTACATATAGTGCAACTGTTTATATGTTGATTTTGTATCCTGTAACTTACTGACTTTATCAGTTCTAATAATTGTTTATTTATCTTTTAAAGAACCCAATTTTTCATTTCATTAATCTTCTGTAGTTTTTTAAGTCTCAATTTCATTTACTTCTGTTCTGAATTTTATTATTTCTTTCCTGTATTAATTTTGGGTTTGCTTTGCTTTTGCTTTTCTAGTTCTTTAAAATGCATCATTATGTTGTTTGTTTGAAGTCTTTATACTTTTCTGATGTAAACATTTATTGCTATAAACTTCCCACTTAGCACTGCTTTTGCTGTTTCCCATAGATGTTGGTATGTTGTGTTTTTATTTTCATTTGTATCAAGAAATTTTAAATTTTTCTTTCTTAATTTTTTCATAGATTCATTGATCAGGAACGTGTTGTTTAATTTCCATGTTATTTCTATAGTTTCCAAAGTTCCACTTGTTATTGATTTCTAGTTTTATTCCATTATAGTCAGAAAAGATACTTGATATGATTTAGATTTTTTTTAATTGCTTGAGACTTGCTTTGTGGTCTAACATATGGTCTATCCTGGAAAATGTTCCATGTGCTGATGAGTAAAGATGTGTATTCTACAGCAGTTGGATGAAATGTTCTGTAAATGTCAAGTCCATTTTGTCTAGAGTGTAGTTCAATTTTGATTTGGGTTGCTTGATTTTCTGTCTGAATGACCTGTCCATTACTGGAAGTGGGGTATTGAAGTCAGTCTTCAACTATTATTGTGTTGCAGTCTCTCTCTCCCTTTAAATCTATTAGCTTTATACGTTTGAGTGCTCTACTACTGTGTGCATATATATAACCTTTATATCCTCTTGCTGAATTGAGCCCTTTATCATTACATAATGACCTTGGTCTTTTTCTAGTTTTTGACTTGAAGTCTTAATTTGATGCAAGTATAGTTACTTCTGTTCTTTTTTGGTTTTCATTTGCATGAAGTATGTTTTTCATACCTTTACCTTCAATCTGTGTGTATCTTTATAGGTGAAGTGAATGTCTTTTTTTTTTTTTTTTTTTTCCGAGATGGAGTCTCACTCCATTGCCCAGGCCGGAGTGCAGCAATCTCAGCTCACTGCAGCCTCCACCTCCTGGGTTCAAGTGATTCTCCTGCCTCAGCCTCCCAAGTAGCTGGGCGTACAGGCACAAGCCACCATGCCTGGCCAATTTTTTTATTTTTTGTTTTTTTTAGTAGAGATGGGGTTTTGCCACATTGGCCAGGCTGGTCTTGAACTCCTGACATCAGGTGATTTGCCCACTTTGGCCTCCCAAAGTGCTAGGATTATAGGTGTGAGCCACTGTGCCTAGCCGAAGTGAATTTCTTGTAGGCAGCATATAGTTGGTCTTGTTTTCTTATTCATTCAGCCATTCTGTATCTTTTAATCAGATAAGTTAGTCCATCGACAGTCAGTTTATTATTGTTAGGTAAGGACCTAACTACTGACAGTTTGTTTTTTGTTTTCTGGTTGTTTTGGAAGTCCTCTCTTTTTTTCTTTCTATCTTTCTTTGTGGATAAGTGACTTTTTTCTCATAGTATGTTTTACTTTTTATTTTTAGTGTATCTGTTTAGACTGTTTTTTGAGTTATGGTTTCCCTAAGGGTTTCAGAAAATATAACAAGTTTGATGACAACTTCACTGATAACAAGAAAAGAACAAAAACAAGCAAAGAAAAAACTTCAAAAAAACTCTGTTTTAATTCCAATACCCCCATTTTTTGGCTCTTTGTTGTCTCAACTTAACATCTTTTTATATTGCCTATCTTCTAACAAATTGTTGTAGTCATTATTTTTGAAAAGTTTATGTTTTAGTCTTCATACTAAAGATTCTATAGAGTGTTAGATAAGGATACTAAAGATACTCTATACAAAGATACTCTTAATACTCTATACAGTATTAGAGTATTTTTAGAATGCAGTATTAGAGTGCCTTTAGTATCTTTAGAATACTCTATACAGTATTAGAGTATTTTGAATTTGTGTATTTACATTTTTTGTTGCATGCTAGAGTTCTTTCAGATTGAAGAACTGTAGCATTTTTTGTAAGACACATCTGGTGGTGAATTCCCTTGTCTTTTGTTTACCCAGGAAAGTCTTCATTTCTCCTTTATATTTCAATATTGCGGGAAGTCAGGGACCCCGAATGGAGGGACCGGTTGAAGCCGTGGCAGAACATAAATTGTGAAGATTTCATGAACACTTATCGGTTCCCAAAATTAGTATTTTTATAATTTTTTACACCTGTCTTTACTGCAGTCTCTGGACATGAATTGTGAAGATTTCTTGGACATTTATCACTTCCCCAATCAATACTCTTTTTTTTTTTTTTTTTTTGAGGCGGAGTCTTGCTCTGTCGCCCAGGCTGGAGTGCAGTGGCACTATCTCGGCTCACTGCAAGCTCCGCCTCCTGGGTTCACGCCATTCTCCTGCCTCAGCCTCCCGAGTAGCTGGGACTACAGGCGCCTGCCACCACGCCCGGCTAATTTTTTTGTATTTTTAGTAGAGATGGGGTTTCACCGTGTTAGCCAGGATGGTCTCGATCTCCTGACCTCGTGATCCACCCATCTCGGCCTCCCAAAGTTCTGGGATTACAGGCTTGAGCCACCGCGCCCGGCATCAATACTCTTATAATTTCTTATGCCTGTCTTTACTTTAATCTCTTAATCCCATCATCTTTGTAAGCCGAGGATGTATGTCACCTCAGGACCCTGTAATGATTGCATTAACTGTACAAATTGTTTGTAAACTATGTGTTTGAGCAATATAAAATCAGTGCACCCTGAAAAAGAACAGAATAACAGCGATTTTCAGGGAACAAGGAAAGATAACCATAAGGTCTGACTGCCTGCAGGGTTGGGCAGAATAGAGCCGTATTTTTCTTCTTGCTTAAAGCCTTTAGACGGATGTGTGAGTAGGAGAAATATTGCTGAATTCTTTTCCCAGCAAGGAATATTAATAATTGATACCCTGGGGAAGGAGTGCATTCCTAGGGGGAGGTCTATGAATGACTGCTTTGGGAGTGTCTGTCTTACACTGTTGAGATAAGAACTGAAATATGCCCTGGTCTCCTGCAGTACCCTCAGGCTTGCTAGGATTAGGAAATTCCAGCCTGGTGAATTCTAGTCAGATGGGTTGTCTGCTCTCGAACCCTGTTTCCTGTTAAGATGTTTATCAAGACAATGTGTGCACAGCAGGACACGGACCCTCATTAGTAATTCTAATTTTGCCCTTGCCTTGTGATCTTTTATTGCCCTTTGAAGCATGTGATCTTTGTCATTTACTCCCTGTTTGTACACCCCTTCCCCTTTCAAAATCCCGAATAAAAACTTGCTGGTTTTGTGACTCGAGGTCGCCATCACGCTCCTACCAGTATGTGGTGGCACCCCTGGAGGCCCAGCTGTAAAATTTCTCTCTTTGTACTCTTTCTCTTTCTCAGACTGGCCGACACTTAGGGAAAATAGAAAAGAACCTATGTTGAAATATTGGGAGCTGGTTCCCCTGATATTTGAAGGATAGCTTTGCTGAGTACAGTATTCTCAGTTGCAAGATTTTTTCCTTCCTTCCTTCCTCCCTTCCTCCCTCCCTCCCTCCCTCTTATTCTTCCTTTCTTTCCTTTCTTTCAGCACTTTGAATATGTTATTCTACTCCCTCCTGGTCTGTAAGGCTTCTGCCACCAGACATATCAGAGCTCCTTTATATCTTACTTGCTTCTTTTCTCTTGCTACTTTTAGGATCCTCTCTTTGTCCATAACCTTTGCAAGTTTATTGTGTGCCTTGGGGTAATCTTACTTGGGTTGAATCTTCTTGGTCTTTGACCTTCTTTTCCCTGGGTGTTCGTCTTTTTCTGTGTTCTGAAAGTTCTCTGTTGATTATTTCTTTGAATAAACTTTCTACACCTGTTTCTTTCTCTATTTCCTCTTTAAGGCAAATAATTGTTAGCCTCTTTGAAGCTGTTTTCCAGATCTTGTAAGTGTATCTCATTCTTCTGCATTTTTCTCCTCTGACTGTGAGTTTTCAAATAGCCTGTGTTAGAGCTCATTAATTCTTTCTTCTACTTGATCGTTTCTACTGTTGAGACACACCAAAGTATTTTTCAGTCATCCATTACATTTTTTCAGCTCTAAGATTTGATTTTTTCCTCCATTTTAATCTCTTTGCTAAATTTCTCTTAAAAGTTTCTGAATTCCTTCTCCATGTTTTCTTGAAGTTGTTGAGCATTCTTAAAACAGCTATCTTGAATTCCCTGTCTGAGAGGTCACATATCTACACCACTCCAGAATTGGTCACTGGTGCCTGTTATTTAGTCTGTTTGTTTAGCGTGAATGTTTTTTAAAACATGTTTTCTCAAATGTCTTTGATGCTTGTGAACATTCATCAGTGTTTGGGCATTGAAGAGTAAATATTTATTCCAGTCTTCACAGTCTGGCCTTGTTTGTACCTGTCCTTCAGAGGGCCTTCCAAGAATTCAAATATGACTGAGTGTTGAGTTCCCTAAGCCTGTGGTCACTGCAGTCATTTCAGCACTAGAGGGCACCCTAAGCCCAGGTGTGCTGCAGCTCTTACAGACACCTAGATACCCAGCATTGATGGACTTGGGGAAGATAAGGGAGCATTCTCTGGGTTCCCAGGCAAAGTTTCTTGCCCTCTTCCCTCTCTTTCCCCCAGATAGAGGGAGTGTCTCTCCACGATGAGCTGCCTGAAGTTGGGGGAGGGGTAATGTGGGCACTCCTGTGGCCACAGCAGCTAGCACCATGCTGAGTTGCTCCCAAAGCCCATGGCCTCCCAGACCAGCACAGTACCAGGGCTCACCGAAGACCTGTGACCACCTGACTGCCGCTGATGCTTTTTCAAAGATGAGACCGCTCTAGTCAGCAGGTGTTGGAGCCAACCAGGACTTGGGACTTAGGTTGTTCGTGCCACACAAGCAGATTCCTTTCTTGCCTGGGGTGAGTCTAGAAGTGCTCTTCCACAGGAACATCCTGGAAATGGGGCCTTCAGACTCTGCCTGGTGCTTTGTTTTACTATTGGTGGGCTGGTGCCTGGTTACGAGAAAAAGTCTCCTGTATTCTTGCTTTTCCTCCCTCCAAGTGTGGCCTAGCTGCTGGTGAAATTTATTTGGGGACCTGAGGCCATTTTAGTCAACTGACTTGGGTTCCTCTCACTGAAGAAACTGATTTCCCTCTGGCCCAGGTTTGGTCTAAGTGCTGCCTCCTTGGGCACTGGCAGAATTCTGCCTGATGCTGTGACAGGGTGGCACTGAGTTGCAATGCAAAGTATCACACTCCCTTTGCTGTCATTCACCCAAGCATACAGGTTCTCTTTCCAAGCTGGAGGGGGTGTTGTAGGCAGTGTGTTCTTCCCACACTGTTCAGCGCGTCTCCTCTTGTTAGTCTGCTGAAGCTGGGTACTGTGATCTGTCACCTGATTTAGCTTTTATGAAGGTGCTTTTTTGGTGGACAGTTTAGTTCGATGTTCCTGCATTAGATGGGGAGGGGATGAGGTTCTGTTGGGCCTTTTTTTTTTTTTTTTTTCAGTTTTAAGTTTTTGTAAGTACATGGTGAGTGTATATGTTTATGGGGTACACGAGATGTTTTGATACAGACATACAATGCTTAATAATCACACCATGGAGAATAGGCTATCCATCCCCTTAAGCATTTATCTTTTGAGTTGCAAACAATCCTAGTATATTCTTTTAGTTATTTTTAAATGTACAGTGAAATTATTGTTGACTATAGCCACACTAGTTTGCTGTCAAAGAGTAGTAGTTCTCGTTCATTCTTTTTTTTTTTTGAAACAGAGTCTCACTCTGTTGCCCAGGCGGGAGTGCAATGGTGCAATCTCAGCTCACTACAACTTCCACCTCCTGGGTTCAAGCGATTCTCCTGCCTCAGCCTCCCAAGTAGCTGGCATTACAGGCGCATACCACCATGCCCAGCTAATTTTTGTATTTTTAGTAGAGGCAGGGTTTCACCATGTTGGCCAGGCTGATCTTGAACTCCTGACCTCAGGTAATCCACCCACGTTGGCCTCCCAAAGTGCTGGAATTACAGGTATGAGCCAGTGCATCTGGCCTGAATTCATTCTTTCTAATTATTTTTTTGTACCTGTTAACCATTTCCACCTCCCCCTGTTCAGCCACTTTGTCCTTCCGCCTGCTCCCTCTTGTAACTTTTTATTATAGGAAATTTCACACATATGCAAAAATAGAATAATAATATAATGAATCCCCATGTATCTGTTCTTATTTTCTCTGTTGAACCCCCCCTTTATGGAATATTTACAGCAATGTCCAGATAGTATATTATCCATAAATGTAGCTATAGAGTTTTGTTTTTTGTTTTTAATGCCAGCTGTGTTGTTATTAATTACAGGAAACATGCAAAAACAGGTACAGGTACATAAAATGAACCCCTAATAAGGATTATGTTGAAATACCTTTTTTCAGCTTGAAATTGCCAAGAAAAGCTTTTAACCAAGGAAGCTGTAGGGCTAAAGCCTTTAAATCTTTTTTCCTCAGACTAGGAAGCATGTGGCATTAGTACTTGAAGCCTCATCACTAGAGCATTTGTTGATTGGTGTAGGAAAGTCTCAGCTGTTGTCTTTAGGCTTTGAAGAGTAGTGTGTTCATAGCCCTCACATGCTCTCTGTTCATTCCCTTATTTCTCCTATTCCTCCTAAAGTTCTTCTGGTTCACAGTAAAAAGTGGAAAATGCAGGTCTAGGTAGTTATATGTTGGGTCAGTGATTCCTACTAGTGAATCATGTCAACATTTCTGAATAAAATTTTAAAACATTTGAGTGGGTACTATATAGAATTTTCAAATGTTTGACTTTTGAAATGCTTCAAACTTACAGTGAAGCTGTAAGAATAGTGTAAAGAACTCCTGTGTGCCCTTTATCCACATTTACCAAATTTTAACATTTCACGTATGCTTTATTATTCTCTTTTTTTCTGAGCCATTTAAAAGTAACATCAAGATATCATAAAATTTAAGAGTGTAAAAAGTTAAATAATTGTTAAATGTTAATAAAATATAATGGCTACTATTTATTGTGGAGTAACCACAATCAAGCATACTATACAGTTGTTTTATGTACGTTAACCTCATTTAATTCTTTTTTTTTTTTTTCCTCATTTAATTCTTAAAGCCTAATGCTGTGGATGATGATATTATGCTCCTTTTACAAATGAAGTTTTTGAGGCTCATAGAAGTTTAAATGAGGGTATTCTGAGACTTTGCTGAAGTTGCTTATCAGCTTAAGGAGATTCTGGGGTGAGACAGTGGGGTTTTCTAAATATACAATCATGTCATCTGCAAACAGGGACAATATGACTTCCTCTTTTCCTAATTGAATACCCCTTATACCCCTTATTTCTTTCTCCTGCGTGATTGCCCTGGCCAGAACTTCCAACACTTTGTTGAATAGGAATGGTGAGAGAGGGCGTCCCTGTCTTGTGCCGGTTTTCAAAGGGAATGCTTCTAGTTTTTGCCCGTTCAGTATGATATTGACTGTGGGTTTGTCATAAATAGCTCTCATTATTTTGAGATATGTCCCATCAATATGTAATTTATTGAGAGTTTTTAGCATGAAGGGCTGTTGAATTTTGTCAAAGGCCTTTTCTGCGTGTGTTGAGATAATCATGTGGTTTTTGTCTTTGGTTCTGTTTATGTGCTGGATTACATTTATTGATTTGCATCTGTTGAACCAGCCTTGCATCCCAGGGATGAAGCCCACTTGATCATGGTGGATAAGCTTTTTGATGTGCTGCTGGATTCGCTTTGCCAGTATTTTATTAAGGATTTTTGCATCAATGTTCATCAGGGATATTGGTCTAAAATTCTCTTTTTTTGTTGTGTCTCTGCCAGGCTTTGGTATCAGGATGATGTTGACCTCATAAAATGAGTTAGCAGGATTCCCTCTTTTTCTATTGTTTGGAATAGTTTTAGAAGGAGTGGTACCAGCTCCTCTTTGTACCTCTGGTAGAATTCGGCTGTGGATCCGTCTGGTCCTGGACTTTTTTTGGTTGGTAGGCTATTAATTATTGCCTTAATTTCAGAGCCTGTTACCGGTCTATTCAAGGATTCAGCTTCTTCCTGGTTTAGTCTTGGGAGGGTGTATGTGTCCAGGAATTTATCCATTTCTTCTAGATTTTCTAGTTCATTTGCATAGAGGTGTTTATAGTATTTCTCTGGGATTGGTGGTGATATCCCCTTTATCATTTTTTATTGCGTCTATTTGATTCTTCTCTCTTTTCTTCTTTATTAGTCCTGCTAGCAGTCTATCAATTTTGTTGATCTTTTCAAAAAACCAGCTCCTGGATTCCTTGATTTTTTGAAGGGTTTTTTGTGTCTCTATTTCCTTCAGTTCTGCTCTGATCTTAGTTATTTCTTGTCTTCTGCTGGCCTTTGAATGTGTTTGCCCTTGCTTCTCTAGTTCTTTTTTTTTGTTGTTGAGACGGAATCTTGCTTTGTCGCCCAGGCTGGAGTGCTGTGGCCGGATCTCAGCTCACTGCAAGCTCCGCCTCCCGGGTTCACGCCATTCTCCTGCCTCAGCCTCCCAAGTAGCTGGGACTACAGGCGCCCGCCACCTCACCCAGCTAGTTTTTTGTATATTTAAGTAGAGACGGGGTTTCACTGTGTTAGCCAGGATGGTCTTGATCTCCTGACCTCGTGATCCACCCGTCTTGGCCTCCCAAAGTGCTGGGATTACAGGCTTGAGCCACCGTGCCCAGCCCTCTAGTTCTTTTAATTGTGATGTTAGGGTATCAATTTTAGATCTTTCCTGCTTTCTCTTGTGGGCATTTAGTGCTATAAATTTCCCTCTACACACTGCTTTAAATGTGTCCCAGAGATTCTGGTATGTTGTGTTGTTGTTCTCATTGGTTTCAAAGAGCATCTTTATTTCTGCCTTCATTTCGTTATGTACCCAGTAGTCATTCAGGAGCAGGTTGTTCGGTTTCCATGTAGTTGAGCGGTTTTGAGTGAGTTTCTTAATCCTGAGTTCTAGTTTGATTGCACTGTGGTCTCAGAGACTGGATTAAGAAAATGTGGCACATATACACCATGGAATACTATGCAGCCATAAAAAAGGATGAGTTCATGTCCTTTGTAGGGACATAGATGAAGGGGGAAACCATCATTCTCAGCAAACTATCATAAGGACAAAAAATCAAATACTGCATGTTCTCACTCATAGATGGGAATTGACCAATGAGAATGCTTGGACACAGGAAGGGGAACATCACACACCTGGGCCTGTCTTGGGGTGAGGGGAACGGGGAGGGATAGCATTAGGAGATACAACTAATGTAAATGATGAGTTAATGGGTACAGCACATCAACATGGCACATGTATACATATGTAACAAACCTGCATGTTGTGCACATGTACCCTAGAACTTAAAGTATAATAATAATTTAAAAAGTTTAAATAAGGGTATATAGCTGGTGAGAGATGGCTAGAATTTATATTGAGACTTACATGGCTTCAAAGTTGATGGGATTTTCTAAGTCTTCCTTAGGTGAACTATATTATGCTTCCAGAAATCGTAAATCACTGCTTAGTGGTTCTCTACTGAGGGTGAGGAGGGCAGCAAAGACTTTGAAAAATATCTTCAAGGGATTCTTATCCTCCACTCCCTCACCCTCCCTGGCCTTTGAGCCATTGAATTAACCGAAAGCAAGCTAGGGCAAAGAGTGAAAACAAAACATGCTGAGAAACACACTTTTAAGCAGGCTTTCTGTAGAAATGGTTGGTTTTGGGAAATGTGTTTTCTCATTCATGGCTTTTACTTCCTTCGTTACAGGCCAAGCAGATAGAACTTCAGTTCACTATTGGCGAAGCCATTACCAGCGCTGCAATAGGAACTAGTTCTGTGGCTGCCCGAGATGCCTGGCTAGTGACTGAAGAGGAATATACTCCTCCTGCTGGTACCAAATATTCAACTAATCAATTTATAATTGTCAAGTAACCCTTTTTTGTTCTCGTTATTACATTTGAGGCAAAACCATTATACATTCCATATTACTTTTTTCAAATATGTATATCTGTTTTACCAATTTCATTCAGTCAAGAAAAATAGTTGGGTGAAGAAGACAGCATGAGGCTGGGCACAGTGGCTCATGCCTGTAATCTCAGCAATTTCAGAAGCCGAGGTGAGCGAATCACCTGAGGTCAGGAGTTAGAGACCAGCCCAGCCAACATGGTGAAACCCCATCTCTACTAAAAATAGAAAACTTATCTGGGCGTGGTGGCACAAGCCTGTAATCCCAGCTACTTGGGAGGCTGAGGCATGAGAATTTCTTGAACCTGGCAGGTAGAGGTTGCAAGTGAGCTGAGATCATGCCACTACACTCGATCCTGGCCAACAGAGTAAGACTCTGTCTCAAAAAAAAAAAAAAAAGACAGCATGAAATTAGTAACTTATTTTTCTGACCCTTTGGCAAGCAAGCAGGGGAGTCAGCTCTGGATCACCTTGAAGCTTGTGCTCTTTTCATGAGGATTTATGTATTTAGCCAGTTTCAGAATTCAAGGTATAGTTGTTTCCAGATGATGTGTCCTTTAATCCCTTATTACATAATTAAACCTCAGTGCCTTCTGCTAGCGCTCCAGGTACACTGGCTTTTAGTGGCAGCATATAGTTGAGGGAACATGTGGTTTCTGACTTTATGTTTTATATATTATGATTTCAAATTTATTGTGGTTTGATTTGAATTTGGAATTGAAAATATATTTTAGTATTTGAGCTAGAATAAAAAAAAATTTAAACAGAAGGAAAAGTCACCAAGTTTTTATATTTTATTCTCTCAATTGAGGAAATTAAAAGATAGTATTCTCGTGGTAACATTTTATTGTATATTGTGTTCCATCATGAATAATGCATTAATTTAGTTATTGCACTTAGTGTTACAGTTAACACTTCACTCCACGTTAATGCGTTCACTTATTATTTCATTAGCCACCATAAAGAGATTTAAAGGAAATAGAAAAACACACTTTTGCTTGCACTGTAATGAGAACTGTGGATTGACAGAAGCTGAATCCGAGTCAGTTCTTTGAGGTTTTCCTTTGAACACACGTGAAGCAAGGCAAGGAGCAGTTTGTATAGAAGGAAGACGGTAAGGAAGGAAAGCGACATTGTTAGCAAGAAGACAACCAAATCTGAGGTGGGAATTTTCAGGTTGCATGTGAGAGGTGGTAACAGAGGCTTGACAGCAGGGAGGGCTCACACTGAGGAGTGGGTTTGCTGTGAGAGGCATGTTTCTGACTCCATGGGTTTTTACATAGTGACTTAACAAGTCAAGGTTAGTAGAGAGGTATCTATGCCAGTCTTCATTCTCTGAACTCTTGTATTGCCTCAAACTCTTCTTGGAAGATTGCATCCTGCTTGGCTTTTTACTCATCCAAAGGAATCTCAGATTGTCCATTCAATGTTGAAGTTCTATTTTTTTCTGTTTTGGGAAAGGAGAACATAAAATATTGTGGAGAAGGGAGGGTTGATGAATCTTTGATGTGAATTTTGATCATGCATGTTCTATGTCATTCTCATCTGAGTGCTACTCGGCCTTTGGATGTTGTTGTTGGTTACAGTGTACCAATCTTGCTGTGAGTAGAATGAACAGCATTTGAGAAGCCAGTTAGGGCCCAGGTCTTAGCCATCTTAACATCTGTACATATTATCCCAGGCATGTTATGGGAATCTAGTAAGGACTTGTTGGTTTTGTAATTGTAGTTACCCAGATAGCAGAACTGCTGGCAGCTAGAGTTGTGGTTATGGGAATTAAAAGAAGGGATTCTGACTCTGAGAACTGGAGTAATGTGATCAGCGAGGAACTGTGAAGGGATGAGGGTTGGAGGGGAATTAACCATGTCATGTACTGCCAGTGTATCAACTAAGGTGAGAATTGAGAAACCATCATTGAACTTAGCAACAGGAAAGTCATTCGTGATTTCTATGACTAATTTCTATGGAGAAGAGAAGGTAAAAGGCTGATTTGGAGTGGGCTCAAGGAAAGAGAAGAGCAAAGTTTGAACATGAGTTTAAACAACTGTTTTGAAGGGTCTTAATGTAAATCAGTGATTTGTCACTGGAGGAGTGAGATTTTTGCCCCACAGAGGACATTTGGTGATGTCTAGACACTGGGGAGGGTGGGTGCCACTGGTCTCTAGTGGGTGAAGGCACAGGATGCTGCTAGACATCCTGCAGTATATAGCACAGCTCTGTATAATAAAAAATTATCCAGCTACAATGTCAGTAGTGTTGAGCTTGAGAAACCCTGCAGTAATAAAGGAAAGGAGAAAAACAGTATGGTAGTTGGAGGAGGAAAGTAAGTGCAAAAGAAGTTTGTTTTTAGATAGAAGATGAGAAATGTCTAGTAGACAAAGAAAAATTGCTAAAGAGTAGGGATAAGTTTTCATTCTCAGGAACTAAAAAGTTACTCGAGTATCTTTGAAATGTAATTTTGTTAACACTAGGTTCTAGAGTGAATAATTATTGATTCCTTCAGCAACTTTAAACACCTTAGTCATTTAGATTTTAATATGGGATTGTTATGCAAATATTGATTTCAATTTAATTTTTTCAGGAAACTATGTTGAATTATTTTAATTCTTTGTTATTTTTCTTTGCTTTTCCCCAGGAGCCAAAGTGAATGATGTGGTTCCATGGGTGTTGGATGTGATTTTAAATAAACATATCATCAGCCCCAACCCACATGTGAGGCAAGCAGCCTGCATCTGGCTCCTTTCCCTTGTGAGGAAGCTAAGTACCCACAAAGAAGTGAAGGTGAGCCATGCTGTCTGTAGTCAGCCCTGTTGGAAACCAGTTTTATAAGTAGCAAGGAAAGCATATGAGGGTGAAGGTCATTAACCAATAGTAGGTATTTTGAAATACATTGTACATGAAGGAATGAAGAATGGTGGCCTGATATGTATAGGCTAGAAGATGATTCTAGACTTGAAGGTATAAAGTCAGAAGTGCTTGAGATGGGGAAGCTCAGTTAGGGCAGTGGTCAGCTTGCGTGTGTTAGACTACCCGTAAGTGGTGCAGCTCCAGGTGATTTGGGCCACCTGTAAAGATAAGAGCAAAACAGCGATTGTAACTGGCTTGGATAATAAGACTACAAATTTTGTGCACGGTGAGAGCAAGACTCTTACTCTCTCAAAGAGGTAGAGTTTCAGTGTTCTAATGCCTTTTTTCTTCTTTCAGTCTCATCTTAAAGAAATTCAAAGTGCGTTTGTTTCAGTTCTATCAGAAAATGATGGTAGGTTGTTGGTTAATATTTGATTTCTAAACTTTATTGAACTTGTGTTTTAAATGTTGAAAAACCTGGATTAATGAACATAAAAGAAAACTTTCTTAAGCTGTGTAATCAAAACAATTATTAAACCTTATTTGTTAGCAGTAAGGATAAGCGTTATGTTAATGGCTTGGAAACCAAAATTTCTAGTTAGAATATAGGAAACTTAGATTCTTTTTTATTTATTGGTTTATATTAGAACATGTTCCTCAACTCTGCATTTTAAAATGGAGCCGAGACCTTCTTTAGTCTCTCTCATAATAGCTTTTTTCTACCTCTGGTTACTTTTCCTCTCTGATTTAAGCTAGGAGAGAGTGAACGTATATGTGTTAAATCTTTCAATAGTAGCTTTGTTTTATAACTTGTTTTAAACATATGGTCTTGTATTGACTTTTAAAAGTTAGGTCTGAGTGTATTGAGATCTTGTGAGGCTGTTTTCTCTCTGATGTGTATGACTTACAGCCCGTGGATGATCTGTCACTGCACTGTCCAGTGACACTGTGTAGGTCCATCAGTATTGTCTAGGTTTGTGAACTGGATCTTCTCTGAAGGTGGTTCTCATTTACAGTAACTTATGTATGGTGCCATGTCCACTGAAATGATTTATTATTATTTTTAATAAAATAGGCATGTTGATTCTGTTTTTATATCTTTACTTTGATATCATTTTGGGTCAGTGTTAACTTTTTAAAGCTTTTGATTTCATAGCAAGCAGACAAAATTTTTTTAAAGTAATACAATCTTGTCTGACTTTCTTGTAGAACTTAGCCAAGATGTTGCATCAAAGGGCCTTGGGTTGGTTTATGAACTAGGCAATGAACAAGATCAACAGGAATTGGTTTCTACACTTGTAGAAACACTTATGACTGGCAAAAGGTATGGTGAACTTGAAAATTTTAGATTCAAGCCCATAGAGGAAGTCTATACACATAGTGAGAATATGCTGGAGAAGGAAGATTCAGCTTTCCATTTTTTCATTTATGAAGCCTTTTCTAAATTGCAAGTCCGTAATTGTTGTGCTGTGGATAGCACAATTATTCCAGTGTATACTGTTAACTTTAGGAGCATGCCACTAGGTCAAGCTTTGAAAGTTTAATGATCTCAGACAATTAATGTATTGGATTAGAAAAATGCCTTAATTACTGTTGGCTAAATGGAAGGTAAGATACGGAGAAGAAGCTTGCATATCATTCATAGTCTAATCTGTGAAGAGTGTGAGGGGAAATCATCTGTGTAAGGGATTGCTGCTTTATGTTTCCTCCATTGTAGGAAGGATAGTTTTTCATGTGCTACCACATTTAATCCAGGGGAAATTATGTGAAATGTCTTTTTCATCTGTTAATTTGTTCATTCTGGATTCATCTTACAAAATTTGCAGCCTCATGGAAAGGACTTTTTTTTTTTTTTTGTCTTTTTGTGACGGAGTCTTGCTCTGTTGCCTAGGCTGGAGTGCAGTGGCCTGATCTCGGCTCACTGCAGCCTCTGCCTCCCTGGTTCAAGCGATTCTCCTGCCTCAGCCTCCTGAGTAGCTGGGACTACAGGCGTGTGCCACCATGCCCGGCTAATTTTTTGTATTTTTAGTAGAGATGGGGTTTCACTGTATTAGCCAGGATGACCTCGAACTCCTGACCTAGTGATCCGCCCACCTTGTCCCCCCAAAGTGCTGAGATTACAGGCATGAGCCACCACGCCTGACCGGAAAAGACTTTTATATCTTGTGCACAGTAAATGATAGGAAGTTTTATCACTTTGTAAATGAATTGCATTGGCTAGTTGAATGTTGGTATGAAAAGCTTGAAGCTTATTGCAATTCTTATTTTGGTTTAGAGTTAAACATGAAGTTTCTGGAGAGACAGTGGTATTTCAAGGGGGAGCACTTGGCAAAACGCCAGATGGGTAAGTACGCTAAATCCATTGAATGGTAAACATCTTTAAATATATATATATGTATTTATTAGTCTGGTAAATACAGCAGTGATGAAGTTGATTTTCACCCGCTTAGGAAATGTTATCTATTGGTGGAAGAAGAAAACTTATATGGAAAGAAGACTGATGTCTTTTTTTTTTTTTTTTTTTTTTTTTTGAGATGGAGCCTCACTCTTGTTGCCCAGGCTGGAGTGCAATGGCTTAATCTTGGCTCACTACAACCTCCCCTTCCTGCGTTCAAGCGATTCTCCTACCTCAGCCTCCCAAGTAACTGAGATTACAGGTGCCTGCCACCACGCCTAATTTTTGTGTTTTATTAGAGATGGGGGTTTCACCATGTTGGTCAAGCTGCTCTCGAACTCCTGACCTCAAGTGATTCACCCACCTCAGCCTCCCAAAGTTCTGGGATTACAGTTGTGAGCCACCGCGCCTGGCAGGCTGATGTCTTAATGAGTGTCCTGGGAAACAAACTCTGAGATAGAGATTTCTTTGTGGGAAATTTACTGGGGAGTGCTCTAGGGATCACTGTGGGGGCATGAGGAAGCAGGATAGGGCCTATGACTGAGGGAAGGCTGAACTGCTGCCATCGTTTCAGTGGATACCAGCCTCTTGAGGAGCTCTGAGCTGGCGTGGGTGGCCTTTCGGAGTTGTTCTGCTTTGAGGCATGAAGCCTGGCCCTTTATGTGCCCTCAGTGACCAGCCATTCGTGGTGGGCTGCTGCATGGGAGCCCATGATGTTGGGCTCTCAAGGCAGTTGGGGAAGACTGACTAGGCCAAGAGGTCAGCTCTCAGGCAGCTGAGTCCTGCGGAACACTGGAAGTGTAGCTAGGCGCACCCACTGCCACTTGTTTTTGGGTGGGTGTAATTCTTTATCTTAGAGGCCACTACTTTAGCATTTAAAATAAATTTCTTGAGCTTGACCTCCTTTATTTTATCATGCTTTATTTCTGTGGATCGTTAGGCAAATCTTTGCTGTTTGCAGGGCCTTGCTGTGGTGTCCCACACGAGCCTGCTTCATTGTTGTCTGCAACAGGAGAAAGCTGCAGTTTGTTCTGTCGTTGATGTTCCCCTACAGTACACTGTTATCACATCAAAAGTTGTTTTCATTCTACTTACTCTCCTTGTAGACTCCTTCTAAGTTTTTAAAAAAGTGCTTACATTTTACAAAATAACAAAAAGATTAGATATATTTGTTTAGAGGAAAGTTAACAAGACTCAAGTTAATCAGGGTTAGAGTGGTCTAGCTTAGAAAAGACTTAGGGAAGACAGATGTTGTCTTCACATGACTCTCTTATGATCATGTGAGATTATGCATAACATAATGGAGAATTAATGAGTTGCATCCCCAGGTGGTGAGGGGACCACTTCTATGGACTTAGAGGTGCATTTAGGTCATTTATCAGCAGCAATGTAGAGGAGCTTAGGAATTGCTGATAGTTGAATTAGGTGACTTTTTATATTCTTCCCAACCTGTTTCCTGTCTCCATGGTGATAAGATAACTCAATATTAGAAACTGAGTGAAAATTTGATTTTAATATGTCCTAGCAATATTGATGATGTAATTTTTTAGGCTGGAGAGAGAGAAGTATATTATTGCCTGCCTCTTTTTCTTTGTTTCCAAGTCAGGGCCTTTCTACCTACAAGGAACTTTGTTCTCTGGCAAGTGATCTTAGCCAGCCAGATCTGGTGTATAAATTTATGAATTTAGCCAACCATCATGCAATGTGGAACTCTAGGAAGGTAAGTTGCTATCACTGGACAATTACTATTATTTTTTCCTGCAAACCAAACATGCTACATTGGCAGACAGTGGCAAATGATATACAGTGCATTTTGTGAAAGTATGTGCCTGATAAGAAAGCTGAACCCCACATAGCTACTATTGATTGGAAAGCCCAGTAAATCAGGCTGTATTTAGGCATAAGTTTGAGAGGGAGAATTTTTTGCTGTGTTAGTATTTTACTATAATGGGTGCATCTGAGTCACTTCAGCCTATTACTATTTTTAGGGTGCTGCTTTTGGTTTTAATGTAATTGCTACCAGAGCTGGAGAGCAGCTGGCTCCTTTTCTGCCTCAGCTAGTTCCTCGACTTTATCGTTACCAGTTTGATCCCAACCTTGGCATTCGACAGGCCATGACAAGTATTTGGAATGCGTTGGTCACTGACAAATCCATGGTAAGTGTCTGTGAACCCTGTGTTAGGAAAACACTGTAGATTGTCCAAGGTCATGCATGGGATTTAAACCCAGTGCCCATCTTCCTTTCTACTTTTTATACTTACTTGTTTAAACAAGCAAATTGTCTTTCATTCCATGCTTTCTTCCTACTTTCAAGGTATCAAAGATGTGTATGGCAACATTTATTAAAATCTCCAAAATGGAAACCATCTAAATGTCCGCTGGGAAGATGGTTAAGGAAATGATCATATATTCACACGAATGGAATAGTAAACGTGGAGAGGGATCATTGACGCAGTGGAGAGTGGGTTGTGGCCCCACCTCCAGCGAATTCAGTTAGGTGGGGAGACATACAAGGAAACAGGCAGTTGCCATTTTGTTTTCTCTGTTGGTGTCCTCTCATCTGGCTGTTAATCATGTTCCATCCCACTTTTAGATACTAAGATTTCTCAGGGCTTGTCTCTGAGTATCTTTTTGTTCTCTGAGCTTTTTCTGTATCAATCAGTTCCAAGGCATATAAATGTCATCTTTATTGTGAAAGTTCCCAATCTTACAGTTTTGGTCCAGATATCACTTGCACTTTAGACTCGCACATGTAACTGTTTACTTGACATTTTCACTTCAGTGTTGTTTCAGAATACCATAAACCCAACATGCCCAGAATAGGACTTAAAAAATAACCTTCCCCCTCTATTCTCACTGTTCACCTATTTGCCCAAGCCAGAAAACTTGGTGTCATACTTTATTTTGCGCTGTGTCTCACCACCACCCCTAATTGAATCTAGTAGCAAATTCTGTTGATTCTGCTTCCAGAGTATTCCTTGAATCCACTCTCTTCTTTCCCTAATTCTTTCCTGATGAACAGGTCATCATCGTCTTTTTTTTTCCTCTTTGCCTTTCTTCATTTAATTATCTACATAGTAGCAAAAGTGATTTTTAAAAATGAAAATTAGATTGTGCCATTTTGGATTAAGATCCTTTAGTAGCTTTATAGCCTCACTTTAAATAAATTCCATGATCCTTACTATATCTTACAAGTCCCTGCCCGTAATGTGGCCCCTTCCCATCTCACCTGTCTGGTACTGGGCTGAATATGTTTCTATTCATGGTGGTAGGTACTTGAGGGTTCAGCTTTGAAGACTCAGTGAGTTTTGCTTGCTCCAGGAGAACATGTGGCACTTCTGGGTCAGCCAAGATCTAATAGGCCAATGGGCTTTGTAGGTCTGAGCTCAGGACACAGGCCTAGACCCTTGAGACGTGAGTGTCATCTCTGTGAGTGAAAGGATTAAGCCACAAGTGTGGATGAGATCATCCATGGAGAATGTTGAGAGAAGCAGACATAGGAAGACCTCAGTTTGTTATTTACCTCTTTGTCTTGGTTTTCTTACATGTAAGTAAGGATAACAAAACCTTTCCTACCTATAAAAGTGGAAAAGCCATAAATTTTTGAGAATGTCAGCATTGGTATAAAAGTGATTCTACCATTATTTTCTCATTATTACCAAGTTGCTAAGTGTATATCAAAACAGCACAGAGGCTTAAAAAGTAAAACTCATCTTTCATTCTGAACAGTCATGAGCCAGGCACTGGGTAAGGTACTGGGGATAAAAAGATGAGTAAGACACTGTCCCTCAGTAACTGCACTGATAATGGGTGAGACACTGTCCCTCAACTAACTGCACTGATGATGAGTGAGACACTGTCCCTCAACTAACTGCACTGATGATGAGTAAGACTCTGTCCCTCAACTAACTGCACTGATGATGAGTGAGACACTGTCCCTCAACTAACTGCACTGATGATGAGTGAGACTCTGTCCCTCAGTAACTGCACTGATAATGAGTGAGACTCTGTCCCTCAGTAACTGCACTGATAATGAGTGAGACACTGTCCCTCAACTAACTGCACTGATGTTGAGTGAGACTCTGTCCCTCAGTAACTGCACCGATGATGAGTGAGACTCTGTCCCTCAGTAACTGCACTGATGATGATGAGACTCTGTCCCTCAGTAACTGCACTGATGATGAGTGAGACTCTGTCCCTCAGTAACTGCACTGATGATGAGACTGTGTCCCTCAGTAACTGCACCGATGATGAGTGAGACTCTGTCCCTCAGTAACTGCACCGATGATGAGTGAGACTCTGTCCCTCAGTAACTGCACTGATGATGAGTGAGACACTGTCCCTCAGTAACTGCACCGATGATGAGTGAGACTCTGTCCCTCAGTAACTGCACCGATGATGAGTGAGACTCTGTCCCTCAGTAACTGCACCGATGATGAGTGAGACTCTGTCCCTCAGTAACTGCACTGATGATGAGACTGTGTCCATCAGTAACTGCACTGATGATGAGTGAGACTCTGTCCCTCAGTAACTCTACTGTCCTGTGCAGTAACTGCACCTGACCCCCTTGACGGTCTCCAGTATAGTGGAACAGTGCAGTTATTGAATGGTTTTGTGTGATGCTCCTTCAGAAGGTGCTACGGGAACAGAGAGGAGAGTACCCAAGCCAGTCTTCTCTGAGAAAGAATGGCTAATATGAACCTTGAGGGACAAGTAGGAGTTAGCCAAGCAAGTAGGACCTGGGAAGGGGATTGTAGGTAGAGGTGGCATGTGCCAAGGAATGGAGGTGAGACAGAATATGGTACTTTTGGGTCTGGATGAGTCATGGAAGGCTTTGTGTGCACTTTGTGTGAAGCCCAGGTGATTGGACTTCATTCTTATGCACTGAGGAAAATAAGAGCATCAAATGTACATTTTAGAATGATCACCTGGCAGCTTTATAGCGACCAAAAGTGGGAAGAGGTTTGTGGGCTGAGTGGCCTAGAGAGACATGGAGGCTGTAAAATACAGAAACATGGGCAGTGTGGGTTACATGTGGTTAACCAGTGTGGTTAAGAGTTGAATAATTTGATTATTGATGGATTTTGCATTTTAAATTTTATCCTTTTGCTTTCCTTAGGTGGATAAATATTTGAAAGAAATTCTTCAAGATTTGGTTAAGAACCTTACAAGCAATATGTGGCGAGTTCGAGAATCCAGGTACCATTTTTAGGAATATAAGTTTAGTCAAATAAAACCAAATTTTTTTCCCTTCAAAATTTCCAGGTTTTATACTTTGTGCAAAAGGAATAAATTAAAACTACTAAAAAGCTGGCCGGGTGTGGTGGCTCACACCTGTGATCCTGGCATTTGGGGAGGCCGAGGTGGGTGGATCACCTGAGATGAGGAGTTCAAGACCAGCATGGGCAACATGGTGAAACCCCGTCTCTACTAAAAATACAAACATCAGCTGGGCCCAGTGGCGTGTGCCTGTAATCCGAGCTACTCGGGAGACTGAGGCAGGAGAATCGTTTGACTCCAGGAGGCAGAGGTTGCAGTGAGCCGAGATCGCGCCACTGCACTCCAGCCTGGGCGACAGAGTGAGACTCTGTCTCGAAACAAAACAAAACAAAAAACTACTAAAAAGCATATTTCTTGTTGGCTACGTTAGGTAGTTATTTTTCTTTAACTATTTAAGCTTTGGTTAAAGATTTTCCTAAATTGTCATAGTTTATATAAGTATGAAATCAAAGAAGTTGAAGATTACCTGTTAAATTGGTAGATACCAAGATATATTTTTGTACTCTCATGACTTTATAGGGTAGAATTTCTGTATACAAATTACATTCATTCAGTGCCCATTATGTACGTGGCAGTGTGCTAGGCCCTGGGGGCACACTGGTGAATAAAAAACGATGTGTCATCTCAAAGGGATTGTATTGTAGTTGTGGGAAACAAACATTTTATACTTGTAAATTCTATATATATATGGTATATTTGAGGGACCTGGAGAGAAGTCATTGCTGTTTTGGGGTGAGGGGATGAGAACTCGAATTAGAGGCAGAATCTGTTTTCTTTTTTTAGTGTAAACATTTCATAGTAAAATACTGACCTTCTTCTTCATATGTTGAAATGAAATTTTAATTTTCAGCTGTTTAGCTTTGAATGATTTATTGAGAGGAAGACCCTTAGATGACATCATTGATAAACTTCCAGAAATTTGGGAAACGCTTTTTAGAGTACAAGATGATATCAAGGTATTATAGAAATAAATCAGCATTTATACATACAAAAAGTTAAATTGAAATTATTAAAATATTTATGTTGTATATGTCAAAATTCCATTTCCAGGTAGAGATCAATGTTTTCCCCCAAAGTTTCGGTCTTAATGTGTCTGTGAAGTTGCAAGGTTGGGTATCCTTAGATCTAAATTAAATGGACTTGAAAAAAAAGGTGGCTGTATACCTTCTTTCAGTAGAGATCACATGATTCTGTTGGATTAGGGACAAATAACAGTTTTGAATATAGTAACAATATTTTGATCAGTTCTGTAAATGGGATTAATTATTCTCAAATAATGTGACCAATTCCTCTGAATTTTTCTTGGGCAATCTTAATTTTAGGTATTTTTGATATTTTACTCTTAAAATTAGGTACTTCAGTTTTACCTTTCTTTTTTATTTATTGGAGGATTTTAAGTGTTTCAGAATTCTCACATAGATCTTTACGTATTTACTTTTAAAATACATTTAGTTTTTCAACTCTTAATGGCTAAATTTATTAAGGTCAAAATAGGTTACAGTTAATGTTTAAAAATTAGTAGTATGGCATGGTAATGTGTTCCTTGATGGGCAGGGAGTCTAATGAGATACCAGTTTTTTTTTAACCTAATATGAAATGTAAGATTTTCCACCAATCTCTATAGGCTCTGAGGCAATTAAATTGCAAATTGTAGAGTAGATGATAGTGAAACTCTCTAACTTGTATGATCTCACACTTTTGTCATTTTTAGGAATCTGTACGAAAAGCAGCAGAACTAGCTCTGAAAACTCTGAGCAAGGTGAAAACTCCTGTCTTACATTGGGAATGGAGTGGGGCAGGGTTCTGGGTGACCATGACAATGATTTACTTATTGTCATAGGAAGTGACATATAGTTGCAGTATAATTGACTTCCTGTTGTAGTTCACTACTCTTAGAATGAATGAGAAAGCGAGTGCTGTAAACACTGTAATGCTGGTATGCTGAACAGAGTATACTTGTGGTCTCTTTAAATGGTGAAATTAAGATAAAACTTTGACTTAACCCTGAAGAGCATGTCACTCAGTTAGATCAAGCAACACCTGTCTTTTCTCTTGCTTTTGCTAGGTTTACATATAAAGCTACCTTTCATATCTGTGAGGTAAAGCTTTTTGAAACTAAATTATCTCCCACTTGAACTTGATTTTGTGATATATCAGGAACTTTACATTCTAGTTGCACAAACCTTGCCATAGGTCACAGAAATAGTAGAACCAGGTTTTAAATATAGGTGTTTTCTTGTTTCAGGTGTGATCTTGACCACTATATTGTGTGCACCCTGACGTTATTGATGATGATGATGATGATGATGATGATAACACTTTGAAACTTCTTTAATTTTTTTTAAATTTTTTTTTGTTTTTTGGAGACAAGGTCTCACTCTGTTACCCAGGCTGGTATGCAATGGTGTGATCACAAACTCACTGCAGTCTCGACCTCTCGGGCTCAGGTGATCCTCCCACCTCAGCGTCCTGGAGAGCTGGGACCACAGGTGTATGCCACCATGACTGGCTAATTTTTCATATTTTTTGTAGAGACAGGGTCTCTTCACGTTGCCCAGGCTGGTCTCAAACTTTTGGGCTCAAGCAATGCGCCTGCCTTGGCCTCCCAAAGTGTTGGGTTTATAGGTGTGAGCTACTGCACCCAGCCCTAAACCTTTTTTAGAGTGCTTTCTTACATATTTTCTCATTTGATCATCATCTGTTTTGTTCTGTATTTCACAAATTGGAGGACCAGTGCTTAGACAGTGAAATGCATTACCAGATTTTCTGTTTAGTTCTCGGCAGACCTAAGACTCAATCTCAGATCTCATTCCTCTGTGTCTCTGTAGTGTCAGAGAAAGTAGATTCACTTATTCTTCTCTGTGGATATGTGAAGTAGAAAGTCTTTTGTCAGATGAATGCTTTATTGGATGAGCGGTCACTTTCACTAATGTCCATGCTCTTTGTATGTGAGGTCTGTGTGAAAATGTGTGACCCTGCCAAAGGAGCAGCTGGCCAGAGAACCATCGCTGCCCTTCTGCCTTGCCTTCTGGACAAAGGAATGATGAGCCCCGTGACGGAAGTTCGAGCCCTCAGGTGTGCATCCGTTGATGAAATGAATGTATTGGATTTGCTCAGTTCCTAGAAATCGTGTTTCTTTCAAGGTTAGATTCTGGAAAATAATGGAGAAAGAGGTTTAGGAGAATGACCCTTGGGTCATTTGTGAAAACTTGTGAGACAGAATATTTTCACAGAAACATTCTCGTGAGACCTTGCTTTTGCCCAGCATTCTGAGTCAAGCATGTTTTTCTGTTGTCATCAGCCTCTGCTCCCAACAAGCACATCTTCCTATTACACTGCAGGTCCTCAGGAGCGTGCTGGTTCATGATAATATTTAGTAATATTTCACACATTATTAGATTTAAGACAAGCTGTTTACCACCTGCAATGATAAAATATTCAAAAAAAGTACTTATACTTTTAGTTATAATATATGGCTACTTTAAGTTAAAACCAATAGTGTAGGATTCTAGTTTGTATGTTTTGTTTGTTTTTAAACTACAGTGCTGTCTAGGAACTTTATCTGTTCCATTTTTATTTCACTCTTAAAAGTAGAACAAATTACTAATAATAGTGCCAGCAGTATTTCATGGCAAGTAGATAGTTGATGAGAGAAAGTTTTTTTTAGAAGGACTCACCTAACAACTGCAAAGGCAGATGCAACTAAGAGTATCACTTTGGCTGGGCACGGTGGCTCATGCCTGTAATCCCAGCACTTTGGGAGGCCGAGGTGGGCAGATCACCTGAGGTCAGGAGTTCGAGACCAACCTGGCCAACATGGAGAAACCCTGTCTCTGCTAAAAATACAAAAAAAAATTAGGTGTGGTGGCGCATGCATGTAATCCCAGCTACTTGGGAGGCTGAGGCAGGAGAATAGCTTGAACCTGGGAGGCGGAGGTTGTGGTGAGCCCAGATCGCACCATTGCACTCCAGCCTGGGCAACAAGAGTGAAACTCCGTCTCATACACACACAAAAAAGTATCACTTTTTGCTCTCCTCAGTAAAATCTAAGTAGTGATCATTAGATGCCCCTAAATCCACTGGGTGAATGGCTGACGAGAACTTTATAATGATTCAGGGCAACCAGACCTGAACTTACCAATCACTCCTCACAGCACAAAAAGACAACCAGTGCATCGTGATGTGATGGAATAGGACACACACAGCATTGCCTAGGAAGGATTCTGTGTGTGTGTGTGTTTTTACAAAATTGAACGTGGACTCAGTTTAGCCTGTAGATCTGTACAGGGGAGAGAGGAACATGTTAAATGACCTGACTGGAATACAGTTGAGGACAAATAAGAAAAAAAGAGGAGAGTGGAGACTGTTAAAAAAGATTTAAGAAATGCAGTAGATTGCAATGTATGAGTGAGCTTGGATCCTGATTCTAGCATGCCAACTGTTTAAGAAGCTAATGAAACAGAGACATTTGGATACTTGATATGGAAAAATCATCATATTTTTAAAGTGTGAAAATGGTATTATGATTATGATAAAGAACCTTTGTCTTTTAGATATTCATAGTGAAGTTTAGTTAAGGGATGTGCTTTCCAATGCAGTCACGCGTCACTTAGTGAATAGGATACTTCTGAGATGTGTCATTAGGTGATTTCATGGGTGTGCAAACATTAACATGAAGTTGGAAAAATGGTGCAGTTAGATTGCTTGATGCAGGGTTGCCACAAATCTGTTTACTTCATGTCTATGTCACATTTTGGTAATTCTTACAGTATTTCATACTTTGCATTACTGTTATATCTGTTTTGGTGGTCTGTGATCAGTGATGTTTGATGTTACTTTTGTAATTGTTTTGGAGTTGTATGAACTACACACATTTAAGATGGTGAACTTAATTGATCAATGTTGTGTGTGTCCTGATTGCTCCACTGAACAGCTGTTCCCCATCTCTCTCCCACTTCTCAAGTGTCTTATTCCCTGAGACACAACAATATTGGAATTGGCTAATTAATAACCCCACAATGCCCTCTGTCTAAATGAAGGGAAGAGTTGCCTGTCTCTCACTTTAAATAGAAAGCTAGAATTGATTAAGCTTAGTGAGGAAGGAATGTTGAAAGCTGAGATAGACTGAAAGCTAGGCCTCTTGTGCCAAACAGCCAAGTTGTGAATGTAAAGGAAATGTTCTTAAAGGAAGTTTAAAGTGCTATGTCAGCCAACACACAAATGATAAGAAAGCAAAACAGCCTTTTGCTAACAGGGAGAAAGTTTGAATATTCTGGATAGAAGATCAAATCAGCCACAAAATTCTCTTCAGCCAAAGCCTAATCCAGAGCAAGGCCCTAACTCTCTTCAATTCTGTGAAGTCTAAGAGAAGTAAGGAAGGTGCAGAAGAAAAGTTGGAAGCTAGCACAGGTTGGTTCATGAGGTTTAAGGAAAGAAGCTGTCTTCGTAACATAAAGATGCAAGGTGAGGCAGCAATTGCTGATATAGAAGCTGCGGCAGATTACCCAGAAGATCTAGCTACGATCTCTGATAAAGGTGTCTACACTCAACAACAGATTTTCAATGGAGATGAAACAGCCTTCTCTTGGCAAAAGATACCTTGTAGGATTTTCATAGCTAGAGAGAAGTCAGTGCCTGGCTGCAACGCTTCAAAGGCCAGGCCAACTGTCTTGTTAGGGGCTGATGCAGCTGGTGACTAAGTTGAAGCCAGTGCTCATTTACCATTCTGAAAATCCTAAAGCCGTAAGAATTCTGCTAAATCTGCTCTGTTATCTAGAAATGGAACAACACAGTCTGGATTACAGCTTATCTGTTACAGCATGGTTTACTGAGTATTTTTAGTCCACTGTTGAAGTCTACTGCTAAAAAAAAAAAAAAGAAGAAGAAAAAGCCAACCAAACAAAAAAAACAAAAAACAAATATTCCTTTCAAAGTATTACTGCTCATTGACAATGTGCCTGGTCACCCAAGAGCTCTGATAGAGAGGTACAAGGAAATGAATGTTTTCATGGCTGTTAACATAACACAACATCCATTCCAAAGCCCATGGATCAAGGTGTAATTTCAACTTTCAAGTCTTACTATTCAAGAAGTATATTTTGTAAGGCTAGAGCTGCCATTGTTAGTGATTCCTCTGATGGATCTGGGCAAAGTAAATTGAAAACCTTCTGGAAAGGGTTTATCATTGTAGGTGTCGTTAAGAACATTCATGATTCGTGGGAGGAGGTCAAAATGTCATTAATAGGAGTTTGGAAAAAGTTGATTCCAACTTTCATGGGTGACTTTGAGGAGTTCAAGATGTTAGTGGAGGAAGTCACTGCATACATGGTGGAAATAGTAAGAAAACTAGAATTAGAAGTGGGGCCTGAAGATGTGACTAAATTGTTGCAATCTCCTGGTGAAACTTGAACAGAAGAGGAGTTGCTTCTTATCTCAATGAGCAAAGAAAGTGGTTTCTTGAGATGCAAGCTACTCCTGGTGAATATTCTGTGAACATCGTTAAAATGACCACAAAGGATTTAGAATATTTCATAAACTTAGTTGATAAAGCAGCAGCAGGGTTGGAGAGGATTGACTCCAACTTTGAAAGACGTTCTAATGTGGGTAAAATGCTATCAAACTGCGTCTCATGCTACAAAGAAATATTTTGTGAAAGGAGGAGTTGATTGATACAGCAAATTTCATTGTTGGCTTACTTTAAGAAATTATGACAGCCACCCCAGCATTCAGCAATCACCACCAGTCAGTAGCCATCACCATTGAGGTAAGACCCTCCACCAGCAAAAAGATAATGACTTGCTGAAAGTTGAGATGATCAGTAACTAAGATATTTTAAAGTTAACTAATGTACTTTTAGATATAATGCTATTGCACACTTAATAGACTGCAATATAGTGTAAACAAAACTTTTATATGCACTGGTAAGCTAGAAAATTCATGTGGCTTTCTCTATTGTGGTGGTCTGAAACAGAACCTGCAATATCCCCAGGGTATTCCTGTATGATCTTATGGAACCACTGCTGGACATTGTGGTCTGTTGTTGTTGACTGAAATGTCTCATGCAGCACATAACTGTAATACAGTGGCGGGGGAATGGCGGCTGTATGTTTGGAGGAGGCATAAATGAAACAAAATTGATCAAATGTTGCTAATTGTTGAACTGGGTGGAGAATACATAGAATTTCATGTCTACTATAAATTCCTACCATAAAATTTCACCATAAATATAAATTCCTACTATAAATAAATACATGGAATTTCATTCCTACTATTAATGAAGGTAGGCTTTTCCTACTTTGTCATTCTTTCTACCTCTATATATGCTTGAAAGTTTCTTTAATAAAAGTTAAACAAAATGCCAAGACCAGGCTCTGTAACCATGTGACAATATGCTTTAATGCAGTGAACTGCAGAACAGCCTCATGGTGAGATTTGTAGGTCTTCTCACTTTTGTTAAAAGGACTCAGGAGTTGTGTTCCATATGTTTGTAGCATTAACACCCTTGTGAAGATCAGCAAAAGTGCAGGAGCCATGTTGAAACCACATGCACCAAAACTCATTCCAGCTCTGCTAGAGTCCTTGAGTGTATTGGAGCCCCAAGTTCTCAATTATTTGAGCCTCCGGGCAACAGAGCAAGAAAAGGTGAGTGGAGAGCCCTGTTAAGATACCAAGGTTCATTTGAATGACATTGTCACTACTCTTACCAGAACTCACCCTCTCTCACCACACGCAGTGTTTTACTATTTTTTGGAGAGAGGTTGTCAGCTCATACACTGTTTTGTGAATTGGATGAAAACTGACACTTCTATCTAAAAAATGAATTAACATTTGTTTAACATAGTTTTTTGTACATTTCAATTTTTTTTAGGGCTTGGATCTATACCTTCAGAGTCCTTCCATGGACTCCCTCGCCCTGTAAGCAAAGAGTATTTGCACCTAGACTTTGGCATATCTCAGAATCATTCTGCTTTGTAGGTGTAATAGAGTCACCTAGTCTGTGATCAAAGTCTTTTTTTTTTTTTTTTTTTTTTTTTTTTTGGAGACGGAGTCTTGCCCTGTCACCCAGGCTGGAGTGCAGTGGTGTCATCTCAGCTCACTGCAACCTCTGCCTCCCGGGTTCAAGCAATTCTCCTGCTTCAGCCTCCCGAGTAGCTGAGACTACAGGCAAGTGCCACCACACCCAGCTGATGTTTTTGTATTTTTGGTAGAGACGGGGTTTCACCGTGTTAGCCAGGATGGTCTCGATCCCCTGACCTCGTGATCTGCCCGCCTCGGCCTCCCAAAGTGCTGGGATTACAGGCGTGAGCCACCGCGCCCGGCCTGTTCAGTCATTTTTAAAAACTGCAGATGAGACATGTTTATTGTGAAAAGTTAATACAGAAGGATAGAAAGTTAATCCCACAGGAGGTCTCCCCATCACCACAGTATCATTCCCTGAGAAGCACCTGCTATCAGAAGTTCCCTCTGCCTTCTCTCAAATTCCTTTTTAATCATAGGCTACCAAACCAAGCAAACATACTAATTTAAAAATAGTATCAGACTGTGAATGTTGTTCTGATTTGTTTTTTAAATTAATAGAATATCATGTCTATATATACACATTCTTTTTAATGTATACATAGTGCTCTGCATGAGGTGATTTTGAATTTTTGGTGGAGAGGTTTTGCAACATCAAAGGTTTTAATTGTTCTTTTTTCTCCGTACCTTTGCCACTGTTGAATAATGTTTATCTGATAACAAGAATCTCATTTTTCTAATTTGCACTCTTTTCCTAGCATCGTCCATTGCCTTTTCATATCGTATTAGTCATTTATATTTCTTCTGTGATTGTGTTTATATTCCATGCCTATTTTTCTATTTGACTTTTTAATTTACATTTTTTATTAGAACTATTAAACACTGTTATATACAACATATTTCCTCTGTTCACTATTTGCTCTTTAACTTGCCTAAACTTCTCTAATAACTTACTCTCTTTACCCTTTGCCTCTAATATTGCTGCTGCTTATTTATTCATTATTTTTCCCTCTTTCAGCAGTAGACTTGCCCCTTCCTGGGTGTCCATAGGATGTTTACTAAGCATTGAGAATTTGGAAACATAAATTCTAGTCTAAACTTTGCAGCCCTAGGCAAGTCACTTGTGTATGACTTACTTTTCTCCTTTATCGTATCTGGATAGTATTAACCTCTCCTTCAGCATAGTTGTTAGATTAAAATACCTTTGTAGATATGAAGGTTGATTACAAAGTTAGAAGTACCCGTATAAAATTTTTTACTGCTTAGACACAATTTTAAAAACCTTAGAAATTTATTTAGTCAGTTCCTTTCTTTAGTGGATGGAGAACCTCAGGCTCAAGAAGGCTGGATGACTTGCCCACAGCCATACTATGCTGATTTCTTAACTATTATCTGAATTTTTCGCCTGTAGTGAGGTGCTGCTTCTCCTGGTAAGTTGTTGAGTATAGGTCAAAAGAAATTAGAGTTAGACTTAATGTGTGCCTTTGTTATAGCTACGGATTATTTTTTTTTAAAAGTTCTGTAATTTGGAAGTGAAAGTCTTTTATGGTGTTTGTGTGGATTATTCCTAATTAATTGAATGTGCCGAGTGACTTGAATTTCTGTTCTTTAGGCTGCGATGGATAGTGCTCGGCTTAGTGCTGCCAAATCCTCTCCGATGATGGAAACAATCAACATGGTGAGTGTCTTAAATAATGAGAGGGTTTGCTTACCTGGAAGTGTAATTCTTCAAAGTCTTCAGGCTACGTTAAATGAAGTAGAGACTTATGGGATGAGTCGAGCAGCTGTTGTGACTCCAGTTTTTTCTTAGTATATTTCTCTTTTCTTCTCTGTCACTAAGTGGAATAAATAGTTCCCCAAATACCAGAAACAGTTGATCCAAATTTGTGTTACAAGGGACAACAACATATTAAGAGCTCTGTATAAATTTACATCTGTAGTCTTTTGATCTGTGTATTTAGAAAGGTTCAGAGTTGTGCCTGTGCCTAATAGTTATCTTTGGGAGGAACTAGGAAAGTTACAAGCTGGAGGTATTTAATGAAGTAGGTAACATAAAGGTAGGTGAAGAGATTGGGCAATGTCGATATGTTGTTTTAGTCATAGGAAGGCATTTGCAGTAAAGAGCTGCTTGGCACTCTCAGGTTCTGATTTCTAAAGTTCCTGGAGTCTTGGTAAAGTTACTCTGTTGTGCACTCCTGGTAGTGGTTAGTTAGCTATGATTGTGTTTACTGGAAATTAGTTTTCTAAGCAGATCTATACCTTTAGCAGGGCTCTGAAGATATAGATCCAACCCCTAAAAAAATTGAAATGTACAAAAAACTATGTTAAACTGGACAAGAGAAGTAGTTATGTTTTAGTACCTGTTGGGGAACTGTTACCAAAATTTGGTCTAAGAATGTTGTATCTTTGTTGGATTATTGGGGGGAAATAAAAATGTAAAGAAATAGGAATAGTTGGTGAATACCATTTAGTTATATTCATTATTAATAGAAAACATGTTAATTGCATTTTCAAAAATAAAAGCCAGCAATTTATGGGAAAATTCACCTAAGAAATTGACTCATTAGAGGGGATTTGGTAGGGTAGGCCCACTGTAGAAGGTCAATTTTTAGTTTAGGTTTTTTATACTAAACATGGATTGATAAAGAGGAAGTAGGCCCGGAAAGATTCTTTATTCTTGAGTAACCATTATTTTCTTTTTTAGCAAATTGATGTTTTTCATTTTTTGGTTTGTTTTTAGTGTTGAATCACTGATGAATAATTTTTCTGTTTGTAGTACAGTGGTGGTTTTAATATTGAAATTAGAGCAGAATCAAACAGTGATTTTTCAACTTCATGTCAAATCCAGTGGGTACATGTTTGACAAGGGCAGTTTTTAATTGAAGATGTGGTCCTGACTTACTTGCCAAGGCTTACCTTTATATTTGTCCTTCTTCAAAAGTGCCTGCAATATCTTGATGTGTCGGTGCTGGGCGAGCTAGTTCCTAGGTTGTGTGAACTGATCAGAAGTGGTGTAGGTCTTGGAACTAAGGTAAGTGTACTTTTCACAAGAAGAAATGTGCATCTTCATTAGTTTAGGCCATAAGGATATAACAGCCATCATGTTTGAAATTCATGTTTTACCACAAAATCTAATATTATTATACACTAACCATTTTATTTCTGTGGTTGCACCGATAACTGAAAACATGTAACTGTTCCAGTAAGTATTGTCTTAACTTACTTAGTGGAATCATTTCTGTTCTCTGGGTGCCATGTACGTACCCTCTAGGTTGTCGTTCATTAGCAGTTCGTGGAAATGCACATCCAGTTATTAGGGCATGGATTGTTTTAGGTGTCAGTTGCATTTTTCAGAGAGGGGTCAGCAGTGTTTGAACAGAAAAACGTCTTCGTTTTCAAGATCTTTGAAGGATCAGATGCCCCCCCGCCCACCACCCTTTTAACAACAAATTAATAACTCACATTTTTTCTTATGACAAAATTAACACTTGCTGGTATTTTAAAATTTTAGCATTTATAGATTAGGAAAAAGTTAAAAATTGTCCAGAATTTTGCTATACAGAGATAACTGCTGTTAGTATTTTGGAGTGTTTCCTTCCGGTCTTTTCTGCACATGTATCTTCTGCAATGTCCTCTTCTAATGGCCCTGTGATACTCCACTGTATGGATGTAACATCATTTATTTTATTCCATCAGGGAACATCTGACTTGTTTTCAGTTTTTGAAAAAATAGTAAAGCACCGTGATGCTTTACGGTGATGAGGCATACCTGAAAATATTTAGTTAAATTTCTAGAAATGGAAATGTTAGCCCAGTGATAGACAAGATGACATATTTTGCTTTTCCAGAAGATTGTACCAGTTTTCTTTCTTTTTCACAATGTCTAAGATCTCCCATCTTTCTCTTGGGAGTTTAAAAAATAAAATCTCTGCATTACTAGTTTAAGAGTTTTCCTTTTTCTGTATTGAATCCTGGAGGGGGTATTAGGTTTCATGTATTTTATATGTTTAAATTTTTGGCACCTAAGCCAGTGGTTTGGTAGGTAGAACATTGTGACCATCAGATTTAGACCTTTGCTTTTGTAATCCTGTAGGGTGGCTGTGCCAGTGTCATTGTGTCATTAACTACTCAGTGTCCTCAGGACCTAACACCTTACTCAGGTGAGTTTGTCCAAGTGATGTGTGGTGATATTTTTGCACGGCCCTGTCTTGTGTGACAGTTTTAAAAAGGAAAAATAATTATCATTCAGACCTGCTTGTGATGCTGTGTGCCTTTTCTCCCTTCAGTCCCCTGGCCCCTTCATTTCTTTGTCTGCAGGAAGTGCAGGGTTTATCAAGTTTAGCAACTTTTCACTGTTCATAAACGTTTGATTGTTCCTTAGTGGTATATGGAGGTAAAAGTATCCTCTATTCCATAGGACTTATCATTGATAGCTGATTTTACGTCAGCATTTTTCTCTTCTTAGATTGGTTTCTAGACTAGGCTAATGTTCTTTATATACCTGGCTCTCGTTTTTGCAAATTTTTCCACGATATTCTGGTTTAATTTTAACTTTATATCAGGTGAAAGGAAGCAAATGGATATATAAATATAACATTCAGAAATCTATACTGTGGAGGAAATCAGATGTTAATTATAGGGTTAGGTTTGTTTGGGTTCTGGGAACAGAGTGGAACATTTGGTCAACCAAGTATCAGATTTTTTTCTCTTTATTTCTGGTAGGTAAACTTATGAGTGCTTTGCTTAGTGGCCTGACAGATCGGAACAGTGTGATTCAGAAATCTTGTGCATTTGCCATGGGCCATTTAGTTCGGGTGAGTTAAATTTCTTGCTTAGTTAAATAAAACTCTGACAGTTATAAAAAAATACTTAGGATTGTTTCTTTTTCAGACTTCACGGGATAGCAGCACTGAAAAACTCCTGCAGAAGCTCAGTGGGTGGTATATGGAGAAAGAAGGTACCTTTCTTTTTCTATTTTATGTCATTTTAAATTTAGATGTTAACAGCCCAATGAAACAGTACAAATTAGGTCTTACCCTCCATGATTTTATGTGAGTTGCTAGAAACATTTGTTTCTTTCCTTTTCTTTTTTTTTTTTTGAGATGGTGTCTGGCTTTGTCGCTGAGGCTGGAGTGCAGTGGTGCTATCTCGGCTCACTGCAACCTCAGCCTCCTGGGCTCAAGTGATTCTTGTGCCTCAACCTTCCGAGTAGCTGGGACTACAGGCACGTGCCACCACACCTGGTTAATTTTTGTATTTTTTGTACAGATGGGGTTATGCCATGTTGCCCAGGCTGGTCTTAAACTCCCGAGCTCAAGCTATCTGCCCACCTTGGCCTCTCAAAGTGCTGGGATTACAGGTGTGAGCCACCACAACCCAGCCTGCTAGAAACATTTCTAATTGATTTTATCTATTTGTTTTGCTATTATATGAGTTGAACAATAGCCTATTTAAATCAGTTACCCTTAAAAACAGTAAATATCATAAAGATTTTGGTTTCTCCTTTTCAGAACCTATCTACAAGACCTCTTGTGCTTTGACTATTCATGCTATTGGACGATACAGCCCTGATGTGTTAAAGAATCATGCAAAAGAAGTCCTGCCTCTGGCATTTTTAGGCATGCATGAAATTGCTGATGAGGAAAAATCTGAAAAAGAAGAATGTAATTTATGGACTGAAGTGTGGCAGGAAAACGTACCTGGTTAGTAGTGTGACCTGAGTTAAACCTGCTTCTTAGGAATCACAGCTAGAATTTTTTACTTGCATTCATTATTCATAAACTCCTCTAAAGTTACTTTCCCAGGACCTTAATATGCACCCATCCCAATTGCTGAGTTCTCAAGGTTGGCACTTAGGATTTTTGTCTTTACTCATTCTTCACTGCCCACATGAGAGAATACAAACTCTGTGAGCAAGGAGAGCTTTACATTTTTGAGAGTGTGATTTTATGTGGCCTTAGACTATTTTAGAGTAGTTTTCTAAATGTGTTTTTCACCTTGTTACATATTAATGGGTGATGCCCATTTGTGTGATACGTTCCTGTGGGCACCTAAGTTCGTAAAGTTCTACTATTGTGAGAGTAAGTCACAACACCAACACACTTTCTCTCCCTTTGAGAGAGTGGTGTGTTTTAACAGTTGAGAATCACTGCTTTTAGACTGTTGGTCACTGACTCTTTTTCAGACTTAGAAAAATCAGTTAATTTTTCTTGTCACTTAAAAGTTGTTTTAATTTTGCTTTCCTAGGTTCTTTTGGGGGCATTCGATTATACCTGCAGGAGTTAATTACTATTACCCAGAAGGCTTTGCAGTCTCAGTCTTGGAAAATGAAAGCCCAGGGTGCAATTGCCATGGCATCAATTGCAAAGCAAACTAGCTCTCTAGTACCTCCATATCTCGGAATGATACTGACCGCCTTGCTGCAAGGCCTGGCTGGAAGAACGTGGGCAGGAAAGGTAAAGGAACCATTCGTGCCCAGTTAAAGGGATTCTGACTTCATCTTTCATTTCCTATAATAATAAGAGTCTGGTTTTGTGTAACTTCTGATGGATTATTTTTGTGAACCAGATTTCCTAGACAGTGGAGCTTTGGGTAAACCTTGCCCAATTAACTGTGGTATTTCCTCTGAAACTGGAACCCACGTGGCCTTGCATAATGGACAGTAATGCTGGAGATAGATACATTTTTCATATTCAGCCTTCCAAGTTATGTCTTAAACCAACTTGTCAGCGTTTTGTACCTGTTGACCTTATGAGCAGATCAGGATTGAGCATAAAAAGATCAGGATTGGGCCTGTGTGACATAGAGGAGCAAGGTAGCCTGCTTCTAAACCTGGGGCTGAAGATGCCCATCTCTGGGACCTATGAATTAGTAACAGTTATTTTTTTACACAAGGGCTTTAATAGGATTCTTACAGTGAACACTCAGTGGGGAACATGAGATTGTGGCAACATAATGATCTTTATGTTGTAAAGGTCAACAGTGGCTCATGCAGTACTGAAGTAGTACTGGACTAGGAGTCAGACATCATTCTAATTCTGTGGTTGACACTGTTTGTGAGACCTGGGTCAGATCAGTTCTTTAGGCTTCTACGAAATGGAGGTGAAGATAATTATCCTGCGTCCATGGTTTGGAGTAAAACTTGGTGGATGTGCTTAAAATTATGCATTAAAGATGAGGTGACAATTGTTAATTTTTGTTGTCACAGTCATCAGAAATTCCTAAGGTAATTATAATCATAGTGTAGAGAGTGTAAATGACATATTTGGCATTAATAGTATGTCCTCATCTTTCACCCCCTTAGGAAGAGCTGTTGAAAGCCATTGCTTGTGTGGTGACGGCTTGCAGGTAAATGTTCTTTCGATGAGGATGCCATTTCTTAAACTGAACCTGAAAGCTGCAGCCTTTATTAACTTCTGATGCTTTTTTATGGATCCTGTAGTGCAGAGCTGGAAAAGTCTGTGCCCAATCAACCCAGCACAAATGAAATTCTTCAAGCTGTTCTGAAGGAATGTAGCAAAGAGAATCTCAAATACAAGATTGTAGCAATCAGCTGTGCAGCTGATGTCTTGAAGGCCACCAAAGAAGACAGATTCCAGGAGTTTTCTGACATTGTCATACCTCTCATCAAGAAGGTAATACCACCTGTATCCTCAGTTCTGGTTTATACTTTAAAAAGAAAGAGTTAAAACATTGTTTTCCCCTGTGTCCTGATTATTAGGATTAGTTTAGCTGCAAGTAGCAGAGAAATTCCAAAATATGGCCTTAGACAAGATAGACAGTGCTGTTTCTCATGTAGCATTGGGAGCATCACAAAGCGTTCAGGTATTCCGGCTCTTTACATCTCCCAACTCTGCCATTTCTAGGGTGGGGTCATCATCCTCAAGGTCCACAGTGTGTGTGTGTTCCAGGCAGGAATGCAGAGGTGGTGAAGCAAGGATGAAGGATCACAGTGGTCATGCCAGTTCTCTCTTGAGGAGAGTTCCTGGGCACCGCTAGATGGCACTTTGACTTATATCCATCCCGTTGCTCAGTACTTAGCACACCTGGCAGCAGACTGAGTCTTCATTCTGGGTGTCCATTTTCCCTCCATGGGAGAAGGGGAGAGTGGATTTGGTAGTGAATGAACAGTTTATGTCATAATAAGCTTTGCCTTAGCTAATAAGCTAAGCCACCCCAGCCATCCTAGAATAAAGGCAAGAAGCTCAGTGTGTCATGTGAATTGCCTCTGCCATATAGTGGAGGATTTGGGTCAAAAAAACACTCAGGTTTCATGTGGAAAATGGAATACTCAGTTGTAAAAGTTGGGTACTGGTCCAAAAAAAGAAAAAAAAGGAGTGTGGTTTCCCTATTTGTGAAACATGAAATATTTTAAGTAACATTCTTATTTCTTATTGCTGCTAATTTGCAGTTGTTTTCTTTCTGTAATAAGGCTATTTAAATAATTTCCATTACAAACATAGTGATAGCATATGGATTTGGGAGACTTGTGTTTTAAGTTGATGACATCACTAGCGAGCTGGACGAGTTGCTTCTCTTAGCCTCTGTTTTCCTATCTATCAAGAAAGAGTTTGGATTTATTCAGATCATTACTGAGTTTCTTCCATCTTTAACCTGGTTCTCATGCAGATCTCACGTTATGCTCAAAAGACTACATATGCAGTATTTTTTAGCTTTTTTTTTTTACAGATTCCTGTAAAGTATTTCCTGAATTTATTAGAGACACAGTATTCTGGTTATAAATCCTTGTTGTAAATGGGGAAGCTTATGGTAGAGAATTTACCGTTTAACTTTTGGTTAATAGCTCCTGCCCTAGTACCCTGATAGCTTTAATAGCATACCTGTAACTTTGAAGAAGAAAATATCAAATTTTCTTTTCTTTGATATATCCTAGAATTCACTTGAAAGTAGTGGGGTCCAGACAACCAAAAATGAAGATGAGAATGAGAAGGAAAAGGAGCTCCAGCTGGAATATCTGCTGGGTGCCTTTGAAAGCCTGGGCAAAGCCTGGCCCCGAAACGCGGAGACCCAACGTAAGCACCAGAAACCGCATTTGAAGAAGTGCTGTAACCAGAGGTTACTTAATGAGAGCAAAGGTTTTCTGTATGACAAAGTATAGTTATTTTTCTTATTGAGCCTGATTGATTAATAATGAGAATTATTCAGTGGAAATTTTTTGTGTACGTGAGCATATCACCTCACTGATCAGTGTACCATTGCAGCGAGGGCTGCTGTAAGAAAGTATCACGGACTGGGTGGCTTAGCAGAAATTTATTTTCTCACAGTTCTGGAGGATGGAAGTCTGAGCTTTTGCGATCAAGGCATCGTCAGCAGGGTTAGTTTCTTCTGAGACCTCTCTCCTTGACTTGGGAATGGCTGTCTTCTCCGTGTGTCTTCACATGATCTTTGTTGTCTCTGTGTCCTAATCACCTCTTCCTGTAAGGACACCAGACACACTGTATTAGGGCCCACTCATAGAACCTCTTTAAAGGGTCTGTCTTCTATTTAATATTAATACAGTAACATTCTGAGGTACTGGGGGATAATATTTCAACATACGAACTTTGGGGGCATAGTTCCACCTATAATAACCATGATACATTTTATGCGGAGAGTTTGATAGAAGAGTTCTGCTGATCTTCTTGATGATCATTTGGAGGAATCCACAAAGTTTATTAGTGGGGTCTCTTTATCCTAAAATGAATGGCCTTGTTACCAAGTGTTCAGTAAGCACTTGAAATCCCTGTTTCAGTGAAAAACTCACTACTGGACGATTTTCAGAACTGGACATGTATTTCCCAAAGATTAAATCAACAGTAAACCTTTATTATTGGATGAGGTTGCAGTTAGTTTCGAGTCCCCTGATAGGGCCTTAACCTTGGGATGATACTGCCCTTTACACTGGATCTTAGCCAAAAGGCCAAGAAGTGATGATGCTACTCTTTAAGCTTGCCTTGGGTTGGGTCCTACAGTGCATCCCGCTGAAGATCTTAGTGTGTGTGTCTATATATATATATATATATTTTTTTTTTTTTTGGAGACAGGGTCTTGCTCTGTTACCCAGGCTGGAGTGCAGTGGTGCAGTCTTTGCAGCCTTTACCTCCAGGGCTCAAGTGATCTTCCTGCCTCAGCCTCCCAAGTATTTGGGTATACAGGTGCATGCCATGACACCTAGCTAGTTTGTTTTTTGTTTTTTGTTTTTTTTTTGAAGAGGTGAGGTCTTGCTATGTTGCCCAGGTTGGTCTCAAACTCCTGGGCTCAAGTGATCCTCCCACTTTGGCCTCCCTCCTGAAGTGCTGGGATTTATAGGTATGAGCCTCCATGCCAAGCGACAATATTACTGAATGTTATAAAAAAATGTATTGTTGAGTATTCGTAATTGGATATGTCTAGAATCAGAGTTAAGGTTCTCTTTGAGCCCTGTCAGCCTTTGAGTGAATTTATATATTTGCTGTGTTTATAGGAAGAGTTTCCCAGAAGATACAAATTTGCAAGTGGTTTTATTTCTTAATATTATACACTGCAGTGGAAGTCCACTAATATGACACTATAAAGACTGTTACACTTTTCCTTGATAGGTGGAGACAGCTAAGGTAGGGAATTGTATGAGAAAGTTGATACAAACATAAAGCAGTTTATTTTAATATAAGATGTAGAAGGTTGTTAATAGAAAAGTGCATTTATTGCAAACCAAGGCCTTTTCTTTAGGAACTTAACTGTTACGCATTGACTTCTTATATATATCTACAATTTCTGGGTTTTGTTTCTTTAAAATAGAGAAAGAAATTTCAAGCTCTTATGACACAATTCTAGTGCAGAATTCTAGATTTTTTTCCCCCATTTTTACATTTGTTTGAGCCCTACAAAATCCTACAGTAATTAAAAATAACTTCGTTCTTAAGTTTTCTGCTGGTTCCTCAGTTGGCATAATACTAATTATATAATTATAATTACAATTGCAGTTGGCATAACAGGTTTATAAGAAAGCACTGTTGACTCTTGGTAAACCTGCAATTTGCAGAGGCTTGTGAGCATCTAGAGAGGAGCTCCTGGCCTCCAGAGTTCTCCTTTCTTTGGCTGTCATTCAGGGAGTTTTGAGGGGCAAAGGGGGTGTGGTTAAAATGCTTTCTCAGTTCCATGGAGAACCATATGCCTTGAAAGTGAATATTTGTAAACAATTATATTGTACCTTTGTGGGGACAGTTTCTGATCAAGGAAATTTGTTTGGGGATTGAGTACAAAGTCATGCTGAAGGTTTTGGAGAAATTTCAATGGCTTTAATTAAAAATATTTATTGTTTTATTTCTCTTTTTCCTGCTTTTCTCTCCCTTATCCTCCCTGCCTTCTCTCTTTCTCTGTCCCTCTGCCTTTCTCTTGCTCTCTCTGTCTGTCCCTCATTTATTCCATCTCTTGCTCTTTTATATCTCTCCTGCTATGTCCCACCTTGTCTTTCTTTCCCAGGTTGTTATCGTCAGGAGCTGTGCAAACTGATGTGTGAACGGCTAAAACTCAGCACGTGGAAAGTGCAGCTAGGAGTCCTGCAATCAATGAATGCCTTTTTTCAGGGGTAAACTGCTTCATGGTTCAGTTTTTTATTTTGTTCCCCCCACCCCTGCAGCATTTTATATATAATCAATGGAATTTTTATACATTTAAAAACTAGTAGCTAAAGTGACAATGATACATACAGACAGAAATTGTGACAGGAAAGTTTTAGACTGTTTCTTAATAATTAGCATTTGTACCTTGCTTTCTGATTTGTATAGGTTAATGCTTTTGGAAGAAGAATATGCAGATCCTGAGGCTTTGGCTGAAATTCTGCTTGAAACTTGTAAATCAATCACATATTCTTTAGGTGAGTGTAGTAAACTAAAACTGACGAGGGAGTCCTAATTTTAAAGCTAAGGAGCCGAGCTTCAAATATTTCCTACTTTGTGTTAGGAACTAAATTTCTGAAACAGCTGCTGGACTCTGCTACTTAATATACTCTGTGTGTACCCCTTAACTGGAATATTTAAATCGGGAACTATAACAGGATTTTAGCATCTAGTTTAGAAAAACCTTCGTGACAAGTATTTTTACAAAATTGTTATTTGAAAGTAAATTCAAACTTACACAACGGTTGCAACGACAGTACATTTAATACTCTGCAATATGTATACACTTTACCCAGAATCATCTGTTAACATTTTGTGCCATTTGCTTTGTCATTTGGACTTCTGTATACATGTTTTTCTCCGGAACCATTTGAAAGTATGTTGCTTACATCAGGCCCCCCTTTTCCTCAGTTATTTAGTGTGCCACAGTACCATTGTCAACTTTAGGTAGTAAACATGGATGCAGTTTTTAAATCAAATGTTTATTGTTCATACTCTAGTTTGTTCAGTTGATTCGGTGATGTTCTTTATTTTTATTTTTACTTTTTGAGACAGAGTCTCGCTCTGTCACTCAGGCTGAAGTGCGGAGGTGTGATCTCAGCTCACTGCAACCTCCACCTTCCAGGTTCAAGCAATCCTCCTGCCTCAGTCTCCCAAGTAGCTTGGATTACAGTTACTATCACACCTGGCTAATTTTTATATTAATTGTAGAGACAGGGCTTCACTGTGTTGGCCAGGGTGTTCTCGAACTCCTGAGTTTGAGCAATCCACCTGTCCTGGCCTCCCAGAATACTGGAGTTATAGACATGAGCCACCACACCCAGCCAGTAATGTTCTTTATAGGAATGTTTTTTTTCCCTCCCCTTCATTAGGGAATCCAGTCCAGGATGATGATGATGATGATGATTATTTTTGAGACAGGGTCTGCTCTGTCACCCAGGCTGGAGTGCAATGGTGCGATCTTGGCTCACTGCGCTCTGCCTCCTGGGTTTAAGTGATTCTCCTGCCTCAGTTTCCCAAGTAGCTGGGCTTACAGGTGTGTGCCATCAAGCCTGGCTAATTTTTGTACTTTTCATAGAGACGGGGTTTTACCACGTTGGCCAGTCTGGTCTCAAACTCCTGACCTCAAGTGATCTGCCCGCCTTGGCCTCCAATTCATAATTATTTATTGAATTTTGTTGTCATTTATTTTTAGTCTCCTTCAATCTGGAATACTTTGTCAATCTTTCTTTGTCTTAGGACATTGACAATTTTGAAGAATAAAGTCCCTTTTTGAAAAAAAAATGTTTCTTATTTGGTGTTTGATGTTTTCTCATGATTAGATCCAGGTTATGAATTCCCCGTTGGGATACTTACATAAATGATGTGTCCTCACATTAAGAGGTACACACAATGTCCATCTGTTATCATTTGTGATGTTAATTTTGATTACCTGGTCAAGGTACTATCAATTTTTCTCTAATGGCTAGTTACTATATTTTCCTTTTGTGTCTAATAAGTAGCCTGTGGGAACAGACCTTAAGATCATTCAAATAATGTTTATCTTCTTTACAATCTCTTCTCTATATTTAGCATGCATTGATGATTCTTCCCTGAACCAGTTTTTACTAAGATGATTTTGCAGCTCTAGCATTTTGTCCACATTCACCATTTGATAGTTGGAATTCTATTGTAAGCAAGATTCTTCTCTTCTGCCCATCTTTTTATTTATCTGTTACTGGCATTGATTCATGGATTTCTTTCCCCCTTCAAAGGGTTTATAATTTAAGTTTTTTAATCTTAATTTGTTACTCAAATTGTCCCAGATTTGGCCAGTGGAAGCGCTTTCAAGCTGACTCCTGTGTCATTTTGACAGGTCACCGTCACTGTAGCACTTCTGTACTTCATAGCATAACAAGATTAAGGCCCATCTCATGCTTACCCTGCTTTGGGCTTGGTTGTGTGTTGATTTTTTTGGTAGACAATTTCACCGTGAATCAGATGCCATGTCAAAGAGTGGATGCCAAGGAAGCATGCTTCAGTTGCAGTTGCTGGCAGTAACATGCTTTTATGGATAAAGAACTGGCAGCCAACAGACCTGTCTTTGCTGGGTTCCAGGTTTCCCTGATCGGCTTAAACACTGGGTCGTATAATGTTCTTTGGTAAAATGAGGAGGGTCATGCAGACCTAAGGATCGTTCTTATGTGTGATGTGAAGATGATTTTGTGTTTGAGATAGTTTTTTCATCTTCCACTTCTAAAATGGATCATTTAAATATTACCATTTGTTGTGGTGATTGGTATACTTGGCTGACAGGTTTTTGTTTTCCCAAAGTAGGAGACTGTGTACATTAGCACATTTCAAGTATTTGATACTTAGCAAAGGGAAGCTTCCTTTAAAACATAACAAAACAAAAAACCAGATGTACCCTTCTCTAGAGTTGTAATTTCTGGACATCTTTCTTTCAGTAACACAAATTTAATCTTGGAGGTTGTGTTTTTCACGCAGGCCGTATAAACTATGATTTTTCTTTTTAGAAAATAAGACCTATTCATCTGTGAGAACAGAAGCTTTATCTGTGATAGAATTGCTGCTTAAAAAACTTGAAGGTAAGTAGTTGTTAGTTCTGACTGGAGGACCACAAAGCCATGTGGCGTATGTTTTAGACATTTTTTGTTTCATTTTTCTTATACTCTAAGCATATACTCTGAAATACAAATCAGTATGCATGCACATGCAAGAAGAATGGACAAAGCCAAAACTATTAAATTTTACTAAATATTTAAATTTGATATTCTTTTATATATTTTTAATATATTATTAAGCTATAGTTGTCTTAAAGTAATAAAGTTTTTGTTTTCATCGGGAATCCTGACTTAATCTTGGTTAATTAGAGGAAGTGGTTGACAGTGGCATGTGTACATGTAAATAAGCAGAACGACAAACTGAAAAGTGGAGTTGGAAAAACATTTTTAACAGTTCTCTATCTGAGTCATCAAATCTGATAGTAGCAATTTTCTTAATCCTATTTCTTCTCCCCTAACCTGTTTTTCTTCTAATGGTCTATCAGTGAGCAGGGTAGGGGGAACTGTTAGCATTTTCTCCAGTGGTGTATCTGTTACTGATTTCAGAAGGAGGACTGTCCTCTTTTTTTTCATCTCTCTCAAATTGTTTTAACTTCACGGATTAAGAATGTTGGAGATGGAAACGTTTTTCCTGCAACCTTGTGTGTTTGCTCTTTCTACTTCTCTATCTTTGCTTAGCAATTAAAACACCTCTCTTAGGGCTCCATCAGACAGAACTTTTAGACTCAGTAACACTAAACATCTCCCGATCCCTTTTTTCCTTGTTGAGATAAAAGAGCTAGGCACTTAAGTCATATTACCGAATTCTCAGTTTGCCAGATACGTACTAATATAGTCCAGATGAGGAACATGAGGCTGAAGGCAAGCTAAACTTGCTTGAAGCCACATTGCTAGAAAGTGGCAAAACCTTGTAAACAAGATTTAAGATTTGACATACTTTCTTATTTTCTAAAATTTTCAGTGTGCATGTAATAGTTCTCAGATGCCTTACTCAAAGAAAAGGGAGTGTCATCTACTTAATCGGACCTTGCAATTATGAAATTTCTTACAGGTTTTTCTTTTTTTTTTTTTTTTTTGACTGACCATATCTTATGAAATGGCCTTGCGATGGTGTTGTTGAAATGACTTTTTTGCTATAGTGTGCCTTGCCCCAATAATTCCTTCTTCCTACTATGCTTCATTGTAGTTATTTCGCTTTCTCCCACTGATACTGGGGGAAGGAGAGGAAACTCCCTGATGTGCCTCTAGGCTATTGTCAAGAATTAGGTTTTGAGACACCTATTGAACTTACCATCATTATATACTGATCTGTTATCAAGAGGTTGCTTTGCATTTATTTGGGGGATAGGATATTTTTAAATTTTTTTCTTGTCCTATAAGGAATCTTTGGGGTTTTTTCTTTTTGCTTTTTTTTTTTTTTTTTTTCATGCAGAATCTAAACAGTGGGAATGTTTGACATCTGAATGCAGAGTGCTCCTAATTGAGTCTTTAGCTACTATGGAGCCAGACAGCAGACCTGAACTGCAGGAGAAAGCAGCGTTACTGAAGAAAACACTTGAAAATCTGGAATAAATTAGAAGGGGAAGAAACAAACAAGTGCCATGTTCATTGGGGGTTGAAATGGTGGTGTTCTTTGAAAAACCAAGTGGGGAAGAGTAAAGATTAATCTGTAGCATGCATCATTCCTTGGCTGAAATAAAAAGAAAAAGCCTTAAATTTTGTTCCTTATTAGCTTTATTTTACTTTATGTTTTTAAAGTATCTGGGCTGAGTGAGCTTAATGGAACCTTGGATGTTTGAGGGGTGATTGTAAAGGAAACTGGCAGAAATAGTTGTTAAAAGAGTACAAGCTATTATTAAAGGAATTAATAGACAAAGTTGCAGAGCAAGCTGGATAAAAATCTTAGAACTGCATTCAAATTAGTTATTTCAGGAAGGGGCCTGTAAATAACTTGTTTTAACCTTCCTCTTAAACCTGAAGAAATAGGAAGCTGTGTCATCTCAGAGGCTTTCTGAGGCCTGTGCCAAAATCAGAACCCAGGTGTTTAATGTTCTGCCCTGGATACTTTCTTTTACAGCCATCTGCCAAATCAGTGCTAACCCTGGCCCACCCAAGAAACTTCCAAGTTGAGGTATGTTTAGGGCGGCACACAACAGCCCTTGTGCCAGAACTAAAGTGACCCTTATCGTTGGGTTTCCGAAAGTCAGAAGCTGAACATTGTCTTGTGTGTTTAGATGGTTGATTTGGAGAAAATGATTGTTTAGCATCTTTACAGATGGAGAGGACAGATTCAGTCTCATTAGGATAATTCAAATCGTCTTCCTTTTACAGGTGGGTAAAGTAGATTAGGACAAGATCACACATTCTATCGGTGTCTGTGGCTGCATATTTTGCAAAACCAGAAACAAAATCACAGACTGCCTCAAAACTGTAATGACAACATAAAATTTCTGTTCACTTTTATGCTACCAGTATGACTTTATAGGGGAGAAGGAACGCCTTTTAATTAGCCACCTGGGAATTACTCTTTTAAAAAATGCCTTTTCTCAAAATAACATGATACCACTCCAAGTAAATCATTGCCACTAGGGGTTTTCCTCCTTCCTTCTGTTGCGCATGCCCCTGCCTGAAAGTGTAGGGTAAGAGGAAAAACAAGTAAAGCCTTAGTGTTTATGGTAAACTGAGAACTCTGTAGCTTACCTTGGATTCCAGAGCAGAAGATTGGTTTACATTCAATACTGATCCTTATTGACATTAACACCAGGAATCTCCATGTTTATTATTTTTCGTGGAAACTCCATGTTTATTATTTTTGAGGGTCTCTATTGACCGATGTATTTCAAACTTTTTTGACTGCAAGTCATAATAAAAATAACTTTTTACATCACGACCCAGAACGTGTGTGTTTGTGTGTGTATATATGTGCATGCCTAAATATAAAATATTTAAAACAGTTCATGAAATAATACATAACTGTGTGATACCCTTTAATATCTCCCCCTGGGCTCCTGATATAATGCTCTTCAGACTGTCTCAATTCATTTCCTGACTCACAACTTGGGTCACTACTCACAGTTTAAAAAACACTGCCGTAGATAGCACCTAGACTTGGCTGAATATGCTGTATTTGGGGATTGTTTCTGATTGAAAAGGGAGTTTACAAATAAAAATTTAAGTGTTAATTACAAAAACATCCTCTTTGCTGATACTGACTTGTAAGTTTTAGTAGCATCATGAATTTTAAGGAATCTATCATGGATTTTCATTTGAGAATGGCTTTTGCTTGGGGAAAAATCAACTTCGGATGTTTATTTTAGAAAGTTTATGGCATCTTTTAGGACTTACTGTTTTTCATATCAGTATTTCCCCCTCCATCAAGTACTCTCTGACTTTCATTTACAGTACTCGGGATATTATTCCTTGGCAAGAATGCAATGCAGGTTGGATATTTTCAGAAAGTAGGATTATAAAGACAAGAATTATGCTCTTAGTCTATATCAAATGTTAACACCTTGTCAAATGTTATGCTTTTTAAGCTTTTTGTTTTTTAATATTGGGAATTTCCCTTGGTGCTAACAGTGGTGCTGAGGCACTCGAACCTTTGTGCTTAGTGCTATTGAATTCCTGTACATTAGCCTTCTGAGCACATTTCTAATTTGTATACTTAATGCCTTCATCTCGACCAGCCTAGTCATTCACACAGCTAGTAATGCTCAATAATTGTCTCCCAGTGCCCCTTATGTTTGGTGTGCATGTGTGCATATATTTATTTAAAAGGGTTAATAACAGAGCTTGTAATTGTGGAATGTTCACTGGCCAACAAATGACAGAAGGACTCATACATGTTTATATCATCAGCCTTTGTTTTTCAGAGCTCCCCCAAACAGATTTTGATTCTTTCTCCCTAGAAATAGTCGGTGTTACCTGTCATACAAGAAACTGATTGGTGGTAGGGTCTATTACTGAATTCCTTACTCCTGGAATGAGTGCACAGGATGTATTGTCTCAAATGTACTGATATGTGAAAAGGAGATACCCAAAGTGTGGCAAGTTGGAAATCAGAATCGTGAAAATAGTATATAATTGTCTTTTTGGTGATAAAGAGCAGCTGTTTCTTAATGTTTGCATTGAATTTATAATTCCATGTATCTCCCTGTCTCCCTGTAGTACAGTCTACCTGCACAGCAAAAGTGCCTCTGCATCCCCATTGCTTCCCTCTTCCATCTTTCACTGTGCACTTACTAATAAGACAAAAGAAAAAAGATGTGCCCTTGTTGGTCTGCGCTCTTGCAGCAACTGCACTGTGCGCACACTGTCTGCCCCCTATGGGGCATTTCTACCTGCTGCTGCCACAATAGATTCATGCTGCTGTCTAGGCCAGGGAGTTATTTTGACATTGGCCTCGTTGTAATGTACAAACTATTGTTAAATGGATGTATACGTAACAGAATTTTGTATTTTATATGCGACTTTCACAAAATCCTCTGCAATGTGTCTCAGCTAGCTAAGTGTCTGATAGTCTTATTTTAAAGGAAAATCCCATCCATGCCCAAGAATATATTAAATGGCAAATAAAACTGCATGATCTGTTCTTTTGAAGTAGTGCATTACTTTTTATTAATTCTCCAGGAAAATAATTCAACTGCCAAGGCGTTGACTAGTTATACTTAAAAAAAAAAAGCCCTACTGCCTGCCATATTCTGAGCTAACTCTGGTAAGTAGAAATTGCTGGGCTTAAGTGTTTAGGAGTTCCAAGGCAAAGCAGAAACAAAAGGAAGACTCCCTGAACAACTGCTGTCAGATGCTTGGAGAAGAGGTATGGAAACATTTTATTTTCTCATAGAAGTAATCCCTTAGGAACATACAGAAACAACAGATAGTTCTCCTTTTGACCAAGATTAAGATACATGGCTATGAATGTAAAATGTCAGAGGTACAATCACATCCTATACTGGAAACTGCCAAGCAAATATTTAGACTATAGAAGGTGGCCATGAAAGTGAGTTACCTTGCTTATTATCTCGAGCAGCCAACAAGCCCATGCCGTTCCCTCCTGGTATGTTTTTTCCTTTCAAGCAGGTTCCAAATTAGCTTACTAGAGTAGCTCTTTTTGTTGTTGTTGTTGTTGTTATGGAGTCTCACTCTGTCACCCAGGCTGGAGTGCAATGGTGCGATCTTAGCTCACTGCAACCTCTGCCTCCCAGGTTCAAGGGATTCTCCTGCCTCAGCCTCCCGAGTAGCTGGGATTACAGGTGCCTGCCAACACATCCAGCTAATTTTTGCATTTTAGTAGACATGGGGTTTCACCTCTTTGGCCAGGCTAGTCTCAAACTCCTGGCCACAGGTGATCTACGTGCCTCAGCCTCCCAGAGTGCTGGGATTATGGGAGGGAGCCAGGGAGCTAGAGTAACATTTTTTTAAAGGGAAACATTATAATGTTATAAAAGTTGGAAACAACCTTTCAAATGATGCTTTCTGAAAGTTTTAAGTGTTTACCTTTAAAAATGATACATTTCTTTTACATTCAAGTAGTAGTGAAAAAGCCTTTATGAAAAAGATAAAGGAGAGTGAGAAAACAGCTAATAGGAACATCTGTATTTGGGTATTCTTGAAAAGAGTACTTTAAAAACAATGTTGGGTATTAGTGGTTAGATGTATAATTCTGTTACTTTTGATTCCAGAACAGTCTTCAAATACAGGATCTTTTCTGAACATCAGTATTTTTTAGTATTTGTTTTATTTTAGCACTGTAAAGATGCCCCACTGTTTCTTGGCCTTCAGGGTTTCCAGTATGATTTCTGAGGCTGTTCAAATTGTTGCTCTCTGGATGTGGTGTGTAGTTTTTTTTCTGTCTGCTTTCATGATTTTTCCTATTTTTGGATTAAAGCACTTTGACTATGATGTACCTAGCTGTGCTTTTCTTCATATTTATCCTCAAGTTTTGCTTTGATTTTTGAATTTCTAAATGTATGTATTTTACTGAATTTGAGATTTTTTTTTTTTTGGCCATTTACCCATGTGTTTTTTTTCCCTGTGCCGCCTTCTCTCCTCTCTTTCTAGAACTCTAGTTAAACATATGTTAGATCTTTTGATGTTGTTCTACAGGTCTTAGTCATGTTTTAAAAATTCTCTTTAAGTTTACTGACTCTACCATGTGCATTCTGATATTAAAGCCCATCTAGCGAGTTTTTATTTCAGATATTTTAATTTTCCATTCTAAAATTTCCATTTTTTAAAATTTTCAATTTCTAATCTTTCATTAACATTTTTAAAAACTTCATGAAGCATAATTATAATTGCTTTTAAGTTCTTATTTGATACACATCTGGATCATCTTGGCTTTGGTCTTTTTTTATTGCTTCCCCCAGGTCCCCAACATCATTTCCTGGTTCTTCGTATATCCAGTATTTTGGGACTATGTCCCAACATTCCTGGACATTGTGCATGTTATGTCATGGAGACTCTGGATTGTTCCTTCAAAGAGCTGCTGTTCAATTTGAGCAGACAATGAACATGGTTAGACTCAAACTGCCAACTGTCTCCCCTTTGGCTCAGATCTCAGTTCAGCTTATTTTTGGCTGAGCTGTTTGCAGTCTGCTGTGAACATAAGTGGTTCAGAGGTTAATCACAGACTTGGGCAGAGTTACACATAGAAACTTGGGTTCTTCTCTGCTGATTTATATCCAGGATTTTCCCCTTACTTTGTAGTGGGCTCTGCCTCCCTCAGGCTGGAGAGAGGGTGATTTTCAGTGGGAGCTTCCACTGTTCTGTGCCACGCTCTGACTGTGCTTTACCCTAAGGACAAAGCCACAAAGCCCCGAAACTCACCCCCTGCCGGCCCCTTCCATGTTTTGGCTCTCCGCCGAAATCTACCCGACTCTGACTCTAGAGCCTTAAGAAAATTGTTTGTTTTTGTTTTGTTTTGTTTTGTTTTGAATGCAGTGTTTATAGTTTCTATATGCAAGGCAGTCTTCTGGGAAGTTACTCCACCATATTGGACATAGAATTGGAGAATATTTGTTTTTAAAAAGCTATACAAAGCTAAACATACTCTTACCATTCGATTGTGCTCATTGGTGTTTATGCAGGTGAATTGAAAACTTGCGTCCATGTAAAATCTGCACATGGATATTTATAGCAGCTTTATCCATAATTGCCAAGAATTGGAAGCGACCAGGATGTCCTTCAGTAGGTGAATGGTAAAATATAAAATAAACTGATACATCCAGAAAATGGAATATTATTCAGTGCTAAAAAGAGCTATCAAGCCATTAAAAACATGGAAAAAACGTAAGTTTATATTATTCAGTGAAAGGAGTCAATCTGAAAAGGTTACATCCTGTATGATTCCAACTATATGACATTCTGGAAAAGGCAAAGCTGTGGAGACGGTAAAAAGATCAGTGATTGCCAGGAGTTGCGAGAAGGAAAGGGTGAATAAATAGAGCAGAGAGGATTTCTAAGGCAGTGAAAATACTCTGTCTAATACTACAGTTGTGAATATATGTCATTGTACATTTGCCCAAACCTATAGAATGTACACCACCAGGAGTGAACCCAAAGGCAAACTATGAACTTCAGGTGATAACTGTGTGTCAATGTAAGTTCATCAGTTGCAACCAATGTACCCCTATGGTACAAGATGTTGATAGTGGGCAAGGTTGTGCATGTGTGAGGATAGAGGATATATGGGAACTCTGCATCTTCCTCTCAATCTTGCTTTGAACCTGAAACTTCTCTTAAAAGTAATGCCTGTTTAAATTACGTTTTAGATCTAAAAAAACATTTTTTTTTTTTTTTTGAGGCAGAGTCTCACGCCCAGGTTGGAGTGCAGTGGTGCGATCTCAGCTCATTGCAGCCTACGCCTCCCGGATTCAAGCAATTCTCCTGCCTCAGCCTCCCAAGTAGCTGGGATTACAGGTGCCCATCACCACACCTGGCTAATTTTTCGTATTTTTAGTAGAGATGGGGTTTGACCATGTTGGCCAGGCTGATCTCAACTCCTGACCTCAGGTGGCCCACCCACCTCAGCCTCCCTAAGTGTTGGGATTACAGGCATGAACCACACCCCCCACCCCCCGCTTTTTTTTTTTTTTTTTGAGACAGGGTCGCACTCTGTTGCCCAGGTTGGAGTAAAGTGGCATGATCATGGCTCACTGCAGTCTCAGACTCCTGGGCTCAGTTGATTCTCCTGCTTCAGCCTCCCAAGTAGCTAGGACTACAGGTGCACGCCACTGTGCCCAGCTAATTCTTGTATTTTTTGTAGAGATGGGGTTTCACCATGTTTGTTGCCCAGGCTGGTCTCGAACTCCTGAGCTCAAGTGATCCACCTGCCTTGGCCTCCCAAAGTGTTGGATTACAGGCATGAGTCACTGCACCTGGACTACACATGAGTTTTAAGTGAAAAGGAGAATATGGGTAGGTAATTTTGCCTCTGGTCAAAAAATTAGAGCAGGTTTTTAAAAGTTATTCAAATACGGAGTGTGGAATATGGTATATTTATTTGCACTGGTAACGTCTGCTTGCTCTCATTTGGATTCCTAGGTATTGGATTCTAGCTTATTCTTTTCTATGCTGATACGATCTTTCTAATTTGACATTGAATTATTCTGGCCATTTCAGGAATTTTAGAAATAGGGTTTTGAAATGAAGGTTTACATTGTTGAGAACTATTCTCCAGAAATCAAAAATGTAAGGGAAGAAGAAAAGTATGAAAAACACCTTTAGAATATTTCTTTCAAAAAGGGAGGTTTGTTTCCATATACTCCCTTTCCTCACACATGCACAACCTCACCCACTATCAACATCTTGTACCACACAGTGGTGCATTTGTTGCAAATGATGACTTTACATTGACATATAGTTATCACCTGTCTTGGGGCAGGGATTAACAGTCCGTAGGCCATAAAACAAGCCACAACTCCTGAGTTGATCTACAGATTCAATGCAATTCCTATCAAAATGTGAAAGTATTGAAACTGTAGAAAATGTACTCTATAATCACAATGAATTGAAAATAGAAATTAATAATGAAACTGGGAAATTTATAAACATGGCAATTAAGTACATACTTCTAAATAAGCAGGGAAACAAAGAAGAAATCACCAAGGAAATTAGAAAGTACTTTGAGATGAATGAAAATGATACAAAATTCCAAAACTTACGAAGTGCAGCTAAAGCAGTGCTTAGAGGAGAATTTATAACTAAAAAAAGGCCATCTTATTAGAGTATGAATAATAATAATAAAAGACCAGGTGCAGTGGCTCATGCCTGTAATCCCAGAAGTTTAGGAGGCCGAGGTGGGAGGATTGTTGGAAGCCAGCAGTTCAAGACCAGCCAGACCATGTCTCTCTGAAAAATTGTAAAAATTAGCCAGGCATGGTAGCATGCACTTGTAGTCCCGGCTACCTGGGAGGCAGAGGTAGGAAGATTGCGTGAGCCCAGGATTTCGAGGCTGCAGTGAGGCATGATTACACCACTGCACTCCAGTCTTGGTGACAGAGTGAGACCCTGACTCAAAAAACAAAAAAACCTATCCCAAACCTTCCTCTTGAAGCACTATAAAAGAAAAGGCAAATTAAACCTGAAGGGAGGAAACAAAGATCAGAGCGGAAATTGTGAAATTGAGAATAAGAAAGAAAAAAAAAAAAAGCAAGTTGGTTCTTTGAAAAGATCAACAAAATTGTTGATCAGCAAATCTGTAGGTAGACCAAAAACCAAACAAAACCCACTGAATTACTAAAACAGGAATGAAGGAGGTATTGCTACTTGCTAATCTTAAAAGATAAACCAAAATATAAAGGAATACTATGAGCAACTATATGGCAACAAAGTAGATAACTTAGATGAAATCAACACATTCCTGGGAAGCTACAAATCAAAAAATTAAATCTGACTCAGAAGAAATAGAAAATATGGATAGACCTGCAGCAAGTAAAGAAGTTGAGCTAGTACTCAAAAAGCTACCTGCAACAAAAAGTCCAGGCGCAGATGGTGAATTCTACCAAACATTTTAAAAGAATGCCAGTTCTTTTTAAAATTTTTAATTTTTTTATTTTGAATTATGGGTACATAATTGTTATGCCTGTATCAAAAGAATATCAATTATTTACACACTCTTCCGAAAAATAGAAGAGGGAGTACTTCCTAATTTGTTCTGTGAGGCCAGTATTACCCTAGTACCAAAACTGGACAAAGACATAGATGAAAAACTAAAGCTACAGAGAAATTTCTCTTATAGACACAAAACTTGCAAACAAAGTACTAGAAACTGAGTGAAGCAATATAGAAAAAGGATTATACATCATGACCATGAGGGATTTATCTCAGGAATACAAAGTTGGTTTAACATGAAAATCAAATTGTGTAATGCCTCACACCAATATAATAAAGGGGAAAAGCCATATTATAATCTCAATAGATGCAGAAAAAGCATTTGATAAAATCCAATGCGCCTTCATTTTACACACACACACACACACACCCCACTCAACAATTTGGAATAAAAGGGAACTTCATCAGCTAATAAGGGGGATCTACAAAAAACATATAGCTTACACCATAAGGCTACATGATAGTACATAATAGGGTTACAAGACACCTAATGAAAGACTGGATGTTTTCCCTCTAAGCTCAGGAATGAGGTAAGGATGTTTACTCTTGGTCCTTCCTTTAAACATTATGCTGGAAGTTCCATCTAGGGAAATTAGTCAAGTGAACAGAAGGCATCGAGATTGAAAAGAAAAGAAGTAAAATAACAATATTTTCAGATAACATTATGTTGTATATAGAAAATCCTAAGGAATTCACTAAAAACCTATTGGAACTCTAAATGAGTTTAGCAAAGTTGAGGATCAATTGATAATTGATTGATTTTTATAAGTTAATTAAAAATATCACATTTCTATGTTGTACCAATGGACAGTCTAAATGAAATTCAGAAAACGGTTTCATTTGCAATAGTAAATTCTTTGTTCAAAATGCATTTTTAGGGATGAATTTAATGAAACATGCAAAAATTACACTCTGGGAAATTACAAAATATTGCTGAAAGAAATTAAGGTAGAGCTAAGTAAATAGACATCCATTCTTATGATCAGAATAGTTAATACTGTTAAGATGACAGTAGTGACCAAGTTGATTTACAGATTCAGTAGACAAACTAATTCTAAAATTTATGTGGAGTGCAAAGGACCCAGAATACTTAAAATATTTTGAAAAAGAACAAAAGTGGGCTGAGCGCAGTGGCTCATGCCTGTAATCCCAGCACCTTGGGAGGCCGAGGCAGGCGGATCACGAGGTCAGATCAAGACCATCCTGGCTAACACAGTGAAACCCCGTCTCTACTAAAAATACAAAAAATTAGCTGGGCATGGTGGCATGCACCTGTAGTTCCAGCTACTTGGGAGGCGGAGGCAGGAGAATCTCTGGAACCCGGGAGCTGGAGGTGGCAGTGAGCCGAGATTGCACCACTGCATTCCATCCTGGGCGACAGATCAAGACCATCACACACACACACACACACACCAAAAAAACAAAAGTGGATTACTTCTCTTTCCTGACTTCAAAACTTAAAAACTATGGTAATCAAGACTCTGTGGTACTGGCACAAGACTGGACATGCAGTTCAAAGGAATAGAATTGACAGTCCAGAAATAAACCTTTACATTTATGGCAAATTGACTTTCAACACGGTGTCAAATTCACTCAATGAGGAAAGAATAGTCTTTTCAACAAATGGTGCTGGTACAACTGGATATCTACATGCAAATGAATGAAGTTGGACTTCTTCCTCACGTTGCATGCAAAATGAACTCAAAATGGATCAGACTTAAATGTAAGAGCTAAAACTAAAATCTTCAAAGTAAATCTAGAAGTAAATCTTCATAACCTTGGGTTAGGTAAAGACTTCTTAGACATGATACCAGAAGCTCAAGTGACAAAAGAAAAAATATATAAATTGAACTCCATTGAAATTAACATCTTTTTGTGTTTTCACAGGACACTATCAAGAAAGTAAAAAGACAGCCTATAGATTTTTATAGAGTGGGATAAAATATTTGCAAATTCTATACCTGATAAGGAACTTGAATCAGAAAAAAACTCTTACAACTCAAAAAGACAACCTAATTTCTAAAATGGATGAAGGATCTGTATAGACATTTATCCAAAGAAGATATACAAAAGATATATACATAAAAATTGCTAAAAATCAATAACCCTTAGGGGATTGCAAATGCAAACCACAATGAGATGCCACTACAAACTGTCTAGGATGGCTATTAAAAAAGAAGACACAGAAGTATTGATAAGGAAGTGGAGAAATTGGAACCCTCAAGCATTGCTGGTGGGAATGTAAAATGATAGAGCTGCTTTGGGTAACAGTTTTGCAGTTTCTCAAATGTTTAAACAAAGTGTAACATACTCAAGAGAAATGAAAACATACTTCCCACAAAAAATTATAGATACATGTTCATAGGAACATTATTTATAAAAACCAAAATCTCAGAACAACCCAAATGCTCAACTGATGACTGGATAAAAATTAAATGTGGAGTATCTATACAATGAGATGTTTGGCATGTATCATTATTTCATTCCTTTACTTGCCAAATATCTCATTGTATATGGATATCCAAGTAAAGGAATGAAATAATGATTCATGCTATGACTTGGATGAATCTTGAAAACATATAAGGGAAAGAAGTCAGCTTTAAAGACCACACATTGTGTGACTCCATTTATGTGAAATGTCCAGAATAGACAAATCCATAGAAACAGAGTAGATTAGTAGTTTCCTAGGGTTAGGGGTTGGGGGAAAATAAGAGAATTTCTGCTAATGAGTGTGAGTTTCTTTTAAGGGTGATGTTCTCAAATTGATTGTGTGCTGATAGTTGTACAACTGTGAATCCACTTAAAATTTTTGGATTGTACATTTTAAATGGGTAAATCATATGGTATATGAATTATATCTCAATAAAACTTTTTAAAAAACATTTGGAACATGTTGGGGCATTTTTGAATATAATTTATAGATACAAAAACATCTGTTGGTTATTTTCTATACACACTACTTGTTAAAATATGTTAGTACATCATATTTCCTTGAAAAAAAAACCAACATGGGTCATCACATATTGAAATGACGAATCAAAGAGTGACAAAATCAAGCGGTCACACACATGTGGAGCAACAGGAATTCTCATATCGCTAATGGGATAGCAAAATAGGAACAGCATCTTTGAGAAACAGTTTGACATCTCATACGAAGTTAAGCATACACTTGTACTATGACCCATACATTTTACACAAGTGTATTTACCTAAGACAAGAGGAAATCTATGTTTGCACAACGACTTGTAAGTAAATATTCATTATAGGTCAAAACCGAAAACCATCCAAATGTCTATTGATTAGTGAGTGCATCAACAGTTGTAAATCTACACAGTGGAATACTCAGTAATACAATAAATGACTACATAAACATAAGACATTTTGCTAAGTAAAATGACTGCATACTCTACATAGTTCTATTTATGTGAAATTCTAGATAAGGAAAAACTATAGTGAAGGAAGTCAGGTCTGTAGTTGGGGGCATGGGGTCAGGGGAGATAATTGACTGTAAATGGGCATGAGGGAACTTCTTGGTTCAAGAATATTCTACATCTTGATTTGGTCATAAACCAAATGATGTCTCTATCTTATTTAAAACAATTCTCCATTCTCCCAGAATTAATTTCAACTTAATATGGCATTAAACCCATTTATGATGTCAGTACCTCCTACTCTTGAAGTCTTATAAGTAAGTTTATGGTTTCATCTGACTCTTTTGACAATCAAAACAACTTTCAAATGCAAAAATGTGCTAAGCTGGAAGTTCCATATTGGCCATGGTCTGGAGTCAGCTACCACTTGAAAGACTTTTCTGGGAAAGTTTGGGAGTAGGGAGGGGGGACTCCTCATATGGGAGTTATCCTTTTTCATTGGTGATTACAATAAAGAGTTTGCAATCATTGGCTGCAGATTACAGCATACAGGCTAAAATGTTCTATGTGTAAGACAAGCAGTAAAATTGTATGATTCAGAAACAAATCAATGTTCTTTTCAATGTCAATAAGTTATGTATTAATCAGTACGTCAACAGTTGGAGGAACTCACAATAAGATCCCTTACTCAGGGAACAGGATGTAGGCCATGAATTATAAGACTTTCCCCAGGCAGATAATTTGAGAGTCTGCCAGATGTGACCTGCAGATTATCACTTCCACGACCCCTCTATATGTTTATGCTCACATAATTCCATAATGAAATATATAAAATTGGAGGTGTTCTTTTAGGTATTATTTTTACATGTCAACCCCTAATATTAGACAATAATTTATTTTTTTTGAGACAGAGTCTCGCTCTGTCACCCAGGCTGGAGTGCAGTGGCACAATCTTGGCTCACTGCAGCCTCCACCTCCCGGGTTCAAGTGATTCTCTTGCCTCAGCCTCCTGAGTAGCTGGGATTACAGATGTGCACCACTACGACCAGCTAATTTTTGTATTTTAGTAGAGAGGGGGTTTCACTATGTTGGCCAGGCTGGTCTCAAACTCCTGACCTCAAGTGATCCACTGGCCTCAACCTCCCAAAGTGATGGAATTACAGGCGTGAGTCACTGCATCCAGCTAGACCATAAATTCTTTAGTGAAATAACTTTCTCTTAGATAATTCTCCTAGAGAATATTTATTTACAGAATGAATCCTCTCCTTTCGTTAGTTTTACCAGTCCTTTTAATTCTGAGGATTAGCTCATCAGGTCTGACCATAGCTGAACCAACTCCTAAAAGAAAAAAAATCTAACCACAAAAATTAAAAATAAAAAAAAAAATTGAGTGAAAAAAAGAAAAGTTTCTAATCCAAAATCTTTGCCAAACTTATACTATTCAATCTCTCACAAATACTTCCATTAAGTAGTCTGAGTTTCTGACTCAGACATCCATGATATATAGGAAAATGCCTATTGTTTAAGTCACTAAATTTTGGTTTAGCTTGTTATGCATCAGTAGGAAACCTTGCGGTTTACTTGAGGGTGCACATTTTCATAACATACTGAAAAATAATTTAGTACTATCTACTAAAGTTGACTTCAGCATGTCCTATCACCTATCATTTCCACTCGTAAGTATATACCCAAGAGAAATGTGTACGCCTGTGAACCAAAAGGCATATGCATGCAGGTTTATAATGACATTGTTGAAATAGGCAAAAAGTGAAGACAGTTCAAATGTCTAACAATAGGACAACAGATAAAGTGTGTTGCTTATAAAATAGACAATAACAGCAATAAATATGGACAAGCTGCAACCACAAATGTCAACATGGATGAATCTTGCAGGCATACTGTGGAGGGAAGGACACCAAACACACCATAATGCGTATCATATGCTTCCTTTTTTTTTTGAAGCAAAGTCTCACTCTGCTGCCCAGGCTGGACTGCAGTAGTGTGATCATAGCTCACTGCAACCTCAACCTCCCAGGCTCAGGCAATCCTCCCACCCCAGCATCCTGAGTAGCTGGGACTTCAGTCATGTACTAATGAATTTTTTAAATTTTTAGTAGAGACAGGATCTCACTGTGTTGCCCGGGCTGGTCTCAAACTCCCTGGACTCAGGCAATCTTCCTGCCTCGGCGTCCCAAAGTCCTTGATGATAGGCCTGAGCTACTACCCCTGCCCTGATTACATTTTTTAAAAGCTGCAATAACAGGCAAACTAACATAGGAAGTAGAATAATTCAGGAGTGCAGTCACCTTTGTGGAGAAAGGGCATACTGACGGGCATGGGCACAAAATCAGCTGGTAATATTCCGTGATCACTGGAGAAGAATGTGCAGTGTGTGGGTGTGTGCAGTGACATGGTGAAGAAGAGTGGTGGCATGGTGGAGAAGACTGCGGTGCGTGGGTGTGTGCGGTGGCATGGGGTATTCTCTAGAAGCTGCTAGGTCTGTAGGTTTGTAGTGTAGTTTCAGCCTTACATCTTCTGTCCAGTTCTACCAGTTATTGAAAGTGCAGCATTAAAATCTCCAACTACGGTAGCTTAATTGTCTATTTTTCCCTCCAAATCTGTCAGTTTTTGTTTCAAATATTTTGGAGCTCTGTTTTAGGTGTATATACATTTATAATTGTGTCTTCTTGGTGGATCAATACTTTTTTTTTTTTGAGACCGAGTCTTGCTCTGTCGCCCAGGCTAGAGTGCAGTACTGCAATCTTGGCTCACTGCAACCTCTGCCTCCTGGGTTCAAGTGATACTCCTGCCTCAGCCTCCCGAGTAACTGGGATTACAGGTGTACGCCACCGTGTCTGGCTAATGTTTTTTTTTTTTTTTTTTTTTTTTTTTGTATATTTAAATGTAGACATGGGGTTTCACCATGTTGGGCAGGCAGGGACACTTTTATCATTATAAAAATATGGACCATACTTTCCTGTCTCTTCACATGTCTTATAATCTTTTGTTGAAAATCAGATATTTAAAATAATATGTGATTATATAATTACATATTATTTTAAAAGGAAATAAAACATATTAAATACTTAAATATTAAATGAAAACCAGATTTCCCTCCCATTCCAGGGTTTGTTGTTGTTGCTATTTTTTTAAAGTGACTTCCTAAACTAATTCTGCAAAGTCTTCAATTCTTTTTTATATGTGACCGTGGAAGTCTCTGCTCAGTTAGCTGGGTGGTCAGCTAATGACTGGACAGAGATGTCCTTAAGTGCCTTGCACCTAGAAGTCCTCCATTCTGGTAGCTAGTCCTGTTCTTCCATAATCAAAGCTCCATTATCCAAGACCATTGTATTTGCATGACTTTACCTGAAGGTTTGGGAGTGACAGACAGGGGAATCGAGAATAGTTGAAAGCAGTCAGTAACCTAAACTTCAATCTGAGTCCTCACTGTTTTTATAGACCTTAGCTTTCCCTTCCTCTTGTTAGTGTCTTTGGATTCCCTATTCCTGCAAGGTTTCTGGGCTGCTGCTTCTCTAATTCCCTCTCTGCTTTCTCTCCCAGTGCCCCAAGCTTCTCCTCAAGAAGCCAGGAATGAATGCTAAAATCCTATAAGATCATTATTAAATAGAAAAATTTAGTTATCTTTATCAACACATTTCCCCATTTGAACTAGCCCAGGGCCTGCTTTCATAAGAAAACAGATCCCTTGAGGTGTTTTCCTAAATAAAAGAGCCATGTAACCCGGAGGGGAGATCCTTATGCCACTCTTCTGAAAGGTGAAGTGGCTGAAGTATACATTTTGTTATTCCATAGCATTTTTTTCCTTTAAGTTATTTGGTTTTGTGAGAAACGCTTAAAAGACTCATTTATCTCTATAATCTTTTAGGGAAACACCTGCTTAGTGATTGCTCACTTGAAGTTTTCATTTTAATATAACATTTTTTTGTTTCATCAGAAAAGAATTATTTTTATTTATTGATAAAAATAATGTATGTTTCGAGAGGTAGACTCTAGATTTTGCATTGGTATACATCCAGTTTATTGGCTAGGGCACTCCTGTTATTAAAATTTTATCGTTCCTTTTTTGTAAGTTCTGCACTGTTCTCATTTGAGTCAGTCTAAGATAGCTCACATTTTTAATGCAGCTGATAATGGAATCTTTTTCCGGTTACCATATCTTCCAACTGGCTACAAGAAATTGGTTTTTATTTATTTCTTTTATTAGGCTATTTTACTAAACTTTTCACTTCTGGGGAACATTTTAGTTGATTCTCTTGTTCTTTTTTAGATATAAAATCATATAGTTTGCTAGTGATAATTTTACATGCTTTTCTTCAATATTTTTGACTATTATTCCTATTTAACATCTGATTGTCAATTTTTTTTTACCATTATAAGTGTTTATTTCATTATCTGTTTTCTGCACATTATCATTATATGTGTATATGTTTGTATGTACAACCACACAACTACTATATATTAAAAAACAATATTAAAAACATTCTACTGAAAGTGACCATCTTTGGTTTAAAAACAAAACAGAACAACAACAACAAAAAACACCAAAAAAAATCCTGACATTTTCGAATCTTTTTATTTTACATTGTATTGTGAGAATTATCTTTTGTCTTTACATACTCTTGCAAACTATGCTTTTTAATGATCAAATAGTATCCCAATATTTGGTTATAATTTTTAAATCCATCATTCTCCTTTGTTGGACATTTATGTTACTTCCCATTTTCACTCTTTGATTATGGGAAATAGGCACAACAATTAGTAGTAGCGCTTATTGACACAACCCTTCCCCTGTTCCCGATACCATTTTAAGTACTTGTCTCTCTATTAGTTATTTTAGTCCTCTATTATACTCATTCGTAGATGAGTTAACTAAGGCACAGAGCTTTCAAGAAAACGCTAAGTAACCAAGCAGTGGGGCATAGAGTGAAGAGTCCACGTTCTTAGCGAAGAGCTAAATAAATAACTGCTCATGGTCATACAGGGCCAGACACTGCTCTAAGAACTTTATACATAATAACTCTTTTATTTCCATTAAACACAACCAACCCTGCTTGAGACCAAGAGTTTAAGACCACCCTGGGCAACATAGGGAGACCTCATCTCTAAAACATTTTTAACAAATTATCTGGGCACGGGGGGCGGAGAAACATGGCTGAATAGGAACAGCTCCAGTCTCCAGCTCCCAGCGCCAGTGACACAGAAGACGGGTGATTTCTGTGTTTTCAACTGAGGTACCAGGTTCATCTCACTAGGGAGTGCTGGACAATCGGTGCTGTTCAGCTGCTGCAGCCCGACCAGCCAGAGCTGAAGCAGGGGGAGGCATCACCTCACCTGGGAAGCGCAAGGGGGAAGGGAATCCCTTTTCCTAGCCAGGGGAACTGAGACACACAACACCTGGAAAATCGGGTAACTCCCACCTCAATACTGCGCTTTACCAAAGGTCTTAGCAAAAGGCACACCAGGAGATTATATCCCACACCTGGCTCAGAGGGTCCCACGCCCGCGGAGCGTCCCTCATTGCTAGCACAGCAGTCTGCGATCTAATGGCAAGGCAGCAGTGAGGTTGGGGGAGGGGTACCCGCCATTGCTGAGACTTAAGTAGGTAAAGCCCCTGGGAAGCTGGAACGGGGTGGAGGCCACAGCAGCTCAAGGAGGCCTGCCTGTCTCTGTTGACTCCACCTCTGGGGACAGGGCACAGCTAAACAAACAAACAAAGCAGCAGAAATCTCTGCAGATGCAAACGACCCAGTCTGACAGCTTTGAAGAGAGCAGTGGATCTCCCAATATGGAGGCTGAGATCTGAGAAGGGACAGACTGCCTGCTCAAGTGGGTCCCTGACCCCTGAGTAGCCTAACTGGGAGACATCTCCCACTAGGGGCAGACCGACACCCCACACCTCACATGGTGGGGTACACCCCTGAGACGAAACTTCCAAAGCAAGATCAGACAGTTACACTAGCTGTTCAGCAATATTCTATCTTCTGCAGCCTCTGCTGCTGATACCCAGGCAAACAGGGTCTGGAGTGGACCTCAAGCAATCTCCAACAGACCTACAGCTGAGGGTCCTGACTGTTAGAAGGAAAACTAACAAACAGGAAGGACACCCACACCAAAACCCCATCAGTAGGTCACCATCATCAAAGACCAAAGGCAGATAAAACCAAAAAGATGGGGAAAAAGCAGGGCAGAAAAGCTAGAAATTCAAAAAATAAGAGCGCATCTCCCCCTCCAAAGGAGCGCAGCTTATCGCCAGCAATGGATCAAAGTGGGACGGAGAATGATTTTGACGAGTTGAGAGAAGAAGGCTTCAGTCGATCAAACTTCTCAGAGCTAAAGGAGGAATTACGTACCCAGCGCAAAGAAACTAAAAATCTTGAAAAAAGAATGGAAGAATGGATAACTAGAATAATCAATGCAGAGAAGGCCATAAACGAACTGACAGAGATAAAAACCATGACACGAGAAATACGTGACAAATGCACAAGCTTCAGTAACTGACTCAATCAACTGGAAGAAAGAGTATCAGCGATTGAGGATCAAATGAATGAAATGAAGCGAGAAGAGAAGTCTTAAGAAAAAAGAAGAAAAATGAACAAAGCCTTCAAGAAGTATGGGATTATGTGAAAAGATCAAATCTATGTCTGATTGGGGTGCCTGAAAGTGAGGGGGAAAATGGAACCAAGTTGGAAAACACTCTTCAGGATATCATCCAGGAGAACTTCCCCAACCTAGTAAGGCAGACCAACATTCAAATTCAGGAAATACAGAGAATGCCACAAAGATACTCCTCGAGAAGAGCAACTCCAAGACACATAATTGTCAGATTCACCAAAGGTGAAATGAAGGAAAAACTGTTAAGGGCAGCCAGAGAGAAAGGTCGGGTTACCCACAAAGGGAAGCCCATCAGACTGACAGCAGATCTCTCAGCAGAAACTCTCCAAGCCAGAAGAGAGTGAGGGCCAATATTCAACATCCTTAAAGAAAAGAATTTTCAACCCAGAATTTCATATTCAGCCAAACTAAGTTTCATCAGTGAAGGAGAAATAAAATCCTTTACAGATAAGCAAATGCTTAGAGATTTTGTCACCATCAGGCCTGCCTTAACAAGAGACCCCGAAGGAAGCACTAAACATGGAAAGGAACAACCGGTACCAGCCATTGCAAAAACATGCCAAAATGTAAAGACCATCGATGCTAGGAAGAAACTGCATCAACTAACGAGCAAAATAACCAGTTAATATCATAATGACAGGATCAAGTTCACACAAAACAATATTAACCTTAAATGTAAATGGACTAAATGCTCCAATTAAAAGACACAGACTGGCAAACTGGACAAAGAGTCAAGACCCATCAGTTTGGTGTATTCAGGAGACCCATCTCACATGCAGAGACACACATAGGCTCAAAATAAAGGGATGGAGGAAGATCTACCAAGCAAATGGAGAACAAAAAAAAAAGCAGGGGTTGCAATACTAGCCTCTGATAAAACAGACTTTAAACCATCAAAGATCAAAAGAGACAAGGCCATTACATAATGTTAAAGGGATCAATTCAACAGGAAGAGCTAACTATCCTAAATATATATGCACCCAATACAGGAGCACTCAGCTTCATAAAGCAAGTCCTTAGAGACTTACAAAGAGACTTAGACTCCCATACAATAATAATGGGAGACTTCAACACCCCACTGTCAACATTAGACAGATCAACAAGACAGAAAGTTAACAAGGATATCCAGGAATTGAACTCATCTCTGCACCAAGCGGACCTAATAGACATCGACAGAACTCTCTACCCCAAATCAACAGAATATACATTCTTCTCAGCACCACATCCCACTTATTCCAAAATTGACCACATAATTGGAAGTAAAGCACTCCTCAGCAAATGTACAAGAACAGAAATTATAACAAACTGTCTCTCAGACCACAGTGCAATCAAACTAGAACTCAGGACTAGGAAACTCAAAACCACTCAACTACATGGAAACTGAACAACCTGCTCCTGAATGACTACCGGGTACATAATGAAATGAAGGCAGAAATAAAGATGTTCTTTGAAACCAATGAGAACAACGACACAACATACCAGAATCTCTGGGACACATTTAAAGCAGTGTGTAGAGGGAAATTTATAGCACTAAATGCCCACAAGAGAAAGCTGGAAAGATCTAAAATTGACACCCTAACATCACAATTAAAAGAACTAGAGAAGCAAGAGCAAACACATTCAAAAGCTAGCAGAAGGCAAGAAATAACTAAGATCAGAGCAGAACTGAAGGAGATAGAGACACAAAAAACCCTCCAAAAAGTCAAGAATCCAGGAGTTGGTTTTTTGAAAAGATCAACAAAATTGATAGACTGCTAGCAAGACTAATAAAGAAGAAAAGAGAGAAGAATCAAATAGATGCAATAACAAATGATAAGGGGGATATCATCATCGACCCCACAGAAATACAAACTACCATCAGAGAATACTATAAACACGTCTACACAAATAAACTAGAAAATCTAGAAGAAATGGATAATTTCCTGGACACTTACACTCTCCCAAGACTAAACCAGGAAGAAGTTGAATCAATATCGTGAAAATGGCCAAACTGCCCAAGGTAATTTATAGATTCAATGCCATTCCCATCAAGCTACCAATGACTTTCTTCATAGAATTGGAAAAAACTGCTTTAAAGTTCATATGGAACAAAAAAAGAGCCTGCATTGACAAGACAATCCTAAGTCAAAAGAACAAAGCTGGAGGCATCACGCTACCTGACTTCAAACTATACTACAAGGCTACAGTAACCAAAACAGCATGGTACTGGTACCAAAACAGAGATATAGACCAATGGAACAGAACAGAGTCCTCAGAAATAATACCACACATCTACAGCCATATGATCTTTGACAAACCTGAGAAAAACAAGAAATGGGGAAAGGAGTCCCTATTTAATAAATGGTGCTGGGAAAATTGGCTAGCCATAAGTAGAAAGCTGAAACTGGATCCTTTCCTTACTCCTTATATGAAAATTAATTCAAGATAGATTAGAGACTTAAATGTTAGACCTAAAACCATAAAAACCCTAGAAGAAAACCTAGGTAATACCATTCAGGACATAGGCATGGGCAAGAACTTCATGTCTAAAACACCAAAAGCAATGGCAACAAAGCCAAGATTGACAAATGGGATCTAATTAAACTAAAGAGCTTCTGCACAGCAAAAGAAACTACCATCAGAGTGAACAGGCAACCTACGGAATGGGAGAAAATTTTTGCAATCTACTCATCTGACAAAGGGCTAGTATCCAGAACCTACAAAGAACTCAAACAAATTTACAAGAAAAAAACAACCCCATCAAAAAGCGGGCAAGGGATATGAACAGACATTTCTCAAAAGAAGACATGCATATAGCCAACAGACACATGAAAAAATGCTCGTCATCTCTGGCCATCAGAGAAATGCAAATCAAAACCACAATAAGATACCATCTCACACCAGTTAGAATGGCAATCATTAAAAAGTCAGGAAACAACAGGTGCTGGAGAGGATGTGGAGAAATAGGAACACTTTTACACTGTTGGTGGGATTGTAAACTAGTTCAACCATTATGGAAAACAGTATGGCGATTCCTCAAGGATCTAGAACTAGAAGTACCATATGACCCAGCCATCCCATTACTGGGTATATACCCAAAGGATTATAAATCATGCTGCTATAAAGACACACGCACACGTATGTTCGTTGCGGCACTATTCACAATAGCAAAGACTTGGAATCAACCCAAATGTCCATCAGTGACAGACTGGATTAAGAAAATGTGGCACATATACACCATGGAATACTATGCAGCCATAAAAAAGGATGAGTTTGTGTCCTTTGTAGGGACATGGATGCAGCTGGAAACCATCATTCTCAGCAAACTATCACAAGAACAGAAAACCAAACACTACATGTTCTCACTCATAGGTGGGAACTGAACAATGAGATCACCTGGACTCGGGAAGGGGAACATCACACACGGGGCCTATTATGGGGAGGGGGGGAGGGGGAGGGGGGGAGGGGGGAGGGTTTGCATTCTGAGTTTTTCCTGATGTAAATGAGGAGTTGATGTGTGCTGATGAGTTGATGGTTGCAGCACACCAACATGGCACAAGTATACATATGTAACAAACCTGCACATTATGCACATGTACCCTAGAACTTAAAGTATAATAATAATAATAATAAAAGAAATTTATGACACTAGAAAAAAAAAGATGTACTCTGAATAATTTTCTGTGTGTATCCAAGGGAGTAATCAATACACCTTCCTTTACAACTGAGAGCTGGGTTCAGCAACTCCAACAGTTCTCTGATTTCCAATTTTATCTCTAAATTCTAGTAAGGAGCAAAATCTTATAACTGGACATAACATGTAGAATAATAAGTGACTTACCAGAAAAAAAAAATTATCTGGGTACAATGGCACTCACCTGTAGTCCCAGCTACTCGGGAGGCCAAGGCAGGGGGATCACTTGAGCCCAGGAGTTTGAGGTTACAGTGAGCAGTGATTGCGCCACTGCACTCCAGCCTGACCCTGTCTTTAAAGAGAAAACCAAACCAACCAACCAAGCAACCAACCAAAGCAACCTTAGGTGGTGACGAGGCCAGGTTTAGAGGTATACAGACTTGGTTTCAAATTCTAACTTAAACTCGCTAGCTCTGTGGCCTTGATACAATGCATCCTTTGCAGAGCTTGTTCACTTTTCATAATATCGAGATGTTGATTTTTCCTACATCATATACTTTTACAGAGAGAATCTGTAAAATGCTTTGCATAATACTTTGGCATATGGTGAGCATTCAATAAATGATAGTTGTTGATATTAAAATTATTACTTCTATCATCTTAAAGTTAGCTTAATGTTCACCAACATATTCTTGTAATTATTATTTTTTTAAGATTTTATTTTTAAGGCAGTTTTAGGTTCACAACAAAATTGAGAGTTCTCATATACCCCGTGCCCCTACACATCCATAGCCTCCCCAGTTATCAACATCCCCCTCCAGAGTGGCACATTTTTTACAATAGATGAACCGATATTGTCACACCATAATTGCCCAAAGTCCATAGTTTGCCGTAGGGTTCACTCTTGGTGGTGTACAGTCTACGGATTTTAGAAAATTTATAATGACTTATACCCATTATTATAGTATGATACGGAGTATTTTCACTGTCTTAAAATTCTTCTGTGCTCCTCGTATTCATCCCTCTTCTTACCCCCAACTCCTGTCATCCACTGATCTTTTTACTGTCGCCATATTTTGCCTCTTCTAGAATATCATATAGTTGGAATCATACAGTATGTAGCCTTTTCAGATTGGCTTCTTTCACTGAGTAATATGCATTTAAGTTTCCCTCATGTCTTTTTTTTTTTTTTTTTTTTTCTGTTTGTTTAACCTTGACTTGAAACTCATCCCCCATGCCTTTTCTCAGGACTTAATAGCTAATTTATTTTGAGTGCTAAAGAATGTTCTACTGGCTGCACATACCATCGTTTATCCATTCACCTACTAAAGGACATCTTGGTTGTTTCAAAGTTTTGGGAATTAAGAAAAAAGCTGCTATTAACATCCTTGTGCATGTTTTTTTGTGTGGACATGTATTCAACTCCTTTGGGTAAACACCAATGGGCACAATTGCTGGATCATGTGGTAAGAGTATGTTTGACTTTGTAAAAAAGAAACTGCCAAACTGTCTTCCAACATGGCTGTCCCATTTGGATAAAAGTTTTAGAGTCAGTTTATTGTTATCTACAAAAGAACTTCCTATGATTTTGATTGGGATTGTATCAAATCTATAGCTCATGTTGGAAAGAGCTGATTTGTTTCTTCTTTTTTTTTTTTTTAATTATACTGTAATTTTTTGGAACACATGTGCAGAAAGTGCAGGTTTGTTACATAGGTATACATGTGCCATGGTGGTTTGCTGCACCCATCAACTTGTTATCTACATTAGGTATTTCTGCTAATGCTATCCCTCCACAACAGGCACCGGTGTGTGATGCTCCCCTCGCTGTGTCCATGTGTTCTCATTGTTCAACTCCCACTGACGAGTGAGAACATGCGGTGTTTGGTTTTCTGTTGCTGTGTTAGTTTGCTGAGAATGATGATTTCCAGCTTCATCCACGTCCCTGCAAAGGACACGAACTCATCCTTATTTATGGCTGCATAGTATTCCATGGTGTATATGTGCCACATTTTCTTTATCCAGTCTATCATTGGTGGGCATTTGAGTTGATTCCAAGTTTTTTGCTATTGTGAACAGTGCTGCAATAAACATAAGGGTGCATGTGTCTTTATAGTAGAATGATTTATAATCCTTTGGGTATATACCCAGTAATGGGATTGCTGAGTCAAGTGGTATTTCTGGTTCTAGATCCTTGAGGAATCTCCACCCTGTCTTCCACAATGGTTGAGCTAATTTACACTTGCATCAACAGAGTAAACGCGTTCCTATTTCTCCACATCCTCTCCAGCATCTGTTGTTTCCTGACTTTTTAATGATTGCCATTCTAACTGGCGTGAGATGGTATCTCATTGTGGTTTTGATTTGCATTTGCATTTCTCTGATGACCAGTGATGATGAGCATTTTTTCATATGTCTGTTGACTGCATAAATTTCTTCCTTTGAGAAGTGTCTGTTCATGTCCTTTGCCCACTTTTTGATGGGGTTGTTTGTTTATTTTTCTTGTAAATTTGTTTAAGTTCTTTGTAGATTCTGGATATTAGCCTTTGTCAGATGGATAGATTGCAAAAATTTTCTCCCATTCTATAGGTTACCTGTTCACTCTGGATAGTTTATTTTGCTGTGCAGAAGCTCTTTAGTTTAATTAGACCTCATTTGTCAATTTTGGCTTTTGTTGCCATTGCTTTTTATGTTTTAATCATGAAGTCTTTGCCAATGCCAATGTCCTGATTGGTATTGCCTAAGTTTTTGTCTAGGGTTTTTATGGTTTTAGGTCTTATGTTAAAGTCTTTAATGCATCTTGAGTTAATTTTTGTATAAGGTGTAAGGAAGGGGTCCAGTTTCAGTTTTCTGCATATGGCTAGCCAGTTTTCCCAACACCATTTATTAGATAGGGAATCCTTTCCCCATTGTTGTGTATGTCAGGTTTGTCAAAGATCAGATGGTTGTGGATGTGTGATGTTATTTCTGAGGCCTCTGTTCTGTTTCATTGGTCTATATATCTATTTTGGTATCAGTACCATGCTGTTTTGGTTACTGTAGCCTTGTAGTGTAGTTTGAAGTCAGGTAGCGTGATGCCTCCAGCTTTGTTATTTTTGCTTAGGATTGTCTTGGCTATGCAGGCTTTTTTTCAGTTCCATATGAAATTTAAAGTAGTTTTTTCTAATTCTCTGAAAAAAGTTAATGGTAGCTTGATGGGAATAGCATTGAATGTATAAATTACTTTGGGCCATATGGCCATTTTCATGTGATTGATTCTTCCTATCCACAAGCATGGAATGTTTTTCCATTTGTTTGTGTCCTCTCTTATTTTCTTGAGCAGTGGTTTGTAGTTCTCCTTGAAGAGGTCCTTTACATCCCTTGTAAGTTGTATTCCTAGGTATTTTTTTCTCTGTAGCAATTGTGAATGGGAGTTGACTCATGATTTGGCACTCTGTTTGTCTGTTATTGGTGTGTAGGAATGCTTGTGATTTCTGCACATTGATTTTGTATCCTGAGACTTTGCCAAAGTTGTTTATCAGCTTAAGGAGATTTGGGGCTGAGATGATGGGATTTTCTTAATATACGATCATGTTCTCTGCAAACAGAGACAATTTGAATTCCTCTCTTCCTGTTTGAATACCCTTTATTTCTTTCTCTTGCCTGATTGCCCTAGCCAGAACTTCCAACACTATGTTGAATAGGAGTGGTGAGAGAGGGCATCCCTGTCTTGTGCCAGTTTTCAAAGGGAATGCTTCCAGTTTTTGCCCATTCAGTATGATATTGGCTGTGGGTCTGTCATAACTAGGTCTTATTATTTTGAGATACGTTCCATCAATACCGAATTTATTGAGAGTTTTTAGCATGAAGGGCTGTTGAATTTTGTCAAAGGCCTTTTCTGCATCTATTGAGATGATCATGTGGTTTTTGTCATCGGTTCTGTTTATGTGATGGATTACGCTTGTTGATTTGCATATGTTAAACCAGCCTTGCATCCCAGGGATGAAGCCCACTTGATCGTGGTGGATGAGCTTTTTGATGTGCTGCTGGATTCGGTTTGCCAGTATTTTGTTGAGGATTTTCACATCGATGTTCATTAGGGATACTGGCCTGAAATTTTCTTTTTTGTTGTGTCTCTGCCAGGCTTTGGTATCAGGATGCTGCTGGCCTCATAAAATGAGTTAGGGAGGATTCCCTCTTTTTCTATTGTTTGGAATAGTTTCAGAAGGAATAGTACCAGCTCCTCTTTGTACCTCTGGTAGAATTCTGCTGTGAATATGTCTGGTCCTGGGCTTTTTTGGGTTGGTAGGCTATTAATTACTGCCTCATTTTCAGGACTCATTATTGGTCTATTCAGATATTTGACTTCTTCCTGGTTTAGTCTTGGGAGGGTTATGTGTCCAGGAATTTATCCATTTCTTCTAGATTTTCTAGTTTATTTGTGTAGAGTGTTTATAGTATTCTCTGATGGTAGTTTGTGTTTCTGTGGGATCGGTGGTGATATCCCCTTTATCATTTTTTATTGTGTCTATTTGATTCTTCTCTCTTTCTTGTTTATTAGTCTGGTTAGTGGTCTATCTATTTTGCTGATCTTTTCAAAAAACCTGCTCCTGGATTTATTGATTTTTTGAAGGTTTTTTTGTGTCTCTATCTCCTTCAGTTCTGCTCTGATCTTAGTTATTTCTTGTCTTCTGCTAGCTTTTGAATTTATTTGCTCTTGCTTCTCTAGTTCTTTTAATTGTGATGTTAGGGTGTCAATTTTAGATCTTTTCTGCTTTCTCTTGTGGGTATTTAGTGCTATAAATTTCCCTCTACACACTGCTTTGTATCTTAGAGATTCTGGTATGTTGTGTCTTCGTTCTCATTGGTTTCCTAGAACTTATTTATTTTTGCCTTAGTTTTGTTTTTTACCCAGTAGCCAATCAGAAGCAGGTTGTTCAGTTCCCGTGTAGTCGTGCAGCTTTGAGTGAGTTTCTTTATCCTGAGATCTAATTTGATTGCACTGTGGTCTGAGAGACTGTTTGTTATGATTTCTGTTCTTTTCCATTTGCTGAGGAGTGTTTTACTTCCAATTATGTGGTCAATTTTGGAATAAGTGCGACGTGGTGCTGAGAAAAATGTATATTCTGTTGATTTGGGGTGGAGAGTTCTGTAGATGTCTATTAGAGACATCTACATCTAGAGATTCTGTAGATGTCCGCTTGGTCCAGAGTTGAGTTCAAGTCCTGAATATCCTTGTGAATTTTCTGTCTCGTTAATCTGTCTAACATTGACAGTGGAGTGTTAAAGTCTCCCACTTTATTATTATTGTGTGGGAGTCTAAGTCTCTTTGTAGGTCTTTAAGAACTTGCTTTATGAATCTGGGTGCACCTGCATTGGGTGCATATATATTTAGGATAGTTAGCGCTTCTTGTTGCGTTGATCCTGTTACCATTATGTAATGCCTTTGTTTATGTTTTTTGATGTTTGTTGGTTTAAAGTCTGTTTTATCAGAGACTAGGATTGCAACCCTTCCTTTTTTTTTTTTTGCTTTCCATTTGCTTGCTAAATCTTACTTCATCCCTTTATTTTGAGCCTATGTATGTCTTTGGACATGAGATGGGTCTCCTGAATATAGCACACTGATGGGTCTTGACTCTTTATTCAATTTGCTAGGCTGTGTCTTTTAATTGGGCCATTTAGCCCATTTACATTTAAGGTTAATATTGTTATGTGTGAATTTGATCCTGTCATTATGATATTAACTGGTTATTTTGCTCGTTAGTTGATGCAGTTTCTTCCTAGCATCGATGGTCTTTACATTTTGGCATGTTTTTGCAATGGCTGGTACCGATTGTTCCTTTCCATGTTTAGTGCTTCCTTCAGGGTCTCTTGTTAAGGCAGGCCTGGTGGTGACAAAATCTCTAAGCATTTGCTTATCTGTAAGGATTGTATTTCTCCTTCACTGATGAAACTTAGTTTGGCTGGATATGAAATTCTGGGTTGAAAATTCTTTTCTTTAAGAATGTTGAATATCAGCCCCCACTCTCTTCTGGCTTGTAGAGTTTCTGCAGAGAGATCTACTGTTAGTCTGATGGGCTTCCTTTTGTGGGTAACCTGACCTTTGTCTCTGGCTGCGCTGAACAGTTTTTCCTTCTTTTCAACGTTGGAGAATCTGATGATTATGTGTCTTGGGTTTGCTCTTCTTTAGGAGTATCTTTGTGGTGTTCTCTGTATTTCCTGAATTTGAACGTTGGCCTATATTGCTAAGTTGAGGAAGTTCCTGGATAATATCCTGAAGAGTGTTTTCCAATTTGGTTCCATTCTCCCTGTCACTTTCAGGTACACCAATCAAACATAGGTTTGATCTTTTCACATAGTCCCGTATTTCTTGGAAGCTCTGTTTGTTCCTTTTCATTCTTTTTTCTCTAATCTTGTCTTCATGCTTTATTTCATTAAGGTGATCTTTAATCTCTGATATCCTTTCTTCTGCTTGATCGATTTGGCTATTGATACTTATGCACGATTCATGAAGTTCTCATGCTATATTTTTTAGCTTCATCAGGTCATTTATGCTCTTCTCTAAATTGGTTATTCTAGTTAGCAATTCCTCTAACTTTTTTTTCAAGGTTCTTAGCTTCCTTGCATTCGTTTAGAACATCCTCCTTTAGCTCAGAGAAGTTTGTTATTACCGATCTTCTGAAGCCTACTTCTGTCAGCTCGTCAAAGTCATTCTCCATCCAGCTTTGTTCCATTGCTGGCAAGGAGTTGTGATCCTTTGGAGGAGAAAAGGCATTCTGATTTTTGGAATTTTCAGCCTTTTTGCGCTGGTTTTTCCTCGTCTTTGTGGATTATCTACCTTTGGTCTTTGATGTTGGTGACCTACTGATGGAGTTTCTGTGAGGACATCCTTTTTGTTGTTGTTGATGCTGTTCCTTTCTGTTTGTTAGTTTTCCTTCTAACAGGTCCCTCTGCTGCAAGTCTGCTGGAGTTTGCTGGAGGTCCACTCCAGACCCCGTTTGCCTGGGTATCACCAGCAGAGGCTGCAGAACAGCAAAGGTTGCTGCCTGTTCCTTCCTCTGGAAGCTTTGTCCCAGAGGGGCACCCACCAGATGTCCAGAGCTCTCCTGTATGAGGTGTCTGTTGATCCCTGCTGGGATGTGCCTCCCAGTCAGGAGGCATGGGGATCAGGGACCCACTTGAGGAGGAAATCTGTCCCTTAGCAAAGCTCCAGTGCTGTGCTGGGAGATATGCTGCTCATTCAGAGCTGGCAGGCAGGAATGTTTAAGTCAGCTGAAGCTGCACCCACAGTCACCCCTTCCCCCAGGTGCTCCATCCCAGGGAGATGGGAGTTTTATCTATAAGACCCTGACTGGGGCTGCTGCCTTTCTTTCAGAGATGCCCTGCCGAGAGAGGAGGAATCTAGAGAGGCAGTCTGGCTACAGCAGCTTTATGAGCTGTGGTGGGCTCCGCCCAGTCTGAACTTCCTGGCGGCTTTGTTTACACTGTGAGGGGAAAACCACCTACTCAAGCCTCAGTAATGGTGGACGCCCCTCCCCCTATCAAGCTTGAGCGTCTCAGGTTGGCTTAAGACTACTGTGCTGGCAGTGAGAATTTCAAGCCAGTGGATCTTAGCTTGCTGGGCTCCATGGGGGTGAGATCTGCTGAGCTAGACCACTTGGCTCCCTGGCTTCAGCCCCTTTTCCAGGGGAGTGAACAGTTCTGTCTCACTGGTGTTCCAGGTGCCAGGTTCCAGGTTCCTGGGGTCTGAAAAAAAACTCCTGCAGCTAGGTTGGTGTCTGCCCAAACAGCCGCCCAGTTTTGTACTTGAAACCCAGGGCCCTGGTGGCGTAGGCACCCGAGGGAATCTCCTGGTCTGCAGGTTGCAAAGACTGGGAATAGTGCAGTATCCGGGCTGGAGTGCACCATTCCTCACAGTATGATCCCTCACAGCTTCCCTTGGCTAGCAGAGGGAGTTTCCCAGGCCCTTGTGCTTCACAGGTGAGGCAACGCCCCACCCTGTTCCAGCTCCCCTCCCTGGGCTGTACCCACTGTCTAGCCAGTCCCAGTGAGATGAGCCGGGTACCTCAGTTGGAAATACAGAAATCACCTGCCTTCTGGGTTGATGTCACTGGTTGCTACAGACCAGAGCTGTTCCTATCTGGCCATCTTGCCAGGCCCGTTTGGAAAGAGCTGATTTCTTGATGATCTTCTTTGATTTCATTTATCAGAGTTTTATAGTTTTCCTTATATAGATCATACACATATTTTGTTAGATTTATGCCCAAGTATATCCCTGTGGGGGAGGGATGCTAGTATAAACAATGTTGTGTTTTTAATTGCAAATTCCATTTCTTTTTTGCTTGTAAACAGGACAGCAATTGACTTTTGTTCATTAACCCTGTGTCCTGAAACCTTACTGGAATTGCTTATTGTTAGTTCCAGCAGTTTTTTGTTGATTCTTTCAGATTTTCTCCATAGACGGTCATCTCGTTGTCAATTTTCTTCTGAAATTCTTGTTGTCTCGTTATATGGTGGTGGGAGGGATTTGTCGTGAGTGCTGACATTTAGAAAAATAAAGTTTCAAGATTAATATTATTAAAACTTCAAGTCATTAGCTATCATGTTTCCTATGTTTTACAATCAAACAAGCCTATTGGATTTAGCCAGTTTCACTATTCCAAGCTCATGCTATTATGGGCTACTCTAGCCCATTATCCCCAAAATATAATCCTACTACTTAATTAGCTCTATTTTATATTTTTACATTATTCAATATAGTTGTTGTTCCTTCTTTTCCTAAGAAGGAAACAATTTGCTTATTCATATGGTAGGACCAAGTTCTTCTGAGGGTCTTCTTTCTGGACATTTGCCATCAGTGATCCAGAGTAAACGAGCTGTCATAAGAACACAGAAAATATGGAGGCTGCATGACTTGCAAAAAAATGTGGCAATAAGTGCATCTTCTCTCCACACATAATTTTTAAAAACCAAATTTTTACCAATGATTTGAGGGTAAATTGGAGACATTTTGCCCTTTTAACACTAAATGCTTCAGTCTGTATTTCCTAAGAACAAGAGCATTATCTTACATAACCATAGTACAGTGATCAAGATCAGGAAATTTGATACTCATAGAATATGAATATCTAATCCCCAGGCCATATTCAAATATTGTCGATTGTTCTAATAATGTCCTTTATAGCCCATTTTTTCCTGATTTAAGATTCAATGCTGGCCGGGCACGGTGGCTCACACCTGTAATCTCAGCACTTTGGGAGGCCGAGGCAAGTGGATCACCTGAGGTGAGGAGATCAAGACCATCCTGGCTAATACGGTGAAACCCTGTCTCTACTAAAAATACAAAAAATTAGCCGGGCGTGGTGGCGGGTGCCTGTAGTCCCAGCTACTCGGGAGGCTGAGGCAGGAGAATGGGGTAAACCTGGGAGGCGGAGCTTGCAGTGAGCTGAGATTGCGCCACTGAACTCCAGCCTGGGTGACTGAGCGAGGACTCTGTCTCAAAAAAAAAAAAAGAAAAGATTCAATGCTGGGGCATGCATCGTATTTAGTTGTCCTGTCTCTTTCAGGTATGGAACATTTTCTTGGTTTTTCTTTTTGTTTCCTGATTGTGACACTTTTTTTAAAAAATTAGGAGTTTTTAAATTTTATTATTTTTTCTTTTTTATTTCAGTAGGTCTTGGGGGAACAGGTAGTGTTTGGCTACATGGATAAGTTCTTTAGTGGTGATTTCTGAGATTTTGGTATACCCATCAGTACACTATCCCCAATATGTTGTCTTTTGTCCCCCAGTCCCCCATCCTTTCCCCCGAGCCCCCAGAGTCCATTGTGTCATTCTTATGCCTTTGCATCCTCATAGCCTAGCTCCCCTTTATGAGTGAGAACATAGGATGTTTGATTTACCATTCCCGAGTTACTTCACTTAGAATACTGATCTCCAATTCCATTCGAGTTGCTGCAAATGCCATTATTTTGTTCCTTTTTGTGACTGAGTAGTATTCCATGGTGTGTGTGTGTGTGTATATATATATATATATATATATCACATTTTCTTTATCCACTCATTGATTGTTGAGCATTTGGGCTGGTTCCATATTTTTGCAATTGTGAATTGTGCTGCTATAAACATATGTGTGCAAGTATCTTTTTTGTATGATGACTTTTCCTCTGGGTAGATACCCAGAAGTGGGATTGCTGGATAAAATGGTAGATCTACTTTTAGTTCTTTAAGGAATCTTCACACTCTTTTCCATAGTGGTTGTACTAGTTTACATTCCAACCTGCAGTGTAAAAATGTTTCCCTTTCATCCCATCCGTGCCAACATCTATTAGTTTTTGATTAAGGCCCTTCTTGCAGGAGTAAGGTGGTACTGCACTGTGGGTTTGATTTGCATTGCCCTGATAATTAGTGATGTTGAGCATTTTTTCATATTTATTGTGGCCATTTGTATATCATTTTTTGAGAATTGTCTGTACTTTTGGAAAGTATAGACTGATTATGTTGCATGATATCCCTACATTTAGGTTTGTCTGGTTTACACTCATGGTTAGATTCTGGTGATTTAATTTTGATGGGAGTACCGCAGAAGTGATAATGTGTTCTCAGTACCTCGTATCAGAATGCACATGGAGTCTATTTGTCCCAATATTGGTGATGTTAACATGATTATCTTTCAGGCCTCCCCACCGTAAAGTTATTATTTTATCTTTAAACTTACTAAGTAATTTGTGGTGAGATATTTTGACACCATGTAAATACCCTGTTCATCCAACTTTTACCTTCAACAACGACACTGCCTACATTAACCTAATACAACATTTTACCTATGGTAATCTATTGCCTACAAAACCCTTAACTGTGATTGATTATTTTCTAACATCATTCCTCTATATTTATAATTTTTGGCATCCTACTGTGAGGAAAAGCTTCCTATTTCTATTTATTTACATCATAATGAATACGTACATTTTTATATTATTCTATGAATTATGATCAATTATCATTTTTATTTTGATGCTTCAAATAATCTGTCCTAAATTTAGCAATGGGAGCTTCACCAAGTGGGTGTCTATGACCCTTTGCTATGTCTCTACCATTCTTTGCATATTTCTTATTTTCTTGTTCGATAAGATACACTAAGTTAATCTTGTTCTTTCCATATCCTAGCTCTGGTATTAGTCATTTTTCCAAGGAGCCATGTTTCCTGCTAGTTGAGAATGGTGTTTAGAAACTAATATCTGGGGCCGGGGATGGTGGCTCACGCCTGTAATCCCAGCACTTTGGGAGGCTGAGGTGGGTGGATTACTTGAGCTCAGGAGGTTGAGACGAGTCTGGCCAATGTGGTAGAGACCTGTCTCTACCAAAAATACAAAAATTAGCCCAGCGTGGTGGCACATGCCTGAGTCCCAGCTACTCAGAAGGTTGAGGCAGGAGAATCCCTTGAACCTGGGAGGTGGTGGTTGCAGTGAGCCAAGATCATGCTACTGCACTCAGCCAAGATCATGCTACTGCACTCCAGCCTGGGTGACACAGCCAGACCCTGTCTCAAAAACAAAACAAAGATCTAGGATGTGCCCATTACTACCGAGGTTTCATTGCTTTGCAATCCTCTCAGTATGGGTATACTGAATAACATTTCTGATCACTTGTTGGGGCAGTCAGTGATTTCTCTGCGGCTTTAAAAAGTAAATGTTCTTTCCCTAATTTCTGAAAACCAGGAATTAAATTCACAATTGCACAAAATGTATTTTAGGGACATCTTTTCTCTGTATTCTGTTAAGTATTCTACACTGAAATCATTCATAAAAAAAATCTTGACATAGCTAAGGATTGACAAGAAGAAAGCAAATAGAAAACTTTGTTTTCTGAGTTTTCCAAAGTATTTTGGAGGAACTGTGTGGTTCACTCTCTATTTGACTTTTTAAAAGTTTGATATAATTGGATCTTTGGGACAATATCCCTGAAGGATCTGAAGTTTCATACCTCTGTATATCTTAACTGCTGAACTCTAAATTGTTCAGGGACAACAGGTATTCCCCCAAAACAACAAATGATTTAAATTTGCCTAATATTTCAGTTGCTATCCTTTGATATTTTTAGTTATGGCAGCAAGAGTTAACAATTTGGAAAGAAATGAATTGCATTATTGTTTTCTACATAACATTTAACATTTTAAAAAGTGAATTAATTTATTATTTCTTGGACATAGTTAACTTTATGAAGAGCATCATAAAACAACATTTTATTTGAAGCTGGTGACAGGGAATTCAGATGGGAGGGCCAATTCTTCTTGGCTACTACTAAATACTTTTTAAATAACAGAAAATATCAGATCTCAGGTAACTGGGCTGATTTTTTCATTTAAAAACTTTTATGCTTGTTAGTCTTAACAGTGGCACAAAAATTAAGCTTCTTTGAAGTAATGCTTTATAATAATCTAATAATTTTTTATTATTAGAGAAATCTATTAAATCTAAAACTTGGCAGAGAAATTTGTAAGATGAAAGCAATGTTTAAGGACATTTGTATTTGAAAATACAAAAGACTCAGTGGAGAAAGAAAACGGTTGAAGGTTTATTAAAAGGCAATATGAGTGAAGAAGCAAGGTAAGTTTTCTGTAGTAATTTTTTGTTAGCAATGTGAAATGTAAGAAAAAAAATAACGCTTTGTTTCTGGCTGCCCTGCTAGAAACTAGTTTTGCCCTGCAGCGATCCCTCTGTGGGAATCTCATTGATCACAAGTGAAATTCTGGCGGTGCTAAAGTTAGTTTGCACAAGTTCACTGGTCATGGATATGATCATGACGGTGGTCAACGTTCTTCTCTTGCCAATTCCAGTGTTCCTATTTATAACTATATGCTCTGTAATCTTTTTTTTTTTTTTTGAGATGGAGTCTTGCTCTGTCGCCCAGGCTGTAGTGCAGTGGCATGATCTCCACTCACTGCAAGCTCTGCCTCCCAGATTGATGCCATTCTCCTGCCTCAGCCTCCCAAGTAGCTGGGACTACAGGTGCCCACCACCATGCCCGGCTAATTTTTTGTATTTTTAGTAGAGACGGGGTTTCACCGTGTTAGCCAGGATGGTCTTGATCTCCTGACCTTGTGATCCGCCCACCTCGGCCTCCCAAATTGCTGGCATTACAGGCGTGAGCCACCGCGCCCAGCCTGTAATCTTATTTTCAAAGAGATCTTATGGTAATCTTCCAAGGGAGTTTAGTTTCTGCATTTCCTGGATATATGGGTTTTCATGTATTGCCTGGCTATAATTTTTAGAGCTCTTCATACACTCACAAAGATATGGGGCTCAACAATGAATGAAATTGTACAGTGGATGTATTAGTATTAAATGTGTTAGTATTAAATTGTGTGACATAAGCTGGCTCTTAAATATAATCACAAATTAGTATCTACAATGCTTCGAGCATTGACTACATTGCCGTCCTTTTTGAAACCAGTGTACAGCCCCCCAGACTATTAGCTGGAAAGGGTAGGGTTCATTTAGACCCAGAGCCTCCACATATGAAGTTGGTTTAATTTTTGTTTCTTTTTTTTTGAGACAGAGTCTCACTGTCACTCAGGCTGGAGTGCAGTGGTGCACTCAGCTTACTACAACCTCTACCTCCCTATCTCAGCCTCAGCCTCCTGAGTAGCTGAGACCACAGACGTGTGCCACCACATCTGGCTAATTTTTGTATTTTTCATAGGATTTCACCATCATATTGCCCAGGCTGGTCTAACTCCTGAGCTCAAGCAATCCACCCGCCTCAGCCTCCCAAAGTGCTGGGATTACAGGCATGAGCCATTGTGCCTGGCCTAAAATTTATTTGTTTCTTTCAAGGTTCCTCCTCTTCTTTTAGTTAAGATCAATATTGCTTTTTATTGTACATTTGAGCTTTCTTTTCTCACTTATCTGCATTACTTTTCTGATTTGAGCTCAATAACTTCTTCAATGTACATTCATATTTTTCCTCATTCAGTCACTTTCAAATCTTTATTAAAGTCCTACTGCATGCTAAGGATAGGTTTAGGAGCTCAGATTCAAGTATTAAATATGTATATTCTTTTTTTCAAATTTGCTGTTTTCTAAATTTTGTTGTGGAAGGATCAACTTATATAGATGAAACCTGCTTCCCCCGCTTACATCAATAAACACACTATCCTGTGATTTCTTGTAGTAAAATTGCATTTATAATAATATGAAAATGTTTGAGAGTATTTCCTAACTTTATTCACACTTTATTCATTTCTTTATGTCTTCAGGTTAAATGAAGGGAATAATATTGGAATAAATATAGATGAAAGAAAGAAAATGGAAAGAGAAAACTTCACCATTTGGAGCATTTTTTTCTTGGAGGGATTTTCCCAGTACCCAAGGTTAGAGGTGGTTCTCTTCGTCTTCAGCCTTGTAATGTATGTGGCAACCCTCTTGGGCAACAGCACTCTTATTTTAATCACTATCCTAGATTCACGCCTTAAAACCCCTATGTACTTATTCCTCGGAAATCTCTCTTTCATGGATATTTGTTACACATCTGCCTCTATTCCTACTTTGCTGGTGAACTTGCTGTCATCTCAGAAAACCATTATCTTTTCTGGGTGTGCTGTACAGATGTATCTGTCCCTTGCCATGGGCTCCACAGAGTGTGTACTCCTGGCCGTGATGGCATATGACCGTTATGTGGCCATTTGCAACCCGCTGAGATACTCCATCATTATGAACAGGTGCGTCTGTGCACGGATGGCCACGGTCTCCTGGGTGACGGGTTGTCTGACTGCCCTGCTGGAAACCAGTTTAGCCCTGCAGATACCCCTCTGTGGGAATCTCATCGATCACTTCACGTGTGAAATTCTGGCGGTGCTAAAGTTAGCTTGTACAAGTTCACTGCTCGTGAACATGATCATGCTGGTGGTCAGCATTCTTCTCTTGCCAATTCCAATGCTTTTGATTTGCATCTCTTACATCTTCATCCTTTCCACTATTCTGAGAATCAGCTCAGCAGAGGGAAGAAACAAGGCTTTTTCTACCTGTGGCGCCCATTTGACTGTGGTGATCTTGTATTATGGGGCTGCCCTCTCTATGTACCTAAAGCCTTCTTCATCAAAGGCACAAAAAATAGACAAAATCATCTCGTTGCTTTATGGAGTGCTTACCCCTATGTTGAACCCCATAATTTACAGTTTAAGAAACAAGGAAGTCAAAGATGCTATGAAGAAACTGCTGGGCAAAATACCATTGCGTCAAACACACGAACATCTCTGATTGGGTCCCTATGGTTTTACCAGAGATGTGCCCCTGGCAGAGCTCACCAGAGAAATTCTAGACAACATACAACCTCTTAGAACTCTGATCGGATCTTACCTCTATATAATTTCATAGTTATGAGATGCATACACAGAGTGATTGCCTATTAACAACAGTAGATTCCAATTTGCATTTGTTAATATTTCCTTTTTGTGTTTTGCGGTTGTGAGGTTTTGAGTTACAGAGTCATAGAATACTTGCTCCAGAAGAAATCTTGTGTATCTTCTGTGCTTTAACCCTTTCTCAAATGAGGTGGGAGCATACAGAAACAAATAAAGACTGGCCTTGATTGTGCAAGTGAGAAAACAGAATTTAAAAATATAAAAGACTAGCTCAACATCACACAACTGTAGAACTGGGACTATGACATCCTTCCAATTTCTTGGCCAGAGCTTGTTCTACCACATGGTGGTAGCTCTCTAATTACCCTTCATTATTCCAGACTCCTCATTAAAACTCTGTATCTCCCTGAGTAAGGCATTCAATGATGCCTACTTGATTTTTCCACTTGCCAGCCTTGCTTTTCTAAGCACATAAATACTTGTGCAAATTGCATCTGCTTTTATGCCAGTATACTACTCATATACTAATTAAGTCTTTTTCATTCATGTTTTTCTTTTTTCTTCGTTGGATGATTGACTTCACAGGGACAAGTATTCCTGTTATTTTGTACCTTTTCTGTTTACAGCAGTCATTCAGTAAATTAACACATTTATCAGCTTTACACCAGTAACTTTGAGAAGAAAGTACCACTTGGGAAATTACAAAGAAGAAACAAGGGCAATGAGGTATATTGCTTTATAAATGCTTAAACATTATAGAGACAATATTTATATTAGTTGTTTTAAATCTTTTATTTGCGTACAAATATTGCTTGTTAAAAATGCCTTCACTCCCAGATATTCTGAGTCAGTGACTCTAGGGTGGTTCCTCAATAATCTGTAGTTATAGGTGGAGCCCCAAGAAATTCTGATATAGATTGTGTGGTGACCATATGGGAGACGTTATTTCCAGCAAAAATTTATCTTTCAAAAAGAAAAGTAGGGTTAGTTCTTGTTTCTCTCTTTTTCCTTTTTTATTTGATTTTTTCCTTCATTCTTTCTGCCTCCATGTGTACCTTCTCACTTGTCTATCTCTACTTCTAGAGTAGAGAAGGGAAGAGGGTTTTGACTGGAGGAATGTAAACTCACTGGACAAATTAAAAATATAAAATACTTTAAAAGTTTTAGCATTAGATGTTGACTTTTGGATTACTTAACTCTAGCATTAGGAGAAATACCTAATGTAGATGACAGGTTGATGGGTGCAGCAAACCACCATGGCACGTGTATACCTAGGTAACAAACCAGCATGTTCTGCACATGTATCCCAGAACTTAAAGTATAATAAAAAAAAAATAAATAAATACATTTAGGACTTCTGTTACATGTCCCTAGATGTGTAACCCATATCTAAAGAAACTCATAGCAAAATTCTGGAGAGGAAGCAATGAAATTAATTTTTTTTTTTTTTTTTTTTTTTTGAGATGGGGTCTCACTCTGTCACCCAGGCTGGAGTGCAGTGGCACAATCTCAGTTCATTGGAACCTCTGCCTCTCAGGTTCAAGTGATTCTCCTGCCTCAGACTCCCAAGTTGCTGGGATTACAGACATATGCTGCTATGCCTGGCTAATTTTTTGTATTTTTTGTAGAGGCAGGGTTTCACCATGTTGACCAGGCTGGTCTCAAACTCCTGACCTCAAGTGATCTGCCCATCTCGGCTTCCCAAAATGCTGGGATTACAGGTGTAAGCCAATGCGCCCGACCAACAACAGGACAAATTTGATGCCAGATATTGCTGCCAAGAGACATTTGATAGTAGAAAATGGAATTATGCCCCCAGTAATGGTTTTGGAATGGTAAGGGAAAGCCGACAGGGAATCATTTATCCTAGAAGTAACTATGTTTCTTCCTAGATACCTCAATCTTCCCAATGCAATGGGCACAATCATTGCCTGGCAATTTTAGTGTTACGTTGCATTGTAATTTTATAGTAGGCTTTTATTCGAGCAGAGCTAAATTTTGTTATAATAGAAGTGAATTGTCTGCTTTCTGGAATTTGTTATGTGTGGTTCTAAATATAAACAGAAATAGCTAGAGCTATAGAAATAGTTGGAAGATTTACTTCAAAGAGGGAACTATGAGAGACCTTGGAGACAGAGACTGAACACCCTCTGTAGTCAGTCTATCAGCTTTGACATAAGGAACTGAGCAGATTGGCATGGAACCAAGTGTTTTAGAATGGGATATAGACCAGAATGGGACAACAAAACAGATGAGAAATAACCCAGATGTCAGAAGATGACCCAGAACAGAACCTGGGTGGGTATCTCCTTGCACCAGATCTTGGTTAAGAGAATAGTAGTTAAAGCCATATGTTCCATAACATTGTTGTGCACAACTATATATATTATATATGCATAATAAATGTGCTTTATATATAATATGCAATACTAAAGTTAATTATTGGTAAAACAGTGCATTCTTTTCTTTGGATCGCAATCAACACTAATTTCAATTGTTACTTTTATAGAGCCTCAGGTAAGGGATCCTTTTGAGGTACTGTTAAAGAGGAATATATTTGACAGAGAAGGTAGAACTACCTCTGATGGAGAACCAATTCTCGCATGAAGGATTATGTGACTAGATTTATGCTTTAGAAAAATCCATTTATGCCACTTCTCTGCTTAAATCCCTTAGCACTGTTTCACTGCCCTAACATTTGAAGTCCTTAAGATGACATGCAAAAACTTTCATAATCTGATTACTCACCATTCACATCTTTTGCTTTAAGCACACCAAAATTCTTTTGTTTCATGAATGTGTTATGCTCTCTCTTGTTTCTTTCTTTCTTTCTTTCTTTTTTTTTTTTTTTGAGACAGAGTCTCCCTCTGTCGCCCAGGCTGGAGTGCAGTGGCATGATCTCAGCCAACTGCAACCTCTGCCTCCCTGGTTCAAGTGATTCTCCTGCCTCAGCCTCTAGAGTAGCTGAGACTATGGGTTGCACACCACCACACCTGGCAAATTTTTGTAATTTTTAGTAGAGACAGGGTTTCACCATATTGGTCAGGCTGGTGTTGAACTCCTGACCTCAGGTGATGCATCCACCTTGGCTTCCCAAAGTACTGAGATTACAGGTGTGAGCCACTGCACCCAGCCTCTTGTTTATTTTTTTAATTAATAGCATTTACCATACTTTGTAATTCAATAATAATTTCAATTTATTTACCACTGTATACCCAGGACCTAGCACAAGTCTGGCATAGAGAAGACAGACATTCAGTGCATAGTTTTTATAAAAAAATTAAGTGCTTACTGAACATTGATTGAATAAAAATATACATGTAATAAGCTTTTAATAGCTATTCAATTAGGTACTTGACCATTTCTGTGTTGAATGCCTCTCTTTGATTGCTAGTGGTTGGTAGGTGGTGGTGGTGGTGAGAATATCTACCTAGATTTAAAGAACAAAAATGTCATTAGTTCTTAGCATGGAATCTTTAAGACTAAAGCATTTGATTAACTATCTTTACTTTTCCAATAGAAATGGCACATTGTTAAAAAAGTTAAATATGCTAGAAATTATTGTTTCAGGTCTTTGGCCTCTGGTACTGTATTTGATACAAATTCTAATGATCAAGATGGAGCATTCTATGTACATTTATGAATGACTCATAATTTGAGTGACTCTAGGGCAGGTCCTCACTAATCTGTCGTTATAGGTGGAGCATCAAGAAATTCTGATATAGATTGTGAGATGACCATACATTGGGAGACATTATTTGCAGAAAAAAAATCTATCATTCCAACAGAAAAGTAGGATTAGTTCTTCTTTCTCTCTTTATGAGGAATAAGATGAACACTGGAAGAGTGTTGGATCTGATGAACACAGGAAGAGTGCTCACAATAGAATCAGTACTTGGTCTGTTCATAGAAGGGATTCAAGTATCACATGAATGATTGGGCCATATGTCCCTTACAGCTTTGACTCCTCATTTGCAAACTAGTAATTATAACATAATAGGCTTTTAGCATTCCTTCATTCTCAGCAATATAAATAGCTGTAATTTTTAGACCTATCTAAGCTATCTAACCTTAGAACTTGTCTCACTGGATAGAAGAAAAGAAGATAAGTATCATTTGTAGATAAAGTGACCTGGACATGAACAGAAGCTCTTGGACTGACTTGGGTTATACAAGTTTTACTCTCTCTTTTTTTGATAAGGCACAGAAATAGGAAGTAAATATTGGGCTGATATGTGAAGAAAAAGAGATGATGTGAGGAGGGGTAGAGAGTATCTCTGGCAAGGGAGCAAAAGAAAACATGGCATGAAGAACCGAAAGAAGACAAATGAGTAGAGGCACGTAAAGAAAAGGGAGGAGTGGGGCTGGGTGCGGTGGCTTAGGTCTGTAATCTCATTACTTTGGGAGGCCTAGGTGGGTGGATCACTCAAGGCCTGGAGTTCAAGATCAGCCTGGCCAACATGGTGAAACCCCGTCTCTACTAAAGATACAAAAATTAGCTGGGCATGGTGGCACATGCCTGTAATCCCAGCTACTCTGGGGACTGACTCAGGAGAATCGCTTGAACCCAGGAGGCAGAGGTTGCAGTGAGCCGAGGTCATACCACTGCACTCCAGCCTGGGCAACAGAGCAAGACTCTATCTCATAAGCATATGGAACAGCCATTGAAATGGCTTGAGTGGGGGTTTAGCAAGTATTTTCATAGAAAAGTCATTCTGGCCGCCATGTGGAGAACTGATTACGGAGAATAGAAGTGGTCACAGGGAGATCAAGTTGGAGAAAATTGTAGTGGTTCAGGTGAATGTTACTGGAAGCTTGGATTAGCATGGGGCAGTGGAGAAAGTAGACAGATTTGAGAGTTATTTAAAAAGTAACCTGTCAACAATTTGAGAGGTAACATCAGCAGGATTAGACATAGGCAGAGAGAGAGGCAAAAACATCAAAGATGACGCCTCGGTTTCTTGTTTGTAAAACAGAAGACCGATGGTGTCATTAACTGACATAAAGAATCCTGAAAGAGGACTAAGTTTGAGGTTGAAAGGTAGGTCATGATTTGTATTCTAGACATGCTGAATTTTCCCATGATTTTGAGATATGTGGTGGAGATATCAAGGAGTCAGTTGGATATGTTAGTCTGGAATTAATGAGAAAGGTCAGTCTGGAGATACAAATTTTGCATGTACATGATAATTTAAGTAATGAACATGGTTAACATTAACTAGGGAGAGAAAGTAGAGTGAGAACATTGCCTAAAATGAGCCTAGGGGAATGCTAATATTTAAAGCCAACCAATTAGGAAAAGCTAACCAAGGGGCATTGAGAAGAAACAACCCCTGAAGTCGGGGGTGGATAAAAACTAGGAGACCACTTCCAGCTTTGGTCGAGATGAAGTAACCACATTCCACTTTGCCTCTCCCCCTGATAGCAATTTAAAACCCTAGACAGAATGCATGGGACAGCTGAGGACTCCTCCAACCCCACCCCCAATGTAACTTGGCTGGGTGACTCCAGTGCAACCTGAAACCCAAACCTTCACACTGGGGACAGACAGAAAGCTCTAAAAGAAGCTCTAAGAGAAAGCTCCCTAAAAAGAGGGAAATGGGGTCCCTATGCATCAGAGTGAAGTAAATGCCCTGATTTTTTTTCTATTATGCCCAAATCCCCAGGAAATCCTGTGGTGGCAGTAGCAGCATCAACAGTGGTGACTGGACAGGCACCTAGAATTCTCGGGAAGAAGAACTCTTCTTTTTGACCAGAGGAACTGTGACCCCAAGAAGATGAGGGAGTCCCTATTGTTCCCTTACCCACCTCTATCTTCTTACCATTTGGCCCCTGAGACAGATGCAGTTGCGAGATGTGAACAGCAGAGTGGAGAAATAAAAGCCCTGGCTTTTTAGCTAGAGAAGGAGGACTTTTAGGGAGTGAAAAGTTTCAGAAAGATCATGGAGATGAGGGAGTCAATAAAGCAATCCCATAAAGTTGTATATAAACGCCTGGGCCATCTTCAAGTGGAACATGAATTGGTCTGACCCTAAATAGTATAACAAAGGCTTTGAGAACTAAGCTCTGTAATGTAGGCCACTTTTAAGTCCCAAATATGCCACTGGATGGCATGCATACAGGGCAGATTTAAATAACACTGCAAAGTCTCTGAAAATTTAGGTAACAGTGAACCATACCTTAAAGAAGATGGGTAGAAGCACATAACCTGAGCTCAACCAAGTCAATGGCTTGTTGAAACACACACACACACAAATCATAATTTTCTTTTGGATTTAAACAAGAGTCAAAGTCTCATGACATAATATTCAAAATGTCCAAGATATAATCCAGAATCACCCAGCATATGAGGAATTAAGAAAATCTCAGTATCTTGCAAGGGAAAAGGCAGCAAATGCCAACCCCGAGATGTTGAAGTAATCAGATAAAGGCTTTAAAGCAGCTGTTATAACCATGCTGCAAGTCGTAAGGGCAAACATTCTTAAAATGAATGAAAAGAAAGAGAACCTCAGCAAAACAAAAAAAAAAAAACAAAAAAAAAAAAACAAAAAAAAAGAAAAAAAAAAGGAAGATAAGAAAAGAAATAAGTGGAAATCTTGGGATTAAAAAATACAACTGAAATAAAAAATGTACTTAATGGACTCAATATAGAATGTAGATTACAGAAGAAAGAGTCTGTGAACTTGAAAACAGATCAACAGAAATCATCCAAACTAAACAACAGAGGGAAAAGATTGAAAAAATAAAACTAACATTTATTTTCCAGTTGTTTTTTGAAGAAAAAAGTGGTAATCTATGGCCAGGCATGGTGGCTCATGCCTGTAATCCCAGCACTTTGGGAGGCCAAGGTGGGTGGACCACCTGAGGTTGGGAGTTCAAGACCAGCATAACCAACATGGAGAAACACCATCTCTACTAAAAACACAAAATAAATTAGCTGGGTGTGGTGGTGCATGCCTGTAATCCCAGCTACTTGGGAGGCTGAGGCAAAGTGATTGATTCAGCTCACAACTCAAACAAAACAACTGAACAAATGCTTTTCCTCAAGGTAATCATGAAACTTCCAGATGTAGCAGAGCTGCATCCTTCCCATTTTGTCACAGTGACTATTAAAAACACATGTGCTCAAAGGTCAAGATTTAATTTTTTTTTTTTTTTTTTTTTACTGCTTCATCATATATGCTTCAGTGAAACTGGAACATTTTTCTATGAGTGCATTATGATAAAGAATACAATAATTACTAGTAGAGTTAGATGCTAGTGCTTTTATTTCTACTACGGTGCCATCAGTTTTACTCACCATTGCTTTTGCAACATTTGCAACCATTGAAAATACCATCAAGGTAAAAAAGTAAAATAAACTTGTTTGTAGAATTATAAATATTGTTTTGACCTCACAGAAAAGGGCTTGAAGACTTTCAGGGGTCTGCATACCATTTGTGTTAGTTTTCTATTGCTGCTGTAACAAATTACCCCAAACTTAGTGGTTTAAACAATACAAGTTTGTTATCTTACATTTATATAGGTCAGAAATCTGACATGAGTCTCAGTGAACTAAAGCCAGTGTATGGGCAGAGATGTATTCCTTTTAATAGGTACTGGGTAGCAATTATTTCCTTGCCTTTTCCAGTTTCTGGTGGCCACCCACATTTCTTGGCTCATGGCCCCTTCCTCCATCTTCTAAGATTTCTCATATAGCAACACCCTGACTCTGCTTCTGTCACCACTTCTCTTTCTCTGACTACCTCTTATGCCCCTCTTTGTCCACTTTTAAGGCCTCTTGTGATTGCACTGGGCCAAGCTCGATCATCTTTCTATCTTATGGTCAGCTGATTAGCAACCTTAATTCTATCTCCAACCTTTCTTCTCCTTTGCCATGTAACTAAAATATTCACAGATTCCATGGATTAAGACGTGGACATCTTTTGGGGCCATCATTCTTTTTGCCACAACTTGGTTTCAAAATAACTGCAGTAAGAAACAAAAACACGTAGAACTTTTGGATTTCTGAATATTGATTCGCAGCTTACTCCAATTCCCAGAGACCCAGAATGATACTGCAATATATGTATCTTGCTCCATGGCTCAGGCTGGAGTGCAGTGGTGTGATCACAGGTCAGTGCCGTTCCAAATTCCTCGGAGCTTCCTCTTCTGTTTTTTGAAATAATTTAAGAGGGTTGGTGTTGATTTTCTTAAACATTTAGTAGAATTCACTAGTGAAGCCACTTGGTCCTGGGATTTTCTTTTTTGACAGGTTTTTGATTTCTAGTTCAATAACTTTGTTACTTACAGGTTGGTATAGATTTTCTGTTTCTTCTTGAGTCAGATTTGGTAGTTTGTGTAGTTTCCAAATTGAAAAACAAGAAGAAAAATTATCTCTTTTGGTAGATGACATGATGTTATGTAAAAAATTTCTAAACAAGTGACCAGGAAAAAAAGAAAAGAGGCCAGGTGCGGTGGCTCAAGCCTGTAATCCCAGCACTTTGGGAGGCCGAGACGGGCGGATCACGAGGTCAGGAGATCGAGACCATCCTGGCTAACACGGTGAAACCCCGTCTCTACTAAAAAAAATACAAAAAACTAGCCGGGCGAGGTGGCGGGCGCCTGTAGTCCCAGCTACTTGGGAGGCTGAGGCAGGAGAATGGCCTAAACCCGGGAGGCGGAGCTTGCAGTGAGCTGAGATCCGGCCACTGCACTCCAGCCTGGGCGACAGAGCCAGACTGTGTCTCAAAAAAAAAAAAAAAAAAAAAAAAAAAGAAAAGAAAAACAATTAGAGGTAATAAATGAATTCAGCAAAGTTATAGGATCCAAGATCTATGTATAAGAACCAGTGATGTTCCTATACATTAGTAGTGAACATTCTGAATAGAAAAAAGGAAAACTATTTCATTTGTTTAGTATCAAAAAGAATAAAATACTTAAGAATAAATTTGACCTGGGAGTTGCAAGACTTGTATACTAAAAACTATAAAAAATTTGAAATTAAAGACCTAACTAAATGGAAAGATATTCCATGTTCATGTACTGGAAGACTTAAGATACTCCACCAAAGTGATACTCCCCCAAAGTGATCTACAGATTCTATGCAATCCATATCAAAATCCTAATGGATTTTTTCATGTTAAATTCTAAAGGACACCAAATAGCCAAAACAATCTTGGAAAAGAAGAACAAAGTAGGAAGACTCCCACTTCTTGATTTCAATAGGTACTATAGAGCTACAGTAATCAAAACAGTGTGGTACTAGCATAAAGATAGACATATAGGACAATGAAATAGAATTGAGAGTCTAGAAATAAATCCATACATCTGTTGTCAACTGGTGATCTACAGATTCTATGCAATCCATATCAAAATCCTAATGGATTTTTTCATGTTAAATTCTAAAGGACACCAAATAGCCAAAACAATCTTGGAAAAGAAGAACAAAGTAGGAAGACTCCCACTTCTTGATTTCAATATGTACTATAGAGCTACAGTAATCAAAACAGTGTGGTACTAGCATAAAGATAGACATATAGGACAATGAAATAGAATTGAGAGTCTAGAAATAAATCCATACATCTGTTGTCAACTGGTTTTTGACAATGGCACCCAGAACATTCAATGGGGGAAAGAATAGTCTGTTAAACAAATAACATTGGAAATGCAGGTTATCTATGTGCAAAAGAATGAAGTTGCACCCTTATCTCATACTATATATACATATATATAATTCACATTATATGTAAAATTCACATTATATATAAAATTCACATAGCTATAATTCACGATATATAGTGAATTGTATATTATACATTTATATAATATAACCTATAAATATATAATACTTAAAATATAATATTTAAAATAAAATAAATATAAATTAATAAATTAAAACATACAGTATTATATAATATATAATATAATATTATATAATATATAACAAAATAATATATACTATCATATGTAATATATATTATAAATATAATTACATACATAATATGTAAATATAATTACATACATAATATATATATAATTAACTAAAAATAGATCAAGGACCCAAATGTAAAAGCTAAAACTCTTTGAAGAAACAGAGGGGCAAATACTTATGACTTTGGCTATAATAATGGTTTCTTAGATATAACAGTCAAAGCCCAAGCAACAAAAGAGAAAACGGATAAATTGGACCTGATCAAAATAAAAGACTTGTAGCATCAAAGGATACTATTAAGAAAGTGAAAAGGAAACTCACAGAATGGGAGAAAATATTTGCTAACCATAAATCCAGGTCTTGGATTTATGGTAATCATAAATTAGATTCTAGTATATAAAATATATAAAATCCTTATAACAAAAAGAGAAACAATCCAATTAAAAAGCAGGTAAAGGGTGGGCATGGTGGCTCATGCCTGTAATTCCAGCACTTTAGGAGGCTGAGGTGAATGGATCACTGGAGGTCAGGAGTTCGAGACCAGCTGTCCAACAGGCAGGTCTCTACTAAAAATACAAAAATTAGCTGGGCATGGTGGCATGCACCTGTAATCCCACCTACTCACGAAGCTGAGGTGAGAGAATCACTTGAACCTGGAAGGCGGAAGTTGCAGTGAGCCGAGATCGAGCCACTGCACTCCAGCCTAGGCAACAGAGTGAGACTCTGTCTCAAAGAAAAAATTAAAAATTAAAATAAATAAATAAATAAAGCAGGTAAAGGATTTATATAGCTGTTTTTAAAGAAGATATACATATGGTCGATAAACACATGAAAAGGTACTCAAGTTATTAGTCATGAGAGGAATGCAGTTGCAAACCATAATAACATTCCCACTGGAATGGTTATAATTAAAAAATGGAAAATAACGAGTGCTAGTGAGAATGTGGAGAAATTGAAACTTTCATACATTGCTGATGAGAACATAAAAGGGAGCAGCTGCTGTGGAAAACAATTTAGTGGTTACTTAAAAAGTTAAACTTAGAATTATAATATGCCCCAGAAATTTGATACCTAGATATATACCTAATAGAACTGAAAATGTGTGTTTAAGAAAATACTTGTACCTGAAAACTCATAGCACTCTTCACAATCATAAAAATGTGAAGAAAACTCAAACATCCATCAATGGATTAATGGATAAACAAATGTAGTATATCCATACAATGAAAATATTATTCAACCATAAAAGGAATGAAGTACTGATATGCTACAACATGTATGAACCTTGAAAACACTGTTAAATGAAATAAGCCAGACACAAAATGCCATATATTGTGTGATTCCATTTCTATAAAATATCCAGGTTAGGCACATTCATAGAGACAGAAAGCGGGTTAGTGGTTGCAATGGGCTGGGAAGAGTGAGAAGTGGGGATTGCCTGCTTATGGGGTTTTCTTTTAGGGTGATAAAAATATTCTGGAAATAGATTGTGGTAATGGTTGTACAACAGTGTGTATGTGGTCAATGCCACTAAATTGTACATTTTAAGGTGTTTAGAACGACTATATGAATTTTACTACCATAAAAATATAAGAAAATACTATGAATGCTAATGTCAAAAGCTTTGAAAAATTAGATGAAATAGACCACATTGTTAGAAAAATATAACTTGTCGTAATTCAGTATGAAAGAGAATACTTGAGAGTTTCTTACGTAGCGATTAAAAACTTTTCTCACTAAAATATTTGTAAATTTTACCAGAAATTTTGGGACTAAGTAACTCTAATCTTAGAAAAAATAATTCCAGGATATAGAAGTGAGAATGCTTCCAAACTCATTTTGTGAAGTTATCAAAATCTTGATACCAAAATATAAGGAAGAGTATATAAAAATGAAAATCATAGGCCACTTTTATTCAAGAACATAAATGCAAGCGTCAGAGATAACCCATTTACAATAGCTACAAAACCAGAAAATATCTAGGAATCAATCTAACCAAAGAAGTGAAAGGAATGTAAGGAAAATGATAAAACTCTGGTGAAAGAAATTGAAGAGGATGCACAAAAAAGGAAAGATATTCCAAGTCCATGGATTGGAAGAATATTGTTAAAATGACAATACTATCCAAAGCAACTTAGGGATGCAACGCAATCCCTATCAAAATACCAATGACATTCTTCACCGAAAAAAAAAATCCTAAAATTTATGTGGAACCACAAAAGACCTCGAGGAGCCAAAGCAATCCTGAGCAAAAAGAACATGGCTGGAGGTATCACACTACCTGATTTCAAAATTTACTACAAAGCTATAGTAACCAAAATAGCATGAAAACAGACATATAGACTAATGGAACAGAACTGAGAACCCAGAAACAAACATACACATTTACAGTTCACTTATTTTTGACAAAGGGGCCAAGAACATACAATGGGGAAAGGATAGTCTCTTCAATAAATGGGGATGGGAAAATGGGATATCCATATGCAGATAAATTAAAGTAGACTCCTATCTCTCACCATACACAAAAATGAAATAACAATGGATTAAAGATGTAAATCTAAGACCTAAAACTGTGAAACTACTAGAAGAAAATGTTGGGGAAATGCTCAGGACATTGGTCTGGGCAAATTTTTCGCATATAAGACCTCAAAACCATAGGCAACCAAAGCAAAAATAGACAAGTTAGCTTGATTATATCAAGTTTAAAAGTTCTGCACAGCAAAAGAAACAATCAGCAAAGTGAAGAGACAACCCACAGAATGGGAGAAAATATTTACAGACTACCCATCTGACAGGGATCAATAACCAGAATATATAAGGAGCTCAAAAAACTCAATAGCAAAACAACAAGTAATCTGATTAACAAATAGCCCAAGAAACTAAACAGACATTTCTCAAAAGAAGATGTAGAAATGTCCAACACGTGTATGAAAAGATGTTCAACATTACTAATCAGCAGAGAAATGCAAATCAAAACCACAATGTGATAAACAGGCAGATAAAATGGTTTATATACAAAAGACAGACAATAATGGATGTTGGTGAGAATGTGGAGAGAGGAGAACCCTCATACACTGTTGGTGGGAATGTCAATGAATACAGCCACTATGGAGAACAGTATAGAGGTTCCTCAAAAAAACCACAAATAGAATTATCATATGATCCAGCACTCCCACTGCTGGGTATACATACAAAAGAAAGGAAATCAGTATATCAAAGAGATATCTGCACTCCCATGTTTATTGCAGCACTAATCACAATAGTCAAGCTATGGAATCAATCTAAGTGTCCATCAGTGGATGAATGATAAAGAAAATGTGGTATCTATATTCAACAGAATATTATTCAGCCATAAAAATGAATGAAATCCTATGATTTGCAACAATATGGATGGAATTGGAGGCCATAATATTAACGGATATAATCCAAGCATGGAAAGACAAATATCGCATGTTCTCAGTATTTCGTGAAGATAGAGAATAGACTGGTGGTTACCAGAGGCTGAGAGGGGGAGGAGGGAGGAATGAAGGGAAACAAAAAGAATATACGTGTATTTATTTACTATTACCACAGAACTGTACATTTGAAAATGATAAAAGTGAAAACTTATGTATGTATATTTTACCCCAACAAAAAAAGTTTTAAAATCAGAATTAAACAAGTAACGAAATCTAATCACGTATAAAAAAAGGTAATGCATGTAAAACTTGTATTACATGTAAAACATATCCCAGATATGCATTTTTTGTTTGTTTGTTTGTTTTGTTTTGTTTTCGAGACAAGGTCTCACTCTGGTGCTCAGGCTGGAGTGCAGTGGTGCAATCTCAGCTCACAGCAGCCTTGACCTTTTAGGCTCAAGAGATCCTCCCACCTCTGCCTTGTGAGTAGCTGGGACTACTGTGGGTGCCACCATGCCCAGTTGATTTTTGTATTTCTTGTAGAGACAGGGTTCACCCTGTTTCCCAAGCTGGTCTTGAACTCATGGGCTCAAGCAATCCACCTGCCTCGGCCTCCCAAAATGCTGGGATTACAGGTGTGTGCCACTGCACCCAGTCCTGCAAAGTTGTTTTAATAAAAACATCAACTACCACATTAGTAGATTAAAGGATAAAAGTTATATTGGCATCTCAACAGATGAAAAAAATCCCATTTGATAAAATTAACATCCTTTCATGATTTTACAAAACTGCTAGCAAACTTAAAATAGGCACAAACTTCCTTAACTTGGACAAAACCCCATATATTTATTGTGAATTTTGAAAGCATCTTTTGTCTTTAGTTTTGTGCAATTTGTTAGCTCATAATTTAATTGTTTAATTGAGATAATATTTGTATATTTTATGGGGTACATGTGATATTTTGTTCCGTGCATAGACTGTGTAAAATGATCAAGTCAGGGTATTTAGGATACACATTGCCTCGAGCATTTATCATTGCTATGTGTTGGGAACATTTTTTTGAGATGGAGTTTTGCTCTTGTTGCCCAGGCCAGAGTGCAATGGCACGATCTCGACTCACCACAACCTTTGCCTCTTGGGTTCAAGCGATTCTCCTGCCTCAGCCTCCTGAGTAGCTCGGATTACAGGCAAGTGCCACCACGCCTGGCTAATTTTGTATTTTTAGTAGAGATGGGGTTTCTCCATGTTGGTCAGGCTGGTCTTGAAGTCCTGACCTCAGGTGATCCACCTGCCTCGGCTTCCCAAAGTGCTGGGATTACAGGTATGAACCACTGCTGTTTCAAGGCCTCTCTTTTAGCTATTTTGAAATATACAATACATTGTTAACTATGGTCATTACTCTGCTATCGAACAGCAGAACTTATTCCTCCTATCTGTTCCTGTATGTTTGTACCCATTAACCAACCTGTCTCATGCTTGACTCCCCCCACTTCCAAGCTTCTGGTAACTATTATTCTACTCTCTACCCTCATGAGATTAACTTTTTTAGCTACTACATATGGGTGAGAACATGCAATATTTGTCTGTAATTTTTCTTTCTCAGGCTAGATTTATTGGGTCTGGATATAAAAGAACGCTAGCACTATAAAATGAGTTCAGAAGTGTTTCCTTTTCTCTATTCTCTGAAAAAGTATGTATAAAAATTGGAATTATATTTCCTTAAGTATTTGGTAGAACTCACTGGAGTTTTTCTTTTTCTTCTTTTTCTTTATGGATCATGGGTGAATAGAATTGTAGTAATTGGAATCCTTGGTTCATTAAATAATTTCATTATTCAAATCTCATTTATTTTGGATAATAGCATGAAGAGTCATGAGCTCATTCATTTGCTATAAATTAGAATATTGACATAATAACTTGTGTCTACCTATAGGCTCATTCCCAGCCTGTTCCTCGACCTTCCTATTAAGGTAAACACTGTTCTGAATTTTGTGTTTATCATTCTTTTGCTTTATTGTTATATGGTTTGTCATATATAATGAGGTGTATTTAGGATCTTCTTTGTTTAAGAGGCATCTCTATTATGTTTTGTGCGAGTAGGTATTCATTCTGACTTCTGCATAACATTCCATTGTGTGAACATACCAAAATTTATACACTTTCCAGTTTGGAGCATTGGGACTATTTTTTCAGTTTGTTTGTTTTTTGCTATCATGAACAGTGTCATTATAAACAATCTTGAACATTTCTCCTGGTATAAATGTGAAAGAGTGCCTGTTGGTTTTTGCTGAATGGAATTATTAGCTTGTATGAAATGTGAATGTTCACTTTTAAAGGATAATCCCAAACTGGTTTCAAGAGTGGCCATTAACAGTTTATAGTCCAACCACTAATGTTTCTGTTAATACACATGCTATCTATAGATTCTGTTAACACACATGCTATCTATAGATTCTGTTAACACACATGCTATCTATAGATTCTGTTAACACACATGCTATCTATAGATTATGTTAACACACATGCTATCTATAGATTCTGTTAATACACATGCTGTGTATACTTGGTATGTCAGAGTTTTAAATATTTGCCAATATGAATAAATATAAATTGATATTGTGGTCTTGATTGCATTTCTGTGCTTGTGGTATTAGCTCACTGTTATGAGGATACATAAGAGAATGATATCTTACCACATTTCCTATATGTGCCCTCTGTGCTGATGGAGACTATCTATCTTAGTTTGTTGTGCTGCTGTGACACAATACCTGAGACTTGTGAACACCGAAATTTATGTCACACAATTCTGGAGACTAGGAAGTCTGAGATCAAGGTACTCAGGTGTTTGGTGTCTAGTAAGGGCTGGATGTCTGCTTCCAAGATAGTGCCTTCAATGCCGCATCCTCCGGAGGAGATGAATGCTGTTCCTCACATGGTGGAAGAACAGAAGAGAGTGAATCCTCTCTTGCAAGTTATTTTTATAGCAGCATTAATCCATTCTCGAGGACCCTACCCGAAACACTTCCTATTAGGTTCTACCTTCCAATGCTTGCACTGGGGATTAAGCTTCCAACAAATGCATTTCAATGGGGAGAAAAATGTTGAAACCGTAGCACCATCAGATGATAGAATTCCAGCACAGCTAGGTCAGAAGATTGGCCTCAGGAATATGGTAGGAAGGTTAAATAGAAACATTTTGACTTTGGTGATTCTGTGACGCCCAAGAAATGTAAAGAAGGTGAAAGGTATTACCTAGGACTATAATGAGGGCTGTGTGAAAGAGAGGCAGCCCCAGATAGAGTTAAGAACCCCACTACCTCTTAGAAATCCTTGTAGAACTATGACTTTATCAGAGACAGAAGGTTCAAGGATCTTACTAAGGTTAAAGCACACTGAACAAATAACCTGAGATTTATCAACAAAACAAATTGAGGATGTTTTGCTTTGGCTTTCTGGGAGCTGGTGGTTCTTAGTGCTTGATTTAAGGAGCGGTGTGGGTATTATCAGATACTTGTGGGAAATAAAACTAGAAGCAAATAGCTTTCATTTGCCCATTAATTTTTTTCCAATTTTGGTATGGACATCTCTGGAGCCATAATGTCTTTGCGTGGTTCATGGAGATGGTGCTGGAAAATTAATTATAGGGAACTTCTTATGTATTTGGGCGGTATAGCTATGCCTGGAAGAGCTTCGTAGGTTCATAGGAAACTACTTATTAAAGAGTTTATCTTCTTAAGCAGAATGTGTTGAAATTGTCACTGGACGAATATAAATTCTATTGCAGTTTATTGAAATATTTATGGCATCTTTGTTCCAGATATGGGTGAGTACAAATGTCGACAAAATGCTAGCTTAATCTCACTAGTCCTAGAGGAATGAAGCCATTTTATGCTTGGTTCAAGTGCTATTAGCATTTTATTAAAAAATTAATGTGCATTTCTAACTCACCCAAGGATATGAGGACAGACTTTGCGCTATACAGCCAGATAGTGGATATAAAACCTAGAAGGAAGAGCAGGGATCAGTTTGCAGAAATATGGGACATGCCTATGAGCTGTCATTCATAATACATGAGAACGGTCAATCACCATTGAGATGTTAACTTTTGTAGACCCTCACATCTCTTTACTCTAGACACTTACGTTAGCTGGAAGGGCATAGGGATGATACAAGGATGACTCTGGGGAAGATGACAGTGTGAAAGCAGATCTGATGGTGAGCTAATAACTGAGCCATAAACTGGACTACACATGATACATTCAATATGCATATGGAGTAGTCTGTCAAACGGCTTGACCTAGTAATGATCCTCTCTGTTCTGACATGAGCTAAACTGAATGCTACAGCCTAATGCTTTCTGGCTGCTTTAGTTTACTGTAATTGTAGTATTCTATTTTGTTGGGTGCTAAGAAATAGAGGCAGTTTCTTTTACCTAGAGAAGGCTACAATCCAGGACATGGATATTATGCCAACTGAGATAATAAAATGGTCACTTCTGCTAAGAGGAACAGCCAGAGCTTACCCTGAAGGATGTGCCCAAATAATCTGAATTATATTATCCTATATTAATTGCTCCTGCCCCAGGAAAGGCGTGGGGAGCTAGGGAGCAGAGCACAGTGGGCTGATTTAGGGACTAGGTCAGTAATGGAGGAAAATATAGCCCTACCTGTGGGAAGGAGGTGAATTTCTTCCCAATGCATAAGAGTTCTGCTTTGAGATTGGCAGAAATCAGCACTAAGTAGAATGGATTGCATAGATTGTTTTTGTGGATTGTGGAAGCCCAGACATTTATTTCTTGCCTTTCTCTGCTTCAGCGTGGATAACATTCACCTGTGGAGCTTGTTATAAATGAAGACTTCTGGGCCTCATTCTCAGTAATTCTGATTCAGTAGACCTGGGGTGAAACCTAGGCAACTGCACTTTATGAGCACGCCAGGTGATTACACCATGCATGTAGTCCAAAGGCCACATTTCGAGGGACCATAGTTCGAGAGCAAAGTCCACCATTTCCAGTAGAAACATTATTGTACTCACTCTCATCCCGCTATGAAACTTCATAATATTTGCAATTTTGTAAACTTGAGAGTGACATTTTGAGAGTGAAATAAATTTCTTAAACTTGAGAGTGATTTTTTTTTTTTTTTTTAGACTGAGTTTCACTCTTGTTGCTGAGGCTGGAGTGCAATGGCGCGATCTCGGCTCACTGCAACCTCCACCTCCCGGATTCAAGTGATTCTCCTGCCTCAGCCTCCCGATTAGCTGGGATTACAGGCATGTGCCACCACGCCTGGCTGATTTTGTATTTTTAGTAGAGAAAGGTTTAGTAGAGAAACCTCCATGTTGGTCAGGCTGGTCTCGAACTCCTGACCTCAAGTGATCTGCCGGCCTTGGCCTCCCAAAGTGCTGGGATTACAGGCATGAGCCGCCGCGCCCAGCCAAGAGTGACACTTTTATGCCACTCTTTATGGGCCCTTTTATGAATACTTTCAACTACTCTCACTTCTCAATATTTCATTGTTGCCCAAAAGAAGAAATCAATTTCACCTTGAATCCACTTCAAATTCCCCTTAGGAAACTTTCTGAGAAGAAAAGTTCTCTTACTAATAAGTCCCAATTGTATTTGTACACACTCCTACGCTATTGCCTACCCCCGGGTCAGAGTCTCATGGTATCTTATTTAACCTGTGCACAGTTCCAGGGCAGGAGTGCCTCTTGGTTCTAACCCATAATGAAGTCTCTTGAAACTCAGCTCCCTCCAGAACAGTGAGGATTAGTCTGTAACTCATACTTGGTGTAGTGGGAATACTGTCATAATGAACTGAGGTGCCAAATAAAAAGAAAAGCATTATGACTGTGTTGGTTTGGTATATTTTGTCAACAAAGGCATACTCTTGGGCTATTTGCAGAGCGAAGCCAAGTGGCTGCTTCTCCCAGAAGGCCACAGGAAGGTCTTCCGAGAGGACTGGCGAAGTGAGAGACAGGCTAGGTGGAGTGGGCTGCGTGCATTTTACTGCTCCCCGAGCAAAGAAGCCCTTCCCAGTAGGGCTCCAGCTCCTTTCCCCATCTTCCATTCTTCTGCCTCTAATGCACCTGCAGATTAACCAAAATATTTTCTTTTATCTTCACGCTCTATTGTTCAATGGTTAGGGAAGAATGATTCCTAAACATTGTATTAATATTAGCACAGTGCCCAGGACAAGTCAAGGGCTACTTCCATTCTACCCTGCATGGGTCAGAACTGTTTCCACTGTGTCTGCTAAGTTGAGATGGAAGATACCTACTTAGTAATTATTCTGAGCAGTCCTGGTCCATAGGAGGCTACTCCTAGTACCAGATTGCCTGCCAGCTGTGCTTAGAGGAAACAAATTTAGGCATGGCATCAAAATCCATTTTAACTTCCCTTCTAGTATTGGTTGTCTTTCAGCCGTAGGCCAGAGTTAGCAATGGATGAAATTTATATCTAGAGACTAGCATTCCTATTTACGAGACATATCGATAAAAAATGGGGGCTATGCCATATTTTATGCAAATATTTCCTGAGTACATTATCCTTGAAAAAAATTATTTCAAGTTTTGTTGTATTTTCTAAATTATACTTTAAGTTCTAGGGTACATGTGCACAACGTGCAGTTTTGTTACATATGTATACATGTGCCATGTTGGTGTGCTGCACCCATTAACTCGTCATTTACATTAGGTATATCTCCTAGTTCTATACCCCCCGCCCCCACCCCACGACAGGCCCTGGTGTGTGATGTTCCCCACCCTGTGTTCAAGTGTTCTCATTGTTCAGTTCCCACCTATGAGTGAGAACATGCGGTGTTTGGTTTTCTGTCCTTGCAACAGTTTGCTCAGAATAATGGTTTCCAGCTTCACCCATGTCCCTACAAAGGACATGAACTCATCCTTTTTTATGGCTGCATAGTATTCCATGGTGTATATGTGCCACATTTTCTTAATCCAGTCTATCATTGATGGACATTTGGGTTGGTTCCAAGTCTTTGCTATTGTTAATAGTGCCACAATAAACATACGTGTGCATGTGTCTTTTTAGCAGCATGATTTATAATCCTTTGGGTATATTTTTAAATAGCACAAGTGATGGGCCAGGTGCGATTACAGGTGCTCATACCTGTAATCCCAGCACTTTGGGAGGCTGAGGTGGGAGGTTCGCTTGAGCCCAGGAGTTTGAGACCAGCCTGGGTGACATAGGGAGACCCTGTCTCTACAAATAATTAAAAAGTTAGCTGGGCATAGTGATGTGCACCTGTGGTCCCAGCTGCTCGGGAGGCTGAGGTGGGAAGATTGCCTGAGCACAGGAGGTCAAGGCTGCAGTGAGTCGTGATACCACCACTTAAGACCCTGTCTCTAAATAAATAAGTAAGTAAATAAATAGCTAGCATAAGCAATGAACCAATATATTCTTGTAAAAACCACTATAGCGATATGCTTTACCAGAGTTCTCCTTTGACCCCATTGCCACCCCATCCCAGCCCTACTCCTAGAGTTAATTTCTCTAATTAGTTTGGCATGTATCTCTCTGGACCTTTCTTAAGTCATCTTATAATAGTTCTCAAACTTTACTGTGTTTGAGCATCACTTGGTGTTATGGGCTAAATCTTGTCGTCCCAGAATTTATCTGTTGAAACCCTTGTCCCTAGCACCTCAGAATGTAACTATTTGGAAAATAGGGCTTTTAAAGGGGTGATTGAGTTAAAATGAGGTTCTGATTCATACAAAGCAATATTAAAATTATGATGTACTCTCATAATAGAATACCATGCTGTAATTAAAAATGATGTATATCTGTATTTATTCAACTGGGGAAAAGTCATGTGACATGAAAAGACAAAAATATGTATATATGAAACATTTTTATGTTACTTAGAGACAGCGGGTCCTGAAATCTGTCAAGGCAAACAAACTGGAAAAAAGCTACCATCCAAAGTTAGCAATGGATGAAATTTACATCTAGAGACTAGCATTCCAATTTACAAGACACGATGACAAAAAATGGGGGCTATCCCATGCTTTATGCAAGTATTTCCAGAGTACATCATCCTTGAAAAAAATTATTTCGCACAAGCAATGGGCTGGGCGCAGTGGCTCCTGCCTGTAATCCCAGCACTTTGGGAGTTATTATTAACTATTGTCACTCTGTTGTGCTATCAAATACTAGATCTTATTCACTTTTTCTAACTATTTTTTTGTACCCGTTAACTATCTCTACTCTCCCACCCCCCACTACCCTTCCCAACCTCTGGTAACCATCATTCTACTCTATTTCCATGAGTTCAATTGTTTTAATTTTTAGCTCCCACAAATAAGTGAAAGCACCCTGTATAATTTCTAATTTCTCGGATTTGGCTTTTTTTCCAGTCTGTTTGCCTTGACAGGGTTCAGGACATGGTATCTCAAAATAATATAAAAATGTTTCATATATAAATATTTTTGCCTTTTCTTTTTTTTTTTTTTTTTTTTTTTTTTGAGACGGAGTCTCGCTCTGTCGCCCAGGCTGGAGTGCAGTGGCCGGATCTCAGCTCACTGCAAGCTCCGCCTCCCGGGTTCCCGCCATTCTCCTGCCTCAGCCTCCCGAGTAGCTGGGACTACAGGCGCCGCCACCACGCCCGGCTAGTTTTATGTATTTTTTAGTAGAGACGGGGTTTCACCGTGTTAGCCAGGATGGTCTCGCGATCTCCTGACCTCGTGATCCGCCCGTCTCGGCCTCCCAAAGTGCTGGGATTACAGGCTTGAGCCACTGCGCCCGGCCTATTTTTGCCTTTTCATGTCACATGACTTTTCCTCAGTTGAATAAATACAGATATATATCATTTTTAATTACTGCAAGGTATTCTATTATAAGAGTAGGTCATAATTTTAATATTGCTTTGTCTGTCTGTGAATACTCATTGTTTCTCTTCTTGAGTAATTTCAATTTGCCCAATGGTCAAGGAGCAAATTTTGTCCCTTTGTCTCTTACTCATTATTTCCACATTGGCTGGATTCAGTCTGGATGATATTTGCTGTTCTTCATCAGCTTTGTCTTTTCTGTTTAGAATTGCCACATATCTGTTTACTGTGCTGGAACAAAAAGAAATTCTTAATTCTTTGTGATGTTGCTTTTACTAAAGACAGGCCTTTAATTCAACAGCTTTAATACACTTTATTTACTCAAAACATGCACTCTTTTATATGACTTTCGTACTGGTTTAAAAACTGCTGAAGGTCTTTCACTATTGTGTCTTCTAGTTTTATGATATAGAACATACACACATAAGTAAGAATTAATTCTATTAAGACAGAATGAGTCTGCCCACCTGTACACCCCTGCTGTTTTGAAAATGGGATATTGAATCAATATCCCAAGCATGATTGACTTCATCTAAATATATTTCCAAAGCAGTACATGGAAGGAGTCTTTAAACTTTTTGAAGATACAAAAATGAGAAGAGGTCTATACACAATCTGTTAAATAGTCAACATAAGCAGAATCATATGCAATAAACTATAAATCATATCCAGTGGGATTTTGATATTAATTTACAACTAGTGTGTAACTATGAGAGTTTGCCTTATTCTATCAGGCATAGATTTCTCTTTTCACATAATGTAGATTCTGCTGATCTTCCGTACAGGAGTTATGATAAAACTTAATGCAACAGAGTACCGAGAAAAAAGTCCTCTTTAAAATAGTGAAGGGAATGTTGAGAACATGAGGATCCAAACAATGAGGGGATAAGTAGTCTACATAAATTCTTGGTGAAACAAGAGAAGAATGAAGTTATGAGAGCCAACATGCACAATAGATGTTCCATCTTGGGACATCAATTGGGTCCAGGAAGGAGAAATTCTTTAAAGCATGACACACTCCAGGGTTGTTAGGTGGAGTCTTTGGCTTGGCTGAGTACCTTCTTGTCTGGCTTCATAGCATTCCTTTTTATGATTCCAAAGTATTGTAATTCTCAGGGATCAGAAACTTCTGGAAAGAGCTATGATTATTTAAGCAAAGAAGACTAATTTCCAACTTCCCAAGCTTTGGCGGAACAAAAGCGTAACTTATTGCATAGAAAACTGAGGAGCACTGGTGGCCAGAGGTCATCAGAGCTAGCAGGTGGTCAAGAAGAACTTTGATGATATGAGCTCTCTTACAAGGAAACAAATAGCCCTGGGTATTGGCTCAGAGAATAATACCATATTACTGTACCCAAGCTCTTGCTATTCCTTCTAGCTGGTATGCTCTGGTGGCAATCCATTCTTTTCCTCCTTCTGTCTCTCTTTCTTTTGAAACGTGCATCGGTACTTTTCATTGTCTCCATACACGTTGATGCCATTTCCTCCCACTTGAATGTGATTTTTTTGTTTATTTTCATTTAAAAAAATTTTACTTTAAGTTCTGGGATACATGTGCAGAACATGCAGATTTGTTACATAGGTATACATGTGCCATGGTGGTTTGCTGCACCCATCAATCTGTCAACTAGATTTTAAGCCCCACATGCTTTAGGTATTTGTCCTAATGGTCTCCCTCCCTTCGCCCCACACTCCCTGACAGGCCCCGGTGTGTGATGTTCCCCTCCCTGTGTGCATGTGTTCTCATTGTTCAACTCCCCCTTCTGAGTGAGGACATGCTGTGTTTGGTTGTCTGTTCCTGTGTTAGTTTGCTGAGAATGATGGCTTCCAGCTTCATCCGTGTCACTGCAAAGGACATGAACTCATTCTTTTTTATGACTTCAGAATGTGAATATTTTAATGCCCTATTATTAGTTGAAAATAATATATGTATCTTGATAAAGTAAATAGGTTTACCCCAACAGACAAATTCCTTGATAGTTTAAAAGGAGAAATTCGTTAATGTCTTCGAATGTACTTTTCTCCAGTCTGATATCTTTTGGATCCACACTAGGGGGCACTGTTGAGTTATAAACGCTTTCAACACTGCCTGTTTTGTATTAATGTTGAACTTGCAACTGCTTTCATTTATGTCAGTATTTCACCTTCTGTGCTAACAGTAGGATATGAAAAAGACGTGTGGATTTGCTTCCAGCACAGAAAAAAATAATGATGACTTAAAACAGTGCTTGTTGGAAGGTGGGGAAAGAAAAAAATGCATATTTGTGAAGGAGTGCTAATTTTCTTTTCTTTTGGCATTTTTGGATTATAAATTCACATTAGTGATACAGCCAATATACAAACCACAGTTGTAGCAACCAGAGAAAGAAACAGGATATGACCCCTTTTGTAAGATGCTCATAATATTCCCAAGGAGGCAGGAGAAAACTCCATTCATCTGTAGTTTATTCAGAATGTTCTTTTCTGTTGCTTGTCATTTTGGAATGGATTTAGCTGTTGCTAAAAAGTTACAGGAACAACAGCCTCATAGCTAGAAATCATCTGTTTCTTTACAAAACAAGTTCATCTCAGATCAGCCACGTGACTTGCCCCAGCAGTGCCCAGCCCTCTGACCTGAGTCTTGCTGGAAGTGTCTCTTTTGGGACTAAGAAAGAATTTACGTTCTAGTTCTTCCTGCTATTTCTCTCAAGTTTGGTGCCTGCTGTGATGGAGAGTTCTTTTTCCTTTAAACCAGATACTGAAAAGTAAACCTAAAAACCCAAATCCATTCAACAGAGAATTAAATGTGCAGATTTGGGATAAAATAAGCCACAAATATTTGACCACTATCATGATATACCAGTGCAAAAATTTACAAAAATTGGCCAGGATGATTGAGCTTTCTCAGTAGTAAAGCTGACATAGCATCTAAACTGTTTGCAATATTATTTAAGCTGTACTTCAAAAGATTCTTACATTAATTTTTGACCTTTTGTATTAATAGAGTCAGAGCTAAGTCTGTTTTATTATCTACACTTAATATAATTATCATTTCACAAATATTTTAGAAATGATATGCCCTCATTGACTTCCATTAAAAACCGTTTATTAAAAACACACATCTGTTTATGTAGTCGCTGTGCACAACCCGTTTTTTGTGATTCTTGTTGACCCGATGTCCACTCTCCACTAAGGCACCAAATATACTCGGGTTTGCATCCCAGCCCAGCGGGTGTATTTGATTCTCTGAGTCTCACATTAATGAGGATAATAATACCTTCATCATAGTGGCTTTGTAAGAATTAAATGATGCATTAATGTAGAGTAGCCAAGTTGGCAAAGTATTCAATGGGGTCTAGTGTGCTCCTCTTTGCATTCACTTAAGAGCAGCAATGATGTAATATACAGAAACAATGAGTCCAATCTGCTGCATTGTTGTGTGTTCCCACATGATCCTAGAAAAGTATCACAAAGGCAAAAAAACAAAAAACAAAAAACAAACAAAAAAAAACCACACACACAAAAAAACAAATTAGAAAGGGGGAATGCTTATTTCTTGCATTATGATGTCAAAGAAAAAACATATATGCTGTTTAAAACCTAGAATAAATTTGAGCTATTTATACTCCAGAATATTTTAATCAAAGTTTTATGAATAATTTTAGATCAAATAAATGAATAAAATAATCAACAGACGTACAGCCTGTATTTCTTTAATGCTTCATATTCATATTTAGAACATTTAAGTGAAGTACAGCCCTTTTGGAAAACATTGGGAGGTTCCTCAAAAAACTAAAAATAGAATTGCCATGTGATCCAGCAATTCCACTTCTGAGTATATATCCAAAGGGAATGAAATCAGCCTGTTGTAGACATAGCTACTTTCCCGTGTTCATTGCAGCATCATTCACAATGGCCAAGGTATGGAAACAACCAAAGTGCCCACCAGTGGATGAATGGATTAAAAAACCGTGGTATGTGTATACAATGGAATACTATTTAGCCTTTAAAAAGCAGAAAATTCTGTCATTTGCAATAACATGGATGAACCTGGAGGGAATTATGCTAAGTAAAATAAGCCAGACCCAGGGTGGCAAATACTGCATGATCTCACTTATATGTGGAGTTTTGAAAAAGTTGAACTTGTAGAAATGAGTAGAATGAGAGTTACCAGAGGCTGGGAACTGGGGAGGTAGATAGGGAAAGAGGAGATATTGTCAAAATATACAAAGTTTCGATTAGACAGGAGGAATAAGTTCTGGTGATCTGTTGCACAGCATGATAACTATAGTTAATAATAATGCACTGCATACTTTAGGACTTTAAATGTTCTGGCCACAAAAATGGTAAATATTTGAAGTGATGGACATGGTAAATAGCCTGTTAAGTGTAACAATATATACATGTATTGAAACATCACATCATACCCTATAAATAGATACAATAAAGACAGGAAAAAAGATAGTTTAAATTTCTAATTACATTAATTAGTGTGAAGGAAAAGTTAAAGAAAGGTCTTGTAATAAAAATGGATTTTCTTAATTTAAAAAATATGAAAAAATATAAAAAATAAATTTTGAAAAGGTAGTAGGGCTTGAGGTCCAAAGGGTACAAACGAGTGTAGTAAATGCATGTAAAGAAAATAGTTTTTCTTTCTTCTTTGTATCCCACTATCCATTGTCCTTCCCAGAGGCAGCCTCTGATAGATTTTTGGGTATCTTTCTATGGAGAGAGACCAATGGATATGAATATGGATATAGATATAGATGTTAATATAATCTTTTCACACATTTGGGATATATCTTTAGGATAAATTACTAGGAGAAATTGCTGATCAAAGTCTTTGTACATTTTTAATGGTTATATGGCTGCATTGCCCTCTGTAGGGGATAGGAGGGCAATGTAGCTATTATGACTATTATAAATATAAATATATATTTTTCTCTCTGTAATTCCATACACACATGTGCACATGAATATGTTCTTATCAGCAATACCTATATTCTTCAGCAGCATTGATTTTTTGATCATTTGTTATTTTATAGGTTAAAATATTTTAGTGTAGTTTTGTGACAGAAAGCACTCTTTTTTTTCTTTTTTCTTTTTCTTTTTTTTTTTTTAGACAGGGTCTCACTCTGTCACCCAGGCTGGAGTGCGATGGTGCCATCATGGCTCACTGCAGCCTCAATCTCCTGGGCTCAGGTGATCCTTTCACCTCAGCCTCCTGAGTGGTTGGGACTACAGGCACATGGCACAATGCCCGGCTAGTTTTTGTATTTTCAGTAGAGGTAGGATTTTGCCATGTTGCCCAGGCTGGTCTTGTGCTCCTGGGCTCAAGCGATTCTTCCACTTCAGCCTCCCAAAATGCTGGGATTACAGGAATGAGCCACTGTGCCTGGCCTTGTAAACACCTTTTAAGAGTCATTTTCACTTTTCTTCTGTGAATTGTCTTTTCATATCCTTTACCCATTCTTAATTGGACTTCATCTTTTTCTTACTAATATTTACATATATTAGGAAAATAAGACCTTTGTAATCTCAATTACAATTTTTCCAGCTTTCTATTTATCTTTTGGCCATTTATTTAAGTTTTAATATGCAGACATATACAATTGTTTTGTAACCAAGCCATACTAAGGTTATAAAAACATAGAATTTGCCACATGCTGAATCCCTATGTGTATTTTGATGTGTTTAGTGTTTACAACATTGCATTTTAAGATAACTTTTTCCTCCTTTCTACTGGAATTACTATCTTTTACTCTAAAAAATATAATAAAATTTTCTAAAACGGTTGGGAGAGACCAAATTGAATTATAGAAATGGATTGTATTAAAGAACACACAATATCAAAGAGTAGAGTAAGGCTTGATGAGTAGAGATAAGTGATTTTAATTGGCACGTTGATTGTATGTCTGTAAATGAATGCTTCTGATGAGCCTGAAACTAGTCCTTCTCTTGATTGGCTCTTTTAAGACAACTTTAGTTTAAGAAGAACATTTGTGAGGTATTCTGGCACTGGCTTTAGAAATATCCCATTAGTATGACCAATTACTTTTTAGCATTCCTGGGAATATCTGTTGTATATGACAGGTGCATTTTGCCCTGCCCAACAGCACAACATTACACTCATAACATAAGGTTGGAGAAATGTTTTATTAATGACCTTGTTTACATTCTTGATATATGTATGTATGTGTACACACACACACACACACACACATTTTCCTATAAAGGATAATGCTGAACATCAGCAGATAATTTCCAAGATATTTTTAAAAAACAGTAGAGTGCAATCTGATGAGATTTCTCTACACTACTTGTAGCACTTCAAGTCATCGTGTATTATATTTGTAAATATTTAAACAGTGTCACTGGGAGAGATTTTGGCTTATGAAAAGTTATTGTAGAAATGTGCTTAAAAAGCATTTGTGTAATTGTGAGAAGAGTTTCTCAGTGATTAAAGATGGTTAAAGAAAGGTGAGAAGCTGGTTGTCTTTACTGGTTCTCCTCGGCCCCTTTCAGAAGTTTCTGGTTTGTCCTACTAAATGGCTACCCATGGTTTTACTCAACAGCTGTAACTTAAGACTATCAGGGCTTGTTTCTTTGAGTGAAGGCTGCTGAATTGCTCTTTTTCCAATAAATATAGACTCTAATTTTTTTCATGTTAACCAGACAAAGATTCCCTTTGAAACTTGTAGTCTGAGCAACAAACACTGGACCCATTGTCTCTGAAACAATAAGTGCCACATTCAGTCTTTAGAAATGGTGACCAATTTGCTTGTATTCAAGAACCATAGAAGTTTTACACATCTAGAAAAGTGATTCACAGCTGAGTTTTCAATAATGCTAATACTGCATGTAGGAGTGTGATTTAATGCTGTGATGTGTACAGTATTGTATCCTGACTGTTATATATCTGCCACTCATGGATCAGTCTTGGACTTTTCACAATGAATTACTAGTAATTCACCCAGTGACTTCAAATGAGAGTAGAACAAATTCTTGTGGATGTTTAGTTTTGCATATAAGCATATAGAATTTGATTATAACTGTCATACACATTCTGGATGTAACGTGGCGCTCCACATCAGGGATAGTCTTGTAGGAGTTACTCCAGGGGCAGACACTGAATCGAGGATTTATGTGCAAATTATATTAGGAAATTGCTCCCTGGGAAAAACTCGTAAAGAAGTTAGAGAAGCAGATCAGGGAATGGAAGGAATCCAGCCAAGGGTAAAATTTCAGGCAAAGTTGTAGCCTCAGTTATATTGTACAGATGAACAGTGGAGATTACGTTATAGCTCAGAATTTGTTCCAGTTTGAGGCAAGGGGGCTGGACCTTCATAAGTCAGACATTGTTGAAGTATACTTAGGAGCCTTAAACTCTCAGATCTTCCCAACTCACAGCACAGGCAGGCCAAGTGGCATCCGTGGCTGAGGGCAGTCTTCTGAAGATGGTCATAGGTGCAGGCCCATGGAAGTAGAAGCACTGAATAGCTCAGGGTGTGTCAAAGTGGATACAAACAAGTGACAGAAGGACTTCAGGGGGATCTGGGTCTACTACCAATAGTTGTTTGCTGCAAAGGTATTTGGGTAATAATTCTGAAGAAATTTTTCAATAATTAAAAATAATTTATTTAGTGATTATAATACATAATATGTTTTTAAAATGTTAGATAAATGATTCTGATCAGATATCCATTTAGTCAAGGACTACACTACAGAAAATCTTACTTCTCACTATTTCTCAAATACACCACACATGCCTCTGTCTCAGGGACTTCTTATTTGTGTCTTTTGCCAAGGTTTCACCCCACAGATTGATTTTTGGTAAAAAGCAGGAAAAACATAACTTTGTGATTGGTCTGTTTCATCTTGATCCAGTCCTGCTGTCATTGACTAGATGTTGTATACCTCTTAATGTCAGGCGATATGAAATATACATGTTCATGAAGCGTTCTTGCCCAAAATAGAACCTGATCAGATCTTTCCCTAACTTCTGGTTCAGAATACAAATATTATTGTTTTATTTTATTTGTTTTATTGGACAGAGTCTGTCTCTGTAGCCCGTCCTGGAGTGCAATGGCGTGATCTCGGCTCACTGCCACCCCCACCTCCTGGGTTCAAGCGATTCTCGTGCCTCAGCCTCCCAAGTAGCCAAAACTACAGGCATGCACCAACATGCCCAGCTAATTTTTGTATTTTTAGTAGAAATGGGGTTTCATCATGTTGGCCAGGCTGGTCTTGACCTCAAGTGATCTGCCAGCCTCAGCCTTCCAAAGTGCTGAGATTACAGGTGTGAGCCACCACACCTGGACCATATATTATTGTTTTATATAGTCAATGTTGTTTTAGAACATTGGATTTACCCCCATATTTACCCCTTGCTTTCCTCAACCTCCCTTCTTGCACATCAGCCCTTCCATCTGGAATCACTTTCCTTCTATCTAAAGTGTATCTTTTAACACAGTGCTGACCGATATAGTGATCACTAGTCATGTGAATACTGAGCACTTGAGATATTACTAGTCTGAACTGAGATTTGCCATAAGTGTAAATTACACACTGTGTTTCAAAGGAAGTACCAAACCCAAAATATCTCACTAATGATTCTTATATCAATTACATTTTGAAATGATAATATTTTGGATATATTGGATTAAACAGACTCTTATTAAAATTAAATTTACCTTTTTTTGCTTTAAAAATGTGGCTACTAGAACTTTTAATTTACAGATTGCTCACATTATATTTCTGTTGGACAACTCTGTTTTAGAATGTTCTTTAATGATGGCAAATTATGAAGTTTTGTTTTGTCTGAAAATGTCTATTTTGTACTTGCTCTTGAAATTTTTTTCCACTGGATCTGCTGTGCTAGGTTGAGTTATTTCATCTTATCATATTGAGAATATTATTTTACTGCCTGCCTTCCATTTTTGCTGTTAAGATGTCAGTTAATGTTGTTACTCTTTTGGCATTAGTTTGTCTTCCCACTCTAGTTCCTGTTTGAAAAATCTTCTCCTGGTTTGTAATATCCTGATATTTTATTATGATGAATTTAGCTATATGTTTATTATTTTGTATCCTGCTTGGATTCACTATTGATTTCTTCTATAAATTCTAGGAAATTATTCATCATTATCTCTTCAGGTATTACCTCTTCCCCATTCCATTTCTCCCTTTTTATGAAACTCCATTTACATGTATATTACACTTTAACTGCTAGATCTTAACCTTCTTTTTATTGTTTTCCATCTTTTTGTCTCCCTAAGGAGCATACTAAGTTAATTCTGTCTAACCTTTTGCTAATACTTTTATCTGTGTCTAATCTTCCGGTTCAGCTCCTTCATGGAATTTGTTTCATATCAATGATTTTATTTTATGTTTTGATACTGGGAGCACAATTTGGTTCTTTTTCAAATCTGCTTACTCTTACAATCCCTTGCTCTTTAATCATATTTAAAACACTTCATTTCTTTGAATATATTTTAAATCAACATATTTTAAAAATATTCTATTACCAGTAATTCCAAACTCTTTGCAGGACTGATTTTATTGTCTATTATTATTGCAGGCTTTCTCAGATGGTAGCTTCTTTCCTTGTGTATTTTGTAATTTTTGACTGTAAGCTGCTCATGGTCCTTGGAATACCTTTGGTGGGAATTCTTTGAGGCTTTTGCTGAGGGTTGGTTCATTGAAAAAATATTAACATTTGCTTCTTTCATGAGCCTAGGGACACTGAAAACCCAGGGGGATAACTTTAAATTAAGTTCTCAGGTTGATTAGATCATCTAGATAGAGAAAATTTCAGATTCCCGAGGGGGTTAGCCTGTGGAATGAATTTGCATACTTTCTTTACCCCATCCAAGGTTTCAAACAGGCAATTTTCTCTCTTATGCCTTTGGTGTGTGAGGTGTTTGAGTCTATTCATCTTACACTGATGTACAAGTAGTTCTTTGGGAACCCACTTGTTATTTGGCCAGTTTTCCATGAGACTATGCATCATAGGTGAGCTTTGTCTTCTGTCCTCTGCAACCCATGAGCCTGTGAAAACAGAAGCCTAAGGTCACCTGGATTCAGAAAATGCCTCAAAACAAAGCCAGGTTTAGTTCTCCACTTATTCCTTTAGGTATTTTTTTGTTCTTTTCAGTTTTTATTGTCTAAAGGTTGTCTATTTTCTTATCAGCTTATTGAGTATTTAAAAAGAAGTTTAAAAACTATGTGTATATATATTTATTTATTTAGGGCCAGGTATGGTGGCTCATGCCTCTGATCCTAGCACTTTAGGAGGCCAAGGCAGATGGATCACTTGAGTCCAGGAGTTCAAGACCATCCTGGGTAACATGAGTGAAAGCTCGTCTCTACAAAAAATACAAAAATTAGCTGGGTGTGGTGGTGCATCCCTGGTCCCAGCTACCCCAGAGGCTGAGGTGGGAACATAACTTGAGCCTGGCAGGCTGAAGTTGTTGTAGTGAGCCATGATTGAGTCACACTGCACTCCAGCCTGGGCAACAGAGGGAAACCTCATCTCAAGAAAAAGAGTTAATTAAAAAATACATATATTTAATCTAGCATTTTTAGTCATTTTCACCAGCAGGGTCAATCATGGTCTTTAGTCCATTATGATACCATAAATGGCAGTCTTATGTTTGCTTTGAGTGAAATTTTAAAATTTTATTTGCAACAGGTTTTGTAGTTATTTTATGTGTTCTATTGTCATGTTATCTTGTCTATACGGACACTAGTGCTTTTATATTTTGACTTTTGACTTCTTGAATCCTCTTTCAACTACTTTAACTTCAGAATGTAGTTTAAGACATTTCTATCAAAGGTGCATTTGTGGAATTCTTGCTGTATCTTTGCATGAGAAGTTTTCTCTGTTGCTTTTGTTTGTGAAAGTTGACAAAGTTTAGAATTTTAGTTCACTATGTTTTTCCCCTCAAAATCTGGCAGACACACTTCCATTTTCTTCTGGAATTTACATGTGATGAAGCTTGAATTTTTTCCATTTCTAGATAAACTTTTCTTCTTCTTGTACTCTATAGTATTTTTTTATTCATGTAATTAAAATAGTTTGCCTTTCATGTTGGGTTTCTAGTTCAATAATTTTTCCCAGAACATACTGAACACTGTTTTCGAATACACTCAGGATTTCTATTTTTTTAATTCCAGAGATTTTTTTTCTTTCTTTTATGTTTTTTGTTCAGTTCATTTTTGGATCCTAATGTTTCTGACTTTTCTGTTTTTTAAAAATATTATTTTTCCTGTCATTGTTTAATTTTTGTTCTTATTTTCTCTCTGTGCAGTGATAGATTCTCAAGTTTGTCTTCAATATCATTGTTTCAGTTTTACTCGGTGTCACATCTGCTCGTTACCTTCTTCAATGGAGATTTTAATTTTTTAATAAAATATTAGAATTTTTTGTGCTTGTTTTTCTCATTTCAGCTAGTTCCTTCTGCATCTCTTTCTTCATTAAACTATATTCCCCATCCAAACTTGGAGTTTTTGTTTTACAAAGGTCATGTCTTCTTATAACTCTGGGAACACTAGGAAACTGTTATCATAATTTTCTTCTGATTCTTCTGGAAGTCATTTTATTATTTTTTTAGAGTCTACTTTTCTCCTGAGTTTTCATGCCTTATATTTGGCTTCCTTCTTTGTTGCACTGTCTTTTCATTGATTCTATATTGATTTATTTGTTATTCATTTAATTTTGAATATTTAGATCTCTCCAGGCATGGTATGGTCTACAAATCAGGGTAGAAGTTTATCTATCTATCTATCTATCTATCTATCTATCTATCTATCTACCTACCTGTCTATCTGTCTATCTTCTATCTATCTACACACATATACACACATACAGTATTTAAATAATTCAGATTCTGCTAGCACAAGTGTTTTTAAAATGTGCTCTACAGGTTCCTAGATTTCTAGAAAGATCCTTCTGGGCAGCCTCGGGGGTCAAGAATGATCACAAGCCTACCTGTCTGAGTTCTCTTATCCTGAAAACTGAGGCACTCCACACTTACCTGTTTTATATATCAAGTGTCTGCATTAAAATTTATTTGAAGAAAGGAGCAAGCTGTTTAAGACATTTCTGAAAACGATTCCTCTGATGTATGAGTAACATCTTAGGTTAAGTTAGTCACTTTGGAAACTTTGCTGTTTCAGGATATTAGAGTATCAAAAAGTATAAAAGCTGAAGGAAATAGGTCCCAAGAGAAAACAATGGACTACTAACTGCCTAAAAAGACTTAAACGAGGGGGCAAATGACTTAATAAGAGGAAATAGATGTAAATTACTTGAACAAAAATAAGCCAGCTACCATGAAGATGTGCTTAGCTAAAGCGAAATAAGTATGACTTGTATCTGAACTCTGAAATAAAGAGTGAGTCAGCTTAGAGGTTGATGAAGTTTCAGCTCCTTTGGTTTCTACTTACTCCCTTGTGACAACATCTAAAATACAACTGTTCCAATGAATGCTCCAGGATTTGATAGTTTCTGCAAAGGGAATCCAAGGGGACTGATTGGCTGGAAGTGGGGCACAGGACTTGAGAATGTCCATGGCGGAAACATTGTGGACAGCAGTGGGACTGACGTCTCAAGGTGAAAGACAAAACTTAAGGAACATCCAGCCCCACTAAGAAAGGATTTTTTCATATCACACTTTTTTTTTTTTTTTTTTTTTTGAGACAGAGTCTCCCTCTGTTGCCCAGGTTGGAGTGCAGTGGCGTGATCTTGGCTCACTGCAACCTCTGCCTCCTGGGTTCAAGCAATTCTTCTGCCTCAGCCTCCTGAGTAGCTGAGATTACAGGCATGCGCCACCATACCTGACTAATGTTTGTATTTTTAGTAGAGACAGGGTTTCACTATGTTTTCCAGACTGGCCTTGAACTCCTGACCTCAGGTGATTCACCTGCCTTGGCCTCCCAAACTGCTGGGATTACAGGTGTGAGCCACCATGCCCCACTTCACACATATTTTCATAAGTGTGTTTATGTGATAGGAATTGAGTGGATCAAAACTATAAGATAAAATTTGAGTAAGGAACTAGAATGAATATTAGTGTAGGGTTTGGATACATGGCAGAAGGTGGAGATGGGGGTGTAGTTCTGGGAGCATGATAATTTTCTCTTTGGCTCTTGTCATTGGCTTCTGCTGGCATCAGTTTACATTTGGGAGTAAAAAGCACACACTGCTTCTCTTCCCTTTCCTCTGTGTTCTTCTTCCTCATTACTTCATCTGTTATCTTACGGGTAATCACATGTTATCTTACAAAAGTACGTTTTTGCTTAAAAGCTTTCCTTTTCTATGCAACGAATTAATTTAATTTAATTTTTTTTTTTGGAAACAGGGTCTCAGTCTGTTGCCCAGGATGGAGTGCAGTGGTGTAATCATAGCTCACCATAACCTTGAGCTCCCGGGCTCAAGAGAGCTTCCTACCTCAGCCTCCTGAGTAGCTGGGATTATAGGCACGTGCTTCTATATCCAGCTAACTTTTAAAATTTTTGTAGAGACAGAGGTCTCACCATGTTCCCCAGGTTTGTCTCAAACTCCTGACCTCAAGAAATCTTCCCACTTTGGCCTCCCAAAGTGCTGGGATTACAGGAGTGAGCCACACTGGCTGGCCAAAGAATTGATTTTTTTTTTAAAGGAATTATCTCATGTAATAATCTTAGAATATGTGTTTATATATATATGTATACATATGTATGTATGTACATATATAAATATATATGTGTGTATATATCTATATATCTATATGGACACTTTATCTGTAGATAGTTGATGAACTTTGAGATATGTCATGGCTAAGTGGCAGGAAATGATTGAGCCACCTCGAAGGAGTGACTCAAGGTTGCCTTGAAGCTCAGCAGAACCTTTCCCAGAAAGACACTGGCCCCTGTGTGAATGTATTCCAATGCTTCCAATGCATTCCAATGCTTCCAGCCTGAAGCATCTGAGGCAGAGGGAGAAAGATCATCAAAAGGCCTGGAGATCCATCTTTGAGAGAGTTGATTTCTCTACTGAATGTGTGCTAGGATTGCTATGAAGGCCAGACCAGAGGTCAAACCCTCTGTTTCTCAGGCTGTATCATTAGGATAAAAGTGAGGCTACCCCATGTGGAGAAATCCTCTATCTCAGGTGAGAACCCTGCTACTATCTTGAAAGGTGGCTCAGATGTTCAGAGGGACCTGCTCGGTAGAACTGGTTTTATACCCTTCAGCAAGCCACATTGGCATAAACGAAACAGTATCACCGTCCTTGATATGGCACCATCTAGAACAAGGTGCTTAAACTGTGGCTGCCCCTAAGAATCACCTGGGGAAACTGTTAAAAACACAGACTTGTGGGCCTCACCACAGACCTACTAAATCAGAGCTTTTACTAAGGCAAAAGAAAATGAGGTAAACCTAAGACAAATTGTGCCCATATTTGTACCTTGTTGAACATATAACTCATCTTGCTAACAGTCATTATGATCGAGTAAAAGGTGGCATTGTAGTCTAGTGAAAAAGCACGGGACACTAATCACCAGAGAACCTCAAGTGTAAATAACACTCAATTATGTAATAGTTGAATGACCTTACACATTTAACTTCACCTTCAGAGCTTCAGTTTATTTATCTCTTCTCTTTTTTGAGACGGAGCCTTGCTCTGTCTCCCAGGCTGGAGTACAGTGGCACGATCTCAACTCGCTGCAAGCTCTGCCTCCCGGGTTCAAGCCATTCTCCTGCTTCAGTCTCCCGAGTAGCTGGGACTACAGGTGCCCGCCACCATGACCGGCTCATTTTGTTTTTGTATTTTTGGTAGAGATGGGGTTTCACTGTGTTAGCCAGGATAGTCTTGATCTCCTGACCTCGTGATCTGCCCGCCTCGGCCTTCCAAAGTGCTGGCATTACAGGCATGAGCCACTGCGCCCGGCCTATTTATCTTTTCTTAAGAATTATAGGCCAGGCACGGTGGCTCACCACTGCAATTCCAGTGCTGTGGGAGGCTGAGGTGGGATAATCGCTTAAGGCCAGGAGTTTCAGACCAGTCTGGGCAACCTAGTGAGATCCTATCTCTACATAAAAATAAAAATATTAGCTTGGTATGGTGGTGCATGTCTGTAGTCTTAGCTACTTTGGAGACTGAGAGGAGAGGACTGCTTGAGCCCTGGAGTTTGAGGCTGCAGTGAGCTATGATCGAGTCATTGCACTCCAGCCTGGGTGACATAACCATACCCTGTCTCTAAAAAAAATAAAAATAAAAGTAATAGGAACTGCGAAAGTTTAAGTTTCCTTCTCCTCATGTGTGGATCCAAAGAAATAGACCTTCTGAGTTTCACTGTATTATACTGAATTTGTATGTTCTCTATGTAACAATTCTACCATATTGAATAAGAAGTTTGTGATATTCTGCTTTGCTTCCATTGTATTACGGAAGTTAAAAGCATATTCCTTTGAATGTGCTTTTTTTAAAAAACGATTGCCCAAGGTGAAATAGTAGTTTACTGATCTGCCAAACAAATTAGCTGAATACTGTGTTGTTCCTTGTGCATGGCAAATTTCATGAGTGGATTTGGAAAACAGATTAAAACTATGAAATACAAAAAATTTCTTTACATTGATCTGACACTAAGTTGGACTTAACTGTGTTTCTTCATATGCCAGTGGATTTACAAGCTTTTCAAGTTTGGTTAGGGAAGGGGTTGTATTTTTACCTATTAGTTGAAAAGAATGTGTATACCATATTGATTTGCAGACAACTTGCAGCCCTCCACAATCTCAAATTTCTCAGATTGGGAAATATTGCCTTTTAGGAGACATTTTGGGACTGAAGGAGACTTATTTAGGTCAGAAAATTCAAATCCTCTCCTTAGTTTTATGCTGCAGATTCGTTTTTAGGACATTGGAGGCTTCTTACATTCCAGATGAATCCTTAACATTCAGATAAACGGGACCAGTTTCAGCACCTGCAGGTTCAGCACTCAGTTGGGGTCAGATGGAAGGGCATTTTTATATCTTGTTATTTGATCTGTCACAATCTATATTGAACAACATCTCCCAGGTGTACTGGCCAGTCAATGGGCCTACAATTTGCTGTTTCTACAGTAAAAATATGAGAAAAGCATTACATTTGTTAGGTCACAATAATGACTCACAAATCCTTTCAGTATGTGTGTGTGGCGGGGGTGGGAGGTGAGTGAGGGAGCTGGGAGAGGCTGTACTTTTTGCTTTGCCTGATTTTGGCTCATTGGTAACGGTAATAGTGTAAATGTGTTTTGCTTTTTATTATAACCCAAATGTTGGAACTCATCGGAGAAATCCATACATCTAAAAATCAATGCAAAATACAAAAGTCTAACTCAAAAACGTTTAAAAAACGATGATCCTTACTGTTGTTTTCTTGTGAAGATGGGGGAAGGGTTTCAGTGCATACCTTAGTACAAAGCTCCTTAAAAGTCCTCTGTAAGCATCTTTCTTCTGTGAAGTTAGTTTCACTCCACATAGCAGCTGCTCTATTTCTCCCCTTTTCACTTTCTCTTTCCCACCGTTTGCCTGAAACTCCTCAACCCCTTCCTTGTGCCTCCTTAGAATTCTGCCAGTGCACCTTATTCAGGCATTCATCAAGAAAAAGTCCAGTTGAAGGCAGACAGCCAACAAAACCCAGTCGTTAGCTACAGCTCTGGCCGTCCTCGTCCCTCAAGCATGCCCATCGGGAGCTTCCATTCATCTTACCAGTCTGTTATGGAAGATCTCAGTGAAATGGAAAACGCACAGAGGACTGAGAAGACCTGCTACCAAGAAGCAGTGTGGTACCAGTAAGCTTATTGAATGTTGGGCCCCATCTTTCTCATTCTACAATGAGGCTAGTAATTTCCACCTAACCAACCAGATAGGTTGGCCCTGCATAAGGGCTAAATTCAATGATGAATGCAGTGGAAGTGCTTTAAGAGCTGGAAACACTTTGATACTGGTATGAGTTTTAGAATAAGAATGTGATCACTGGCTGGGGGTCTTAGAGTTATCTAGTCCTATCCTTTACTTTAACAATGAGAAAATTGACAACCCAGAAGGTGTTGTAACTCACTCAAGGCCATATAGGCAGGTGGAAGCAAAACCAGATTAGAGCCAGTTTTCCCAGTTTGATGGCCTAGAGTTAGAATGAGTTTTCAACTGTTCCATAATGGAACAAACACAAATTGATCAAATGGCTTCCGGTGTTGGAAGTGATGCTAGCAGATTAAGGATAAAATGGAGGAACAGAGTCAGTGATATTGCTGATAGTGGACAACAAGGGAAAACCACGTGAAACAGGGCATCAATGTGGGAAAGAGTGATTGAATTCTTGGAGCTGTTGGTCAAGGATGATAGGGAGTCAGTAACATTTGTTATCCTACCTATTCTAAAACGCCACACAAAGATGTGTTTTGTTTGGAGCATTTATTTATTTTGAATGATTAATGATAGGTTATCATCTCAAATTGAATTCCCTAATTTCCAGTCTTAATTATGGCTATACAACAGCTGTGGATATGTGTCAGAAATTCATTTACTGGAATGAGAAAATTCCCCTTACCCATGAGTCATAAGAATCTTCTTGCCATTGGAGTTTTATTTTAATAGATCCAGTGATTTTTTTTTTTTTTTTTTTTTGAGATAGACTCTCACTCTGTCGCTTAGACTGGAGTACAGTGGTATGATCTTGGCTCACTGCAACCACCACCTCCTGGGTTCAAGCACTTCTCCCAGCCTTGCCTCTTGAGTAGCTGGGATTATAGGTGCCCACCACCACACCCGGCTAATTTTTTTTTTTTTTTTTTTGGATTTTAGTAGAGACGAGGTTTCACCATGTTGGTCAGGCTAGTCTTGAACTATTGACCTCAGGCGATCTGCCCACCTTGGCCTCCCAAACTGCTGGAATCTGCACCTGGCCAGGCATTGATTAAGCAACTGGCAAATTATTAGGTTCATGATGTCCAGATTCTCATAATCTGCCTACATGTATTGCTTACCTTTTATTTTGGGGTTCTCCATCACTTGGGTGAATAGACCTCAGATAAGGCAGATGGCCAGGTCATTCTCTCCTTCTAAATGGCAATGTCATGAGAGACCTGACAACCTGATGGTGGCTAGGTGAGAAGCTGGTGTTCCCAGGTAACAGAGTGATATGCATTAGGAATGAAGTGAGTTAGTTTACTCCGTGTCTTTGCTTTTGTGTTTCTTCCGTTTACATGTCACATGATGTGTGCTCTTAAAGCTTACTCTGTCACCAAGTGTTACCATTTTTCTTAAGCAATTCCTTCAAGGGAAGTTTCATTACCTCTTTCTTTGAAACGATACTCTCCATCTGTTTTTGTTGGCAACACATGGAACAATTTCCAGTACCCAACTGAAGTTATGCAGGCTGACTTTCATTAATATGTTGCCAAACATTTCTGACTCTTGTGCATTTTTTAAAAATAAAAAATCAAGGTCCCTTGGTAGTCACTTTCTGAACTTTCTACGGCTTACATCTGTTCCAAGTCCTCTTTTTGGAGGTACTAATGCTTCTTTCTTGTTATGGAGACAGCATTTTTTTTTTTTTTTAAATGTGAGGGACAATGCCTTGAAGAGCTCCGATAATGCTCATTTAGGTTCTTACCATGAACAGTGGGCCAGAGTATATGTATATTGCTGTGGTTGAAGTACATAACTTTAATATACATTCACAGTTTTGATTATCTTCTTGTACAATTTTGAAATTCTCATGTCTGAAAGCATGTTTTGTCTCATCACATCTCAAACTCTTGAACCTATTCTCAGGATGGACTTAAGGACAATAAGAATTTATCTGCTCGTTGCCATATTTACAATTCATCACAATTAATTTCATTTAATATAAAACAGATTCTGAAAGAAACTTTTTCAATTTTAACATGGTTGGATATTTCACGAAAAAAAAAAAGCCATACAGAAGCTAGAAAGAGGGAGCAGATCTGGAGAGTCAGAAGAAATTATACATTCTGATCGCAGGCTCTGTGGGGGAGAGAGGAGGGAGAGAGAGAGAGACAGAGGGACACAGAGAAAGAGAGAGAATGAATAAATCCTAGATAGCAGGTGCTGAGATCTGAAACCCCCTTGGATCCAGTCATCCTTGTGCTGAGTGTTTCCTGGGGAAAATGACTGCTTGCGAGTGTGTATAAGGTCAAAATAAATAAGGCACAGGCTTGAGTCTGGGCTATTGGTTGAGAGCTCTAAGAATCTGTGAACCCAAATGATATGGACCATATCCAAGCATGTGCCTGTGTTTCCTCTATCTTTTTGCCCAATAAAGTCAACAGTTGTACAAGTGGTAAATTATTGGTTAATGATGTCCAGGTACTCACAATCTGCCTACACATATTGCTTATCTTTTAGCCTTGGGTTTTCTACTACTTGGTTGAATAAACTTCAGATGACATCTGTTGCCATTGGTAGAAAAGCCTGAACTAAGGGGTCTATGCCTGGAAGTGGACCACAGTTATCACAAAACTGATGGGTTGGATGGGCACGGTGGCTCATGTCTGTAATCCCAGCACTTTGGGAGGCCGAGGAGTGTGGATAACCTGAGGTCAGGAGTTCCAGACCAGCCTGGCCAACATAGCGAAACTTCGTCTCTACTAAAAATACAAAAATTAGCTGGGCATGGTGGCATGTGCCTGTAATACCAGCTACTGGGGGAGCTGAGGCAATAGAATCACTTGAACCTGGGAGGCGGAGGTTGCAGTGAGCCGAGATTGTGCCACTGTACTCCAGCCTGGCAACAGAGTGTGAGTCTGTCTTAAAAAAAAAAAAACAAAAAAACAAACAAAAAAACCCTGATGGCTTGCAAGATTTTGATACAGGTGTGGGCCCATTTTACCATAAATCTAGCAAGAAAAAAAGCTGGATCGTACCCAAGTTACTGAACCACCTGGGCTTCACTAGTGACCTCATGTGGCAGTGCCAACCCCAGAGGCAGTAGAGTATGGGTCCATCTGGTGGACAAAATTTTCTCTCTGGCTGCATCCATGTTCCTGCAAAGGACATGATCTCGCTCTTTTTTATGGCTGCCTAGTATTTCATGGTGTATATGTACCACATTTTCTTTATCCAGTCTACCATTGATGCACATTTAGGTTAATTCCATATCTTTGCTATTGTGAATAGTGATGCAATGAACATATGCGTACATGCGTCTTTATAACAATTCTATTCCTTTGGGTATACATCTAGTAATGGGATTGCTGGATCAAATGGTAGTTCTGTTTCTAGCTCTTTGAGGAATCATCACACTGCATTCCATAACAGTTGAACTGATTTATGCTCCCACCAATAGTGCATAAGTGTTCTCTTTTCTCCACAACCTTGTCAGCATTTGTTATTTTTTGACTTGTTAGTAATAGCCATTCTGGCTGGTGTGAGATGGTCTCTCATTGTGGTTTTGATTTGCATTTCTCTAATGATGAGTGATATTGAGCTTTTTTTTCATATGCTTGTTGGACACATCTATATCTTCTTTTGAAGTGCCTGTTTTGTGTCCTTTGTCCACTTTTTAATGGGGTTGCTTGTTTTTTTCTTGTAAATTTGTTTAAATTCCTAATATATGTTGGATATTAGACCTTCGTCAGATGCATAGTTTGCAAATATTTTCTCCCATTTTGTAGGTTGTCTGTTTTCTCTGTTTCTTTTGCTGTGCAGAAGCTCTGTTTGATTAAATCCCATTTGTCACTTTTTGCTTTTGTTGCAATTACTTTTGGTATCTTTGTCATGAACTCTTTGCCAGTTTCTATGTACAGAATGGTATTGCCTAGATTGTCTTCCAGGGTTTTTATAGTTTTGGGTTATACATTTAAGTCTTTAATCCATTTTGAGTTGATTTTTGTATATGGTGTAAGGAAGAGGCCCAATCTTCTGCATATGACTAGCCAGTTATCCCAGTACCATTTATTGAATAGGGAGTCTTTTCCTCATTGCTTGTTTTTGTCAGCTTTGTCGAAGATCAGATGGTTGTAGGTGTGTGGACTTATTTCTGGGCTTTCTGTTCTGTTCCATTGGCCATTATCCTGAGCAAACTAACACAGGAATAGAAAATCAAATATTGCATGTTCTTACTTATAAGTGAGAGCTAAATGATGGCAACACATGGACACAAAGAAGGGAATAACAGATGCTGGGACCAACTTGAGGGTAGAGGGTGGGAGGAGGGAGGGAATCAGAAAAAATAACCATTGGGTACTAGACTTAGCACCTGGGTGACAAAATAATCTGTAAAAAAAGCCTCTGTGACATGAGTTTACCTATTTAACAAACTTGCACATGTACCCCTGAACCTAAAATAAAAGTTATTTTTTTTCTCTCTAAAAGGCATTTGTAACCAAGAATGAAGCTTTGAATTGAACAGTAAATTCTTGAGGTTGGTGGACTTATCTTGGATGTGACAGTGGTGTGTTGAAGGAGGAAGAATAAAAGGCATGCTTTAAAGAGAGATGAAGGATTCAAAAATAAGTAACTTTGTTTTATATCCTAAGCTACTAAAGCAGGAACTATCTGTTGCATAATATTAATTCTATGAGATTTTCCTTCAAACTGGAAAACAGAGAAATCACTTCCCAATTGTAAAGGATGCTTATGTTTTTAATTATTACATTCAATCTAGAATATGTAAAAATCCCATAAAAGGGTAAAATGTCAATATTTAGATAACAGAGGTCAAGCTATTATGCAAACGTGGTGAATCCTAGAAGCCTTTAGGCAGATTTTCTCTTTCTCACTTGGGAGAAAGAGCGCATCCTAACAGACTCTGGTTGGTGTTCTTTATATGAAAGTGGAATTTCTACTTGTTTTGAATGAAACAAAAATATCTAGGGCATACTTTGATAGGTGGAAACAAAATGTAAAGTTTCAGGGTCTTAGTATTTCTGTGGTATTTGGATAATTAGAATCTGATTTGACTGCGCATATTCCCAAGCTAGCATACAATTCTTTTTTTTTTTGAGACAGAGTCTCGCTCTGTCGCCCAGGTTGGAGTGCAGTGGTGCTATCTCGGCTCACTGCAAGCTCCGCCTCCCAGGTGCAGGCCATTCTCCTGACTCAACCTCCTGAGTAGTTAGGACTACAGGCGCCTGCCACTGCGCCCGGCAAATTTTTTGTATTTTTAGTAGAGACGGGGTTTCACTGTGTTAGCCAGGATGGTCTTGATCTCCTGATCTCGTGATCCACCCGCCTCGGCCTCCCAAAGTGCTAGATTACAGGCGTGAGCCACCGCACCCGGCCACAGTTCTTTTTTTTTTTTTTTTAAAGCCATAAAATTACACATCGCAGAATGTAAATTCTGAATGTAAGACGTGAGCAGGAAATGGAGTGTTATGGCCTTTTAACTCTTTTGTATGACTTACCTTGCAACTCAGCGGTGAAGAAGAGCGTCATGGGAAGGTTATGACTTTGAAATCATACTGACCAGGGTTTGAATTGTTGCTCTAGCATTTGCTAGCCAGTGTGACCTTGAACCTCAGTTTCCTTATTCATAAAATCTACCTTGTTATAAGAATAAGAAATCTGTGGCCAGGTGCAGTGATGTACACCTGTAATCCCAACACTTTGGGAAGCTGAGGCAAAAGAATCACTTGAGCCCGGAACTTTGAGACCAGCCTGGGCAACAGGGCAAAATGCTTCCTCTACAAAAGATTTAAAAAAAAAAAAAAAAAAAAAGCTTTGCATGGTGGCGTGTCCCTGTAGTCCTGGCTAGTTGGAAGACTGCGGTGGGAGAATTACTTGAGCTGGGAGGTTGAGGCTGCAGTAAGCCGAGATAGTGCACTTCAGCCTGGGTGACTGAGCAAGACTCTGTCTCAAAAAAAAAAAAAAAAAAAAAAAAAAAAAAAAAAAAAAAAAAGGTTAAAGTTCCAGGCACCTAGAAGTTACTCTTTAATGGTAACTATTATTATGACGACATGTGTTTTTCATTCATGAGTTGTACTTTTATGTGTATACATTCATATAAAATCTATACATAATATTTTTTAGGTTTTTACATCTTTTACCATCTTGTTCAGAAATAGTATACATCATATTAGTAAGCATCAACAATTGATTACATCAGTAATCAACCCCCCTTGTCCAATAAGACAGTATAAAATTATAAAAACTGCAACTTATTTTATGCATTGTTTATATAGATATTATTTTACATTCATTTATAATCTGCATCTATGATTCCTTTTGTACTTGGACACAAAGTCTAAATATTGTATTTAGAGTTATCTAAAACCTAAGAAAAATTATTAGAGGGCAGAGTTCAACAGAATTTTAAGGAGCAAAGGAAATAAGATAATTTCAAAAGATAATGAAGTTAAGTAAATGTGAAAAAAATTTTCCATTGGAAATCAAGGGAAAGGAAGCAATAAGATGCCACTCCCCACTTAATGAGATAACAAAGAAAAGAAGAAAAATTGTAAGATAGAAGTTGAAATTCTTAAAATGACAATACCCCAAATTTGAAAAGAAAGGAATGAAAATGATTTTTTTTTTGGTTATTTTTGGTAAGAACACATTCTGAAGGAAAAAAATCATCATAGAAAGCTGATTTGATTATATGTATTTATTGAGAATGAAAATTGTTTATTTACTTTGACTCAATATCCAGCTCCTCCTGGGAATTTAGAATGCATTGATTCAGGGAAAGGCTATTGAAGGTATATATTCTTTACAACATTCGAAGCAGTGTAAATGTTTAAATTTGGGGGGTGGTTAAGCAAATCTCAGCATAGTCATTTAATGGGCTATTGTGAAGTGGGTGAAAAATCATGAAGGCTGTAAAGCATATGAAAAATTGCTAATGACAAACTTTTAAAGAGAAAGGAAAAACATAAAAATTGATTATAGGCTATGACCACAGTATTTTTTTAAGTGGTCTTTCTTCTCTATGCTGGGAGGAGGCTAGTCTGGCTTATTTCTCAAGTCCTTGACATTCCCAGGTCTAGTGAGAGATGTTCTCCCTTGAGTCCTCCTTCCCTACACCTAAAGCCAGCTTACTACTTACAGAAAATACCTTTTGCCCTTTCTCCGGTTCCTTTGACCCACACTTAGTTATACAGACTAAATTCTTTAAAGAGCAATTCTGCCTTGTGTTTTAGTGTCCTCATAGGTGTCTAAATCCAGCCCTTTTCTGTTTATCATTTAGTATCCACAGGGCTCCAGCTCAGACCCTTAGGAGAAAGGGATCGTGCTGGAGAAAAATCTGAGTTGCATATACAATGCTCTACTGAAAATGACACCTTCCTTCTGGTCCTTACCCAGTGTGTTTGGCTTAAGCATGCGTGCCACATATTTCCTTTCCTTATGATGGGTTTTTAGCAAAGAAGCTTCTCACTTTTCTTTTTTCTTTTTTTTTTTTTTTTTGAGACGGAGCCCTGCATGGGCGATTCCACCAAATATCCAGTCATGCCCAAACCCATCTGAATTTAGATTGAGCATGTTCCAATGCTATTCCACTGAAACCACCAGTCCTCCCCCGACCCTTCACATAAGCTTTTGGAGAGTATCTGTGTTGCATATTGTGAGCTTTGAAGAGATTATATTATTACGTAAAATCCTTACACATCTTTTTTTTTTTTTTTTTTTTTTTTTTTCCTGAAGTAGTTTGGTAATTTCCAGGATGGTTTTCACTAAGTCCATTTGTTTCTATGTGTTTTGACAATATAGTCTTAGTTCTGCTACTGGATCGTTATATAAACTTATATAACCTGCTACTGGATAGTTATATAAACTTATATAACTACATAACTGTTTAATTTGCAATTCTGAATTCGCAAAAAGAGCAGGTAGACTTCCATGTGTTTAAAGCTCTCATCAGAAAACTCTGGGAACTCTTGGTTAAGGACAAGATGAGCTTCCTAAGGGGACCTTTGATCGTCCTCTCAAATCCCCAGGGACTCAGACTGTATTCTTACTTGCCACTGCCTACTTTCTCTTTTGGGGTTGAATAGCCTTCAGATTTTCATCAGCATGAGCTTTAGTATTTTCAGATCTTATTGTCTTTTTTGTGTGTGTGTGCTGAAAGGAAGCAAATATGTCATTGTAGCTTTGAGTTTTCCTGTTGTAAGGAGACAGACAAAACATAACCAAGGCAATAATTCTAGAAAGTTAAAAAAATGATCATGGTTGTGTTCATAATCTATGTTTCCCGAGTTCCTTTTTTTGTTTTGTTTTGTTTTCAGGAGAAAGCATGAATATAGTCCCAAGGTCCCCGTTCAGTTGGTAGCTGGAAATGTCTTTTAGATGATGCTGAAGGTTGCTTTTAGATAGCTGAGTTTCAGAGTAAGCTACTCATAAGGCAGCCTGCGATAGCTGCTACTGCCAGGTCTGGTGGTACACTATATTTTCAATCTGTTTTCTAATCTTCTTTCATTTGCTGTTTTCATCTATTCTTCCATTTGTCCATTCATCTATCAATCTATTTCATGTTGAATCTCACAACTTGCTACTCAGAAATGAATAAGATTCATGACCAGGTGTAGTGGCTCATCCCTGTAATCCCAGCACTTTGGGGGGCCAAGGTGGGCAGATCACTTGAGCTCAGGAGTTTGAGACCAGCCTGGGCAACACAGTGAGATCCTGTCTTTACTAAAAACACAAAAAAGTAGCTGGGCATGGTGGCACGTGCCTATGGTCCCAGCTACTTGGGAGGCTGAGGTGGGAGGATCGCTGGAGCCCAGGAGGCAGAGGTTGCAGTGAGCTGACTTCACGCCGCTGTACTCTGGTGTGGGTGACAGAGTAATGCCCTGCCTCAAACAAAACAAAACAAAACAAAACAAAACAAAAAACAGCCTGGCTAACATGGCGAAACCCCGACTCTACTAAAAATACACAAATTAACCAGGCATGATGACGATACCTGTAATCCCAGCTACTCGGGAGGCTGAGGCAGGAGAATTGCTTGAACCTGGGAGGTGGCGGAGGTGGCAGTGAGCCAAGGTCACGCCACTGCACTCCAGCCTGGGCTTTCAATGAACTTACAGGATATAAAGGAACAATGTATTGCTGAATGTGAGAAATGTAACAATCCAATCATGCACAAAATGAAGCAGCAGCACATTGGAGCCAATATCTGGCTAGATTTTAAAGAAGAAAACTTTTTTTTTTTTTTTTTTTATGAAGACAGGCAAGTACAGAGACATTCCAGGCAGAGGCAATAGTATATGCAAAAGCGCTGATATAGAAAGTAGTGTGGTGTGTTGGGGCCATAATGAGAGATCAGCTGGCTGAACAGGGGCCACATCGTGAAGAGCTTTGAGTGTCTTGCTAAAGAGCTTGGATTTGATCCTGTAGAGAATGGGGAGTCATCGAGGGATTTCAGACAGAGGGAGGTGTGATTCCATTTGTGCCTCGGAAGAATGGATTGACAGTACACAAGGCTAGAGGTGTGAAGAACAACTATAAACATGTCCAAACATGAGAAGCAGGACCCAGGCATTGTTAGTTAGGATTAGAACAAAGACGGACTAAAATATTTCGGAGGTAAAATGGACAGAAATGGGTATGTTTAGTATTGGACATGAAGAAGAGAAAGGAATTCAGGGATGACTTGTTTGTTCTGGCTTAGGAAACTGAGAAACTTTTGTGGTCATATACTTAGGGGCACTAGAGAGGTAGTTAGGGTTCCTGGTTGAGTTGTTATGATAGATACCTCCAAATACAATTGCTTAAAGAAAGATGAAGTTTATCTTTCAGTTCTCTAAGTGTCAGAATAGGTGGCTCAGGCAGCTGAAAACTTTTGGAGACCTAGGCTCCTTCTACCTTTTTTTCCTGTCATTCACAACATGTGGTTTCTATATCAAGATCTGGGATAATTGCTCCAGCCCTGGCCATCATGGACACACTGCACACACACCTTCTCTTTAGGGGAATGATTCAGAGGCTGAGCTCATCATTTCTGCTTACATCCACTCTGCTCACATTTGTTGGCCAATCTTAATCAAAAGGCCATAGCTAGATGTAAGAGACGCTGGAAAATGTTTTCACTTGGGTGGCTATATACCATTTAAAATTCTGGTGTTCCATTATTAAAGGAATCAGGGGAGATCAAATACTAGAGGACATTCAGCAGTGTTTGCCACATGTATGCTGTTTCAAGTGCCTGTTGGATATCCAAGTGAAAATGTCTGTATGTATTTTGAATATATAGGCTTACAGACCAGGAAAGAGGTCTAAACTGAAGAAAAAAAGTTTCAATACAGGACATTAACTCTCTTCGTTCTTCCCCCCTAGCAGAGATTGCCAATTCTCCCCAAGTATCCATTCTCTCCACCTTCCTATTAGTGATAGGAGTTGCAGAAGGCCAGGTGACTGCTCAGCTACAGACTCTATCTACCAGCCTCCCTTGCATATAGGTATTGCCATGTCATGAAGGTCTGAACTTATTTAACTATTTTTTTTTTTTTTTTTGAGACAGGGTCTCACTCTGTCACCCAGGCTGGAGTGCAGTGGCATGATCGCGGCTCACTGCAGCCTTGACCTCCTGGGTTCAAACCGTCTTCCCATCTCAGCCTCCTGAATAGCTGGGACGACAGTTGTGTGCCAGCCACCATGCCTGGCTAATTTTTAATTTTTTGTAGAGATGGGATTCTTACTATGTTCGCTTACTATATTCCCTATGTAGGCTGGTCTCAAACTTCTGAACTCAAGCAATACTCCCTCCTTGGCCTCCCAAAGTGAAAACTGAACCTTTTTTTTTTTTTTTTTTTTTTTTTTGAGACGGAGTCTTGTTCTGTCACTCAGGCTGGAGTGCCATGGGGTGATCTCGGCTCACTGAAACCTCTGCCTGCTGGGTTCAAACGATTCTCCTGCCTCAGCCTCCTGAGTAGCTGGGATTACAGGCACATGCCACCATGCCTGGCTAATTTTTGTATTTTCAGTAGAGACAGGGCTTTACCATGTTGGCCCGGCTGGTCTCAAAGTTCTGACCTCAGGTAATCTGCTTGCCTTGGCCTCCCAAAGTGCTGGGATTAGAGGCATGAGCCACCGTGCCCAGCCAGAACTGAACTTTTAAATGAAAATTGTTTTTTTTTTTCTTTTTTTAAATTTCCTCTCCAAGTATAGTGGCTTATTCCTGTAATCCCAATGCTTTGGGAGGCTGAGGCAGGAGGATGACTTGAAACCATACCAGCCTGGGCCACGTAGTGAGACCATCATCTCTATAAAAAACTAAAAAATTAACTGGGCTTGCTGATGTGCACCTGTAGTCCCATTTACTCTGAAGGGTGAGGCAGGAGGTTGAGCTCCGGAGTGTAAGCAGCAGTGAGCAATGATCACACCACTACACTTCAGTCTGGGCGACAAAGCAAGATCCTATCTCTGTTAAAAAGAAAAATCTGAAACCCTAAATGGAGAAGGAAGAGAGATGTTGAGTCAGCACACTGGAGCAGTAGTGGGGAAGAGAATGCTGGCAACTTGAGACCCTGCACAGTTTGGCCTGATGCTTCCAACTTTCAAATTTAAATTACTTTTCTTTAACTTTCTTAGTTCTTTTTCCAACCATCAAACTGAAGGTCTTAGAGTCACAGAATTGCTTTATACCCATTTAACCAAGAGCAATGCTATTGTATACAAAAACAATTCTTTAATGTAACTGTCACTTAAAAAAAAAAAACCAGGGAAATGATTGTAGCCTTCATTTCTTTCTGCTTTGTTCAGTATGTGACACTTTCCACCACAAAATTGCAAGTCCTTATCCCCATTTCTTATTTATTCATCTTTGTACCTTTATGTCTATCATCTTGTAGGTTCTGCATTAAATGGATTTTGAAGTGATTAAAACCACCATTATTCCTGGCTCCATCAGCTGGTGGAAGAAGCAGCTCTCCTATTTCACCTTTCCTCTCTCTTCCAGCTCCATTGCAATCAGAGGATTATTTATGTATAAAAAGCAAAATGGAGATATTTAAAAGACTGAGAGAGAGCAGAAAGCTGCTTAAGAAATTTCTGTGAGTCCACAGGAGGGAAGCACAAAGGAGATGGGATAATAGTTTTATACACTACATGGTAAGTGTAATAAACTCCAAGCTGGGAGGACAGCAAGGGCACTCTGTGTGGGTTAATTGGTGCCCTGCCTACACACAAGAGAGAATAAATTTTCAACCACATCAAAGTCTTCTCCAGAAAAAAAAAAAAAAAAAAGCTCATTAAAAATCCCATTTCCAGGAACCCTGGCAGCCAGACAATAAGAAGGCTTAAAAAAAAAAAAATCACCTCTATTTGGCCTGCTACTCCCTCAAACATTAAACTATTTGCCTTGAGAAGAACAAAGAAAGTATGTAAGTAATATGTTTAAATTCAACTTCTTAGAAAGTGGAGTGATTTAGCCAGGGTTGGCTTCGATCAATCTGAGACCTCCCAAAGCCTCAAAATGTATTATTTAGAACTGTGTAAAAATTCACCTTTGGATACCCTTCTGTCCTGTCCTCTTGAAATGCTTACAGTGTGATACATAGACGCATACAAAATTGCACAATTCCCCTGATGGGGAAAAAGGCAGATTGGCTTCTGCATTCACTTTCAAAGGAAGAATCGGTAGTTCATATTTTTTTTTTTCCCCCCACTATTTACCTCATTTATCCCAAGATTTTGTGTCACTGTGAGATCACTGATGGCAGGGAATATACCTTACTCAATTTTTAAGACTTTTAAAATTTGGAATAATTTTAAGTTTATGGAAAAGTTGCAAAGATATTATAGAAAATTCCCATATATCCTTCACCCAGCTTCCCCTAACATTATCATTTTACATAACCATGGTACATTTGTTAAAACTAAGAAGTTACATTAGTACAATGCTATTAATTAAACTACAGACTTTATCCAGATTTCACCAGGTTTTCCACAAATATCCTTTCACTATTCTAGAATTCATGCCAGTATACCACATTCCATTTAGATCATTGTTGCATTTAGGTCTTATTCAATTTTATATTTCTGGTACCCAGGATGGTGACTAGTAGGTACTCAGTGTATGTCTGCTGAAAGAACAAGCCAGAAAATACAACAAGAATTGAATGGTCAGATACTGAAGAGGGGACTGGGGTGGGGGCCATGGAAGTAGCAGACCTGGATCTAGCACTCAGCAGGGTCCACTTCTGTCTCAAAGCTTCAAAAGGGTGGAGGGGGCAGGAGACAGTTTTAATGAACTGAAGAGTGAGTGGGAAGAGGAGATTGAGTGTGGAGAACTTGCAAAGCAGATTGTCAATGAAAGCAAAGGCAGAAAAGGTACACTAATTGAAGGGGAATAAATGTCATAAAAGTAGTTTTAGGAAAGGGAATAGCGAGCTGTTTTGTAGTCTGAGAAAAGGGAAACATGAAAAGGTGGGGGTGGGTTGGGGATTGAAGACCCAGTACAGACGAGATGATTGCTGAAATAATGCCCAGGAAAAAGCAAGGGGAATATGATTTGGAGTCCAGGTAGAAATGGGGTCTTGCAGAGACTGATGAAAATTATTGGAATATCTGCTATGTAGTAAGGAAGAGTAAATCAACTAAGAATGAAAGAAAAGAATGACATCATTATTGAAGGCCCAGAGATAATCAGGTCATTATATTTTGGGTCTGGCACTAATGACACTTAGTGCTACTCTTAGACTGTCAGGCTCCCTGAGAACATGCAGTTTCAGGGAGTCTGGCAGTCTAAGTGTGGCGCCAATGTGAATCTTCTTAAGTTCACTCTTTCATTTCTGTTCATACGACTACATCATCGGTCAAATCATTTACTTTGTCCCAGGATTCGGTAACAGGCTTCATTGAATTCATAATGAATAATTTTTGTTTTGTGTTGGGATCCCATAGAGTGACCTGGATATATTAACAGTGGAATTTTTCTATGTTGTTTATAGCAAATTATTCTTGTAATATTTATCGTAATAAAAACAGTAACTATAATCAGAATTTTTTGAGCAGTTACTCTGTTATAGCAATGTACTACTAGACATTTTATGGACTCTACAAGGCATCTCCATTTCAAATGTGGGAACTGAGTCTTGGAGAGAGTCATTCTTTCATCAAATATTCATGAAGCATCCTCTATGTGTCAGATTCCACTTGAGGCAATTGGGATACATCAATGAGAAAGTGAGACAAAGATCTCTGACCTGTGATGTCACATTTTAGCAGAAAGTCCAAGCGAGTGAATGATGTACCTAAATTCACAAATGTAATAAGTAGCTGCAATGACCTTTACCAATTTTTAGCGGACTTGTGTCCATTTCACCTTCTTTTGGGGGGGAATTTTTCTTTCCCTATTTGATGCAGTTTTGTAGGACTGTTGGTCAAGGTGTCCTGTTTTCCCTAGTACCTATACACTAGGTACATGAGTAGTCTTGACTAGGCCAATTGAATGCTTTTTTCCCCCTAAAATACGACTCCTGTATCTAGAGGAAAAAAGTACAGAGAATCATTGAAACTTATCCACCCTTCTAGTATCCTAAGATTTTTTCTAAATGAGATCCCTTGGTGTGTTTATAGGGTTTCTCTTTTCCAAGTCTGATTGGCTAGACTCCCCTTCAATTCGGAGAGCTCCTCCAAATCATTCCATCATCATCAATCATCATCATCATCATCATCATCATTTTTACTTACACTAGCTTTAGTTAGTTTCTGTTGCTTACTATCCAGGAACCTGGATTTGTGATTCCAGAATCAACCCTTTGACTACACTTAGCTTCACTAACATACGTTCCGTCACACACTGAAATTCCTGAGAGATTGTCCAAGTATTTTTCTGTTAGCATATATATTCTGACTGGAAAATTTTCTGTCTTTAGACAGAACTGGGCATTGACTTATCTGTGTTTCTTGATTTTGAGCATGACTTAGAAAGGATGTCCCCTGCTTCATTTCTCTTGGGATATGGAACAGGCTAGACAGAATACCCAATCAGCTTTTACTCAGTTGGCCTTCCTACAATTGTGGAATTTGGCATTTACAAGTGGTTGATGTAATCTTATTTCAGCAAGGGCCCAGTCAGCAGTTCCCACAACCTCTGGAGACTTCCGTTGCTAGAATCTTATACTGCAGGCCCTATTCATTGATATTCATTGACACAGGCACAAGAGGAATAGCTGGCATTGCTGTCACTTGGAGTGTCATCCTATATTTGTAGAAACATGGAATTATTGTTGCTAGCTTTTATGCCTTGCTGCAGCATTGTACAAACCCCAGGGCACCATTCACATTGTAAGCATCATGAGTGGCACTCCCAGAGTCAGAAGATGCCTGGTGTGGAATTGGCTTCCTGCCTATTTCTTCCTGCTTGGCATGTTCTCCTGGATGCTGGCCCAGACTTCTTTCTTAGGACTCTTCATGGCTGCTTCCTCATGCCGTCTCTAGTTGAGGCTCAAAACTTAACTCTACACTCAGAATTTATTTTTCGTATCTGTTTTATCTAAGAGCTAATTCCTGGATATGCCATGTGTGTGCAGAGACTTTCACTACTCTTCCCCCTTTGCCTGCCTGACTCTTGACACTGCCTCTGCTCACTTTCTCTGTTGTGTGCACCAAAGACCTGCACTACCCGTACAGTTCTCTATAGGTGTAAGTTCAGGCCCACTTCTAAAATTGGTGGAGCCCAGTGCAAGGATAGAAGTGAGTGCCCACATGCTATGCTATCTAAATATTTACAAGTGATACTTCAAGCTAGTAACATACCTTCTGTCCACCTACCTTGACTAATATATCTTCATAATTACTTGGAAGGTCAGGGGTCTTGGACTTCTATAGGTTTTGCTTCTGAACATAGCAGCAGGGAGAACCTGTCCCCTAGTCCATATTCTGGCTCTGCCTTCGCTTCTCACTCTAGGTCTGTCTTATACAATGAGAAGTCTCATGCACATGTGTGTGGAAACTCCAGCCCATATTTACAAGCTCCATTCGCATCCCCACAAATGGCTCTCTTTTGGCCATTCCCTGGGCCTAAGGATGTTCTTTTCATTGGTGTGGTCTGCCCTCAAGAGACAGGGCCTAGGGAAGAGGCCTTCTCTGGCTCTAGACGTGAGCTCAGGGACACTTTGGCAGAGAATTTTGGGGTCCAGGTACGAGAAGCCTGGTCTAGAGGGAGAGATGCAGGTTGAGAGTGAGCCTATACCCTTGGATCCAGAAAGGTCTTCGTCTGTGAGAAGGAAGATGGCTAGAGAAGGCCAGGGGTTTTCTTTGCCTGAGCTGAAGTATGCAATGGTAAAAGGTAGAGCCAGTCTCATTCTTCTGTAATGCTGGGAGTATAAGCCAGTTTAGCCATGCTCTTCTTCTTCACAAGGGACATTTTGGGGCAATGGGAAGTAGTGGTTATCTTTATACTCAAGATGAGGAAAAAGTGTAAAATATGGTGTTTCTGACCTACTTCTCAGAAGGTGATGAACATAAAAGATATTTCCATTGTCTCTGGATCTTGAGGTAGTTATGTAAGCCATATGACTAGCTGTTTTAGAATAGTACTGTTGACACAAATGCCTAGTCCAAATGAGAAACTGTTCAAATATCATGTGTGGGGGAGAAAGCTCTACATTACTCAAAATTTCAGTGGATAAATTCACTCTTAATTTCATGCAAGAACAAATGTCAAGTTGCTTTACAGCTACTTTGTCTTTATTAAATTTAATAATCGTTTGTTGAATGTCTATTATGCTTTGAATTCTAACTGGAAGGCTATAGAATTAGATGATAAAATGTGATTTGCACCTTGAGGGATAAGAAGGGCATTACTGGGTGAGTAAATTGGAAGAATGTCTTTGAGAAACAAGTTTCTTCATCTGTAAAAAATAGCGATAGTGCTTACCTTACAGGGATTTTATGAAGATTAAAAGAGTAACAAAGGCAAGACACACAGCTCATACTCAATAAATTTTAAGTATTCCTGTTTTCTGTTTTTTTTTTTTTTTTAGTGGGAAGAAAAAGACAAAGAAAGTGGATTGAGAACATAATTACTTGTTTGAGAAGCTGGGTGCAGCTTGTGTTGTTAGAATACAGTTTGCACAAGAGAAGTGACTGGAGATTAGTCTAAAGAACTAATTGAAACCAGACTGTATTACCTGATGAAGAGTTCACGTATGTCCTATAGGCAAGAGGACTCAGTGAATGGCCTGATGAGAGGGCTAACACAAGGATATTTACCATTTTAGAAAATTCATTTGCATAGTATCATAGAGGATGGTTTGGAGATAGAAGAGACTGGAAACAGGATGATCTGCAATCATTCAGATAATACATGAGATGGTCTCAAACTAAGACTCTGACTGTGGAATACTTAAGAGAGGACCAATGTTAGTGGCCAAGTCAATGATACTTGGTACAAAAGGTTAGAAAGATTAAGTGACAAAGATACTTGAAGGTTTCTGGCTGTTGCAGCAACTTGTTTGGAGGGACTACCAACAGGGATAGGCATGACAGATTAGAGGAAGCTTTGTGGGGCAAACCTAGAATTGAAAACATGAGACAGCTGGTCATTGGTAACAGAGAGATCACAGTGGAAATACAAATCTGGTGTCTCCTTCATTTGTATGATGACTGGGACATTTTCCCAGTGCACTCACCTGGTGATATGGTTTGACTCTGTGTCCCCACCCAAATCCCATCTTGAATTGTAGCTCTCACAATTCTCATGTGTTGTGGGAGGGACCAGGTGGGAGATAATTGAATCATGGGGACAGCTTCCTCCATACTTTTCTCATGATAGTGAATAAGTCTCATGAGATCTGATGATTTTATAAGAGGTTTCCATTATTGTTTCTCTCTCATTTTCTCTTGTCTGATGCCATGTAAGATGTGTCTTTTGCCTTCTTTCATGATTGTGAGGCCTCCCTGGCCACGTGGAACTGTGAATCCATTAAACCTCTTTTTCTTTATAAATTACTCAGTCTTGGGTATGTCTTTATCAGCAGCAGGAAAATGGACAAATACAGCAAATTGGTGCTGGTAGAGTGCGGTGCTGCTGTAAAGATACCCCAAAATGTGGATACAATTTTGGAGCTGGGTAACAGGCAGAGGTTGAAACAGTTTGGAGGGCTCAGAAGAAGACACGAAAATGTGGGAAAGTTAATTTCCTAGAGACTTGTCAAATAACTTTGACCAAAATGCTAATAATGATATGGACAATGAAATCCATGCGAGGTGGTCTCAGATGGAGATGAGGAACTTGTTGGGAACTGGAGTAAAGGTGACTCTTGCTATGTTTCAGCAAAAAAACTGGAAGCATTTTACCCTTGTCCTAGAGGGACTTTGAATTTGAGGGAGATGATTTAGGGTATCTGGCAGAAGAAATTTCTTTTTTTTTTTTTTTTTTTAAATTTATTTATTATTATTAAACTTCAAGTTGTAGGGTACATGTGCACAACGTGCAGGTTTGCTACATATGTATACTTGTGCCATGTTGGTGTGCTGCACCCATCAACTCGTCATTTACATCAGGTATAACTCCCAATGCAATCCCTCCCCCCTCCCCCCTCCCCATGATAGGCCCCGGTGTGTGATGTTCCCCTTCCCGAGTCCAAGTGATCTCATTGTTCAGTTCCCACCTACGAGTGAGAACATGCGGTGTTTGGTTTTCTGTTCTTGTGATAGTTTGCTAAGAATGATGGTTTCCAGCTGCATCCATGTTCCTACAAAGGACACAAACTCATCCTTTTTTATGGCTGCATAGTATTCCATGGTGTATATGTGCCACATTTTCTTAATCCAATCTGTCACTGATGGACATTTGGGTTGATTCCAAGTCTTTGCTATTGTGAATAGTGCTGCAATAAACATACGTGTGCATGTGTCCTTATAGCAGCATAATTTATAATCCTTTGGGTATATACCCAGTAATGGGATGGCTGGGTCATATGGTACATCTAGTTCTAGATCCTTGAGGAATCGCCATACTGTTTTCCATAATGGTTGAACTAGTTTACAATCCCACCAACAGTGTAAAAGTGTTCCTATTTCTCCACATCCTCTCTAGCACCTGTTGTTTCCTGACTTTTTAATGATCGCCATTCTAACTGGTGTGAGATGGTATCTCATTGTGGTTTTGATTTGCATTTCTCTGATGGCCAGTGATGATGAGCATTTTTTCATGTGTCTGTTGGCTGTATGAATGTCTTCTTTTGAGAAATGTCTGTTCATATCCTTTGCCCACTTTTGGATGGGGTTGTTTGTTTTTTTCTTGTAAATTTGTTGGAGTTCTTTGTAGGTTCTGGATATTAGCCCTTTGTCAGATGAGTAGATTGCAAAAATTTTCTCCCATTCTGTAGGTTGCCTGCTCACTCTGATGGTAGTTTCTTTTGCTGTGCAGAAGCTCTTTAGTTTGATGAGATCCCATTTGTCAATTTTGGCTTTTGCTGCCGTTGCTTTTGGTGTTTTAGACATGAAGTCTTTGCCCATGCCTATGTCCTGAATGGTACTACCTAGGTTTTCCTCTAGGATTTTTATGGTATTAGGTCTAACATTTAAGTCTCTAATCCATCTTGAATTAATTTTCGTATAAGGAGTAAGGAAAGGATCCAGTTTCAGCTTTCTACTTATGGCTAGCCAGTTTTCCCAGCACCATTTATTAAATAGGGAATCCTTTCCCCATTTCTTGTTTCTCTCAGGTTTGTCATAGATCAGATGGCTGTAGATGTGTGGTATTATTTCTGAGGACTCTGTTCTGTTCCATTGGTCTATATCTCTGTTTTGGTACCAGTACCATGCTGTTTTGGCTACTGTAGCCTTGTAGTATAGTTTGAAGTCAGGTAGCGTGATGCCTCCAGCTTTGTTCTTTTGACTTAGGATTGTCTTGGAGATGCGGGCTCTTTTTTTGTTCCATATGAACTTTAAAGCAGTTTTTTCCAATTCTGTGAAGAAGCTCATTGGTAGCTTGATGGGGATGGCATTGAATCTATAAATTATCTTGGGCAGTATGGCCATTTTCACGATATTGATTCTTCCTATCCATGAGCATGGTATGTTCTTCCATTTGTTTGTGTCCTCTTTGATTTCACTGAGCAGTGGTTTGTAGTTCTCCTTGAAGAGGTCCTTTACATCCCTTGTAAGTTGGATTCCTAGGTATTTTATTCTCTTTGAAGCAATTGTGAATGGAAGTTCATTCCTGATTTGGCTCTCTGTTTGACTGTCACTGGTGTATAAGAATGCTTGTGATTTTTGCACATTAATTTTGTATCCTGAGACTTTGCTGAAGTTGCTGATCAGCTTAAGGAGATTTTGGGCTGAGACAATGGGGTTTTCTAAATATACAATCATGTCGTCTGCAAAGAGGGACAATTTGACTTCTTCTTTTCCTAACTGAATCCCCTTGATTTCTTTCTCTTGCCTGATTGCCCTAGCCAGAACTTCCAACACTATGTTGAATAGGAGTGGTGAGAGAGGGCATCCCTGTCTTGTGCCAGTTTTCAAAGGGAATTTTTCCAGTTTTTGCCCATTCAGTATGATATTGGCTGTGGGTTTGTCATAAATAGCTCTTATGATTTTGAGGTATGTTCCATCAATACCGAATTTATTGAGCGTTTTTAGCATGAAGGGCTGTTGAATTTTGTCAAAAGCCTTTTCTGCATCTATTGAGATAATGATGTGGTTCTTGTCTTTGGTTCTGTTTATATGCTGGATTATGTTTATTGATTTGCGAATGTTGAACCAGCCTTGCATCCCAGGGATGAAGCCCACTTGATCATGGTGGATAAGCTTTTTGATGTGCTGCTGAATCCGGTTTGCCAGTATTTTATTGAGGATTTTTGCATCGATGTTCATCAGGGATATTGGTCTAAAATTCTCTTTTTTTGTTGTGTCTCTGCCAGGCTTTGGTATCAGGATGATGTTGGCCTCATAAAATGAGTTAGGGAGGATTCCCTCTTTTTCTATTGATTGGAATAGTTTCAGAAGGAATGGTACCAGCTCCTCCTTGTACCTCTGGTAGAATTCAGCTGTGAATCCATCTGGTCCTGGACTTTTTTTGGTTGGTAGGCTATTAATTATTGCCTCAATTTCAGAGCCTACTATTGGTCTATTCAGGGATTCAACTTCTTCCTGGTTTAGTCTTGGAAGAGTGTAAGTGTCCAGGAAATTATCCATTTCTTCTAGATTTTCCAGTTTATTTGCGTAGAGGTGTTTATAGTATTCTCTGATGGTAGTTTGTATTTCTGTGGGGTCGGTGGTGATATCCCCTTTATCATTTTTAATTGCGTCGATTTGATTCTTCTCTCTTTTCTTCTTTATTAGTCTTGCTAGTGGTCTGTCAATTTTGTTGATCTTTTCAAAAAACCAACTCCTGGATTCATTGATTTTTTGGAGGGTTTTTTGTGTCTCTATCTCCTTCAGTTCTGCTCTGATCTTAGTTATTTCTTGCCTTCTGCTAGCTTTCGAATGTGTTTGCTCTTGCTTCTCTAGTTCTTTTAATTGCGATGTTAGAGTGTCAATTTTAGATCTTTCCTGCTTTCTCTTGTGGGCATTTAGTGCTATAAATTTCCCTCTACACACTGCTTTAAATGTGTCCCAGAGATTCTGGTATGTTGTATCTTTGTTCTCATTGGTTTCAAAGAACATCTTTATTTCTGCCTTCATTTCGTTATGTACCCAGTAGTCATTCAGGAGCAGGTTGTTCAGTTTCCATGTAGTTGAGCGGTTTTGATTGAGTTTCTTATTCCTGAGTTCTAATTTGATTGCACTGTGGTCTGAGAGACAGTTTGTTATAATTTCTGTTCTTGCACATTTGCTGAGGAGTGCTTTACTTCCGATTACGTGGTCAATTTTGGAGTAAGTACGATGTGGTGCTGAGAAGAATGTATATTCTGTTGATTTGGGGTGGAGAGTTCTATAGATGTCTATTAGGTCTGCTTGCTGCAGAGATGAGTTCAATTCCTGGATATCCTTGTTAACTTTCTGTCTCGTTGATCTGTCTAATGTTGACAGTGGAGTGTTGAAGTCTCCCATTATTATTGTATGGGAGTCTAAGTCTCTTTGTAAGTCTCTAAAGACTTGCTTTATGAATCTGGGTGCTCCTGTATTGGGTGCATATATATTTAGGATAGTTAGCTCTTCCTGTTGAATTGATCCCTTTACCATTATGTAATGGCCTTCTTTGTCTCTTTTGATCTTTGATGGTTTAAAGTCTGTTTTATCAGAGACTAGTATTGCAACCCCTGCTTTTTTGTGTTCTCCATTTGCTTGGTAAATCTTCCTCCATCCCTTTATTTTGAGCCTATGTATGTCTCTGCGTGTGAGATGGGTCTCCTGAATACAGCAGACTGATGGGTCTTGACTCTTTATCCAGTTTGCCAGTCTGTGTCTTTTAATTGGAGCATTTAGTCCATTTACATTTAAGGTTAAGATTGTTATGTGTGAACTTGATCCTGCCATTATGATATTAACTGGTTATTTTGCTCGTTAGTTGATGCAGTTTCTTCCTAGCCTTGATGGTCTTTACATTTTGGCATGTTTTTGCAATGGCTGGTACCGGTTGTTCCTTTCCATGTTTAGTGCTTCCTTCAGGGTCTCTTGTAAGGCAGGCCTAGTGGTGACAAAATCTCTAAGCATTTGCTTATTTGTAAAGGATTTTATTTCTCCTTCACTTATGAAACTTAGTTTGGCTGGATATAAAATTCTGGGTTTAAAATTCTTTTCTTTAAGAATGTTGAATATTGGCCCCCACTCTCTTCTGGCTTGAAGAGTTTCTGCCGAGAGATCTGCTGTTAGTCTGATGGGCTTCCCTTTGTGGGTAACCCGACCTTTCTCTCTGGCTGCCCTTAAGATTTTTTCCTTCATTTCAACTTTGGTGAATCTGGCAATTATGTGTCTTGGAGTTGCTCTTCTCGAGGAGTATCTTTGTGGCGTTCTCTGTATTTCCTGGATTTGAATGTTGGCCTGCCCTACTAGGTTGGGGAAGTTCTCCTGGATGATATCCTGAAGAGTGTTTTCCAACTTGGTTCCATTTTCCCCATCACTTTCAGGCACCCCAATCAGACGTAGATTTGGTCTTTTTACATAATCCCATACTTCTTGCAGGCTTTGTTCATTTCTTTTTCTTCTTTTTTCTTTTGGTTTCTCTTCTCGCTTCATTTCATTCATTTGATCCTCCATCGCTGACATTCTTTCTTCCAGTTGATCGAGACGGTTACTGAAGCTTGTGCATTTGTCACGTATTTCTCGTGCCATGGTTTTCGTCTCTTTCATTTCGTTTGTGAGCTTCTCTGCATTAATTACTCTAGCCATCAATTCTTCCACTTTTTTTTCAAGATTTTTAGTTTCTTTGCGCTGGGTACGTAATTCCTCCTTTAGCTCTGAGAAATTTGATGGACTGAAGCCTTCTTCTCTCATCTCGTCGAAGTCATTCTCCGTCCAGCTTTGATCCGTTGCTGGCGATGAGCTGCGCTCCTTTGCCGGGGGAGATGCGCTCTTATTTTTTGAATTTCCAGCTTTTCTGCCCTGCTTTTTCCCCATCTTTGTGGTTTTATCTGCCTCTGGTCTTTGATGATGGTGATGTACTGATGGGGTTTTGGTGTAGGTGTCCTTCCTGTTTGATAGCTTTCCTTCTAACAGTCAGGATCCTCAGCTGTAGGTTGTAGCTGTAGGAGATTGCTTGAGGTCCACTCCAGACCCTGTTTGCCTGGGTATCAGCAGCAGAGGCTGCAGAAGATAGAATATTTCTGAACAGCGAGTGTACCTGTCTGATTCTTGCTTTGGAATCTTCCTCTCAGGGGTGTACTCCACCCTGTGAGGTGTGGGGTGTCAGACTGCCCCTAGTGGGGGATGTCTCCCAGTTAGGCTACTCAGGGGTCAGGGACCCACTTGAGCAGGGAGTCTGTCCCTTCTCAGATCTCAACCTCTGTGTTGGGAGATCCACTGCTCTCTTCAAAGCTGTCAGACAGAGTCGTTTGCGTCTGCAGAGCTGCTGCGTTTGTTATTATTTACTGTGCCCTGTCCCCAGAGGTGGAGTCTACAGAGACAGGCAGGTTTCCTTGAGCTGCTGTGAGCTCCACCCAGTTCGAGCTTCCCAGCAGCTTTGTTTACCTACTTAAGTCTCAGCAATGGCGGGCGCCCCTCCCCCAGCCTCGCTGCTGCCTTGCTGGTAGATCACAGAGTGCTGTGCTAGCAATGAGGGAGGCTCCGTGGGTGTGGGCCACTCCCGGCCAGGTGTGGGATATGATCTCCTGGTGTGCCTGTCTGCTTAAAGCGCAGTATTGGGGTGGGAGTTACCCGATTTTCCAGGTGTTGTGTGTCTCAGTTCCCCTGGCTAGGAAAAGGGATTCCCTTCCCCCTTGCGCTTTCCAGGTGAGGCAATGCCTCGCCCTGCTTCAGCTCTCGCTGGTCGGGCTGCAGCAGCTGACCAGCACCGATCGTCTGGCACTCCCCAGTGAGATGAACCCAGTACCTCAGTTGAAAATGCAGAAATCGCCGGTCTTCTGTGTCGCTCGTGCTGGGAGTTGGAGACTGGAGCTGTTCCTATTCGGCCATCTTGCTCCGCCCCCATCTGGCAGAAGAAATTTCTAAGCAGCAAAATATTTGAGATGTGACTTGGGTGCTCTTAAAAGCATTCAGTTTTAAAAGGGATACAGAGCACATAAAAGTTTGAAAAATTCACAGCCTGAAGATGAGATGGAAAAGAAAAACCCATTTTCTGAAGAGAAATTCAAGCCAGCTGCAGAAATTTGCATATGTAACGAGGAGCCAAATGTTAATCTCTAAGACATTGGGGAAAATGTCTCCAGGGCATGTCAGAGACCTTTGTGGCAGCCCCTCTCATCACAGGCCCAGAGGCCTAGGAGGAATAAATGGTTTCATGGGCTGGGCCCAGGGCCCCCCTGCTGTGTGCAGCCCAGGGATTTGACGCCCTGCATCCCTGCCACTCCCGCCTTGGTTAAAAGGGTCCAAGCTACAGGTTGGGCCATGGCTTCAGAGAGTTCAAACCCAAGCCTTGGCAGCTTTCATGAGGTGTTGAGCCAGCGGGTGCACAGAAGTCAAGAATTGAGGTTTGGGAACCTCCACCTAGGTCTCAGAGTGTGTATGGAAACACCTGGCTGTCAAGGCACAGGTTTGCTGCAGGGGTGGAGCCCTTATGGAGAACCTCTGCTAGAGAAGTGCAGAAAGGAAATGTGGGGTTGAAGCCCCTATACAGAGTCCCCACTGGGGTGCTGTCTAGTGGAGCTGTGAGAAGAGGACCATCATCCTCCAGACCCTTGAATGGTAGATCCAGTGACAGCTTGCACCATGCACCTGCAAAAGCTGCAGACACTCAATGCCAGCCCATGAAAGCAGCCAGGAAAGAGGCTGTACTCTGCAAAGTCACAGGGGCAGAGCTGCCCAAGATCATGGGAACCCCTCTTGCATCAGCATGCTGTGGATGTGATACAAGAAGTCTAAGGAGGTGATTTTGGAGCTTTAAGATTTGACTGCTCTGCTGAATTTTACATTTTGGAGCTTTAAGATATGACTGCTCTACTGGATTTCAGACTTGCATGGGGCCTTTAGTTCATTTTGGCTAATTTATTTCTTTTGTAATGGGTGTATTTATCCAATGCCTGTACCTCCATTGTATCTAGGAAGTAACTAACTTGCTCTTGATTTTACAGGCTCATAGGCAGAAGGGACTTGCCTTGTCTCTGATGACGCTTTGGACTGTGGTCTTTTGAGTTAATACTGAAATGACTTAAGACTTTGGGGGACTGTTGGGAAGGCATGATTGGTTTTGAAATGTGAGGACGTGAGATTTGGGAGGGACCAGGGGCACAATGATATGGTCTGGCTCTGTGTTCCCACCCAAATTCCATCTTTAATTGTAGCTCCCATAATTCTCACATGTTGTGGTAAGGACCTGGTGGGAGATATTGAATCATGGGGGCAGCTTCCCCAATACTGATCTTGTGGTAGTGAATAAGTCTCATGAGATCTGATGATTTTATAAGGGGTTTCTGCTTTTGCCTCTCTCTCATTCTGTCTTGTCTGCTGCCATGTAAGACATGCCTTTAGCCTTCTGCCATGATTGTGAGGCCTCTCCAGCCATGTGGAACTATGAGTCTTTTTCTCTTTTTCATTATAAATTACACAGTCTCAGGTATGTCTTTATCAGTAGTGTGAAAACAGACTAATACATCCAGCAATGCCCTTCTTATCCCTGAAGGTGCAAGTCACATTTTACCCCCTTGTTCTCTAGTCCTCTGGTCAGAATTCAGGACATAACAGACCTTCACCAAATGATTATTGAATTCAGTAAAGACAAAGTAGCTGTGAGGCAACTTGTCATTAGTTCTTGCATGGGTTCTCTCACTTATAAGCGGGAGCTAAATGATGATAATACACGGACACATAGAGGGGAACAGCACATACTGGGGCCTTTTGGAGGGTATTGGCTGGGAGGAGGAGAAAGAGGACCAGGAAAAATAACTAATGGGTACTAGGCTTAATACCTGTGTGATGAAACAATTTGTACAACAAATCCCCATGACACAGGTTTACCTATGTAACAAGTCTGCACATGTACCCCTGAACTTAAAATAAAAGTTAAAAAAAAAAAACATAAATTATCCACTGATGTTTTGAGTCATTTGGAGCTTCCTTTCACACAAATGATATTTGAACTGTTTCTCATTTGGACTTGGCATTTTAGTCCACAGTACTATTCTAAAACAGCTAGTGGTATCACTTACATAACTACCTTAGGGTCCAAGATAATGAAATGCTTTTCATGTTCCTCACCTTCTAAAAAGTAGGTCAGAAACATCATATTTTATACTTTTTCCTCATCTTGAGTATCATGGGCAATGATCAGGTATGTCAGTGAGAGTATAAAGCGATGAAGAAGGAGAATCAAAGAGAAAGTGGGGGAAATAATGAGAATGAGACGAGGTAGTGTGGCAAGAGAGTTAAAGGACTTAGGAAAAGAAGGCTGGACTTAGGTTGTAAGGTGCTATATGTGAGATGGTAAAATGAAGTAAAGACTGAAAAGTGGCCATTGGATTTGACAGTGGGGAGGTAATTGTTGATCTTAATGAGATTAAGGGTTGAACAAGTGACAACAGGAGGAAACAGCTAGTTAGATCTTGTCATAGTGAATTTTGGGGCATTTTCTTGGGCTAATTTGAGCATACAAAACACTATTTTTATTAGAAAAACATGTATATGTGTATACACACATGTGTATATTTGTAACTCACAGAGATGTGGAAAAATACATTCTTTATGGGTGATAGTGTTTGCCTCAAGATAATGGGAACAGAAGAACAATGGAGAGATATTAGTAATATTTTCTTCATAAACTGTATGGTTTCAATGTTTATGAGTACTTCTTTTGTAATAAAAATATTTAAAATATGGCATTTATTAATAGTTGGTAACTTGAAAAATTAGATTCATGCCTACCAAAAATAAGAAGAATATTTGTAATAATAAGAAATACATCTAGTGAGTATAAATCAACCACAGGAGAAAACGTGCTGAATATGTATTAAAACTCTGAAGTATAGATGACTTTCTAAGCTCAGAAAAAAATAAAGAGATCTGAAAGGAACAAAGGAACATGTTTATTACTAGGGAAATATTACAAGATGTTAAAAATTAATTTTTAAAAAGTCACAACTAAACACAGGTGGGGCAAACAGTAGATTGGGGGAAGCTACGGCAAAAATAGCAGAAAGTCTAGTGTCTTTATGACACAGAGTCAGGAACGTGCGAGCTGTTATCTGATGGATGAGGTCTTCCAGCGCATTGTGGTGTACAATTTCTGCAACCCCTCTGTTTTCTCTCTCTCTTTTGAAAGTTGATCAGGCAGGACAGTGTGAGAAGTGACCCCCCAAGTGTGCTTCCTCTGTGGCAGGTTTTAGTACAAGAGAATCATTGTCTTTTCTTACTGGACTCACCCCTCTTTTGGAACCAAAATGTTTCTTTTGCCTTGAAGAGTGCCAACTTGGTCCTGTTCCCTCTCTGAACCCCAAAGCATTTTAAAATAAAATGACTTTACTCAGAATCTTCTCAATTTTCTAAAACCTCTTGGCTGGAAAATATTAAAACAAAAGGCTTGTTTCATTGAGCAACCTCAAGCCATGTTTTAGGAATTATGGAAAAAGAGTATACGCAGTTTCTTTGCTTACGATGAGCTTTCCCAGACATTTTAGATAAAACTAGTATTTTATCTTGATATTACTGAAATCATACCAAAGAACTTTGAAAGCATTTTAAAAAGCAGAGAAACCAAGGACTTGATGATCTCAAGGCTTAAAGTCTGCAGCCTGCATTTGCTAGAGCAAGACTTGAAGGGATCTTTCAAGATGCCTTCAGTGAGTGTAATTTAACAGAGTACCATAGACAGAGTAAAGTTTTATTAAAATAGAGTTCTTATTTGTTTTGTCCATTTGAGCACCAAGTCTTGGTTCAAAGAGTCAAGCAGAGTCCAACTACTTACATATAATAATTTTTATGGGACTTTTGGAGGATGATGACAAAAGTTCAGAATCCATACTCTGAAATAAGAACTAATGTTCCTAATCAAACACATCCACACATAAATATGTGTAAAATATTATATTTTTTTTCATAAAATCCAACTCCTGCAGAATAAAATATTATTACATGGGATTCTGATACCAGTTCAAGTTCCTCCTCAGTATGTGAAGATAACTCTTTTTTTTTTTTTTTTTTTTGAGATGGAATGTTTCTCTGTCCCCCGGGCTGGAGTTCAGTGATGTGATCTCAGCTCCCTGCAATCTCCGCCTCCCGGGTTCAAGTGATTTTCCTTCCTCATTCTCCCGAGTAGCTGGGATTACAGGTGTGTGCCACCATGCCTGGCTAATTTTTGTATTTTCAGAAGAGACGGGGTTTCACTATGTTGGCCAGCCTGGTCTTGAACCCCTGGCCTCAAGTGATCCACCTGCCTCGGCCTTCCAAAATACTGGGATGACAGGCGTGAGCCATCACCCCCTGCCCAATATGTGATGATAACTCTGAAAAGTCAAATAGTTTTGGTTCTTATCCAGTCTGGCGTTGCTTTCCCTGCATCTCTCCATGTTTGCATTAGAATGTCCCTTGCTTATTTCACATTGTGGCCTTATCAGGATTTGTACACAGTTCTTAGTCTTTGCATCTATGAATGCTCTAAGTTCACTTTCAGTACAGAATTTTGATGCACTACAATTTGTCCAGTAACATGTTCATCATATGCTTGATATTAACATTGGGATTTGTTGGGTCTAATGTTCCATTACCAGAGTGCCCCATCCTGTTTTTAATTCTCTGTTCTGGGTCTTTATTCTCCAATACTCTATGGCAGCATTTCTGAACACTGGCTTACCATCAGAATCACTTGGGGGAGGTTTTATTTATTTACTTACTTATTATTACTTTTATTGAAGAGCAGTCTTTCTCTGTCACCTAAGCTGGAGTGCAATGGCGTGATCTCGGCTCACTGCAGCCTCTGTCTCCTGTGTTCAAGCGATTCTCGTGCCTTGGCCTCCCAAGGAGCTGGGATTGCAGGCACACGCCACCACGTCTGGCTAATTTTTGTATTTTTAGTAGAGATGAGGTTTCACCATGTTGCCCAGGCTGGTCTTGAACTCCTGACCTCAGGTGATCCACCCACCTCGGCCTCCTAAAGTGTTGGGATTATGGGCATGAGCCACCACACTCGGCCAGGGGAGGTTTCAAAACATACAGATGCCCAGGTCCCATCCAAGACTAATCAGAGTCTCTGGGAGTGAAACTTGAGCATCAATACATTTTTAAAGCTCCCTAGTGATTCTAATGTGCCGACTGGTTTCAGAAATTTTACTCTAGGGTTAAAAGGGGGAAGATTTTTATGCTGCTTCTTTTGGTAGCAATTCACCCCCTTTTTGGATGCCAAAAGTTAATTAATCATCTGATTCTACAACACAGTGATACTTCCAGCATAACTCTATTAAATATCTCCCTAGGAGTACTAGTTCATGAAAGCATTTCATGTCCAATATTATGTTGGCTGGTAGTTAGCATTAAGTATAGGATAGCCTTCTTCAAGAATTGGGCTTCTGATTCTAGTTGCTTGTATGTTGACATTCATGGAATAGGTAGATGGGATAGATGACTATGTGTCATCAATGTTAAATTGGAGAAGGACTGATAAATTTTCTTTTTATTCTTGGGGTATAATTTCTATGATGAGTTTAGATCTACAGGGTTTCTGAAATATTACACTTCCTCTGTTTTCTATTTGTCTAATCCTTGCATGTAGGAATTTGAAGGTGCTACATCACCTGCTGTCTTCATGCACAGTAATAGGTTGAAACCTTGGGAGTGACTTGCTTTCTGGAATAATGAGGTTGAAGCCTTGGGAGGAAGTTGCTTTCTGGAATAATGAGGTTAAAGCCTTGGGAGGGAGTTGCTTTCTGGAATAATGAGGTTAAAGCCATGGGAGGGAGTTGCTTTCTGGAATAATGAGGTTAAAGCCTTGGGAGGGAGTTGCTTTCTGGAATAATGAGGTTAAAGCCTTGGGAGGGAGTTGCTTTCTGGAATAATGCTTAATCACACTCTCCTGTAGGGGAGGCTAGTTTGGGATGTAATATCTCTTTTCCATAGCTGTTGTGTATGAGGCCAGAGGCTAAACTCTGAGGGACAGTGCTTTATTTGAGACCAAGATGCACGTCCAAGATTGGTCATAAAAGCAAAAAGCAGGCATGAGGCTAGATTTAGAAGCTTTAAGCATGGATTTGAGCCCAACTTTGAGATCAATAGAGGTTGATGAACTAGGAATAATGAGAGGTGCATAGATCTGAAGAGTAAATATGAAGTCATCTTAAAGAATTCTGAAGATAGACGTCAGTGATTTTCACTAATTTTTCACATTGTCATGCTAGGTATCTCTATAGGAGAATATTATTTACTGGTGGCTGAGATGGTTGAACATAAAATAAACAATCCCAGGGCTATTTTGTCTGAATTGTTTGGTACATCCCAGAGGTATTGATATTAATTTTGCAAAACTCAATTTTGTGTCTGCCTTAGTTCTCATCCATTTCAAATTCATAGTAAAAATAATGATGTTTCACTGAAGTTCACTAAGGCATAGTTTGTAACTCTTGTCAATATAAATCCATTAATTCCTTCATTTTTTCATTCGGAAAACATTTATTGGTTGCTGTTGTGATTTGGATATGGTTTGCTTGGCCCCATGAAGTCTTACGTTGAAATTTGATTCCTAATGTTGGAGGCAGGGCCTGGTGGGAGGTGTTTGGGTCGTGGGGGTGGATCTCTCCTGAATGACTTAGTGCCCTCCTCAAGATAATAAATGAGTTCTTGCTCTATTAGGTCCTGAGAAAGTTCCCTTAGGAGCTGGTTGTTAGAAAGAGCTTGGCATCTTCTTCCTTGCTCTTGCCTCCTCTTTCAGCAGGTGATCTCTGCACCCCAGCTCCCCTTCCCCTTCTGCTGTGAATGGAAGCAGCCTGAGGCCCTCACCAGATGCAGACATCAGCGCTGTGCTTCTTGCACGGCCTGTGGAGCTATGAGCCAAATAAACCTCTTTTCTTTATAAATTTCCCAGCCTCAGGTGTTCCTTTTATAGCAATACAAACAAACTAAGACAGATGTCTACCATTTGCTAGACCTATGATACAATACCTATAGAATTCATTTCTGATATTTAAAATTTTTTTGAGATGTAATTAATATTTCATAAAATTCACCCATTTAAAGTGTACGATAGATGCATTTGTTATTCTGGAAATTTGACTATAGACTTTAAAAATGTCTGGACATTTGATATAAACAGAATCACATGGTAAGTGGTCTTTTGTGTCTGGTTTCTTTCACTTCATAATGTTTTCAAAGTTCATTCACCTTGTAGTAGGTATCAGTACTTCATTACTTTTTATTGCCAAATAATATTCCACTGTATGGATTGATCACATTTTATTTTATTTTATTTTATTTTTATTATGCTTTAAGTTCTAGGGTACATGTGCACAACGTGCAGATTTGTTACATATGTATACTTGTGCCATGTTGGTGTGCTGCACCCATCAACTCGTCAGCACCCATCAACTCATCATTTACATCAGGTGTAACTCCCAATGCCATCCCTCCTCCCTTCCCCCTCCCCATAATAGGCCCTGGTGTGTGATGTTCCCCTTCCCGAGTCCAAGTGATCTCATTGTTCAATTCCCACCTATGAGTGAGAACATGTATTGTTTGGTTTTCTGTTCTTGTGATAGTTTGCTGAGAATGATGGTTTCCAGCTGCATCCATGTCCCTACAAACGACACAAACTCATCCTTTTTTATGGCTGCATAGTATTCGATGGTGTATATGTGCCACATTTTCTTAATCCAGCCTGTCACTGATGGACATTTGGGTTGATTCCAAGTCTTTGCTATTGTGAATAGTGCCGCAACGAACATACGTGTGCATGTGTCTTTATAGCAGCATGATTTATAATCCTTTGGGTATATACCCAGTAATGGGATGGCTGGGTCATATGGTATTTCTAGTTCTAGATCTTTGAGGAATCGCCATACTGTTTTCCACAATGGTTGAACCAGTTTACAATCTCACCAACAGTGTAAAAGTGTTCCTATTTCTCCACATCCTCTCCAGCACCTGTTGTTTCCTGACTTTTTAATGATTGCTATTCTAACTGGTGTGAGATGGTGTCTCATTGTGGTTTTAATTTGCATTTCTCTGATGGCCAGTGATGATGAGCATTTTTTCATGTGCCTGTTGGCTGTATGCATGTCTTCTTTTGAGAAATGTCTGTTCATATCCTTTGCCCACTTTTTGATAGGGTTGTTTGTTTTTTTCTTGTAAATTTGTTTGAGTTCTTTGTAGGTTCTGGATATCAACCCTTTGTCAGATGAGTAGATTGCAAAAATTTTCTCCCATTCCGTAGGTTGCCTGTTCACTCTGATGGTAGTTTCTTTTGCTGTGCAGAAGCTCTTTAGTTTAATTAGATTCCACTTGTCACTTTTGGCTTTTGTTGCCATTGCTTTTGGTGTTTTAGACATGAAGTCCTTGCCCATGCCTATGTCCTGAATGGAATTACCTAGGTTTTCTTCTAGGGTTTTTATGGTTTTAGGTCTAACATTTAAGTCTCTAATCCATCTTGAATTAATTTTCGTATAAGTAGTAAGGAAAGGATCCAGTTTCAGCTTTCTACTTATGGCTAGTCAATTTTCCCAGGACCATTTATTAAATAGGGAATCCTTTCCCCATTTCTTGTGTCTGTCAGGTTTGTCAAAGATCAGATGACTGTAGATGGGTGGTATTATTTCTGAGGACTCTGTTCTGTTCCATTGGTCTATATCTCTGTTTTGGTACCAGTACCATGCTGTTTTGGTTGCTGCAGCCTTGTAGTATAGTTTGTAGTCGGGTAGCGTGATGCCTCCAGCTTTGTTCTTTTGACTTAGGATTGTCTTGGCTCTTTTTTGGTTCCGTATGAACTTTAAAGCAGTTTTTTCCAATTCTATGAAGAAAGTCATTGGTAGCTTGATGGGAATGGCATTGAATCTATAAATTACCTTGGGCAGTATGGCCATTTTCACGATATTGATTCTTCCTATCCATGAGCATGGTATGTTCTTCCATTTGTTTGTGTCCTCTTTTATTTCACTGAGCAGTGGTTTGTAGTTCTCCTTGAAGAGGTTCTTTACATCCCTTGTAAGTTGGATTCCTAGGTATTTTATTCTCTTTGAAGCAATTGTGAATGGGAGTTCACTCATGATTTGGCTCTCTGTTTGTCTGTTACTGGTGTATAAGAATGCTTGTGATTTTTGCACATTGATTTTGTAACCTGAGACTTTGTGAAGTTGCTTATCAGCTTAAGGAGATTTTGGGCTGAGACAATGGGGTTTTCTAAATATACAATCATGTCATCTGCAAAGAGGGACAATTTGACTTCTTCTTTTCCTAACTGAATACCCTTTATTTCTTTCTCTTGCCTGATTGCCCTAACCAGAACTTCTGACACTATGTTGAATAGGAGTGGTGAGAGAGGGCATGCCTGTCTTGTGCCAGTTTTCAAAGGGAATGCTTCCAGTTTTTGCCCATTCAGTATGATATTGGCTGTGGGTTTGTCATAATAGCTCTTATGATTTTGAGATACGTTCCATCAATACCGAATTTATTGAGAGTTTTTAGCATGAAGGACTGTTGAATTTTGTCGAAGGCCTTTTCTGCATCTATTGAGATAATCATGTGGTTTTTGTCTTTGGTTCTGTATATATGCTGGATTACGTTTATTGATTTCCATATGTTGAACTAACCTTGCATCCCAGGGATGAAGCCCACTTGATCATGGTGGATAAGCTTTTTGATGTGCTACTGGATTCAATTTGCTAGTATTTTATTGAGAATTTTTGCATTGATGTTCATCAGGGATATTCGTCTAAAATTCTCTTTTTTTTGTTGTGTCTCTGCCAGTGTTTGGTATCAGGATGATGCTGGCCTCATAAAATGAGTTAGGGAGGATTCACTCTTTTTCTATTGATTGGAATAGTTTCAGAAGGAATGGTACCAACTCCTCCTTGTACCTCCGTAGAGTTTGGCTGTGAATCTATCTGGTCCTGGACTTTTTTTGGTTGGTAGGCTATTAATTATTTCCTCAATTTCAGAGCCTGCTATTGGTCTATTCAGGGATTTAGCTTCTTCCTGGTTTAGTCTTTGGAGAGTGTAAGTGTCCAGGAAATTATCCATTTCTTCTAGGTTTTCTAGTTTATTTGTGTAGAGGTGTTTATAGTATTCTCAGATGGTAGTTTGTATTTCTGTGGGGTCAGTGGTGATATCCCCTTTATCATTTTTTATTGCGTCTATTTGATTCTTCTCTCTTTTCTTCTTTATTAGTCTTGCTAGCAGTCTATCAATTTTGTTGATCTTCTGAAAAAACCAGTTCCTGGATTCATTGATTTTTTGGAGGGTTTTTTGTGTCTCTATCTCGTTTAGTTCTGCTCTGATCTTAGTTATTTCTTGCCTTCTGCTAGCTTTTGAATGTGTTTGCTCTTGCTTCTCTAGTTCTTTTAATTGTGATGTTAGGGTGTCAGTTTTAGGTCTTTCCAGCTTTCTCTTGTGGGTATTTAGTACTATAAATTTCCCCCTACACACTGCTTTAAATGTGTCCCAGAGATTCTGGTATGTTGTATCTTTGTTCTCATTGGTTTCAAAGAACATCTTTATTTCTGCCTTCATTTTGTTATGTACCCAGCAGTCATTCAGGAGCAAGTTGTTCAGTTTTCATGTAGTGGAGCGGTTTTGATTGATTTTCTTAGTCCTGAGTTCTAGTGATTGCACTGTGGTCTGAGAGACAGTTTGTTATAATTTCTGTTCTTTTACATTTGCTGAGGAGCGCTTTACTTCCAACTATGTGATCAATTTTGGAATAAGTGTGATGTGGTGCTGAGAAGAATGTATATTCTGTTGATTTGGGGTAGAGAGTTCTGTAGATGTCTATTAGGTCTGCTTGCTGCAGAGTTGAGTTCAATTCCTGGATATCCTTTTTAACTTTCTGTCTTGTTGATCTGTCTAATGTTGACAGTGGGGAGTTGAAGTCTCCCATTATTATTGTATGGGAGTCTAAGTCTCTTTGTAAGGCTCTAAGGACTTGCTTTATGAATCTGGGTGCTCCTGTATTGGGTGCATATATATTTAGGATAGTTAGCTCTTCCTGTTAAATTGATCCCTTTAACATTATGTAATGGCCTTCTTTGTCTCTTTTGATCTTTGATGGTTTAAAGTCTGTTTTATCAGAGGCTAGGATTGCAACCCCTGCTTTTTTTTGTTTTCCATTTGCTTGGTAGATCTTCCTCCATCCCTTTATTTTGAGCCTATGTGTGTCTCTGCATGTGAGATGGGTCTCCTGAATACAGCAAACTGATGGGTCTTGACTCTTTATCCAATTTGCCAGTCTGTGTCTTTTAATTGGAGCATTTAGTCCATTTACATTTAAGGTTAAGATTGTTATGTGTGAACTTGATCCTGTCATTGTGATATTAGCTGGTTATTTTACTCATTAGTTGATGCAGTTTCTTCCTAGCATCGATGGTCTTTACATTTTGGCATGTTTTTGCAATGGCTGGTACCGGTTGTTCCTTTCCATGTTTAGTGCTTCCTTCATGATCTCTTGTAGGGCAGGCCTGGTGGTGACAAAATCTCTAAGCATTTGCTTATCTGTAAAGGATTTTATTTCTCCTTCACTGATGAAACTTAGTTTGGCTGGATATGAAATTCTGGGTTGAAAATTCTTTTCTTTAAGAATGTTGGATATTGGCCACCACTCTCTTCTGGCTTGGAGAGTTTCTGCCGAGAGATCTGCTGTCAGTCTGATGGGCTTCCCCTTTGTGGGTAACTCGACCTTTCTCTCTGGCTGCCCTTAACAGTTTTTCCTTCATTTCACCTTTGGTGAATCTGACAATTATGTGTCTTGGAGTTGCTCTTCTCGAGGAGTATCTTTGCGGTGTTCTCTGTATTTCCTGAATTTGAATGTTGGCCTGCCTTACTAGGTTGGGGAAGTTCTCCTGTATGATATCCTAAAGAGTGTTTTCCAACTTGGTTCCATTTTCCCCCTCACTTTCAGGCACCCCAATCAGACGTAGATTTAGTCTTTTCACAGAATCCCATATTTCTTGGAGGCTTTGTTCATTTCTTTTTCTTTTTTTTTCTCTAGACTTCTCTTGTCACTTCATTTTATTCATCTAATCTTCAATCATTGATACTCTTTCTTTCGGTTGATTGAGTCAGTTACTGAAGCTTGTGCATTTGTCACATATTTCTCGTGTCATGGTTTTTATCTCTGTCAGTTCGTTTATGGCCTTCTCTGCATTGATTATTCTAGTTATCCATTCTTCCATTGTTTTTTTTAAGATTTTTAGTTTCTTTGCACTGGGTACGTAGTTCCTCCTTTAGCTCTGAGAAGTTTGATCGACTGAAGCCTTCTTCTCTCAATTCGTCAATGTCATTCTCCATCCCACTTTGATCTGTTGCTGGCAATGAGCTGCGTTCCTTTGGAGGGGGAGATGCGCTCTATTTTTTGAAATTCCAGCTTTTCTGCCCTGCTTTTTCCCCATCTTTGTGGTTTTATCTGCCTTTGGTCTTTGATGATGGTGACCTACTGATGGGGTTTTGGTGTGGGTGTCCTTTCTATTTGTTACTTTTCCTTCTAACAGTCAGGACCTTCAGCTATAGGTCTGTTGGAGATTGCTTGAGGTCCACTCCAGATCCTGTTTGCTTGGGTATCAGCAATGGAGGCTGCAGAAGATAGAATATTGCTGAACAGTGAGTGCTGCTGTCTGATTCTTGCATAGAATATTGCTGAACAGCGAGTGCTGCTGTCTGATTCTTGCTCTGGAAGCTTCGTCTCAGGTGTGTACCCTGCCGTGTGAGGTGTGAGGTGTCAGTCTGCACCTAGTGGGGTATGTCCCCCAGTTAGGCTACTCAGGGGTCAGGGACCCACTTGAGCAGGCAGTATGTCTGTTCTCAGATGTCAGCCTCCGTGCTGGGAGATCCACTGCTCTCTTCAAAGCTGTCAGACAGGTTCATTAACATCTGCAGAGGTTTCTGCTACTTTTTGTTTAGCTATGCCCTGTCCCCAGAGGTGGAGTCTACAGAGACAGGCAGGCCTCCTTGAGCTGCTGTGGGCTCCAACCAGTTTGAGCTTCCCAGCGGCTTTGTTTACCTACTTAAGTCTCAGCATTGGTGGGGGCCCCTCCCCCAGCCTCGCTGCTGCCTTGCCATTAGATCTCAGACTGCTGTGCTAGCAATGAGGGAGGCTCTTGGGCGTGGGACCCTCCCAGCTAGGTGTGGAATATAATCTCCTGGTGTGCCGTTTGCTAAGACCCTTCATAAAGCGCAGTATTGGGGTGGGAGTTACCAGATTTTCTAGGTGTTGTGTGTCTCAGTTTCCCTTGGCTAGGAAAAGGGATTCCCTTCCCCCTTGCACTTCCCAGGTGAGGCGATGCTTCGCCCTGCTTCAGCTCTCACTGATCGGACTGCACCAGCTGACCAGCACCGATTGTCTGGCACTCCCCAGTGAGATGAACCAGGTACCTCAGTTGAAAATGCAGGAATCACCCATCTTCTGTGTCACTTGCGCTGGGAGCTGGAGGCTGGAGCTGTTCCTATTCAACCATCTTGCTCCGGAATTCCCACATTTTATTTATCTAGCATCAGTTGATGGACATTAGGATTGTTTCTGTTTTTGCCTATTATGCATAATGTTTCTATGAACATTTGTGTACAAGTTTCTCTTGAGTATATGCCTAGGAGTGGAATCACTGGGTCATATGGTAATTCTATGTTAAGAAACTACCAAACTGTTTCTAAAATGACTGCATCTCTTTACATTCCTACCAGCAATGTATGGCGGTTGTAATTTCTCCACATCCTTGCCAACACTTGAGTGTTGTGCTGAACAATCTTTTTGACATTCTTGATTTTCCAAGTTTAATCATTTGTGTATGGTATTTACAATCCTTTGGATTTTCTAAATAGTACACAACAGTACAGAAAATTGTCTAGTTTGAAGTTATGCTTTTTCAATGAAATATTTTATCTGTAAAGTTTTAGTGTTTTAAAAAGTAAAATGCAGTATGAGAATCCTTTTAGCAAAATAAGGTAGACTGTGTGAGACATATCAACTCTGAATGAACTCTATGAATGAAAATTACTTTATACAGGAACATGAAACACCTGGCACAGGAAACTCTCAGTGTTTTGAGAACTGGGGCTGTGTGGTGAAGCTGGAGCCAGATCCTGGTGGTTGTTTGCCTGGTCACTATGGGAGAATACAAGGGATCAACACAACATCTAAAAGGCTTCCTTTTGGAAAATGAAAAATATGATTGGCAGGAGTGAGGAAAAACATCAAGATTGAGAACGGGACTGGTTCCTTATTCTAAGACCGAATAATGACCTCTGGATTAGGACACGAAAACAAGAGAGCTCTGTATTGCTACTGCCGGCTCTAATGGGCATGCTCTGTCCTAGGCTAGTAATGTTTTACTGCAGGTAACAGTTGGGGGAAAGAATGGGAGACAAACATGCTGACCTCCGCAAGCTGTTTATTGTCAGCCTGCCCTCAACATACTGATAGCAGAGTTCTAATCCTACCAGTTTTTCATCCTTTCCAATCCTGGTTACCCTCAAATGCAAGCCCTTCTTGTCACCTAATCATTCCCCTACTTGCTCGCATTCTTGTATCATGCTATAGTGCTCTTCCTTTATGCAAATCCACATGACTCTCCCCTTTCCAAAGGACTCCTCTGTGCTCTTTGGCACATTCACTCCATGCTAAACGAACTCTGTTATCTTTTATGTCTTTTCTGAACGATCCTTCCACTTCCTGCCTTAATTGAAATGATGCTCTCATTTGAGGAGTGACCCCTTCCCCTGTAGCCTTTTCAAGAGGCTGCTCCTTCACCCCAGTCTCAGCTACTACTCAGATCAACATCCTCCCTGATTACATTGCATTTACAACCCATTGCTCTTCCACTTGCATGGGAAAATTACCTTCTTGTGAAATTCATTCTATCTAGGTAAACCGTTTTCTAAGTTCAGTTCATGCATGTCATCCATGACTGTGAGCCCTATGACCATATTCATGAACTACTCTGGTACTTGGCTCAGTCTTCTCTCCATCCAGACTCCTTGTATCATCTGAGCAAATATCATACTCATAGGACAATCTCCCAAGACTCTATTCTCACAGTTCTTTGACATTTTAAGCTTGAATGACTCTCAACCACTCACTTTCAGGGTTATACCTTAGCTTCATTATCATACACTAAAGTAGCAATCTCTTAAATCTGATTTATTTTATTTCATTTTTAGAGATTCATTCTTGCTATGTTGCCCAAGAACACCTGGGCTCTTGTGATCTTCCTGCCACAGCCTCCAGATAGCTGGGACTACAAGCATGAGCCATCACGTCCTTAAATCTTATATCCTAATAGCATACTGTTTGCCATGAACTATTCATCCCGATCTCTGTCTTCCTTGTTCTATGCTTGTTCTTTGGCCTCATTCTGGATCTGCTTTCTCTAAACTGAAAATGTTTAAGAGTAAGAAACAAATGAGGTTTTTGTTATATTTTGCTGGGTTTGTACCCACAATTATTGTTCATTAGCTGTCTATTTTTACTATCTCTTATTTATTTGGAGTTCTTCTTTGAGTAAGTTTTTCCAGGAAAGGTCATTTTGGGGCCTTTACATACCTGAGAATGCTTTTCTGTTACTTTCACATGTATTGTGTTGCCTGTACACAGATTTCTTTTTACTGCCTTTTCCCCAAAAACTCAGAAAAGCATTGCTGTACAGCACTTATTATTGTGGACTAGTATCTGGGGCCAGACTGAGCTTTCTTTGTACTTTAGTGGACTGTGATAGTTTTTTTTTTTTTTTTTTCCCTACCCAGTTCTTCTGGTTCCTTAGGGAAAATCTACATGGTCCCGTTGAGCCTGTCAATAATGATACCATGAGGGCCCCCAGCCCACCCTGCACTCCCACAGGGTGTGTACATAATGTAGGCTGATCAATCAAAGCACTGCAATCACTAGACATGCTGACTGCTTCTTGGATGGAACCTGACTCAGCCGGGGCCAACCAGAATATTCCCTGCAGCTGATACAAGGGGTTGGGAGAAATAGTTATTTCTGTTGGGTTTGATAATTGAGGGAATGTGAGTCTGGGATTACTGATAGCTATGTTGAGAGAGAGAGGATGGGGAGAGAGTAAGAGTGAAATCAAGGGAGAGAGGGAGAATATGAACATGAATATGAAGGTAAGCAGCGGCACACAGAACTGAGAAGTGGAAAGAGAAAGACAGCCCTGAAGGTATCATTTGAAGCCTAGAGTTAGCTGACTCTGAAGCAAAATTCATCCTAGACTTCTCAGATTACATGAATCAAAACATTTCTTAAGCTAATTTGAGTTGAGTTTCTTTCACTTGCAGCTGAAGGGTTTTTTTTTTTTTAATTAAAAATAAAAAAATCATTTTAGGCTGGGTTCAGTGTCTCACGCCTGTAATCCCCACACTTTGGGAGGCTGAGGTAGGCAGATCACTTGAGTTCAGGAGTTCAAGACCAGTTGGGGTAACATAGCAAAACCCGTTTCTACAAAAAATACAAAAATTAGTTAAGTGTGGTGGCGTGTGCCTGTAGTCCCAGTTACTCAAGAAGTTGAGGTATGAGGATCACCTTAGCCCAGGGATATCAAGATGTGATCACGCCACTGCATTCCAGCCTGGGTGACAGAGTGAGAAAGTGTAAAAAAAAAAAAAATTCTTTTAGAGTTGGAGTCTTGCTGTGTTGACCAGGCTGGCCTTGAACTTCTGGGCTCAAGCAATTGCTCCCACTCCAGCCTCCTGAGTAGCTGGGACTACAGGTATGTGCTACCAGGCCTGGCACACTGAAGGATTTTGACCAGTAGTGTCTTAGTCTATTTGGGCTGCTATAATAAAATACCACAGACCAGGTGACTTATAAACAACAGAAATTTATTTCTCACAGTTCTAATGGCTGGGAAGCCTGAGATCAAGGTGCCGGCAGATTAGGAGATGTCTGGTGAGGGCTCATCTTCTGATTCATAGATGGTGCTTTCTTCCTGTGTCTACATGTGATGGAAGGGATGAGCTAGTTTTCTGGGGTCTCTTTACAAAGGCACTAATCCCCACCATGAAGATTCTGCCCTCATGACCTAATCACCTCCCAAAGGCCCAGTCTCCTAATACCATGACTCTGGGAGTTAGAATTTCAATATATGAATTTTGGGGGTACACAAATATTTAAACCATAGCAAGTAGTAATAAATCCACTTTTTCCCCTTTGAGTAGTTGCAGAATTCTTCTCCTCATGAAATTTTAAAACATCTGCAGAGTATGGTTAAGTTGAGATATCTTCGCAGCAGATTTGCCTGAATTGGTAAAATCAGAATCATGAAAGTTTTTTTCTATTATTTCTCTGAATACTGCTTTTGTTCTATTTGTTCTTTTCCCCAGATGTTGAACTTCTTAAAACCAGTAATCTATATTTGTCACATGTTTAGTTTGTTCCCATCCTGCTATGAAGAAATACCCAAGACTGGGTAATTTATGAAGAAAAGAGGTTTAATTGACTTACAGTTCTGCATGGCTTAGGAGGCCTCAGGAAACTTACAATCATGGCAGAAGGGGAAGCAACACATCCTTCACATAGCAGCAGGAGAAAGAAGAATGAGAACCTAGTGAAGATCTCGTGAGAACTTACTATCATGAGAATAGCATGGGGGGAACCACCTCCATGATTCAGTTACCTCCCACTGGATCCCTCCCATGACAGGTGGGCATTATGGGTTTATAATTCAAGATGAGATTTGAGTGGGGACACAAAGCCAAACCGTATCATCACCTTTCTTGATATTTCATCTTCTTGATCTTTTTTCTCTGTAGTCGAGAAACCTTCCAAAGTTTGTCCTCCATATTACTGATTTGATTTTCTACATTATATACTTGGTCTTGACTACTTCCAATGAAATTTTGCCTTCTCTTACACTATTTATTTCCCAACATTACTTCTGTATCAACTTCAGATTTATTTTTAAATTTCTGCCTATTTTGTAGCCTCTGTCTTTGAGTCTATAATTTTAATGAGTCTATATTTTTTCAAATTTGTGGAAAGCAAAAGAAATTCACCTGAAGTTTTTCTTCCTGTAACAAATCTTTTGCAAATGCATATGCTTCCTCCATAGAATATTTTCATAAGCTGTTTTTTTCCTTCTACTTATATCTTCTTGAATAAAGATAGATCTATTTGTCCTTAGTGTTTACCTGTGTATCCACAAACAAGGGGGCTGAATTATTCTTGGATCTACTCCCTATATACCTAATTACTATTAGATTTTTCTTTTCAGGTTTTAAGCTGGAGGACTAACAGGTGTATATGTATATTTCCAGCACATTGAAGTGAGTGAAGAGGGACCATGATCCTAGGCTGTTACATGGGTAAGAACTTGGTGTTTATCTTCCTCTTTCCCTGAAGCTGTTGTACTTGGTGCTAATTATTTGTGCCCAGCAATCCATGCGGCATGGCTCTCTCTGTCATCCAGTCTTGTTCTGCTGCCCACTGCCTTGAAAGCCTTGCCTCACTGGGGAGAAGTGCTGTCATTTCAGAGAAGTCTTACTACACTGCCTGCTTCCTTCTTGGCAGAACAACAACACAGTGCTTGAAATCTCCTTAAATAGTTGCTTTTGATTGTTGCTATCTTAGTCAGTTTGGGAGTATATAACAAAGTACCATAGATTGAGTGGCTTCTAAAAAACAGAAATTCATTTTTCACAGTTTTGGAGGCTGTGAAGTACAAGATCAAGGTTCTGTGGATTCGGTGTCTGATGAGGACCTACTTCCTGCTTCATAGACGGCACCTTCTTGCTGTGTTATCACATAATGGAAGGGGCATGGGATCTCTCTGGGGCCTCTTTTACAAGGGCACTGCTCCCATTCATGAGGGTTCCACCCTCAGAACCTAGTTGCTACCCAAAGGCCCCGCCTCCAAATCCCATCATGTTGTGAATTAGGTTCAACATTTGAATTCTGGAGACACATAAACATTCAGTCTGTAGTGCTACCCACAGCTACTGGTATAATTCTAAGGAGTGCTTCTCTTTTATTCACTGCTACCCCATCCCAGTCCTTGCTCCTTCACATTTGTGAAGGTTAATAGGGGTATGCCAGGATGTTGTCCACTTACTTTTTTTCATTAGAGGCTCATCAATGTTGTCTCTAGGCATTATCTTTCCATCTGGTTTCATCAGAATCATTCAGAACCCATACAAAAGAATCCTTTCTCAATTTTTAGCAGGGATTCAGGTTTTCTCCCATGTTCCTTTTTTTCATTTCCATGGGGTTTGGGAGGAATAGATGAAAGTTAGACCCAGTTTTTCTAAATATCTTAAGTCTGACTCCTTTATTTCATCCCCATTGTTACTGCCTTATCTCCTATCTGAGCATATCTAACTCTTTATTGCAAGAGTCCCCTACCAGCTCTTCCTGCCTCTTTTTTGTCATTGTTCCTTTAATGTCGGTGTTCAAGTGAACAATGGTTTGAATCCTAGGAGATATTTTATTGTATTAGAATTGTGTTCAATTTCAAGTAATTAAAAATGGTTCTACTGTTGCTTTAGTAAGTACAGGGGTGGTCAATCCAGGACCAATGGAGTGACTCGATGATACCATCAAATCCAGGGCCCTTCTGCCTTCCTGCCTTACCATTTTCAGTGATGTCTGCTGTACTTCCAGGCTGTGTATGTAATAGTGAGAGGAAGGCTAAGGAAAAGAGGCAGCACCAAGAGATTCTGCTTATATTTCTTTGTCTGGGAGTATGCCTCATGGCCATGATAGCTGACAGGAGGCAGGGAAATTGAGTCTTTTACAGACTTCATGGCAGAGGCAAGCAAGAAAGAAATGGGTTGAGGAAGGAAGTGGGTCAGTTAAACTCTCTTGTTCCCCACCTTCTTAGTTCCCAACACCTGTTTGTAAGAGGAAAAAACAATGATAGGATATGGCTACTTTATTAGTCTGTTTTCACACTGCTGATAAAGACATGCCCGAGACTGTGTAATTTATAAGAAAAAGAGGTTTAATGGACTCACAGTTCCATGTGGCTGAGGAGGCCTCACAATCATGGTGGAAGGTAAAAGGCACGTCTCACATGGCAGCAGATAAGAGAGTTTGTTCAGGGAAACTCCCCTTTATAAAACCGTCAGATCTTGTGAGACTTATTCACTATTACAAGAACAGCACAGGAAAGACCTGCCCCCATGATTCAATTACCTCCCACCCTGTCCCTCCCATGACACACGGGAATCGTGGGAGCTACAATTCAAGATGAGATTTGGGTGGGAACTCAGTCAAATCATATTCACACTCAGGTCCCAGGGTATGGTTTCTAGACAGGGGGAAAATAACAAGAGGAGGAGAATGGCTGCAAGTGGATGTTTCTCATTTTTTCCCTTAGCTCCCATCTCTAAATCTCTGTCTCTTCAAATTAAGGGATATAATGTTTCCTTCCAAATTTCTTCCATTTTATGCCATCACACTGCACAATTATTTCAGTAACAGTGATATGTGGGTTTAATAGTTGTTAAGGTTGAAACATTCCCCTGGAATTTACATGGATTATTTTTGTTGAATAATTGTGCCTTTTAAAAAAAAATTGTAGTCTATTTTAGGGAGGGGTGATTTGTATATATATATTTACGTCACAGAATTACTCAGAAATGTCCTTGTTTTTTAGATAAAGATGTTTTTGTGGCTCCAGATCTTTAGTACCTTGCTTTTCTTATTTCTAATAGTCCAGCAATGTCTTTTCTTTTTTTTTTTTTTCCCCATCCTTTCCCTCTATGCTCTGACTGCTCCTTGGCATTTTGGACCACTCCAGAACATTAAGTGGCTTTTTCCATTTCTTTTGTGCGTCTCGATGGCCACAGCAGGTTCACAGCTGCAGCACAACTGTGGAGAAGGTCAGAGAATGCTAATGGGACATTTAGCAGCAAGTGTTCCTGCTTGACTTTGTTGAAAATAAAATTGAATTGACAGGAGGAGAAAGTGCAATTCTAACTTAATGTAGAAACAGTTTCAAGTTAGGGCTTTTAGATTAGTCATTGATAGATACAATTAAAGATATCATTTCACAAGAAATAATATCCTCACTCTAAAAATGGCCTTTTGAGTGAGTGATGAATCATTATGATGTGAGTCATCAGACATACCCTACTGAGTGCTTCTTCTGTAACATATTAGAGAGATTTGGACTGTGCCTAGTAAATATGCAGTAAAATGTGTACGTTAGAATTATGTTGAAATTTGAACATGAGGATAGATGAATAATTTGGGGATGTATACTACTACAATTGTAGTTCAAAAGACATTTTATCCACCTACTTATGGAAACATCGTTCCCTGTAAGTACAGTATTATGTACTCTTGCTTTCCCCCTTAGGCAATGTGATAAAGTGAAAAGGTCAGGTGATTTAAGGTTAGACGCTCTAAGTACAAGCCCTGGATCTCACATTTACTGGCTATGTGAATTCAGATGAATCACTTGATTCCTGACTCCAGTTTTATCATCCACAGAATGATGATAGTAGAGTACTTCACAGAGTTGTTGGAAGTATCACGTAGCAGGATGTAGTTTGCAAATTGCAAAGCGTTATGTATAAGTACGTACTATTTTGTGAACTGATTTTTTTAAATTTTATTTTTTGATGTTAGTGCAATGGCGCGATCTTGACTCACTGCAACCTCGGCCTTTTTTATGCAGCAAAGTTAAGTACACTTTTCAAGTGGATGCATGCTATTCCACTATATGGATGATTCCAACATTTAAGTTATTTCATATATATATATGAGAAACACATACATATCATATATGTAAATTATTATAAATACTGCTGCAATAAACAGCCTTGTAGACAATCCTTTGCTCATATATGTTTTAATTTAATTTAATGTAACTTAATTTAGGAGAGCTAAGTAATTAAACATGAGGCCAAAGTACGTAAGAAAGTGGCAGTCTTTTATTGCAAATATGCACACACTCTCAGGCGAGGTTCTCTGGTCCTCAGGTGTGGGGGCCAGGGAAGTTGAACCGGCACTCTCGGGTGATGTTCTCCGGTCCACAAATGCGGGGACCGAAGAAGTCACACTGGCACTTACCGGCGGCCGACTTTTATGCCTGGGAGCTGGAAGGGGAGGAGTTTGGGGCGTGTGTGTAGGAGTGGCTTCTTGAATTTCGGTGTCCCCAGCTTGACGTCATTCTGCGCAGGCTCAGTTGATTTGGTTCTTTCCCCGGGCGTGGGAAAATCTGTGATGAAGAACCCGGAAAAAACAGGGACTGCTCCATCTTGTTCACCTTCCTCCATCTTGTCCCTTCTCCCTCACCCAAACAATATACATTATTATTATTATTATTATTATTATTATTATTTGAGACGGAGTCTCACTCTGTCGCCCAGGCTGGAGTTCAGTGGCACGATCTCGGTTGCTCACTGCAACCTCTACCTCTTGGGTTCAAGCAATTCTCCTGCCTCAGCCTCCTGAGTAGCTGGGATTAGAGGTGCCCACCATCCCACCCGGCTAATTTTTTATATTTTTGGTAGAGACAGGGTTTCACCATGTTGGCCAGCCAGGTCTCAAACTCCTGACCTCAGGTGATCTGATCACCTTGGCCTCCCAAAGTGCTAGGATTACAGGTGTGGGCCACCATACCTGGCCTCATTATTATTTTTTAAAGAAAATATTAGTTCACCTGGAACATTCCTGTGACTCAACGACATGTAGAAGTTAGTTAAGCCCTTATCTGATTCCTAAGTATTCACAATCTAATGCTAACTCTGCCTTCTAAATTTGATTGGTTAGATTACAATCTCTTTTAGTTCAGAAAACACGCCTATTCACCACTGTATCTTCATTTGTTAGGTGATTAGACAAATGACTCCATTAATTGTTGCTGTTATTTTTATAATAATTTTTCTCATTAGAAAAACTTATGTTGTATGTTCTGTTCATTTACAGTCATGTGTTGCTTAATGATGGGGTTACGTCCTGAGAAATGTGTCATTAGCTGCTTTTGTTGTCATGCTAACATCATTGAGTGTACTTTCTGAGAAAGAAAAAACTTTTAATCTAGGAATGTGAACCCCCTTTAGTGATCAGGCCCAGAGAGGCACTGAAATGCAACAGCAGTCATGTCTTACTCCTGCTTGAGCGAAATTATAACCTCCTGAAGCCACCTCTTATGTGGGCTCTGGACTAACTTACTCCAGGGAGCCGTAAAATGCAATATGCTGAACACCGTAACTTATACACTGTGGTTCAACAATGCATAGCCAATCACTAACCCATGTAACTTCTGTAAACCAGGGAGAATTCCTGTAAAACAACTTTCTGTCAGCTAATTTCTTATCCCTTTGGCCTTTAAAAAACCTGCTTGCCAACATGGCAAAACCCTGTCTCTACTAAAAATATGGAAATTAGCCAGGTGTGGTGGATTACACTTGTAATCCCAGCATCTACTCAGGAGGCTGAGGCAGGAGAATCGCTTGAACCCGGGAGACATAGGTTGCAGTGAGCTGAGATCGTGCCATTGTACTCCAGCCTGGGTGACAGAGTGAGACTCTGTCTCAAAAAACAAAAACAAACAAACAAAAAACGCTGCTTGTAGCAAAGGCTGAAGGGAGCACTCCCCAAGGCAACTTGGAAGTGTGTCTCAGGCTGTGGTCCTCGACCTTAGGCCAAATAAACTCTCTATATTAATTTTGCCTCCATTTCTTTCTTTAGGTGCACATTACACCAACCTAGATGATACAGCCCTACTACACACCGAGACTAAATGGTATAGCCTGTTACTCCTAGGCTACAAACTGGTACAGCATGTTACTGTACTGAATACGGTAGACAGTAGTAACACAATGGTAAGTATTTATGTATGTAAACATATCTAAATATAGAAAAAGTACAGTCAAAATCAGCATTGTAATCTTATGAGAGCACCACCATATATGTGGTCCATCTTTGAACAAAACATTGTTGTGGCACATGACTGTATTTCTATTTCGCATTTGAATCACTTATTTCTCCCAAACATGGTATGAAGCAAACAGTTATTAGACAGAAATGATCCAGATGAAGGTCCTGCATGGTTTATTTCTCAAGTTAATTTTATTCTAAATTTCCATAATCTTTACATTAAACAGCAACAAGAGTACATACAACAGCTGTTTCTCTGTTTTGTACTCTTAATTTCTCTTCCCATCATTTCTGAATGATTTCTAGATCAATTTATTAATTATGGTTTCAGCCTCATTTTTATCCTATTCATGGGGAATTGTGCCAATATTCTCCAGTGTACTCACCTTACAAAGAGAAATCCTAAAGCATTTATATGAGCTTAAGTAGAGAGAGAACATGAAACCTTCAGGAGGCATATGGAAGCCTAGTGCTGTTTTGTGCATCCTACCATGAGAAGATTGTGCACCAGTGGATCATAGAAGCAGAGTGAAGGTTTAAATTTCTTCATAATCATTGAGAAGATTTTGTATAAATTCTTCTAAAGGTCTATTTCAAATACACTTTGGTTAAAGTATACGTTAAGAAAGGAAATATATTTTCATTTATCTTTTCTAATAAGGACAATTATAAAAGTAGAGTAATTTGCTTCTGAGCACAGCTTTGGCTTCCTCTCATATTATTTTCCAAAAAAATCAGTGCAGTAGTCCTCCCTTATTCACAGGGGATATGTTCCAAGACCCCTAGCAGATGCCTGAAACCATGGATAGTCTTAAACCCAATTGCTGTTAATAGAAACATGTTTAGGTCTTCCACCCACAGATTTAATGCCTTTTCCATCTTCACAAAGCACTTACCATGCACTGTGGACTTTTGCAGTTTGAGGTGCAACAGCAAAACTAGCATGAATTTCTTTTTTCTTCACAATTTCACTGATAGAAAGCTTGTTCTTATGGTAGATTTTAGCAACCTCAGTACGCAATGTTTTTATTTCCTTACTAACTTGAGAACTTTCACCTTTTCGCTTAAGGGAAGCAGCTTACAGCTTCTCTTTGGCATATCAGAATTGCCATTGTCACTATGCTTGTGCTTTGCGGCCATTATTTAGTAAAGTAAGGATTCTTTGAACATGAGCACTGGATACCATGACAGTAGAATGGATAACTGAGACAACTAGAGACAACTAATAACTGACTAGCGAGCGTGTAGTGTAGACAGTGTGGACACTCGCGACAAAGGGATGATTCAAGTCCTGGGTGGGACAGAGTGGGATGGTGCAAGATCTCATCATGCTACTCCAAACAGTGTGCAATTTAAGACCTCCTAAGTGTTTATTTCTGGAATTTTCCATTTAATATTTTCGAACCATGGTTGACCTCGCGTAACTAAAACCGGTGGGGTTGTGGGGAATACTGCTAATTGCTATTTCGATTTCTTTTTTGTGTATCTGATACTTTTTGTGAAAAAAAGTATTAAATCATACAGAAAATTTGAGAGAGTAACACAATGTAACAGATACTTTCCACCTAGATTCAATCATTGCTAACCTTTTGCTACTTGCTTTAGCTATAGATCTACATTTATTTTTTGCTCAGGCATTTGAACCTAAGTTTCAGATAATGTGACATTTCACCCTTAATTACTTCAGCATGCATCTCCTAAGCATGAGATGTTCTCCTAAGTTACCACAATAATATTGTCATGCCTAGGAAAATTCATAGTAATTTCATAATACAGGATTCTGTATGATCCAGTTTGTAATCAAGTATATCAAAAATTTCCCTCAAAGTATTTTTAAACTAGGATCCAATCAAGATTCAGCACCACATTGATTATTGGCTCTCTTTAGTCTCTTGTTCTACATATTGTTTCCCAGGGACACTGACTTTTCAGTCCTAGGCGGTTGTCCTGCAGAACGGTCTACTTCTGGGGTTGTCTATTTCCTCTTGATTAAACGTTTTTGTCAGGAATACGTCAAAGGTAATTCTGTGTTCTTCATATTACATCCCATCCGGAGGTATAAAAACCATGTTGTTATTAATACAACGCTAGTGATGCCAACTTTAGTTTTGTTACTTGGTTAAGGTTCTGAATGTTAGCTATCTCCATTATAAAGGTACATGTTTTCTATTGCAATTAAGACACAATGTGTGGGATGGTATTTGGTGCCATGCCAATATCCTGTTTTCCGATAATCTTTCATCTAATGGATTTTAGCATTCATTGATGCTAACACGAGTGTTATTACACTAAGAGTTGAAAACGGTGATTTTCTAATTCTATCACCCCTTTTACAGTTATTAGCTGGGACTCCTCTTAAAAAAAAGAGACTGTGTCTCTCTCACTTCCCTCTTCTCTCTCTCTTTTCCTTCTTCTCTCTCTGACACCATTATCCAAACATGGATTTTATTCTACGTATTAGTTCAGTTACTGTTGTTGTGTATTATGTCACCCATACTGTCCCAAAGTGGCCAATGTGAGCCCCTTCAAACTAGCTCTGTGTGTGACTGACATGCCCCACTGGCCTTTGAGAATGTCTTTGCTTTCTGGCCCCTGTGTTTTACCTATTCCAGACCTGGTATTAGTCATTCCAAGGAACCCTAGCTCTTTTTAGTATAGAATAATATTTAGAAACAAATATTTGGGTGTTAAGTATACTCCTTGATTTTACTGGATCATCTGCTTCCAGGATATTTTAGTGTGTAGATCTAGAAAATATATGTTTTTTAAAAATCATGAGGTCATGTTGATATTTCCAAATCAAGTTTTCATTATTGGCTATTGTCTTTGTTTACTTGTCTCTGTTGTTCTTATACTATATATCTTTTTTTTTTTTTTTTTTTGACTCTTGCTCTGTCATCTAGGCTGGAGTACAGTGGTGCAGTGTCAGCTCATTGCAGCCTCCACCTCCTGGTTTCAAGTGATTCTCCTGCCTCAGCCTCCTGAGTAGCTGGGACTACAGGTGCGTGCCACTAGGCCTGGCTAATTTTTGTATTTTCTTTTAGTAGAGTCAGGGTTGCATCATGTTGGCCAGGCTGGTCTCGAACTCCTGACATCAAGTGATCCGCCTGCCTTGGCCTTCCAAAGTGCTGGGATTATAGGTGTGAGCCACCATGCTCAGCTGATGTCTTTGTTCTTAATAGCAGTATATTTACTTATTTGTTTTCTACTACAATATACATCAAATGGGTTTAAAATTAAAATAGAAATACTGTTACTACAACAAATCTATATTTTTGTTCTTTCAATAAACTTCTCTAAGAATATGCAGTCAGCATACTACGCTTAAAAGTTTTGGAAATAATTATTTATGTGATGATGTAGCCAATTTGACAGGTTCACCTGTTCCTCTTTGAGCACAAGCACAGTGATTTTTTTCTTTTTTATTTAATTTTTGAACATGTTTAAATCATTTTCATGGTTCAAAATTTGAAACTATGTAAAAAGGTGTAGTTGGAGAAGTCTTACTTTCACCCCTATCTTCTTGATCCCTACTCCCACAGGTATCCTTTTTTTTTTTTTGAGACAGAGTCTCGCTCTGTTGCCCAGGCTGGAGTGCAGTGGCGCTATCTGCGCTCACTGCAATCTCCACCTCCTGGGTTCATGCCATTCTCCTGCCTCAGCCTCCTGAGTAGCAGGGACCACAGGCACCCGCCACCACTCCCAGCTAATTTTTGTATTCTTTAGTAGAGACGGGGTTTCGCCATGTTAGCCAGGATGGTCTCGATCTCCTGACCTCGTGATTTGCCCGCCTCAGCCTCCCAAAGTGCTGGGATTATAGGCGTGAGCCACCACACCTGGCCAAGTATCCATTTTTAATAGTTTCTTGTGTATCTTTCAACATTGTGGCAGCATAGTTATCTGGTGTGTGGTGTGTGGATATCTTAGAGGTTAATCAGTCCCCTCTTGATGGGTGTATGCATTGATTCCAGACAAATAGTGTCGCACTGAATAACCTTGAGCAAAGCATGAAGATATCTCTTTAGGATGAATTCCCAGATAAGGGATTGCTAGTGAATGCATATGTAGTTTTGTGAGAAATTGCCAAAGTCCCCTTCAAAATAGTATTTGCATTTTGTACTCTCATAATCAAATGAATAAGAGTGCTTGCTTTTCAGTATCTTGTCACCAAAGGTATTGTCAAACTTTTAGATTTTTTGCTAATCTGAAATTGTAATTCAGTGTACAGTCATCCCACAGTATATGCAGGCGATTGACTCCAGGGCACCTGTGGATACCAAAATCCTCAGTTGCTCAAGTATCTTATATAAATGGCATAGTATTTGCATATAACCTGTGCACACCCCCCTGTATACTTTAAATCATCTCTAGATTAATTATAATACCTAATGCTTTAAATCATCTCTGTATACTTTAAATAATCTCTAGATTAATTATAATACCGAATGCAATGTAAAATCTATGTAAATAGTTGTTATACTATATTGTTGTAAATTTGTATTATTTTTATTGTCATATCATTATTTTGTATTGTTTTATTTCTTGAATGTTTTTGATCCATGGTTGGTTGAATCTGCTCATGTGGAACCTGAGGATATGGAAGGCTGATTGTATTTTTGCTCACTTTTTTCTTACTATGAGTGATGTCGAGCATATTTTCATATGTTTAAGGGATATGTTTCTTTCTTTTTCTATGAATTTCTGACTTTCTGCACAGGACTACCTCTTCTTCCATATGAATGCTATTCATATCCATTTGGTCTAATTATGGATATGTTTTTAAATGGCATTTTAATTTTTTCATTTTCCACCAAACTCTTTGTAACTATAATTTATATTAACCAACTAGTGTGTAATCTTTTGTTTCTCTATGCTCAAATAATCACATATATGTCCTCTTATTTTTAAAAAATGGGGTAACATTATGTACTCTTCTCTGTGCCTTGACATTTCTTTTCTCTCTTGATGATGTATCATTGGCATACCCTCCAAGTCAACCAGTATTGTTCACTGTGTCCTTTTTAAAGGCTGTATAGTATTCCGCAGTATGGATTTGTGATGCTTTGTTCAAACATTTCCCTGAGATGGGCATTCCTTTTGTTTCTAATCTTTTGCTACTGCAGACATAGCTACTGCCAATATCCCTGTATCCAATTGCTAGATTACTCAGTCTTATAGACTTATCAAGGGGAGGTTCATTTCGGGCATTGGGGAAAAAAGAAGCTATTGATTATTTTCCTCTGGTTCTGGAAGCAGTGCTTTTATCTGAGACTTAGATTTGGGTTTGGAGGTGGGGAAGTATTACTTAAATGGCCTATTTCATATAGAAAAAGGAGTTTCCCATATGCTGCATCTTATTTTTTGGCAAGTTACCTTGGATTTTGAGGCCAAACCCCTAAACTGTAATAAAATGCTGCTTTATTCAGCTTTGCCTATTATGTACACTTATCTCCCTAAGACAGTTGTTTTCAACCGGGGGTGATTTTGTCTCCCTGAACTCAAGGGAATATTTGGTAATGTTTGAAGACACTTTTGGTTTTTACCACTGGAAGGATGCTACTGACATCGAGAAGGTAGAAGCCAGGGACACTGCTCAAAATACGGCAATGCACAGAGCAGTCCTCACAGCAAGGTTATTCAGTCCAAATGTCAACAGTGCCACTTTTTCTTAAACTTTTATTTCAGGTTCAGGGGTACATGTGCAGGTTTGCTATATAGGTAAATTGCATGTCACAGGGGTTCGGTGTACAAGTTATTTTGTCACCCAGGTTATAACTATAATACCCGATAGGTAGTTTTTTGATCCTCACCTTCCTCCCACCCTCCTTCCTCAGGTAGACCCCAGTGTCTGTTGCTTCTTTGTTTCCAGGTGTACTCAATGTTTAGCTTCCACTTATAAGTGAGAACATATGACATCTGGTTTTCTGTTCGTGTGTTAGTTTGCTTAGGATAATGGCTTCCAGCTCCATCTATGTTGCTGCAAAGGACATGATCCTGTTTTTTATGACTGTGTAGTATTCCATGGTGTATATATACTGCATTTTCTTTAGCCAGTTTACCATTGATGGGTAGGTTGATTCTGTGGCTTTGCTATTGTGAATAGTGCTGTAATGAATATGCATGTGCATATGTCTTTATGATAGAATGATTTATATTCCTCTGGGTATATGCCCAGTAATGGGATTGGAGAAACCCTGTCATAAGTGAATTCACAGAGAACTTGAATGGTTGAGAATAGATTCAGAACATCATTGGTCATCTTGGTCATGACATCACCAAATGCCAACTTAGTATCTCCCCATAACTGTACCCCAACTTAATATTTAATATAATACACATCAATTCATCTCATAGCCTTAGTTTCCAACAGAAAGCTCAATCAACAGATTGTTTATTTAAAAACTTAGGATCAGTTGGGGTCCCTTCTGATAATTAGCTAGAGGACTGGCTAAAATGTGTACATACTAGACTAACTTCCCATGTTTTACAATATTCATTTCATGTGGCTGTGCCAGATCGAGGTATGTGTTTCTGTTTCCACCAACTCTTTCTTTTTCCATTTGGTATCAAGAACTAAATGGATAAACATAAAAAAGGACAGTATTCTGCATGCAGGATTTGCATCACTCTTTCTATTTCTCTTTTGTCCTATGGTATTTTCCTTGTTTGGACTACACCTCCCCAAATGTCCTGCATAACTGACCCTCAATTCCACCCTTTTTGATGTCTGTGGTTGTTTAACTTTGAACGTAAGTTGCATGAGAAGGATGAAGAGGAAGGGAAGGGGAAGAAATTAATTTTTGGATTCTTTAGAAAGCAATACCCACACAGTGTATGGAAGGCTACTTAGTTTTCTGATTGGTTTAAATCCAGGGTCTCTGAGAAAGGAGTAAGCAATGGAGGAAGTGGTGAAATCTCTACTTACAGGTTTTCAAGATGGTAGTCTCCCTTTTTAAAGCAGCAAATCATACGTCAGCATGAGCCCTTGTTTATAATTCTCATTTTAGCTTTATGCATCTTATAATTTAGGAACATTCCTCCCTAATTTGGGAAAATAGTTGTCTCTCAGATTTGATATTGATTGTTGTCATTAGCATTTGTCTCTTTCTAGATATTTTAATGAGAAGTTGAGGAAGTCTGGTTTAGACCTCCAGTCAAACCCTATCTTAATTGTGATTTTAGCTGGAATAAATTGTTCTATGTTAATTGAGATAAAAACCTAAAGAAATCAAATTTGTTCAAAGTCATCATTTGCCAACTTTGGGAAGAAGTCCAAAAGAATCTAGCTAAGTCTCACACCTTTCAGGAAAAATGGGGAGAGACAATCTGTCTGTGGTTGCCTCTAGCATTTTATTATTTAAGACTGCATGTCAATTTAGGGATAAGCTAACAGTTGAGCCAGGCGCAGTGGCTTATGCCTGTAATCCCAGCACTTTGGGAGGCCAAGGCAGTTGATTGCTTGAGCCTAGGAGTTCAACACCAGCCTTGGCAATGCAGCAAGACTCTGTCTTTACAAAATAATACAAAATTTAGCCAGGCATAGTGGCACTCACACTTGTTGTCCCAGGTACTCGGGAGGCTGAGGTTGGGGGATCACCTGAACTGAGGAGGTCGAGGCTGCAGTGAGCCATGATTGTACCACCGCACTCCAGGCTGGGCAACAGAGTGAGACCCTGTCTCAAAAAAAGATAGCAGTTGATATTAATGAAATAGAAAGCCAAAAATGTTAGAAAGGACACATTAATCCAAAAGGTAGATAACCTAACCTCCTGGTATTTTGAAGTGGAAAAGTAAGATACAGAGAAGAATATGTAATACATTTATACATTTTATAAAACAATCAATGGCTTAAACTCCTGCTATGTATATACCTGTATATATGGTTTAAACTCCTGCTATGTATATACCTCTTTGTTTGTATTTGAATATGATTTTATTACTTTATAATTTTTGAGTGTCAGCAAAATAAGCAAACAAAGGAAAGCAAAGGCTATCTGGGGAACTGAAGAAAACCAAAGTACTGCATTAAAAATGATTATGTGAGCTGGGTGCAGTGGTTCATACCTGTATTCTCAGTGCTTTGGGAGACAGAGGTGGGAGGCCAGGAGTTAGAAATTAGCCTACACAACCTAGTGAGACCCTGTCTCTGCAATGCAAAAGAAAAAAATTAGCTGGGTGTGGTGGTGCTCACCTGCAGTCCTAGCTGCTTGACTAGGACTACAGTCAATAGTAGAAAAGAGGCTGAAATAAGAGGATCCCTTGAGCCTAGAAGTCTGAGGCTGTAAGTCTGCTGAGTTGTGATTGAGCCACTATACTCCAGTCAGGGCAACAGAGTGGAGGCCCTCTCTCCAATAAAATAAAATAAAATAAAAAATAAAAGTAAAGATGATAATGTCTCATGTTTTTGAGTTTTTAACATATGTCAATATGTGTTTAGGCATAAAAAGTGATGCAAGAAAAAATGGTCACCAAAATATTAATGATTATCTCTAAGTTGGTTTTCAGATGAATTTTTCTATATAATTTTATGTATTGTTCCAATTCATTGTAATGATAACTTATTGTTTGTAAATCATGAAAAACTGTTTTTGTTGCAAAACCTCACTCTCAACTTCTGCAATGCAAACAATCCTATAAATTAGATAAAAAGTGAAAGACAAATTGGCAGTGTCTTTTTATTACATATATAGCAAATTAATCTCTTTGATACACAAAGAGCTTTTAAATAAATCCACCAAAACCAGTTGAAAACATTAACATAATTTAGGTAAAGATCATCAACTGGCAAGAAATAAAGTTAAAATTAGAGTTCATTTTTTCCACTTAACATTTTGGGAAAGATTAAAAAGTTTGAAAATACAAAATATATTTGAAGGTGTAGAAAACCAGGCATAAAATATAAATTGGTGTGACTTTTAGGAGTCATTTCATATTTTCAAACATGTCAATGTAAAGTTTGACCCAGTATTTTAACTTCTAACAATTTATTCTATAAAATAAATAGTTGGACACTGGGGCCTGTCGTGGGGTGAGGGTCTGGGGGAGGGATAGCATTAGGAGAAATACCTAATGTAAATGACGAGTTGATGGGTGCAGCAAACCAACATGGCATATGTATACCTATGTAACAAACCTGCACATTGTGCATATGTACCCTAGAACTTAAAGTATTATAAAAAAATTGGATAAATATAAAAAGATAGTAGTATAAGGATGTTCACTGTAACATTTGTGCCTATATAAGTGTTAGCAAAACTAACTAGAAACAACTCACGTAGTCTGTCTCAACATGGCATTGATTGAATTATGTACAATCATCCCTTGGTGCCCAGGGTGGATCAGTTCCTGGACCCCTTGAGGATACCAAAATCCAAGAAAATTCAAGTCCTTTATATTAAATGGTGTAGTGTTTGTACACAACACACACATCCTCCTGTATGCCTTAAATCACCTTTAGATTACTTAGAATACCCAATACAATGTAAATGCTGTGTAAATAGTTGTATTATTTAGGGAATAATGATGAAGAAAATAAGTCTGCACATATTCAGTACAGGTACAACTATCCATGTTTTTCCCTGAACAATTTTTGATGCAAAGTTGGTTGAATCCATGGGTGCAGAACACAAGGAAACAGAGAGCCAATTGTATATTCATAAAATGAAATTTCATATAACTAAAAAATGAGACTGATTTCTGTATACTACATACTGATTTGAAAAGATTTTCGTGATGTGTTCATAACTGAAAGCAAGTTTCAGGTTTGCTCTTATGCACTTAATGTTATATGATGCATGCCATCAGGTACAAAATAATATGTGCTCATATATGTACCGACAACTTCTGGGAGGATATATAAGAAACTGTTAATAGTGAATATCTTCTGAGAACCAGACTTAAGTAAGTGAGTGGAGTTTACTTTTCATGCTATCCTTTCTCATACTTTTGGAATTCCCTACTCCCAATATTTTATTATAAGAAGCTTCAAACATACAGAAAGTTTAACAACTGTATGGTGAACACAGGAATCAAAAATAAATTTGCCAGACCTGGTGTGGTGGCTAATGCCTGTTATCTCAGCACTTTGGGAGATAGAGATGGGAGGACTGCTTGAGTCCAGGAGCTGGAGACCAGCCTGGGCAATATAGTGAGACCTTGTCTCTCCCAACAAACAAACAAACAAACCAACAAACCACCTAGATGTTACAATTAACATTTTGCTATCCTTGCTTTATCACTAAATTTCAAAAAGGAAGGATGATGAATTATTTTAAAAATATACCTAGCGGCCAGGCAAGGTGGCTCATGCCTGTAATCCCAGCACTTTGGGAGGCCGAGGCAGGTGGATCACCTGAGGTCAGGGGTTCGAGACCAGCCTGGCCAACATAGTGAAACCCCCGTCTCTACTAAAAATACAAAAAATTAGCTGGGCGAGGTGGCAGGTGCCTGTAACAGCTACTCGGGAGGCTGAGGCAGGAGAATCGCTTGAACCCAGGAGGCAGAGGTTGCAGTGAGCCGAGATCACACCATTGCACTCAGGCCTGGGCAACAAGAGCGAAACTCTGTCTCAACAACAACAACAACTACACACACACACACACACACACTTAGCAAGAAATGAAAGCTTTAGCCAGAAGAGCATAGAATAATGAAACAATAAAATAAAAAAGTACGTTGCCTGTTCACTCTGATGGTAGTTTCTTTTGCTGTGCAGAAGCTCTTTAGTTTAATGAGATCCCATTTGTCAATTTTGGCTTTTGCTGCTGTTGCTTTTGGTGTTTTAGACGTGAAGTCTTTGCCCATGCCTATGTCCTGAATGGTACTACCTAGGTTTTCCTCTAGGATTTTTATGGTATTAGGTCTAACATTTAAGTCTCTAATCCATCTTGAATTAATTTTCGTATAAGGAGTAAGGAAAGGATCCAGTTTCAGCTTTCTACTTATGGCTAGCCAATTTTCCCAGCACCATTTATTAAATAGGGAATCCTTTCCCCATTTCTTGTTTCTCTCAGGTTTGTCAAAGATCAGATGGCTGTAGATGTGTGGTATTATTTCTGAGGACTCTGTTCTGTTCCATTGGTCTATATCTCTGTTTTGGTACCAGTACCATGCTGTTTTGGTTACTGTAGCCTTGTAGTATAGTTTGAAGTCAGGTAGCGTGATACCTCCAGCTTTGTTCTTTTGACTTAGGATTGTCTTGGAGATGCGGGCTCTTTTTTGGTTCCATATGAACTTTAAAGCAGTTTTTTCCAATTCTGTGAAGAAGCTCATTGGTAGCTTGATGGGGATGGCATTGAATCTATAAATTACCTTGGGCAGTTTGGCCATTTTCATGATATTGATTCAGACATTTCTCAAAAGAAGACATTCATACAGCCAACAGACACATGAAAAAATGCTCATCATCACTGGCCATCAGAGAAATGCAAATCAAAACCACAATGAGACACCATCTCACACCAGTTAGAATGGCGATAATTAAAAAGTCAGGAAACAACAGGTGCTGGAGAGGATGTGGAGAAATAGGAACACTTTTACACTGTTGGTGGGATTGTAAACTAGTTCAACCATTATGGAAAACAGTATGGCGATTCATCAAGGATCTAGAACTAGATGTACCATATGACCCAGCCATCTCATTACTGGGTATATACCCAAAGGATTATAAATTATGCTGCTATAAAGACACATGCACACGTATGTTTATTGCAGCACTATTCACAATAGCAAAGACTTGGAATCAACCCAAATGTCCATCAGTGACAGATTGTATTAAGAAAATGTGGCACATATACACCATGGAATACTATGCAGCCATAAAAAAGGATGAGTTTGTGTCCTTTGTAGGGACATGGATGCAGCTGGAAACCATCATTCTTAGCAAACTATCACAAGAACAGAAAACCAAACACCGCATGTTCTCACTCATAGGTGGGAATTGAACAATGAGATCACTTGGACTCGGGAAGGGGAACATCACACACCGGGGCCTATCATGGGGAGGGGGGAGGGGGGAGGGATTGCACTGGGAGTTATACCTGATGTAAATGACGAGTTGATGGGTGCAGCGCACCAACATGGCACAAGTATACATATGTAACAAACCTTCACGTTATGCACATGTACCCTACAACTTAAAGTATAATAATAATAAATAAATTAAAAAAAAAAAAGTACATAAATCTGCTGAAAGAGACAACTAAATAGGATAATGTGATAAATGTCAGCAGCTGTTAGGAGTATAAAGTCCAGTGTTCAGGTCTATGCAAGAGCAAAGAAAAAGACTCTGTGAAGCATACAGGAGGAGTTTCCGTCCCGCAGTTCCTCAGGCCTGTGGTCAAGGGAGGATGTTCCCAGAACAGGAGACCTCGGAACAGGTAGTTTTGGCTCCACGAGAGGTTTATGGCGGATACATGCAGTGTGGTCTCTGGACCTCTAAGACTCTGCTTCATCAGGAAGATTTGCTGAAATGCATTTGACCCCCAGGAACCCTTACCTTAGATCTCATAAAAGTTGCAAATCAGTTTGGATTTGGATAATGCCTAAACAGGAGGTTGTTTTGTTTTGTTTGTTTTTTAAAAAAATTCCTAGTTATTTAACACGAGCTATTCCTTTGTATGTAAACCTTCAGTTAAAAGAAAATAGTTGGGTTCCAGAAATCTAAATTTCTGAATTCTGAAATCTGAATTTTTAACAAGCACCCAAGGTGAGTTCATTGCAGGCAGGTGTTGCAAAAATATGGTCGTCTTCTAAGAATGTGGTCTATTTGGGCCTCATGAAGATTCACCTGCTCCAGGAGTCTACAACCTTGCTTTGCCAGGAATGCCTTTCTTCTCAAACACCTAGTACTTATCTTCTAAATGAGCTTAATTACTAAATTCCTAAGGGAGTTGAACATCAAGGACTTTATCTCTTGGTGTGGATAAATTAGCTCGCTCAAATGTAAACCAGTTTGGACCTGGGAGGGGTCTAGAGAGAGGAAATTATTATTATTTGATACACAACATTTGTACATATTTATGGCATACAGATGGTAGTTCATTAAGTGTGTAGAACGAGTAATGATTAAGTCACGATATTCAGAGTATCCATCACTTGATTTATCATTTCTATATGTTGGGAACGTCTCAAATCCTCTCATCTAGCTGTTTTGAAAAACACAGTACATTGTTGTTAGCTATGATTATTTTTAACTTCCTTGTTATTTAATACTACTGCTATGCCCCTTTGTGTAAACCTTCACATGGGCATTTAATACCATCTTCTTTAACCCCTGGTTCACTGGGGTCTTCCAGATACAGGTGGTTTAATTCTTCGCTTTTCTAAGCGAGAAAAGTCTGCAAATCTTTTTTTCTAGTGTTTTTCTTTGGCAGCTTCGTCCCACTGTTATCACAGAGTATTTGAATTCTCATCAGTTTCCTTGTAACTTCTGTGGAATGTGCTGGTAGAACTGCAGCTGTTAGTCCTTGTACTTAGAATAAGTTTTCTTCCCCTGAAGGATTAATAAGGAGGCCAACTATTTGCAGTCGCTTCTACCCCAGCTCTGACAGTTCTTTAACCCCCTAAGAAGGAAGGATCTCAGAGTTTCTCATTCCTTCTCAGGGTGACAATTGTTGTGGATTCTTCTTGTCTATTGTTTTTACCTCCTCTTTTTCCATTTTGGCCTGTCAATTTGAGTTGAATTCGTTTCTGTGGTGGTCTATCACCTAACAGAAAACGTGGTGCACCAAGTAATGAGTAACTGAGTTTTAATTATGTTTTAAAAAAATACAATAAACATTTCTTGAGCACTTTCTGTGCACTAGGCATTTGTTAAATGCTGGTGACACGAGTGAGAAAGTGGGGACAGAGGCAGCCAAGTCTCTGAAGAATCTTGACACATCCAGTTTGAGAACATCCATCTAACAAGAAACAGCGTTAAGAAAAAGCCTGGAAGTAAATTTGTAAGATGGAGACAATTCAGGTATGCTCAGGATCCAGGGTACCTGGTGAGAAATAAAAGCTGCTTTTCAGACTTGAGAGCTGCTGTTAAAAATCTGAATATTACCCAATAGGAAATTATTTCTTAACTCGCTTCTAAAAGTTAAGCTATGGAGAACTCATTCTCATGCAAAAGCACAATTATACATAAAATGATGCTTCTATTTTCTTTTATAGTCAGTTTAGACAAGGGAAGTGTGGGAAGGGGTGGAGATGATAAAGGAAAAAGGGGGAAGAAATCCAGATTGAAAGATGGTCAGAAAACAGGATGTATCAGCAAAGAGAAAGCTACGTAGAGAAAAAGGTTGACAGGTCTGTTTCTTAAGGGTCTAGAACAGCATCTGGCACATAGTAGGTGCTTATGAAATGCAGTCATGTGCTGCATGATGTTGTGGTTAATGATGGACCGTGTATACTATGGTGGTCCCATAAGATTATAACAGACCTGAAAATCCCTATTGCCTAGTGACATTGTAGCCATCTTAACATGTATGCCTAGGCTAATGTTTGTATTTGTGTCTTGGTAGTTATGAAAAAAGTTTTAAAAGTTTAAAAAAAAGTTAAAAATAGAAAAAAGCTTATAGAATAAAGAAATATTTTTGTACAACTGTACAATGTGTTTTAAGCTGTGTTGTTACAAGAATTGAAAAATATTAAGCTGAAAGTTAAAAATGTTACAGTAAGCTAAAATTTATTATTGAAGAAAACAATTAATATAGCCTAAGGGTACAGTGTTCGTAAAGTCTACAGCAGTGTGCAGTAATGTCCTCAGCCCTCACATTCACTCACTGGCTCACCCGGAGCAACTTCCAGTCCTGCGAGCTTTATTCATGGTAAGTACCCTAGACGTACCATTTTAAATCATTTATACTATCTATTTTTTGTTGTATTTCTTCTACATTTGCAGATGTTTAGATGCACAAATACCATTGTGTTACAACTGCCTACAGTGTTCATTACAGTAACATGCTGTACAGGTTTGTAACCTAGGAGCAAAAGACTCTACCATATATCCCAGACGTGTAGTGGGCTATGCCATCTAGGTTTGTGTGAGTACACTTGGTGATGTCCACACAACTTTCATCAGTGCCTAGCAACACGTTTCTCTGAACATAGCCTCATGGGTAAGCGACACATGGCTGTAGTTATTATTAAAGGAAAGAAGAAATCTTTTAGAGAGAAAGATAATAAAAGGGAAATAGATGGACAAGCACAGATGTACAAAGAAAAAAATGTTGAGAGAGGCAACTAATGCAGATAGAAATACAAAAAGGAGGCAGGATGAAAGGGACATAGGGAAAGAAGGGATTGGGACTCAGGGAGGCTCATACATTTATGCCAAGTACTATTGAGCAAATAATTCTTTTTATGTTCTGTCTCAGACACTGTGTGGAGTATGTGATGTAGACCTGGGGAGAGTCATTCAACCATTCTGTGTTTATTTAAAAAAAATTTTGAAAGGAAATGGAATCAAATACAGTATTGTAAAATGTTAAGAAGACCTGGTGGGTACTTGGGATTTTTGCCTTACTAGTCTCTATATAATGTATGCTTGAAACTTTTCATAATACAAACTCAAAAAAATTTTAGAATGATCAATAATTGAGCATGGGCCCATTTAGGCCCCATTCCCTTACACAAAGTCCCTAGAGTTAGAATTGTCAAGGTCTGGCAACAGATGGCATGTGGAAGGCAAATGGGAGAAGGTCGTGTTCACTCAAAATGTTGGTGCCCTGCTGATTAAGAGGATGATTATTCCTCATGAATTGCAGGTTTTGGAAGAAAGCTAAGTAGTTCATTTCTAGTTTCCCTGATGGGGTCTCACTCTGTTGCCCAGGCTGAAGTGCTGTGGTGCGATCTCCTCTTACTGCAGCCTTTTAACCTTGCAGGCTCAAGTGATTCTCCCCGCTTAGCCTTCCAAGTAGCTGGGATCACAGGCATAAACCACCATGCTTGGCTGATTTTTGTATTTTTTGTAGAGACAAGGTCTCACTATGTTGCCCAGGCTGGTCTTGAACTCTTGGGGCTCAAATGATCCTCCCCACTTGGCCTTCCAAAGCGCTGGGATTACAGGTGTGAGCCACAGCGCCTGGCCAGAAATTTTTTTAATTAATGTTGGGGGAATTCTCAAGGAAATATTTGTAGACCAAAGGAATTTTGTTCCTTATAGAACTGGGGTTTCACGAGGCACAGTGGAGAGGCTCAGAGAGAGCGGGGCCTGGGTGGGGAGCTAGAAGACAGGGCTGGGGGCTGTGGCTTCTGGTTTTCAATAGTGAAGAAGAATGAGGTTTGGATGGAAGCCCAGACCGAGGGTGTGGCCAGGATAACAGCTGAATTGGTTGAATTATCCAGCACAGAATTTCTGGTGGAATGTTGATTTGTTGGCTTCTGCAGGGTTCTTTCGCCTCCCAGGTGCTGGGCACAGTTGCTCAAAGCGGCTCCTGCAGGGGAGGTCAAAGGGTCAGAAAGGAGGGAGGTCAGAGGAGAGAGCTGGCGATCTCAGCCTCTGCAAAATGCACTTATTTTTCTTGGCATTTAACAGGTGGACTGGATTGAATCTAGCTGAGGGCTGGGCCGGTCAACAAATTCCCTCAACTCTTTCTCATCACTTCATAACCTCCTCCCTTGTTTAAGGGATCTCTTCTTTTTAAAAATTTTTTATTTTTATGTTTTGCCTCTGGTGGATATTTTACTTCAGTGTTCATTTGCTAAATGATGGTTTAAGGGAAGAATATTAACCTAATCAACAAAGCAGTGGTGTGAATGTAGTGGTGTGATCATAGCTCACTGCAGCTCCAACTCCTGGCCTCAAGTTCTGTCTCAGCCTCCCAAAGTGCTGCGATTACAGGTGTGATCCACAGCACCCAGTCCTGAATTCCAGATATTTAGCACTATTTTTTAGGACTTGGAGCTGGCCAACTCAATTGAATTAGAGAAAGATTTTTTGATGTATGAGATTAAGAAGCAAAATTTTAATTTTGTCTATGTAAAGGAAGATTTCTAATGCAATGATTACTGATTGGTTTAGAATATCACAAACCTACCCTGTAACACGCTCATGACAACAAACAAATACTACATCAACAGGGAGTCTCAGCAAAAATTAGCATGTCCTAAAACAAAAACCAGCTGAACATCATAGAGGGGGATGAGAGAATTCAAACTTAATTATTTCCTTGGTTGGGAAACAAAATCTTTAAACAAAGAGAACATTATATCTATAAGGCACTAGCATTTCCAAGGTTCCACCCACAATAAGGCCAGAAGACATAAAGCCAAGTCGTTTGCTGGTTTTTAAATTACTCATATAAACTTGGAAAATTACAAGAGAGTATAACTGAGAGACTGTGTCTAGATCAGCAGTCCCCAACCTTTTTGGCCCCAGGGACTGGTTTTATGGAAGAGGATTTTTCCATGGATGGAGTCGGTGAGGATGGTTGAGAGATGAAACTGTTCCACCTCAGATCATCGGGTATTAGTCAGATTCTTGTAAGGAGTGCACAACCTAGACCCCTTGCACGCACAGTTCACAATAGGGGTTGTGCTCCTGTGAGATCTAATGCCACCCCTGATCTGACAGAAGGTGGAGTTCAGGCGGTAATGCTTACTTGCCTGCCTGCAGCTCACCACCTGCTGTGTGGCCTGGTTCCTAACCGATACCAGTCCATGACCCAGGGGCCCAGTATGGGAAACGTTCCTAAGACAGCTGATAGTCAAAAGACCGGTCTGCTTCCTTTTCTGTTTTCCTCCCTGAGTGTACCAATCAGTATTCTTGTCTTTTATTCTTTTGCATCCAGGTTGTCATCAAATCTGATTTCTTAAAAGTACTATCTATTTCTTACGATTCTTTAATATCAGTTGCAATCAAACTGCAAAACTTGTTTGTAAAGTGAGCGGTAAGAGTGAAACTTCATTGACTACCAGACACTATCCTAAGCACACACTATCACCTTTCATCCTTATAACAACTCTCCAACAAGGTATCATCATCATCATCATCATTGCAGTTTTACAGATGAGGAAACTGGGGCTTACAGCAGTGGTTCACAGCCATGGCTGCCCATTAGGATCTCCTGGGAGCTTTCAAAATTATCAGTGCTCAGGCCATCATTCACCTGGATCAATTAAATCAGAACCTCTGGAGGTGGCACTGGGTTTTTGTAGTTTTTTTTTTTTTTTTTGAGATGGAGTTTCACTCTTGTTAGACTGCAATGGTGCGATCTCAGCTCACAGCAACCTCCGCCTCCCGGGTTCGAGTCATTCTCCTGCCTCAGCCTCTGGAGTAGCTAGTATTACAGGCATGTGCCACCATGCCTGGCTAATTTTGTATTTTTAGTGCAGACAGGGTTTCTCCATGTTGGTCAGGCTGGTCTTGAACTCCTGACCTCAGGTGATCCGACTGCCTCAGCCTCCCATAGTGCTGGGATTACAGACGTAAGCCACCACACCTGGCCAGTTTTTGTAGTTTTTAAAGCTCCTCAGGTGATTACAAAGTGCAGCGAAGGTTAGAACCACTGGCTTACAGAGCAATTAAGCATCACAAGGTCACAAGATTGAGTAATGGACTTGCGATTGGAATCCAGGTTTGTTAGATTTCAGAGTCTCATTTTAACCTCTCTATTTTGTTGTCTTTCAAAGTATTTAATTGCTTTTAAACAAAAACAAATTAATATTTTCATGTTTTAGATAACTGTAGGAAAGTGCATAAAACATACATAGAGCTATGAATGGTAAACATACAGTGGTAGTGAAACCACACACATTTCAACATAGAACACTTCCCTATGGTGCCTTCCATGAGTGTAACTTTTATCTTCTCCCTTTAAGAATCTTATGTCCTGACTGTTGAGATAATTACTTTTTGCTTTTCTTTATGCTTTACCGCTTATGTATTTCTAAAAATTTAAGTTTTGCCTGTTTTTGAAGTTTATATGGAAGGATTCATACCATATGTAGTATTTTGAGTCTGGCTTTTTTCACCCAACATTATGCTTGTGAGTCACCTGTGAGGCGTGGGTATCTACTGTTGCTCATGTTCATTGTGATGTGATATTCCATTGTAAAAATGTAGCATAATTTGTCTACTTTATGAATGACATATTTCAGTTGATTCCAATTTGAGGCAATGGTAGCATATTTCCTGTTGTATGTGTAAATGAGACTCTAGAAGCCGACTTGCTGTAAGTTATGCCTACTTAAATTGACAGGTAAAAATTGTACATGCTTATGGTGTACAACATGTTTTGATATATGTATATATGTGGAATAGCTACATCAACCTATTTAACATATGTATCATCTCACATTTTTTTTTTGTGGTGAGAACACTTAAAATCTACCCTTAGCAATTTTCAAATATATAACATTATTATTAATTGTAGTCACAATGATGTACAATAGAGCTCTTGAACTTATTCCACCTGTCTAACTGAAATTGTGCATCCTTTGACCAACATCTCCCCAGTTCTCCCACCCAGGCTATACCTATTTTCAGATTGATAGGTAATGCTATTCACATTTCCAATGTAGCTTATACTATTAGGTTGGTGCAAACAGAATTGCGGTTTTTGCCCCTAAAGTAATGGCAAATTACAATTGCGATTACGTTTGCACCAACCTAATACTTTATCTTCTACACAGTGGTGCATGAGATTTCCTAATGTTCCATTTTCTACAATGCGTGCTAGTGTCAGAGTTTAATGTTTGCCAGTGAGGTGGTTCTAAAATAACTGTTGCTATTTTTTTTTTTTTTTTTTTGAGACGGAGTCTCGCTCTGCCACCCAGGCTGCAGTGCAGTGGCCGGATCTCAGCTCACTGCAAGCTCCGCCTCCCGGGCTCACGCCATTCTCCTGCCTCAGCCTCCCGAGTAGCTGGGACTACAGGCGCCCGCCACGTCACCCGGCTAGTTTTTTGTATGTTTTAGTAGAGATGGAGTTTCACCGTGTTAGCCAGGATGGTCGCGATCTCCTGACCTCGTGATCCGCCCGTCTGGGCCTCCCAAAGTACTGGGATTACAGGCTTGAGCCACCGCGCCCGGCCAACTGTTGGTATTTTTAATTTATATTTTTCTCATTACCTATAAGGTATAAAGTTTTCTCATATGTTTATTGTCTATTTGAATTTCATATTTTGTGAAGTGCCCATTTGAAACTTTTGACTATTTTTCTATAGGTTTTCTGTTCTTGTTGATATATAGTTGTTCTTTTTTGGCTTGAGACAGGGTCTCACTCTGTTGCTCAGGCTGGCATGCAGTGGTGTAATCATGGCTCACTGCAGCTTGACCTCCTGGGCTCAAGTGTTCCTCCCACCTCTGTCTCCTGAGGAACTGGGACTACAGGCACATGCCACCATGCCTGGCTAATATTTTTACTTTTTGTAGAGACAGGATCTCACCATGTTGCCTAGGCTGATCTCAAACTCCTGGCCTCAAGCAATCCTTTAGCCTCAGCTTCCCCAAGTGCTGGGATTACAGGCATGAGCCACTGTAGGCATTATTTATATATTCAGTACTTGCTCAGTAATATTATTGAAAATATTGCTGAAGTATGAGAAAAGTTCTTAATTTTAATACAGTTGAATTTTTCCTTTAGGGTTTATTCTTTTCTATGTTTGAGATCTTCACCTACCCTAGTTTAGTAAAGATATTTTCCTGTATTTTAAAAACATTATAGTTTTGCCTTTCTTACTTAGGTTTTCAATTTACATGGAACTAATTTTTGTGTACATAGAAGAGAAAGGACCAATTTCATTTTTCTTCATATGGGAAAAATGGCCGGCACCATATTTTGAGCAGTCCTTTCCCTTATGATCAACAGTGTTATTCTGTCATATATTAAGTATCTATTATGTATAAGTCTGTCCCGCTTTCTGTATTGTGTTGCTTTGTCTACTTGTCTGTCCCTGAGCAAATACCACACTATCTGAATTATTATAGGTTTATAATGTCTTGATAGCTGGTGAAGCAAGTCCTTCCAACTCTCTCAAGAATATTTTGGGTATTCTTAGGTCTCTGCATTTGTATAAATTCAAATGACTAAATCTCACAAAAGGAAACCTGCTGGATTTTGACTGGGATTGCAATGAGTCTATCTAATCTACTTGGGGTAATTTATACCTTTACAATTTTGAGTTTTCAGATTCATAACATGATATGTCTCTCAATTTTTTAGAGATTTTTATTAATGACTCTTTAAAAAGTTGTATAATTTTCTCTGTATAGGTTTTAAACATCTTTTATTTGAGTTAATCATATAGATGGTGTTATCTGTTTTAAAAGCACTGTTTAAATTTCATTTTCTGGTAGTATGTAATGGATAAAAAGCTAGTAGATATGAGTACCGGCACTTTTGCAAGGATACTAAGAGAAGGAAAAATTACAGAGTATCTCACACAATTATAGATAACAAAATTCTTTAATCAAACTGAATACTGTACAAAATAACTAACTTATCATGATCAATTTGGACTCATCCCCGAAGTGTGAAGTTACTTTAATGATTCTAATATTAGAACTTTCATTTACCATAATTAATTACATTGACAAATTAAGGGAAAAAGTAGTGTAGATAAAAATCATTTTTATAAAATTGAACATTCATGATTTGCAAACTAATCAAAAATTAGCTTAATCTAAAAAGAAGTTAACTTCAAAGAACATAGGGCAGGTATTATCTCTAATGGTTAAACATAGAAAACATCTCCTTTACAAGTAAGAGGATTCCAAGAATGTCTTCTCTTAACATTGAAATAGGAATCCTTGCTGGATCAATTTGGCAGAAAAAAGGAAAAAAAAGGGCATAAAGATTTGAAGAGAATAAACAAAACCATTACTATTAGCTAATAATGTCTTCACTGAAATTTCAAAGAAATTTATAGATAAATTAGGATTAATAAATAAATTTGGTAAGTTTGCTTGATACAAAAATCAGTATACACAATTATATTGCTATATTCTTGCCACCTACAGTTAAGGTAATTCTAAATTACCTAGGAATAAATGTGACAAACATTTGTGAGACTTTTTAAGGACAAAATTATAATATTAAAGTAACATTAAAGTACATACCATGTCCATGGATCAGAAGTCTCCAAATTCATAAAAATTGCAATGCTCCATCAATTGACATGTAGATTTGATTGAAGTCAAAATACCAACTTTGTTTATTTTTACAGAACTTGCCAATCTGGGCCTAAAATTTACATGGAAAAGCAAAAATTAATAACCCACTCATTCCTGAAGAACAAGGGAGGTAGATTTCTTTACTAGGTAGCAAGAATTATTTTAAATCCATAGTAGTCTGATATCTGCAAAGGCAGAGACACAGAGACAAATGAAACAACAGAAACAACAGAAAACTCAAAACCAGAACCAGATATATATATAAATTTGACTTTTAACAGAGTTTGCATTGAAGATAGACTACAATAAATCAAGCCACTAAAACTGGTTACTCATATTGTAAAAAGATCAAATTGTATTCCTATTTCTATCATATCTTCTCCCAACAGATTCCACATGTGTAAAAATTTGAATATGAAAGGTAGAACTATACAACCTTTAAAGGAAATTATCTTTATGACATTGGAATAAGTTTCTTAAAGGAGACACATGCACCAATTGTAAGATAAATTATTGATAAATGTAGCTATACTACAATTAAGAACTTACGTTTACCAAGGGACGCTGTAAAGAAAGTGAAAAGACAAACCTGGAAGAAGTTATTTGCAACACATACAACAGTAAAAATAATTGTAACCAGAATATAGAATAAAAGTACAGAATAATAATAAAAATATCCCAATAAAAAACAAAAGTCTTGAATGGCATTCCACAGAGGAGAATTAGCCAATAAACACATGAGATCCTCAACTTCTTTAGTTATTCGATAAATGAAAAATTAAAACACTGTGAGATATCCTTTCATATTCTCCACAGTGAAAATAATTTAAATGTCTGACAATATCAAGTGTTGATGAGGATATAGAACAATGGGTGCTATATATATCACTGATGGTAGCATGAGTTTATATCACAGTATTATAAAACAATTTGGCATTATCCAGTCAAGTTGAATATATTCATCTACCTCTGAATATATACTAGATATTCTAACAATGGAAGCCATATATAAGAATATTTATAGTAGCCGTTTTTGTAATAAGCAAAATCTAGAAATTGAAGTGCTCAACAGTAACATGGTTAACTGTGGTATGTTAATAAAATGAAATACAATATAGCAGTAAAAACGGAATGCACTCTAACTTTGCACAAAAACATGAATATTCAGGCAAACAATTTTTAATAAATCAGGTTCTGGAAAACACATTTCCATTTATTGATAATAATAAGCCATGTAATTTTATATTTGGTTATATAATATTTGGGGAAATTTCCAAAGAAAAGAGAAGGATAAAGCAGAAATTTAGGAAAGGTGCTGGGTCATGAGAGGACTACACAGATAACTTCAAATGTAATGTAATGTTCTATCAAACTGGATGGCGAGTATGCAGGCATTAAAATTTTATTTTCATAGGCATTTGCTTTAGTCTTTATACCTTATACATATTTTATAAGCATTCTTTTTATGTTGATAACATATTCTTAAAAGGTTATAGAAAAGAAGCACCATAAAGTACTTTTTAAGCAAAAAGCTAAAATAAGAAAACTAAAACAAAACCCAAAAAAGCTTATCAAAAATATCAGCACCCAGAAACACACATTAAGTGATAATCATTTCACAGTATCCTTAATACATATATACAGGAAGGATAAAATAGAAACTATTAGGACTCTCTCAGTTATCTACCATGCATAACAAACCACCCCAAAATTTAGTGGTTTATAACAACAAAACCAGTTATTTACTCATGATCCTGCCACTGAGCAGAGAGAACTTGATGGGATGACTAACTTTATTCCATGTGTTGGCTGCAGTTACATAGTTGTATTTAGCGAAGAACTCAGCTGGGGTTGGAACATCTCAGATTGTTTTACTTGTCTGTTGGCAATCTTTGCTGGAACAGCTGGGATGGCTTGGCGCCTATCGGCTGGGCTTCTCCTTTCCCATAGTTTCTTATCATTCAATGAATCTCAAAAATGGGGAAGCAGAAGCTACAAGTCTTTTAAGATCTGGGTGTGGAAGTCCCAGAATATCACTTCCGTGCATTCCATTGGTCAAAGCAAGTTACAAGACCAGCCCAGATGCAAGGCAAAAGGAAACAGACTGTCTTTTGATGTGCAGAGATGTGTGCCTGCAGGGATTGTAGGAATTGTTTGAGGTCGTCTTTGGAAATGATCTACCCCTGAAATCATAATAAGTATACAGCTTCCATAGTCTGTTGTCAGAACGCTGGTTTTGCCTGGTTCTTTGAACAATTTCATTCAACAATTATTACTAAACACCTACTATGTGCTAGGGACTGTTTTAGCCATGGTCAAAGAAATGAACCAAACATTTCAGTGATTCAGGCAATCATTCAGGTCATATGCAATTTTATACCAGAAGTCAGGATGGCAAAAGAGTGAATGTTTGGTTAGTTTAAATAAAAGAATAGCAACAAGCAATAGCTGCTGACCGTACTCAGTGGCTCAACTGAACTCAGAACTAATAGAACAAAAGTTTCCAGAAATATGAATCTGCTTGAGATCCCATTCAAACAAATTCAGCAAATACTATATAAAAAGATTTTTCCTAGCCTACTAGAGTGAGAGATTATTTTGGAAGCATTTGGTTTGATTCAATTAGGATTTGTTGGACCTATTTGTGAGTTGCCAAAGGAGATAAAAAAGATTAAAAGCACAGGATTCCTGGCCTCATGGTGTCAACGATGTTGAGTACTCGTAGCTATGATACCAGGGAAGTAAAAGTGCCATAACTTGATATTAATGCTAAGGGCATTATAGAAGCTAATATTTCATTCATCTGTGGGAATTGTGTTCATGAAGTAGGTAGCATTGTGAGCTAGTTCTTAAAGGTTGCCCACATTTTCATTTGACAGGATGCCAGCAGACTTGAAGAAGGACATACTAGCTTAATGTGCTCTGTACTATCAGCTTTGATGGTAGGTGTGTATTTCCTCTTTGTTTCTGACTGAAACTTGTGTGGTGCGTTAATGGTAGTTCAATGATTTCCATTTTCTACTTGAATTCCTTGTTTAAATGACCTATTTACATTACTAGTCTGGGTGACATCTATGCCTAGAGATGCCTACTAGTTGAAAAGGAACAAACAGCAGCTAGGTATTTCTTATCTCTAATGGATGGTCTGCAAATCCCTTTGCTTTAGAATTTTGTGTGCAACGAGTTTTTTTAAAAAAGGAATAAAAGTGACAAACACATGTCCAAGTGCTTTGTGTAAACATGATATTCTTCTTCTGTCGAGGTGACTCTAAACATAGGATATACAGTTGGAATGTGATTGATACAGAATTGTTTGTGCCATTTCCCTTACTCCGTTTCCTGTTTGAAAACTGGACTTATCTTTGGGGTGGAGAAACCCTTGAGATTTCTCACCTTTCAATGTCTTAATGTCTGCTATATTGAGATTCTTAAGGTATGCTTTTCATCCGGTTATTCCTCTATAGAAAAGGCTAAAATGAGTCTGAACAGCTGACTGCAGTCAGGCCATTTTTGGTGCTCTGGGTTCTCAGAATAATATTTCTACTGTATCGTGAACATCTTTCTCTTTTTCCTCTTCCTAACAAATATTCATCCATTGCTTTGACAAATTAACATTTAAATAACTGTTGTATACCAGCCGCTATTCTATGGACTTGGGATACATTTATGAAGAAAAGAAAGAAAATTCATGCTGTCTTGGAATTTATAGTCTAGCTATAAGTAATAAACTCAATAAGGAAGGAAGTTATAGAATATTAAAAGGTGATAGGTGCTATAAACAATTGAGTAGGGCAATGGGGGCAGGGTGAGAGTGTAAATTATAGCTGTAAAGAGATTTGTTGGGATGATGCTCATTAAGGAATGAGTTAGCTTTTGGTCCTCTGGGTGTAAGAGCCTTCTGAGCAGAGGGAGCCACCTGTGTTCAGGTGCTTTAGTGGGAGCTTTTCCAGGATGTTCTAGGAACAGCCTGTAGGTTAATGTGATGAGCAGACAGTCAACAAAAGGGAGAATAGTTGGGAAGGAGGTGAGAGTGGTAACAAGGACAGATTGCATGGGGATTTGAAGGAGTTTCTAAGGACTTTGACTTTTATCCACTGGAGGCTCTTCGGCAGACAAGTGACTTTTTCCCTTCTTTTGTGGTGTTGCTGTCATATGTTTTACCTCTGCAAATGTTGTAACAGTACTTTGTTGTTTTTGCTTTAAACACCAGTTGATTTTTTGGAGGGGTAACTTTTGGATTAATGTTTGCATGATATAACTTTTACCATTCTTTTACTTTCAACATACCTATGGTGATATATATGAAGTGAGTTTCTTATAGGCAGCATATTAATGGTTGATGTTTTTTATCCAATGTGCCAATCATGGTCTTTTAATTGGTATATTTAGATTATTTATATTTAAGGTAATTACTGATAGGGCTTAAGTCTGTATTTTTGTTTTTTGTTTGTTTGCTTCCTCTACTTCTCATTCCTCTGTTTCCCTCCCTCTCTCTCTTTCTACCCTCTTTCTTTTTATGCCTTCCTGTGGGTTACTTGAAGATAATTTGGAATGCCATCTTAACTTATTTATAGTAGATTTGTTTGTCTATACTACTTTGTATAGCTTTCTTTAGTGGTTGCTTGGGAGAAATTTTTAAAATTTTGATATCATTTTAAACTTAAAAATAGTTGCAAGAGTGGTACAAAGAACTCCTTTACCCTCTTTAATCAGATTAACCAATATTTTACATTTTGCCCCACTTGCTTTATCATTCTCTAATTTTCTCTGTGGTGTGTGTGTTTGTGTGTACATAAATTTTTTTGAACCACTTGAGAGTAAGTTGCAGATATTGTACTTCTTTAACTTGAAATACTTCAGTGTATATTTCCCAAGAGTAAGGACATTCATTTATAGAACAAGTATAAAAATCAAGAAATATAGGCCAGGTGCAGTGGCTTACAGCTGTAATCCCAACACTTTAGGAGACCAAGGTGGGCAGGTCACTTGAGGTCAGGAGTGCCAGAGCAGCCTGGCCAATATGGTGAAACCCCGTGTCTACTAAAAATACCAAAATTAGCCCTGCGTCGTGGCATGTGCCTGTAGTCCCAGCTACTCAGGAGGCCGAGGCATGAGAATAACTTGAACCTGGGAGGCGGAGGTTGCAATGAGCTGAGATTGTACCACTGCACTCCAGCCTGGGTGACAGAGCGAGACTGCCTAAAAAACAAAACAAAACAAAAACAAAACCAACCAACCAAACAACAAAAAAGCAAGAAATATAACATTGTACTCATTCATAAATCTGCTCCACAGTCCATATTCCAATTTTGTCAATTACTCCAATGTTTTATGAAACTATTTACCATTCAGTCTCTTTAGTCTTCTTTAATCTGGAGGAATTTTTCATTTTTTTTCCTGATGTTTTTACTTTTGACTTTTTGGAGAGTAAAGGCAGTTATTCTCTAGAATGTTCTTCAATTTCGATCAGCCTCCCTGCCTCCTTTTCTTCCTCTCCTCTCCCCCCACATCCCTTCCTTCCTCTCACTACGTTGGCCTGTTGCCCAGGCTGGCCTTGAACCCCTGGACTCAAGTGATTCTCTCGTCTCAGGATGCCCAGTGGCTGGGACTACAGGTGCATGCCACCATGCCTGGCTTTCTGATATTTCTTAAGGAAATATTCACAATATTTATTTGTAATAGAAGAAGTTTGGAAACAATCTAAATGTGACATTTAAAAAGTTTGGTTGAATACATTAAGATATACCTATATTATGATATATTATGTAGCCATCAAAATCATGGTATAGATATTTAAATATTAACATAAAAAGTTCTGAATACATTAAGAACAAAAGGCAATGTACAAAACTGTCTGTATAAATGATCCAATATTTGTAAATAAACATATTATTTACATGTGCAAATACGCGGGTGGATCACGAGGTCAGGAGATCGAGACCATCCTGGCTAACATGGTGAAACCCCGTCTCTACTAAAAATACAAAAAACTAGCCGGGCGTGGTGGCGGGCGCCTGTAGTCCCAGCTACTCGGAGGCTGAGGCAGGAGAATGGCGTAAACCCGGGAGGCGGAGCTTGCAGTGAGCCGAGATCGCGCCACTGCACTCCAGCCTGGGTGACACAGCGAGACTCCGTCTCAAAAAAAAAAAAAAAAAAAAAAAAAAAAAAAAAAAAGAAAATAGTTTGGAAGGAAATACACCATGTTATGAACAGTAGTGATCTCTGGATATTATTGCTATCTAAATGACGACCTAGAGATTTTTCCTCACATTTTTCTTTTTAAATTCTATTTCCTGTTTTTCTATAATAAAGATTATGAAGTTTTAAATAGGAGAAAAAATCTTTCTTACAACCTCATCGTTCATTATATTGAAGTTATTGTATATACTGTCACTGTATCTCAGCCTATTCTTAATAAAAAGAATCACACCTCTGAGGTTCCGTTGCCAGGAATGGATGAGTGATTTGCTGAGCAACTGCTTTATTTTCATTTCATAGGCATTTAGAGTTATATCATTGTCTTTGCATTAGCTGAAAAACATATTAGAGCCAAAGCTGTGGCCCATTCTTATCAATGTGAATTGTACTTTATGGCTTATATTTTGTGTACTTGACTTTTCTTAATGTCATCTTATTTTTTTTCAGACTTTGGTTTATCTTCTTTTCCCACCCTCGTTTTCTCATACCACACCTTAATTTTCTTACTGATTAAAAAAAATCCTTTTTATGCTCCACATTCATTTCACTTTGAAATCCTCTTTTGAATAAAGTGTGATACAAAAAATAAAATGAATAACTTATTAACTGACCAATTACTATAAAATCATATATATATATATAAAATACAGTAGAATAATAGCTGTTTGAGTGCTTACCTTGCCAGACCCCGAGTTAAGCAATCGATAGGCATTTTCTCATGAATGCTTACAACCATCCCATATGGTTGATCCTATTTATTTCTCATAATTTTTAGATAAGGAAAGTGATGCTTTGTTTTTTATTTCTGTATCAATTTTTTCTTTATTTGTGAATTATTTCTTAATTTTGAAAGAGTATGAAAATTTTTCCTTTAGTCTTTTGAAATTTCTGATTTGCCATATCCTAGGAAATAGAAATAATAAAAAGCTGCCGATGAGTGTGTATTATCACTAGAGGTATAAGCAGATGCTCCTGGGTTCTCAGAGGTTAAATAACTTTCCCAGGATCAGTCAATAAGAAGCACTGCAGAACTGTCAACTACATAAAAGAAGTATGTTGCATAAGAAAAATACTGAAGGGAACACAAACTCTTAAGTAGTTACCATGAAACTGGTAATTTGTGAATATGATTGCTATTTTTTTATGTTTTCCAAAATTTTCACAAGTATATAATTTTAATTAGAAGGAAAAAAGTTTGTGAACACACTAACGTGACCAGCCATCTTAAAATGAGACCATTTCAATAATTTCCCATTGACAAAGTTGGATTTATGAATGCAGATCTGTTCGGTTATTCACAGTTGTGTATCTTTCTCTTCTTTGACCAGCTCCCACCCCTGACCATTTTCCCCCTGAATATTTAAACAACTCACAACTGTATAGTATGGAAATTTCACTTCTGCAATGGCCTCTTCAAGTTGGCCCTTTGCCTACTGATCAACTCGAACAAGATGGGGAATGTTTCCGGCTTATATTTATAAGGATGGGCATTATCGATGAGGTTGTAAGATAGGGAAGATGTGTCCAGACAGTGCAAGAGGGCAGGACTATTCTGTGAACATGCCGGTGAAGCCACATCAACTATATTGCAGTTGTGTAGCCAGATATTGTTATATGAATAGCAAAAAACTTAACTGCCACACAAATAACCTTTAGGTATCTGGAAAAGCCAGTTTCATTTTCAATGTTTAAAATAGGAGCTCCTTAACTTTTCCAGAAAGCTGGGGGTATAAAAAGCCATTAGGGTGTAATGGAAAATACACTGCACTGAGATCAAGGCCAAATATCATTACTTACTTTTTGTCAGATCTTGGTTAGGAGCCTTATGATTTTTTAAATTTTTATTTTTGGACAAGTTCTCAGTCTGTCGCCCAGCCTGGAGTGCAATGGCATGTTCATGGCTTACAGTGGCCTCAACCTCCTCGGCTCAAGCAATCTTCCCACCTCAGCCTTGTGAGTAGTTGGGACCACAGGAGGGTGCCACCATACCTGGCTAATTAAAAAAAAAATGTAGTCATGGAGTCTTGCTGTATTGCACAGGCTGTCTTGAACTCCAGGGCTCAAGCAATCTTCATGCCTCGGCCTCCTAAAGTGCTGGGATTATAGGTGAGTGCCACCACACCTGGCCAGATTTTTGAGCCTCAGTTTCCTCACCTGTAAAATGGAGAACATAGTCTAACTTTCCTTTCCATTTCACAGTCATTTTGAGAATCAAATGAGATAATGTAAATTATAGCTTGTTGTAATCTTTAAAACCAAATACCAATAAAAGGCATCCTTACTTTTCACTGAAATTATTCCCAGATCATTGCATGCCAAAGACAAATTTTTCCTAAAATTAAGTACAGTTAAAAAAAACCCCAACAAAACCTCAAACTATCAGGCATTTGAACTTCATCTTTGAAAGTTTGCAGTGTTACATTTCTTCATCCAGTGACATTGAGCAGGAAGAATTAGCAAGTCAACTAATCATTATCAAGATTTATCTTTATGAACTCAAATCATTTTTCCATTTCTGCTTCAAATTTTTTTCACTTATTACATAATTGGCTATTTCTTAGTTTTGAAATAGTACAGAAAATTTACCCTTTTTCTTTAGACGTTTCTGATTTGCTGTGTTATAGGAAATGGAAATAAGAAAAAGCTGTTAATGAATGAGTAGTTACATCTGGATGCTTCTGAGATCTCTGAATTTCTGAGAAAGATAATGCACCCCATTTCTGGGATGGATGTAAATGCTTCACTGCCTTCTGCTTCTACTGACACCAGGACTGCAGAGCAGAGCGGGTAACTAACAGGGGTAAGGAGAAACAGCAGCAGTGATGGATAAGATGGCATATAAGATGGTCTTTGGTCACAGCAGAGAGACTTCTGGAGTCATCCAGGAATTTTGCTGGAAGTCAAAATAGCTGGGGAAGAGGTGATAGGAGGAAGCAGAATTGAGGCTCCAGCAGTTCATCTTGTAAGGTCACAGACGTTGGTTTTGGCTGTGCTTATTTATCCAGATCCAGTGTATGGTCCTGTCTTAGGCTGGTGGTCTGTTATGCCACGTTTTTGTTGTCCATGCTTTCATTGTGATGTTAAATAAATATTTAAGTAATAGGTATTCACATAATGGGGTTTAGAGGCCAAGATGGCCTTCCACATCCTGTATATGACTATTCATCATGTTGTGCAGAATTCATTGGAAGCAAATTCACAATGGCAGTGCAAAAGAAGCCACTGTAATCTCAGTAAATTTAAGAAAATCGAAATCATATCAGGTATCTTCTCAGACCACAGTGGAATAAAACTAGAAATCAATTGCAAAAGGAGCTCTCAAAACTATACAAATACATAGGAATTAAATAATTTGCCCCTGAATGATCTTGAAGTTAATGAAATCAAGATGGAAATTAAAAAATTCTTTGAAATGAGCAATAGTGACACAAATTATTAAAACCTCTGGAATACAGCAAAAGCAGTGCTAAGAGGAAAGTTCATAGCATTAAATGCCTACATCAAAAAGTCTGAAAGAGCGGCCAGGCGCAGCAGCTCATGCCTGTAGCCCCAGCACTTTGGGAGGCTGAGGCGGGTGGATCACAAGGTCAGGAGATGGAGACCATCCTGGCGAACACAGTGAAACCCCATCTCTACTAAAAATACAAAAAAAATTAGCCAGGCATGGTGGTGGGCACTTGTAGTCCCAGCTACTTGGCAGACTGAAGCAGGAGAATGGCGTGAGCCTGGGAGGTGGAGCTTGTAGTGAGCCAAGATCGCGCCACTGCACTCCAGCCTAGGTGACATAGCGAGACTCCTCTCAAAAAGTCTGAAAGAGCACAAATTGACAACCTAATGTCACACCTCAAGGAATTAGAGAAACAAGAATAACTGAATTCAAACCTAGCAGAAGAAAAGAAATAACCAAGATCAGAGAAGAACTAAATGAAACTGAAATAAAAAAATTAAACAAAAAGCTGGTTCTTTGAAAAGATAAACAAAATTGATAGATCATTAGCGAGATTAACAAAAGAAGAGAGATCTAAATACGCTTAATTAGAAATGAAACTGGAGGCATTACAACTGATACCACAGAGGTACAAAAGATTATTCAAGACTGCTATGAACGCCTTTATGTGCACAAACTAAAAAAACCTAGAGGAAATGGATAAGTTCCTGGAAGTATACAAGCCTCTTAGATTAAATCAGGAAGAAACAGAAGGCTGGGTGTGGTGGCTCATGCCTGTAATTACAGCACTTTGAGAGGTCGAGGTGGGTGGATCCCTTGAGATTAGGAGTTCGAGACCAGCCTGGGTAACATGGTGAAACCCCGCCTCTTAACAAAAACAAAAACAAACAACAACAAAAATATATATATAAATAAATTAGCCAGGCATGGTGACACATGCCTGTAGTCCCAGCTACTTGGGAGGCTGAGGCAGGAGGATCATTTGAGCCTGGGATGTGGAGGTTGCAGTGAGCTGAGTTTGTGCCATTGCACTCCAGCTTAGGCGACAAAGCAAGACCCTATCTCAAAAAACAAAAACAAGAAAACCCTGAACAGACCAATAATAAGCAGTGAGACCGAATAACTAATTTACAAAAAATGACTATCCTAAGTGAAATAACTTAGCAATTTAATTTTTTAAAAATTTATTTGTAACAACAAAAAAAGCCCAGGACCAGATGGATTCACAGCCGAATTCTACCAGACATTCAAGGAATAATTGGTACCAATCCTACTGAAACTGTTCCAAAAGATTGAGAAAGAGGGAGTCCTCCTTAGATCATTATATGAAGCCAGTATCACCCTAATGCCAAAACCAGGAAAGGATATAACACAAAAAGAAAACTACAGACCAATATCTCTAATGAACATAGGCATGAAAATCCTCAACAAAATGCTAGCCAACCAAATCCAACGGCACATCAAAAAGATAATACATCCTGATCAAGTGGGTTTTATCCCAGGGATGCAAGAGTGGCTTAACATACACAAGTTAATAAATGTGATAACATCATATAAACAGAATTAAAAACAAAAACAATATGATCATCTCAATGGATGCAGAAAAAACTTATGATAATATCCAGCATCCCTTACTGATAAAACCCTCAATAAACTAGGCATAGAAGGGACTTACCTCAAAAAAATAAAAGCCATATGTGACAAACCCACAGCCAACATCATACTGAATGGTGACAAGTTGAACACATTTCCCCTGAGAACTGGAACAAGACAAGAATGCCCACTTTCACCACTTCCATTCAACGTAGTACGGGAATTCCTAGCCAGAGCAATCAGGCAAGAGAAAGAAATAAAGGGCATCCAAATTGGAAAACAGGAGGTCAAACTACTGCTGTTCACCAATGATATGATCTTATACTTAGAAAACTCTCAAGACTCACCCACAAGACTCTTAAATTTGATAAATGAATTCAGTAAACTCTCAGGTAACAAAATTAATATACACAAATCAACACTGCTATATATCAACAACAACTGAGCTGAGAATCAAGAATTCAATTCCCTTTACAATAGCAGAAAAACAAAACAGAAACAAAACCTTAACCAAGGAGGTAAAAGACCTCTATAAGGAAAACTACAAAACACTGCTGACAGAAATCATAGATGACACAAACAAATGGAAACACATCTTATGCTTATGGATGGGAAGAATCAATATTGTAAAAATGACCATACTGCCAAAGCAATCTATAGATTCAATGCAATTCTCATCAAAATATCATCATTTTTCACATAGAAAACAGTCCTAAAATTCATATGGAACAAAAAGAGAGCCCAAATAGCCAAAGTAATTCTAAGCAAAAAGAACAAATCTGGAGGCATCATACGACTGGACTTCCAATTATACAACAAGGTTATAGTTAACAAAACAGCATGGTACTGGTATAAAAATAGGCACTTAGACCAATGAAAGAGAAGAAAGAACCCAGAAATAAAGCCAAATACTTAAACAGCCAATTGGTTTTCAACAAAACATATATAAATTGGGAAAACAACACCCTATTCAATAAATGGGAAAACTGGCAAGCCACATGTAGAACAAAACAGGATTGCCATCTCTCACCATATATAATAACCAATTCAAGATAGATCAAAGACTTAAATCTTAGCCCTGAAACCATAAAAATTCTAGAAAATAACATTAGAAAAAGTATTCTGGACATTAGCCTATACAAAGAATTCATGACCAAGACCCCAAAAGGAAATGCAACAAAAATAAATGGGACCTAATTAAACTAAAAATCATCTGCACAGCAAAGGAAATAATTGGCAGAGTAAACAGACTACGCACAGAATGGGAGAAAACAGTTGCAAAGTATGTATCTGACAAAGGATTAGTGTCCAGAATTTACAAGGAACTCAAACCAACCAGAAAAAAAAAATTTCATCAAAAATTGTGTGAAGGATATGAATAGACATTTTTCAAGAGAAGATACACAAATGACTAACATGAAAAAGTGCTCAACATCACTAATGATCAGGGAAATGCAAATCAAAACCACAATGAGATATCACCTTACTCCTGCAAGAATGGCCATAATTAAAAAGTCAAAAAACAACAAATAGATGTTGGTGTGGATGTGGCGAAAAGGAAACACAACTTACACTGCCAGTGGGAATGTAAATTAGTACAACCTCTATGGAAAACAGGGTGGTGATTCCTTAAATAACTAAAAGTGAATCTGCCATTAACTCCAACAATCCCACTTCAGGGTATCTATCCAAAGGAAAAGAAGTCACGAAAAAGACACATGCACACACATGTTTATAGCAGCACAATTCACAATTGCAAAGATCACAGAATCAACATAAGGGCCCATTGACCAATGAGTAGATAAAATGTGGTATGAATAACCAAGGAATACTACTTAGACATGAAAAGGAATGAAATAATGTCTTTCACAGCAAGTTGGATGATGCTGGAGGTCATTATTCTAAGTGAAGTAATTCGGGAATGGAAAACCAAATACTATATGTTCTCATTTATGAGCGACAGCTAAGCTCTGAGGATACAACGATATGCAGAGTGATATAATGGACTTTGGGGACTTGAGGGGGAGGGTGGGAGGAAGATGAGGGATAAAAGGCTACATATTGAGTGCAATGTACATTGTTCAGGTGATAGGTTCAGTGAAATCTCAGACTTCGCCACTATAGAATTCATCCATGTAGCCAAAAACCACTTGTAGTCCAAACCAAAAGCTATTGAAATTAAAATAATAAATAAAAAGAGAAACTATTGTAATCCCACAACACACAGAATCAGGGAGTCACTGAGTTTCTGTAAGAATGTTCAGCTAATTTTTTTTTTTTAAATGACAACAATGTCCCCAAAGCAATCTAAACAGTTTAGGCATCATTGTAAACCACTTTGTGAAAGAATATATTATAAACACAAAATTTACTTTCCTTAAAGATAAAGTCTACTGGAAAATTAAATCTTCAGGGTATTATTGAAGATTTTCACATTCTTTCTTAAAAATTTAATTCTGAAGAAGGAAATATAATCAGGTGAAGCAATTAAATCTGTTTATGAAAAGCATGGCAGACTTACCTCCATTATAGAACCATCTTATGCAGATTGCCTTTTAATTACTTAGCTGTTGCTGTATATCTTAATCCTAGGATGTTTTAATAATGTTGACAATCTCAATGGTGTATGGAGAAGGTTCATGCTCAACATGCAAATTTGGAACGTGAGTCAGGCTTGGTTCAAACACATTGAGAGTTTTTTTCACACATACTTTCTTTTGGTAAGTAGTCCTTCACAATATGTCAATATCATGAGATCATTATCAGTGGAATTAAACAGAAACAGCTCAAATTGATATAGTTAATCGCACCCTACATAGAACTAGATAGGAAGCAATTAAATGGCAATATCAGTGGCATACTTCCAGTAAATCAAGAATGGGGTTACAGAAGTATCCTGGCATCTTGGAGGCACATAATGAGGAATCCAAAGGAGCATCTTGATTCTTTTTTTCAATTACCACAAAGGATGATCATTGGGTTAGAAAGAACAGAGTTGCCTATGAAAAAAGGCTATTGACAATCAGTTTAGGATGGCAATACTGGGAGCTGCAGTATCACCCCTATCCTGCATTGCATAGTGAATTTTGAAGGGAAGCAAAGTCTTCCATTAACATCAAATAATTGCAGAAATAACTGCTAAGAATTAGCGGTATGTTCCATGAAGTGAAAAGTAAATATCCTAGCATAGAACAAATGGAAAAAAGTCCAGAGTGGGACATAGCAAGGAAGATGGGAACCATTAGTCAAACTAGTTAAAAAGATTAACTGTTGCTTGCCATACCAAGAAACAAAGGAAGAGATAGTCAAACTGGTTAAAGATTATTATGAATTTATTACTGAGTAAAATGTAGAAAGTGGAATCAGAATGTCCTAGAATAATGGATTGGAGCAAGGAGCCAAAGACAGGATGGATTAAAAATACATGTTCTCTATGAACCTGCAATTCCATGTCTAGGTACTTATCCAAGAGAAAAAGATATGTCCAAAAAACCTTTAACATAAATATTCATGTCAGCTTTATTTGTAATATTCCCAAATTAAGCTGGGAAGGAGCACACAGGAACTTTCTGGGGTAATGGAAATTATCTATACCTTGATTGGGTTAGTGATTGCATGGTTGTATACATCTGTCAAAATTCGTTGATCTTTGCATTTAAACTCCATGAATTTTATTGTAAATTATACCTCAGTAAAGCCAAAACAAAACAAAACAAAACAAAAAAACAGATGGAAGAGATTGGGGAGGTGGATGCAAACCTTCAAATTGTGGCACAGAATAAGTGGAAAAATCTTCTTGCCTTCCAAAATAGCAAGTGAACAGCAACATCTCCAGGTTCAAAGCGGCTCTGTTTTCTTGAGCCAATAACCCAAACTACTTTATAGTTTGAATGTATAACTATGTACAAGTAGACCATGTAAAGTTAATAGAGTCTCAGACTACAACTGAACTATTCAAAATATCCTTATTTATTTGGACACAAAGTTATAAAAACTTGGACATGTAGAACAAATAACTATCTTTTAAAATCTGACACACTTAAGAGAAATTTGCTGTCCTGATGCTACACAATTTCCAAATATTTTAGTGGGTGTGATAGAATAATGGCCCCTGATGCTACACTATTTCCAAATATTTTAGTGGGTGTGGTAGAATAATGGCCCCTAAAATATCAGATCCTGATGTCTAGAAGCTGTAAATGTTACTTTATAAGGAAAAAGGGTCTTTGCATATGTGACTAAGGCTCTTCAGATGAATATGTTATCATGGATTATTCAGGTGGGTTCCAAATGCTTTCACAAGTGTTCTCATAAGAGAGGAAAAAAGGAGATTAGAGAGAGACGCAGAAGAGGAGGAAGCAATGTGACCATCCAGGTAGAGATTATGGTGATGGAAAGCAAGGGAAAAAGGAATGAAGAAGAGCAGTACTTTATTTTTCATTACTTAAGTAAACGTGTGTGTATAGACCTGTCATGTCTGCCAGGTGGAAATTTCATTTTTAGTTTCTATGAGTTGTTCAATTCCATGAAGTTGTGCTGCAGTTTGAGGGGGCTTGCATTGTGCTAGGGTATTGGTGAGAAGTCCATCTGTTTCTTGGTCATTGGAACACCCAAACCAGTGCTGAAAACCCTTGTCTCTGGTTCACGTAGCCTCCCCCAACCAGAAGACCACTGCTTAATTGCTATGTTGGGAACCTCATGGTTCTTCGCTTCTGGCTCCTACTTTCGAAGTTAACTCCATGCAGACTGCCTTCATTCTTTTGGTCTAAAATCTAGGGGAACATCGTTCTGGCATTGGGTGGGGGCAGCATGGGGAAGCCCCACAACCTTCTGCCTGTTATTCTCAAATATTTAATTTATGCCCCAACCTTCTTTTTCCTTCAACTTTTAAGTTCCAGGGTACATGTGCAGGATGTGCAGGTTTGTTACATATGTAAATGTGTGCCATGATGGTTTTACATTTCAGTCTTTAATACATCTTGAGTTGATTTTTTTTTTTTTTTGAGATGGAGTCTCACTCTGTTGCCTAGACTGGAGAGCAATGGCATGATCTTGGCTCACTGCAATGTCTGCCTCCTGGGTTCTCCTGCCTCAGCCTCCTGAGTAGTTGGGACTACAGGAGTGCACTACCATGCCTGGCTAATTTTTGTATTTTTAGTAGGGATGGGGTTTCACCATGTTGGCCAGGTTGGTCTTGAATTTCTGACCTCAGGTGATCTGCCTGCCTTGGCCTCCCGATGTGCTGGGATTACAGGTGTGAGCCACTGCACCTGGCCCTTGAGTTGATTTTTGTATATGGTGTGAGGGAGGGGTCCACTGTCAATTTTCTGCATATTGCTAGTCAGCTCTCCCCCAGGTTTTTCTAAGATCAGATGGTTGTATGTATGTGGTCTTATTTCTGAGTTCTCTATTCTGTTCCATTGATCTATGTATCTGTTCTTGTACCAGTACCATGCTGTTTTGGTTACTGTAGCCTTGTAGTATAGTTTGAAGTTGGGTAGCATGGTGCCTCCAGCTTTGTTCTTTTTGCTGAGGATTGTCTTGGCTCTTCAGTCTCATTTTTGGTTGCATATGAATTTTTTTTTTTTTTGAGACTGAGTCTCACTCTGTCACCCAGGCTGAAGTGCAGTGGTGTGATCTTGACTCACTGTAAGCTCCACCTCCTGGGTTCATGCCATTCTCCTGCCTCAGCCTCCTGAGTAGCTGGAACTATAGGTGCCTGCCACCATGCCTGGCTAATTTTTTTTTGTATTTTTTTAGTAGAGATGGGGTTTCACCATGTTAGCCAGCATGGTCTCAAGCTCTTGACCTTGTGATCCACCTGCCTCAGCCTCCCTAAGTGCTGGGATTACAGGCATGAGCCACCGCACCCGGCCTCCATATGAATTTTAAAATAGTTTTTTTCTAACTCTGTGAAGAATGTCAATGGTTGTTTACTGGGAATGACATTGAATCTATACATTACTTTGGGCAGTATGGCCATTCTGACAATATTGATTCTTCCCATCCATGAGCATGGAATGTTTCTCCATTTTGTGTGTGTGTGTGTGTGTGTGTGTGTGTGTGTGTGTTCTTCTCTGACTTCTTTGAGCAGTGGTTTGTAGCTCTTTTTGAAGAGGTCCTTCACTTCCCTTGTTAGCTGTATCCTTATGTATTTTACTCTTTTTTCGTAGCAATTGTGAATGGGACTTCATTCATGATTTGGTTCTCTGTTTGCCTATTGTTGGTATATAGTAATGTTAGCCATTTTTGCACATTGATTTTATGTCCTGAGAATTTCCTCAAGTGGCTTATCAGCTTAAGCTTTTGGGCTGAATTGATGGGGTTTTCCAGATATAGGATCATGGCATGTGCAAACAGATAATTTGATTTCCTCTCTTCTTGTTTGAATACGGTTTTTTTTTTTTTTTTTTTTTTTTTTTTTTTCTTCTCTCTTGCCTGATTGCCCTGGCCAGAACTTCCAATACTATGTTGAATAAGAGTGGTGAGAGAGGGCATCCTTGTCTTGTGCCAGTTTTCAATGGGAATGCTTTCAGCTTTTCAGTATGATATTGGCTGTGGGTTTGCCATATATGAGTCTTATTATTTTGAGGTATCATCCTTCAATATCTAGTTTATTGAGAGTTTTTAACCTGAAGGGATGTTGAATTTTATTGAAGGCTTTTTCTGCATCTATTAAGATAATCATGTGGTTTTTGTCTTTAGTCCTGTTTATGTAATAAATCACATTTATTGATTTGCATATGTTGAACTAACCTTGCATCCTGGGGATGAAGCCAACTTGATTGTGGTGGATAAGCTTTTTGATGTGCTGATGGATTCAGTTTGCCAGTATTTTGTTGAGGATTTCTGCATTGATGTTCATTGGGATATTGGCCTCAAGTTATCCTCTTTTGTTCTTTCTCTGCCAGGTTTGAGTATCAAGATGATCCTGGCCTCATAGAATGAGTTAGGGAGGAGTCCCTCCTTTTCAATTGTTTGGAATAGTCTCAGTGGAAATGGCATCAGCTCTTCTTTGTCCCTCTGGTAGAATTCAGCTGTGAATCCATCTGGTCCTGGGGTGTTTTTCTTTGTTGTTATTGTTGTTGGTAGGCTATTTATTACTGCCTCAATTTCACAACTATTGCTTGGCTATTCAGGCATTGAATTTCTTCCTGGTTCAGTCTGGGGAGAGGTTGTATGTGTCCAGGAATTTACCCACTTCTTCTAGATTTTCTAGTTTATGTACATAGAGGTGTTTATAGTATTCTCTGATGATTGTATTTCCATGAGGTCAGTGGTGATATCCTCCTTGTCATTTTTGATTGTGTTTACTTGATTCTTCTCTCTTTTCTTCTTTATTAGTCTAGCCAGTGGTCTATGTATTTTATTAATTTTTTCAAAAAACCAGCTCCTAGATTCGTTGATTTTTTTGGAAGAGTTTTTTTTGTGTCTCTCTTTTCAGTTCGCCACTGATCTTGGTTATTTCTTGTCTTCTGCTAGCTTTGGGGTTTGTTTGCACTTAGTTCTCTAGTTCTTTTAGTTGAAATATTAAGTTGTTAACTCGAGATCTTTCTAGCTTTCTGACGTGGCCGTTCAAGTGCTATAAATTTCCCTCTTAACACTGCTTTAGCTGCATCCCTGAGATTCTGGTGTGTTGTCTCTGTGTTCTCATTAGTTTCAAAGAACTTCTTGATTTCTTCCTTTGTTTCATTATTTACTCAAGAGTCATTCAGGAGCAGGTTGTTCAATTTCCATGTAGTTGTGTGTTTTTGAGTGAATTTCTTAATCTTGAGTTCTAATTTGATTGTATTGTGGTCTAAGAGATTGTTATGACTTCAGTTCTTTTGCATTTGCTGAAGAGTGTTTTACTTCCAATTATGTGATCATTTTTAGAGTAAGTGCTGTGTGGCGATGAGAAGAATGTATATTCTGTGGTTTTTGGGTGGAGAGTTCTGTAGATATCTATAGGTTCACTTGACCCAGAGCTGAGTTCAGGTCTTGAATATCTTTGTTAATTTTCTGTCTTGATGATCTGTCTAATATTGTCAGTGGGGTGTTAGTCTCCCACTATTATTGTATGGGATTCTAAGTCTCTTTGTAGGTCTCTAAGAACTTGCTTTATAAATCTGGGTGCTCCTGTATTGGGTACATATATATTTAGGAGAGGTAGCTCTTGTTGTTGAATTGAACCCTTTACCATTAAGTAATGACCTTCTTTTTCTTTCTCAATCTTTGTTGGTTTAAAATTTATTTTGTCATAAGCTAGGATTGCAACTCTTGCTTTTTTCTGTTTTCCATTTGCATAGTGACTTTTCCTTCATCCCTTTATTTCGAGCCTGTGTGTGTCTTAGCACATGAGATGGGTGTCTTGGAGACAGCATACTAATGGGTCTTAGCTCTTTATCCAGCTTACCATTCTATGTCTTTTAATTGGGAGCATTTAGCCCATTTACATTTATGGTTAATATTGATGTGTATGAATTTGATCCTGTCAAGGTGTTAGCTGGTTATTTTGTGGACTTGTTTATGTGGTTGCTTCATAGTGCCACTAGTCTGTGTGTTTCAGTATGTTTTTGTATTAGCTGGTAATAGTTTTTCCTTTCCATATTTAGTGCTTCCTTCAGGAACTCTTGCAAGGCATGCCTGGTGGTGACAAATTCCCTAAGCATTTGCTTGTCTGGAAAGGATCTTACTTCTTTTTTGCTTATGAAGCTGTTTTGCCAGATACAAAATTCTGGGTTGGAAGTTCTTTTCTTTAAGACTGTTTAATAATTGGCCCCCAATCTCTTCTAGCTTGTAGGGTTTCCACTGAGAAGTCTGCTGTTAGTCTGATGGGTTTCCCTTTGTAGGTAACCTGGCCTTTCTCTCTGGCTGCCATTAACATTTCTTCCTTCATTTCAACCTTGGAGAATCTGATGACTATGTGCCTTGGGGCTGATCCTCTCATGGAATATGTTATGGGGTTCTCTGGATTTCCTGAATTTGAATGTTGGCCTGTCTTGCTAGGTTGGGGAAGTTCTCCTGGGTGATATCCTGAAGTATGTTTTCCACCGTGGTTCTATTCTCCATGTCTCTTTCAGGTACCCCAATCAGTTGTACATTCAATCTCTTTACATAGTCCTACAATTCTCGGAGGTTTTGTTCATTTCTTTTCATTCTTTTTTTAAATTCTTGTCTACCTGCCTTATTTCAGAAAGATAGTCTTCAAGCTCTGAGATTCTTTCCTCTGTTTGGTCTCTTCTGCTAATGATAGTTGTGATTCATTGTGAAGTTCTCATGTTGTGTTTTTTGGCTCCATCAGGTTGCTTATGTTTCTCTCTAAACTGGCTATTCTGGCTATCAATGCCTGTATTGTTTCATGATTATTATTATCTTCTTTGTATTGGGTTACACATGCTGCTTTAGCTCAGTGCGGTTCCTTATTACCCACCTTCTGACGCCTACTTCTGTCAATTCAGCCATCTTAGCCTCAGCCCTGTTCCATGCCTTTACTGAAGAGGTGTTGTGGCCATTTGGCAGAGAAGAGGCAACTCTGGCTCTTTGAGTTTTCAGCATTTTTGCATCGATTCTTTTTTTTTTTTTTTTTTTTTGAGATGGAGTCTCGTTCTGTCACCCAGGCTGGAGTGCGGTGACACGATCTCGGCTCACTGCAAACGCCACCTCCTGGGTTCATGCCATTCTCCTGCCTCAGCCTCCTGAGTGGCTGGGACTACAGGCACCTGCCACCACACCTGGCTAATTTTTTGTATTTTTAGTAGAGACAGGGTTTCACTGTGTTAGCCAGGATGGTCTTGATCTCCTGACCTTGTGATCTGCCTGCCTTGGCCTCCCAAAGTGCTGGGATTACAGGCGTGAGCCACTGTGCCCAGCTGCGTTGATTCTTATCTTTATGGGCCTATGTTTGATCTTTGAGGCTGCTGACCTTTGAATGGGGTTTTGGTTTGTTTTTTTTTTATGTTGTTGTTGTTGTTGTTTTCTGTGGGTTTCTTCTTCTTTTAACAGGCCACCCTACTGTCGAGTTGCTGTGGTTGGCTGGGTGTACACTCCAGACCCTAGTTCCCTTGGTTTTTCCTGTACCTGAAGGTATCACCAGTGAAGGCTGTGAAATAGTGAAGAGGGCAGCCAGCTCCTTCCTCTGGAAGTTCCACCCAGTGGGGTACTGACCGTAGGAGGTGGCTGGAGACCCTCATTGGGAGGTCTCACCCAGTCAGGAGGAATGGGATCAGAGACCTGCTTAAAGAAGCAGTCTGGCTGCTATTTGGCCGAGCAGGTGTGCTGCATTGTAGGGGACCTTTCCTTGTCTGCACCGTTTGTGTTCTCCAAAGCCAGCAGGCTGAAACAGCTGAGTCAACTGAACCACAGACATGGTGGTTGCCCCTCCCACTGGGAGCTCTGTCCCAGGGAGAGACCAGAGCTCTATCTGTAGAATCCTGGCTGGAGTAGCGGAAGCCCCCACACTGATGTCCTCCCAGTGAGGATAAATGGAAAGGGGTCCTGCTTAAAGAAGCAGTCTGGCTACAATCTGGCAAGGCAGCTGTGCTGTGTTGTGGGGGACCCTTTCTGGTCCAGACCCTTTGTATTCTCCAAAGCCAGCAAGCTGAAATGGCTGAGTCTGCTGAACTGCAGATGTGGTAGAAACTCAGACCTGTCTCCTGCAGATTCCAGCCTGTTGCCATTGGCTGGCTGGAATTCCAAGCCAGTAGGTCTAAACTTGTGAGGTGCTGTGGAAGTGGGGCCGCAGAATGACATTGCTTGGCTCCCTGGATTCAGCCCCCTTCCTAGGAATATGTACAGATGGACTTTCCACCTTTCTGGGGATCCTGGAACCGGAGTATGTAAAACTCCTGGGTCTCTGTGTATGACTGAGTGGCTGCTCTGCCAAGTCACCACACAGCTCCGTGTATTGGACCCAAGGTTCTGGTGGCATGGGCTCATGAGGGGATCTCCTCATCTGTGGATTGCAAAGATCCATGGGAGAAGTGCACTTTCCCAGTCAGGGTCACACAATCACTTACTGCTTCTCTTGGCTGGGGGTGGGGGTTCCTTTGGCTCCAAGCCATTTCCAAGTGGACTGTCACCTCCCCACCCCTCTGCTTTTCTTCATTCTCCAGGGGTTGAGTTGGTTGCCTAGTTAGTCCCAATGCAAGAACCTGGGTGTTCAAGTTGAAGGTGCTAAATTCACTCACCCCTTTTCATTCCTCTCTGTGAGTGCTGCAAGTCACAGCTGCTTCTAATCTTGGATTGCTCTACCTTAGTGATGTGCTTGTAATTAACAGAATGCAGCAGAAATGATGTTTCACTTCCAGGGTCAGTCAAGGTCATGTGGCTTCTGAGTTTATCTCTTGAAATTCTCACTGGGAGAAGCCAGTCGCCATGTTCAAAGTCTGACTTCTCTCAAAGCACCATGCTGGAGAGGGTGCATGTAGGCAGTTGAGTGCTTGGCTAATGGTTAGCAGCAACAGCTGGCTATGTGATTTGCTCCACCTTGGACATCTAGCCAGGTAAGCCTTTAGATTACTGCAGCCTCAGTGGACATCTGAATGCAACTGTGTGAGAGACCGCAAATGAGAGCTGCTCAGCACTGCTTCCCCCAGTTCCTGACCCTCAAACCTGGGAACAAAATAAACGAATTGTAGTTTATACCTCTAAATTGTGGAATGATTTTTATACAGTAAGAGTGACTGGAACAATTGTGTGGCCTCATACACTTTAAGGAAAAGTAGAAGCAAAGGTTTCAAGTGTCATCCTGCTGGAGAATTTCAGAGCAGGCACATCCTTTGCCAGAATGCAGTTTTCCATTTCATGTATCACTCCCGCCTCCCATCGTCTCCCTTGGTGAAACTCCACAGCCCTGCAGCAGCCCCAAATCTTATAAGCCTGTGTGATTCAGGCTTTAACTTTTCCTAGACTTTCTCATGATTCCAACAGCCTCTAGCTCTGTAAAATCTGCATGAGGAACTGTTGTCCAAACTAGGGGAATAAAAGAATCTGTGTTTCGCTCAAAGCCACTGATTGGATTTTGAATTGTTTTCCTTCTCCCTGACATTCCCAGAACAAGATGCTTGTTTTTCCAAGATTCTTTCCTGCTGAATAACAGACTACAAACCATGGCGTAATAGACTTTTGTTGTGAACTGGCCACATGGGCTCAAAGTTCCTTTTCCCATCTCCCTTTTTTATTTTACTTAGACTTACCTTCCTTGGATTACCATGGAGACAAGAGGAGCCTGGAGGGAGCAGGATTTTTCCTAACAGATGTGTAGACTTTTCACATCTTGCTTCCATTACTGTGACTTATATTGTTTTGCACCAAATTTAAAGAAAATTTAATGTACGATTTAGGGAAAATTTCATGGACCAATAACCGAACATTTTCACAATTTGACACCTATTTAAGGAGAGGCAATCCTTTCTTCCTCTCTTCCTTTTTTTTCTTCCTTTTTAATTTCTCTTACTGCATGAGACAACTTATTGTCTCGGTATTTTTTCTCCTCCAACTCCCAAAACAAAACTCATTTTATTTTTTCTTATTTACTTATTCAACAAACATTCATTGAACACCATGTGCTTCCCACTGTTCTAGCTCTGGAAATAAATATATGAGTAAACAACACAAAGTCCCTGATCTACTGTAGTTTGATAAATTAACTTGTATTAATGGATATGGAGAAGAACAAAGTGAGAAAGATAGGGGTAGGGATGGGAGTAGAAGCTATTCCTAATTTTATACAGGTCTATCATCAGTTTTTGATAATGTTTGAATTAGATCTGAAGGAAATTATAGTAGACAGAATAATGCTCCCTTCTAAAAATTTGCATGTCCTAATCTTTAAATCCTGTGCATATGTTACCTTATGTGCAAAAGGGACTTTGCAGATGCAATTAAGTTAATGGTTTTGTTTTGTTTTGTTTTTGTTTTGTTTTGTTTTGTTTCTAGATGGAGTCTCGTTCTGTCACCCTGGCTGGAGTGCAGTGGCACAATCTCGGCTCACCACAACCTCTGCCTCCTGGGTTCAAGCTATTCTCCTGCCTCAACTTCCTGAGTAGTTGGGATTACAGGTGCCCGCTACCATGCCCAGCTATTTTTTTTTTTTTTTGTAGTTTTAGTAGAGACAGGGTTTCACCATGTTGGCCAGGCTAGTCTCAAACCCCTGACCTCAGGTAATCCACCTTGGCCTCCAAAAGTGCTGGGATTACAGGTGTGAGCTGTCATTCTTAGCCAGGTTAATGGTTTTGAGATGGGAAGATTATTCTGGATTATCCCAAGAAAATAGTCCCAATGTAATCACAAGGCTCCTTATAAAAGGGAGACAGAAGGGTCAGAGTCACAAAAGGAAATGTGACATCAGAAGCAGAGTCAGAGAGATTTGAAGATGCTATGGGGTGATTTGACAGTGGAGGAAGGGGCCATGAACCAAAGAATGCAGATAGCCTCCAGAAGCTGAAAAAGACATGGAAACAGATTCTCCCCTACAGCCTCCAGGAGGAACACAACCCTGCTGTCACCTTGATTTTAGGGCTTCTGGTGTCTGGAACTGCAAGATCATAAATTGACGTTGTTTTAAGCTACTACACTCATGGTAATTTATTACAGCAGCAATAGGAAACGAATACAGTAATGTGGAAGTATGATGTGCAGGGAACTGGGGAAAAAGAAAACCCTAAGGAAAGGGCAGCAAGGGCAAAGGCCTTGCTTGAGGTGGGGTGGGAGCATGTAGGATGGATTGAAAAGAGAAAAGGGGTCCATATGGCCATGAGTCAAGTGATTTGGGGTAGGGCGTGTTATAAGGGTAGCAGTAGATAAGGCCAGAGAGCTGGAGGATATATGGAGTTAGACCTTTTTTCTGAGTGAACTAGGAACTCCCCAAAATAGAAAGCATTCATTACAATTGCACTTTGGGAGGCTAAGGCAAGAAGATTGCTTGAGCCCAGGAGTTCAAGACCAGCTTGGGCAATGTGGTAAAGCCCCGTCTTTACAAAAAATTAAAAAAATTAGCTGGGCATGGTGTGTAGTCCAAGCTACTCAGGATCCTGAGGTAGGAGGATCACCTGAGCCCAGGAAGGTGCAGGCTGCAGTGAGCTGTGATTGCACCACTGCACTCCAGCCTGCATAACAGAGTGAGACCCTGCCTCCAAAAAAATTATTCATTGCAGCTGAAAATATATTACCCCATTTATTCATATTTTTTCCTTAATATGTCAAAGTTTCTAAATTTCCTTTGAGGAAATTTTTATGCTTAGAAATTCTTTTTATACCTCAAATCAATTAAGTAACTGATTACTAATAAGTAATTACTTCCAGTTTGTAATGGTCTCACCTACACTTAACTTTTAAACTACATCTTGTTAATTTTCATGCATAGTATTATTAGGTAAGGATCAAACTTTATCGGTCTTAACTTTTTTTTTTTTTTGCCCCAGTGGAAGCTAGTGATCTCAACATTTATTAGATTGTTTGCCACATTTTCACTGTGGTGTAACTCCTCTATATTACACATTAAATTCCTATACGTACTAAAATCTGTCTTCTGGCTGCATATTCTGTTTCACTGATCTGTTTGTTCTAGACCAGACTTGTTATGTTTTTAGCAAAATGCCTAGAAATAGTATATATGTATTTTAACAACTTGCTAAAGGTCTGGAGGTTAAGATAGAGTTTGACTCATTTGAAAAGTTGTTCATATTATTATTGGAGTACAGGGGAAAGAAGGAGAGAAGGTGAGGTGGGGGCAGTGCCTAGAGATGATGCTAGACACATAGGCAAGACTTGTAAGTCAAGCTGAGCAGTTTATACTTAATTACAAGGGCAATGGAAAATTATTTTATTAAAAGCTTTTAAGCAGACAGTGATAGGATCAGATACAGCAGGCCAAAACAATTGTATTCAAAATAAACTCAGTGGAAAGTGAGAGCCCAAAGTCAGAAATAACCATGAGAATTTAAATCCCCTCCTTAGGAATATGCAAGATTTTGGGAGGAAGCATTGGACTTCCCCAATGCTGATCTAAGGGTGCACCCAACTGACCATTGTTCATAGAAAATAGTTAAATAAATGGTGGAACAGTCACAGTTTATTATTTTCCATATTAAAATAAACCAGTATCTAACCCCGACCTTACCAATGACACTGTAGGAGAATTTTCAATGACATAGAAGACAAATTTGTGGCAGATTGTTAAATGAAACTGGAAAGTTATCTTTGGATAGATAACCCAGAGATGTATAGGTGATTATAACATTTTTTCTATTATTTGAATATTCTTTTAATAATAAATTTGTTATACATTTTATACTTAAAAATAAAAAATTAAGATAAAAAAGACACTTGGATTCTGTATTTTCTGAATTCTTATATGTCTGGAATGATGATTTTTTCTTTCACACAGGAATAACTATTCATTTAGAGATAATATTCTCATGTCACAGCTTTTCCCCCAGGAAATCCTATAGACTTTTCTCTATTTATTTTTTATTTTTTGCATTTTTTATGAGACAGAGTTTTGAGGCCACACAATGTCTTTTTATGGGGATACAGTGTATTTCTTTGTTTGTGTGGTAATTTTGTGGGTCAAATTTCCTGGGCTAAAGGATGCCTAGATAGCTGGCAAAATATTTTTTTCTGGGTGTCTGTGAGGATGTTCTGGAAGAGATGGAATTGAATTGATAGACTAAGTAAAGATCTACCCTTCTCAACATTGAGGGGTATCATCCAATCTCTTGAGGTCTGGAATAAGATAAATAGGCTGGTATGTCAGAGCTGCTGCTTTTTTCTTCAGACTCTGAGACTTATACCACCAGCATCCACTCCAGTTTCTTCCTCAACCCTTCCCTTTTTACCTCTTCCCTCCCAACCCCAGGCCTTCAAACTCTATTCCATTGGCTCTCCTAGTTCTCAGGTCTTTGGATTCAGAATGAATTATACCACTGGCTTCCCTGGTTCTCCATCTCACAGGCAGCAGATTGTAGGACTTTTGACGTCCATAATTACATGAACTGATTCCCATAATTAATTATATCTGTATCTATATAATCTCTATCCCTCCTATTGGTTCTGTTTCTCTTGAAAACCCTGATACAGTAGGTCACATCCCTCTAACTCTGAAGACTTACAGGACATTTTCTTGATCTTTGTAATTCAGAAATTTTGGCCTGGCTCTCTTTGATAATTTTACCTAGAACATGCTAATCACCTTTGATATGAATAATCTAATTTTTACATATTTTAACTCAGAAAAGTTTTAACTTCTAAATTCTGATTTTGTTGGCCTGTCACTAATGTTTTGACTGGATTTTTATCTAATTTCTCTATATTTATAAAATCATATAGTTTTCTATATTTATAAAATCATATAGTTTTCAGAACACTCTGTGTTCTGGGTATAAGCATTTATTTACTTAAAATTATTTTTGTCCTACCCTCCCTGGTAGCTGAAGACAGAGGGCATATAATCTTGGGAGTGCTAGGGTCCCGACCACCGCTGGTTCCTCTTCATGCTACCACAGCTGATGCTCCGTGGAAAGCACCACTTCCCAGCAGAAAGCAAACCAACACAAAAATAGAGCATTAAGCCAACAAAGCTAAGAACCCTCATGTAGTCCATTGCACCCCCCTGCAACCTCCATCAGAATAGGTGCTGGTATCCACGGCTGAGAGACCCACAGATGGTTCACATCACAGGACTCTACGCAGACAACTCTCAGTACCAGGTTATCCAAATACCCTCACTGAGAAATGAAACAGGAGATGTTACAACTGACACCACTGGAATACAAAAGACCATTCAAGGCTACTATGAACACCTCTATGTGCATAAACTAGAAAACCTAGAAGAGATGGATAAACTCCTGGTAAAATACAACCTTCGTGGCTTAAATTGGGAAGAATTAGATACCTTGAACAGACCAATAACAGGCAACGAGATTGAAATGGCAATTTAAAAATTACCAACAAAAAAAGTCCAAGACCAGATGGATTCACAGCAGAATTCTGCCAGACATTCAAAGAGGAGTTGGTACCAATCCTTTTGACACTATTCCACAAGATAAAGAAGGAATCCCTGCTAATTCATTCTATGAAGCCAGCATCACCCTAATACCAAAATCACAAAAGGACACAACCAAAAAAAGCAAACTACAGACCAATATCCTTGATGAACACTAGACACTAAAATCCGTAACAAAATACTTGCTAACCGAATCCAACACATATCAAAAAGATAATCCACCATGATCAAGAAGGTTTCATACCAGGGACGCAGGGATGGTTTAACATGTGCAAGTCAATAAATGTGATATGCCACATAAACAGAATTAAAAACAAAAATCACATGGTCATCTCAATAGATGCAGAAAAAGCATTCGACAAAATCCAGCATCCCTTTATGATTAAAACTCTCAGCAAAATCTGCATACAAGGGACATACCTCAATGTAATAAAAGCCATCTATGACAAACTCACAGACAACATAATGTTGAATGGGGAAAAGTTGAAAGCATTCCCCCTGAGAACTGGAACAAGACAAGGATGCCCACTCTCACCACTCCTCTTCAACATAGTACTGGAAGTCCTAGCCAGAGCAATCAGACAAGAGAAAGAAATAAAGTGCACCCAAACTGGAAAAGAGGAAGTCAAACTGTCACTGTCTGCTGACAATGTGATGGTTTACCTTGAAAACCCTAAAGACTCCTCCAGAAAGCTCCTAGAACTGATAAAACAATTCAGCAAAGTTTCTGGATACAATATTAATGTGCACAAATCAGTAGCTCTTCTATACACCAACAGCAACCAAGCAGAGAATCAAATCAAGAACTCAACCCCTTTTACCATAGCTGGAAAAAAACCCCTTAGGAATATAACTAACCAAGGAGCTGAAAGACCTCTACAAGGAAAACTACAAAACACTGCTGAAAGAAATAATAGATGACACAAACAGATGGAAACACATCCTATGCTCATGGATGGGTAGAATCAATATTGTGAAAATGACCATACTGGCAAAAGCAATCTACAAATTCAGTGCAATCCCCATCAAAATACCACCATCATTCTTCACAGAACTAGAAAAAAACAATTCTAAAATTCATATGGAACCAAAAAAGAGCCCACATAGCAAAAGCAAGACTAAGCAAAAAGAACAAATCTGGAGGCATCACACTACCTGATTTCAAACTATACTATAAGACCATAGTCGCCAAAACTGTATGGTACTGGTATAAAAAGAGGCACATAGACCAATGGAACAGAATAGAGAATCCAGAAATAAACCCAAATACAGCCAACTGATCTTTGACAAAGCAAACAAAAACAAAGTGGGGAAAGGACACTTTTTTCAACAAATGGTGCTGGAATAATTCGCTAGCCACATGTAGGACATTGAAACTTGATGCTCATCTCTCACTTTATACAAAAATCAACTCAAGATAGATTAAGGACTATAAGACCTAAAAGTATAAAAATCCTAGAAGATAACATTGGAAAAAGCCTTCTAGACACTGACTTAGGCAAGGATTTCATGACTAAGAACCAGAAAGCAACTGCAATAGAAGGAAAGATAAATAGTTGGGACTTAATTAAACTAAAGAGCTTTTGCATGGCAAAAGGAATATTGAGTAAACAAACAACCCACAGAGTGGAAGAAAATCTCCACAATCTATACATCTGACAAAGGACTAATATCCAGAAGCTACAATGAACTCAAACAAATCAGTAAGAAAAAAAAATCCCATCAAAAAGTGAGCTAAGGACATGAATAGATAATTTGCAAATGAAGACATACAAATTGCCAACAAACATATATAAATGCTCAATATCACTAATGATCATGGAAATGCAAGTCAAAACCACAATACCATACCATCTTACTCCTGCAAGAATGGCCATAAAGGCCGGGCGCGGTGGCTCAAGCCTGTAATCCCAGCACTTTGGGAGGCCGAGACGGGCGGATCACGAGGTCAGGAGATCGCGAGACCATCCTGGCTAACACGGTGAAACCCCGTCTCTACTAAAAAATACATAAAACTAGCCGGGCGTGGTGGCGGCGCCTGTAGTCCCAGCTACTCGGGAGGCTGAGGCAGGAGAATGGCGGGAACCCGGGAGGCGGAGCTTGCAGTGAGCTGAGATCCGGCCACTGTACTCCAGCCTGGGCGGCAGAGCGAGACTCTGTCTCAAAAAAAAAAAAAAAAAAAAAAAAAAGTAGATGTTGGCATGGATGCAGTGAAGAGGGGAACACTTCTGCACTGCTAGTGGAAAAGCAAACTAGTATAGCCACTACGGAAAACAATGTGGAGATTCCTTAAAGAACTAAAAGTAGAGATACCATTTGATTCAGCAGTACCACTACTGGGTATCTCCCCAGAGGAAAAGGAGTCATTACATGAAAAAGATACTTGCACATGCATTTTTATAGCAGCACAATTCACAATTGCAAAATCGTGGAACCAACCCAAATGCCCATCAATCAATGAGTGGATAAAGAAACTGTGGTATATAGATACAATGGAGTACTACTCAACTATAAAAAGGAATGAATTAACAGTATTTGCAGTGACCTGGATGAGATTGGAGACTATTAGTCTAAGTGAAGTAACTCAGGAATGAAAAACCAAACATCATATGTTCTCACTGATGTGTGGGAGCTAAGCTAAGGACTCAAAGGCACAAGAATGACACAATGAACTTTGGGGACTTAAATGGGAGGGGTGCTAGGGATAAAAGACTATAAACATGGTGCAGTGTATTGCTCAGTTGATGGGTGCACCAAAATTTCACAAATCACCATTAAAGAGCTTATGTTACCAAATACCACCTATACCCCAAATATCACCTGTACCCCAGATACCACCTGTACCCCAATAATTTATGGAAAAATAAATTTAAAATTATTTTTAAATTTTTCATGGGTACATATAGTAGTTATATATGTGTATAAGGTATATGAGATGTTTTGATACAGGCATGCAGTGTGAAGTAAGCACATCATGGAGAATGGGGTATCCATCCCCTCAAGCATTTATCCTTTGAGTCACAAACAATCAAATTACACACTTTAAGTTGCTTTAAAATATAAAATTATTAACTATAATCACCCTATTGTGCTATCAAATAGGTCTTATTCTTTTTTCAGTACCCATTAACCATCCTCACCTCCCCTGCAAAGGGATTTAATACAGGTATTTTGGACTTACACAATCATTACACCATAAGAAGACCTGGGGGGAAGGAAGGGCATGCTACTTCTAAATGGTTTTATCCATTAAAGGAATTAGTTGTATGCAACAGAAATGGACTCTGGCTGGTTGAAGCAGAAAAAGACTTGATTAAAATTGTGTACAGTGTCGAAGTAATAGGAGGATCTTCCGGATAACATTACTGAGCCAAAGATTGTTCAGACACATACACTAACTAGCTCAGGTCTGTGAAGTTCATCTATATAAAAAAGGATCAGCTTGTGTTCCTGCTACGGACACATTCCTTGCTCATTCAGGCAAATGGAGATGTGCTACCTGCATCCCTGTGGAGTTGCGGTGGAGGTCTCTACTCCTCCAACCATTGGATTCCTGGTGCCTTTCTCCATGCAGATCTACCCCATCTTTTGCCACTCCTCATTTATTCATGGCACCAAAATCTCAACTTCCATTTATCATTCCTGTGACAGAGAATGAAAAAAGTGCTTAAGGGAAATCATAGAATCACAGTGATCCACTAGGATGAATGCAGGAACTGAGACAGTTCTGGGACCTTAGGAATATGGTATAATATATCTTACATAATATACAGTCTCCACTGAATGCATTAGGTAATCAGTGAACACTGTTACAACACCTTCTGGTTTCTGCCTCATGAACCTGCTTGACCATTCTTGTATTTTTGCATTTTTAAAATAGTATTGAAACATTTCTTCCAACCTTGAGCAGCATAATATTTAACAGTGAAAGCAGTGAAACAGGGTGAGAACAGGGATTCTTGATACTACCATTAGTTTACAATATGGTGCAGAAATTATTGCCAATGTATTAATAGCCAAGCTGTCTGGGAGCCCTTGGGAACTCTTCTACCTCATATCTTCTTAATTACCTATAAAATATGAATAAAACAATTGTTTGTCTCAGTTTCCTTGGGAATACCCTGGTTTCTAGTTATCCCAGTGCAATTATCGATAATGTCCCAGTTAGGTAAATTCTATAATCACCCTGTTTATAAAGGTCGCCTTTCCTCTGGGTATCATTATCTCAGTAAATCTCTATAGATGTTTGAATCCATAACTAGTTTAATGAATATTCCCTAATGTTTGGGGCAGATGTTTTCTAATTTTTTGCTTGTTTTCCACTCCTGCCTTTTGATGCATTGATGTAGGTTGCCATTGCCTCTCAAGCATGCTTTCATCTGGGACACTGACATTGGCTACTTTTTCCTCCACGAACATATTAGCAGGCAGGCCCTATATTCTTTTATTCCTTTCTGTTCCATGATTAGCATCCCTAATGGCGCATACCCAAAATTACAAGCTTGGCACGTTGTGGAAATGTGTAATGGTTAGAAGGAAACTCATGATGTAATGTTACATAAAAGGAGAGAGACTTGAAACTATTTCCATGTGTGGCACTAACTATGATTTTTTAATAGCTGTGACTAGAAACATAGTATTTTGAATTGGTAACAGTACTTATCACCTCCTGGGGAAACAATATTATGAAACAAATATTATTTTGTCTTTTACTCATACAAATTTGCCTTTATTCCACAATTCATCATATAACAGAGAAAGGATGTTTTTAAAATAATGCAATGGTGTTAGTTATCCCTTTGCCTTAAGGAGTGCAGAGTCCACAAGTTTCTAGAGGTGCTCCGGCAAAATCATTTAGTATGTAGATTTTAGATCAGTGACAAACCTCTCCAGCTTTCTTTATTTACATATGGAAAGAGACTCTGAGAGATATTTTCAAGGCCTCTCTACAGTGAGTTTAGTGGCTCCACAAGAGAGATGAGACTCAAGGTCATCTTTGGTTATCCAGAAAACTCCTCATCGGGGACTTTGAGGATCTCCTAAATTTGTCAAGCTTTGCATTAACCAGTTCACAATGAACCCAAGGAAATATGGAGCTTTGTGCATCACTGGAATTGATGGCTGGTTCTGGGCCATCTCGTGTTTCTTCTTAATATTCTCAGCATGGGTTGTATTATCTAATCCAGACATAAAACAACCAGTTAAGTATTGTGGATGATCTCTGAGTAACTTGATCTGCCAATGTCTCCCCATGAGATTTCTTGTCTCTTCAGTGGCAGCCAAAATAATTTAGTGAAAAGAACATGACTTTTCAAGTCAGGTTGTCCTGGGCTTGAATCTTCAATCTACCACTTAATAGCTTTATGTCTCTGGACATCAGCTTTTTTTTTTTTTTTTTTTTTTTTTTTTTTTTTTAACCCCTGTGACTCTGTTTGCCTAGAATAATCACAACTTCTCATTGATTATTGGGAACATTTTAAAAGTTTCCTCTACGGTGCCTGATGTGTAACAGGTACTTAGTCATAGTTAGCCATGTGGTCTGCTCTAGCAGCTGGGAATAAAAAGGTTGACAAGTATCTTGATTTTCAATTAATTTTCTATGAATGCAGAGGTGTACTCAGTTTAGGGGGTGTCCGTCTTCCAAGTCAGGTGGAGAGAGAGGACTGGCAGTGTGACTCAATCCATTGGCGCTACTGCTTTTTGTGTCTCGTTGCTATGGTAAAGCTGGTTCTGCTCAGCTTGCTGTTGAGAAAATCCTGTGGATGATCTGGATTCCTGCCGGCACTGCAGTGGTTCCTGCTTGGTCTACCAGATGTTCTGTTTTGGTCATTGTCCTTCTAATACTATGCCAGAGTGGCTAAGTCTGTAGGGCTTCCTATCTCAGTCTTTCCCCCTTAAAATTAGGCTTGCCTTGAGTTTGTGGCACCTACCTAAGAAAAGCCAATTATTATTATTATTTTTTCAATTTCTCTTTGGTGTGCTCATTGTCATTTTCTTTCAGCATCTCCTGCTGTGTAGTACCCTGGTTGAGCCCAAATTTCCCTAACCTTGGATTTTGAGGGAATAGGGGCTGGATTCTTCATTCTTTCCTCTTTGAAAAATCTGAGCTTCTTATGCAGGGTGATACATTCTCTACATAAAACTTTCCAGAGGAGGGGCAACCTTTCTTCTAGCTGAAAAGTGACTGCTGCTTTTATATTTGCATAATCAAGAGGAACCACACAGGTGAACTTTCACAGAACAGAGATCAGCTCCTAGGTGACTTTCTTTTTAGGTTTCTTCTTAAATTGAGAGGTCACTCCAGAACAAAAATCAAATAAAGCAAAACAAAGCAAACAAAACTCGTCTGCCTCATCAGTCACCATCATGAGAGCTGTTATATTTCATGAATTCTAGGGCAACACTGACAGTAAATGCAGCATTATTTTATGTTCCACTAAGGAAAATACAAAAGTAGTAGATGAAGAATAGAACAAGAAACCTTTGCCAATTAAACCATGATGCATGCTTGATTGTAAGACCCATCGAAATTACAGAGATATTAAAATATGAAAATAAAACAAAAACAGCCAAACCTGAGTCTTACAGTTGGTGAAAAAACGATAAATGACTTCCTCATCAGTAAGAATTAAAGAACCTCCTTCTTCAGTTAGTGATCAGGAGACTAACCAGACCAGATGGCATCCTGTCGATTCAGAGGGAGGTTAAGAGGTTTGGGGTAAGGAAGCGAGGAGGAGGGAATAATGAGGTGGCCGTGCTTGGTATGCATTAAATTCAAGCATGTTATATTCATGAGTGAGAAACCCCCTGCTTTAAATCCTTCATACACACACACACGCACACACACACACGTGCACACACACACACATTTCTCCCTCATTTCCATCTGGACTTTGTTGAAAACCTCAGGTCAAGCCAGCCTGGAAAAGAAAAAAAAGAAAAAATACAGTGGAGCGACCTTCTACAGCATGACATCATGTCTCCCCTGTTTCTCATTATAGAGTTGAGTTTCAGATGTTAAAATCATATCCTCCTTACCCCTCACTGCTTTCTTCTTGCCTTCCCCCACACAATCCCAATTTGATGGAGTTCCATTGTTTTTACAGTTAAACCGCAGTGCCAGACGCACAAAATTATTAACCTGACATTGGGAAAACACATCTTATGAGTCAGACTTCAGCTTCTATAATTTTTTAACTCGGCAGAGATTCTAGTGTATTTCTTCACCAGCTGCCAGCCTGTAACTTCTTTTTAAGTTTTTAGTTTGGCCCTACATACAAGAGGTTATATTTCATAAAATAAAACTTTGGATTTGTTAAACGGCATTACTTAATTTACATAATTTCTTAGGCACAGATGTGAAATTGTGACAGGAGTTACAGAACAATGTGTACAATTTTTAAAATTTACGAAATAGTAACATAGTTTTAAATTTATAAAATAGTGACAATTTTGAAAATTTATAAAATAGTGACATAATTTAAAAAATTAAAAATGGTGAAGATATGCCACAAAAATGGAATAATGCTTGTTCTTCTCACTAGAAAATATAGAAAGGCTGTATAAGAATTTTGGCTACAACATACAGTAATTTCTAAAATCTTAATCCAAAAATATCCAAATTATATGAAAACTTAGTTAAAAAATTTAAAGACTAATTTATAGTGAAACTACAATTTGAAATACATTGCATTATTTTTAATATTAGTAACTGTAGTCCCTAGTGTTTTATTAAAGAGGAACATTTGTGCAAGATAATATCAGCGGAAAATAGCAAACTAGCCATTTCTAAAATAAGTTACATTTCTATAGAATGATGACAATGAGATATGCGAAGCTGTCATTGTCTACCCCTCTGCCAGATGTAAGCGTCTATTCATAGAAGAGTTGTAGAAAACTGGAAAATGAGTGAAAGGAAAATAGCATGGTTGATCCTGGAAATGTAACTGACAGGTGAAGTGCTTTAGGTATGAATAGACAGGGAGAAGCCAGATGGAAAAGCAGAGTTATAAATATATACAAAACTTACAACTCCACAAAAGAAACATATTCTTTCTTAATATCTAAAGATATTTTCAAAATATATAATCATTGGCCAGGCGCGGTGGCTCAGGCCTGTGGTCCTAGCACTTCGGGAGGCCAAGGAGGGCAGATCACTTGAGGTCAGGAGTTCAAGACCAGCCTGGACAGCATGGTGAAAGTCCATCTCTACTAAAAATACAAAACTTAGCTGAGCATAATGGCATGTGTCTGTAATCCCAGCTACTCAGGAGGCTGAGGCAGGAGACCTGCTTGAACCTGGGAGGCGGAGGTTGCCGTGAGCTGAGATTGCGCCATTGCACTCCAGCCTGGGGGACAAGAGCAAAACTCCATCTCAAAAACAACAAAAAAACAAAATATATAATAACTTACTAAGCTATAAAAATAGGTAATTTAAAAATATAGAAATAATTCAGATTCCATTGTTCTACTGGAAAAAATATTAGAAATTAAAAAAAATTTAGGCCAGGTGCAGTGGCTCATGCCTGTAATCCCAGCACTTTGGGAATCTGAGGCAGGCAGATCACTTGAGGTCAGGAGTTTGAGACCAGCCTGGCCAATATGGTGAAACCCTGTCTTTACTAAAAATATAGAAGTTAGCCGGGTTTGGTGGCGGGCGCCTATAGTCCCAGCTAGTCAGGATGCTGACGCAGGAGAATTGCTTGAACTTGGCAGGCGGAGGTTGCAGTGAGCCGTGATCACGCCATTGCACTCCAGTCTGGTCGTTGCAGTGAGGCTTCCTCTCAAAACAAAAAAAAAATTAGCTGGGCATGGTGGCATGTGCCTGTAGTCCTAGTTACTCAGGAGGATGAGGCATGAAGATTGAGCACAGGAATTTGAGGCTGCAGTGAGCCAAGATCATGCCACTACGCTCCAGTCTAGGCAACAGAGCAAATCCCTGTCTCTAAGAAAAAACAAAAGAAAAATTTAAAATAAACAAAACAGCTAATAGAAAATATTTTTAAAACTGTGTAAGATACTGATAGTTCTCTACTTATCTGTGCTGTCATTTTATATAATAATAGAATTTTTAGGCCAGGCGCGGTGGCTCAAGCCTGTAATCCCAGCACTTTGGGAGGCCCAGACGGGCGGATCACGAGGTCAGGAGATCGAGACCATCCTGGCTAACACGGTGAAACCCCGTCTCTACTAAAAAAATACAAAAAACTAGCCGGGCGAGGTGGCGGGCGCCTGTAGTCCCAGCTACTCGGGAGGCTGAGGCAGGAGAATGGCGTAAACCCGGGAGGCGGAGCTTGCAGTGAGCTGAGATCCGGCCACTGCACTCCAGCCTGGGCGACAGAGCCAGACTCCGTCTCAAAAAAAAAAAAAAAAAAAAAAAAAAAAAAAAAATAATAATAATAATAATAATAGAATTTTTAATTGGGCCCACGGTCAACCAGTGAAAGAATACATTTCCTAGGATCCCTTGATTCTAGACGTGGACATGCGATCAAATTCTGGTCAATGTGGCGGGTGGCAGTGATGTTTGCAACTTACACTTTGCAAATCCTTTTCTTCCTCCTTACGCTGCTTCTGTGGGATAGAATGTGGTTATGATGCTAGGACCTACAAGAGTGATCTGAAATCACGACGGGAAACTGCCTATTGTGGAAACTGTTGTGGGTACAGCAAAGAAGAAAAAGACCAAGCACCCTCAGCCCTAGACTGCCTGCATGGACGTATACCTCATTTTAGCCACTGTTAGTTAGGACCTCTCATCTATAGCAACTGAACAAGATTTCTAACAAATACGCCTCTTTTCTTAAGTAGGAAAAAACCCAAATTCGAGATTATTGAAAAATGATCACGAGGATATTGGATATCAGATCTTATATGCTGGAAACTAAAAATATATCCAGAATATATTCTCTTGGTGCATTTTTTTAATTAAATAAGGAGGAATGAAACTAAGCTAACACTCATCAAAGAGTTAGAAAATATTCAAATTAATCTAAGGAAAGCAAGAGAAAAAATTATAGAAGCAGAAATTAAGACGGAGAAACTGCCGATAAAGTTAAATATATAGCGTGAAAACAAAACATTGCAAAATAATTTTCTCCAAGATGGATACAGACCTGAGTCATTTTTATGAGTTTTTTTCAAATCTTCTGATAACTGGCATTTGCCATGGCACATGAAATATTCCAGAGTCTACAAGAGGAAAGAAAGTTTTGTTATTTACTATACAATGCTAGCTTAACACTGATACCCAAATCTGACAAAACAGACTTTTTTTTTTTTTTTTTTAATACTTTAAGTTCTAGGGTACATGTGCATAACGTGTATACTTGTGCCATGTTGGTGTGCTGCACCCATCAACTCGTCAGCACCCATCAACTCGTCCTTTACATCAGGTATAACTCCCAGTGCAATCCCTCCACCCCTCCGCCATAATAGGCCCCGGTGTGTGATGTTCCCCTTCCCGAGTCCAAGTGATCTCATTGTTCAATTCCCACCTACGAGTGAGAACATGCGGTGTTCAGTTTTCTTTTCTTGCGATAGTTTGCTGAGAATGATGGTTTCCAGCTGCATCCATGTCCCTACAAAGGACACAAACTCATCCTTTTTTATGGCTGCATAGTATTCCATGGTGTATATGTGCCACATTTTCTTAATCCGGTCTGTCACTGATGGACATTTGGGTTGATTCCAAGTCTTTGCTATTGTGAATAGTGCCGCAATAAACATACGTGTGCATGTGTCTTTATAGCAGCATGATTTATAATCCTTTGGGTATATACCCAGTAATGGGATGGCTGGGTCATATGGTACTTCTAGCTCTAGATCCTTGAGGAATCGCCGTACTGTTTTCCATAATGGTTGAACTAGTTTACAGTCCCACCAACAGTGTAAAAGTGTTCCTATTTCTCCACATCCTCTCCAGCACCTGTTGTTTCCTGACTTTTTAATGATTGCCATTCTAACTGGTGTGAGATGGTATCTCATTGTGGTTTTGATTTGCATTTCTCTGATGGCCAGTGATGATGAGCATTTTTTCATGTGTCTGTTGGCTGTACGCATGTCTTTTTTTGAGAAATGTCTGTTCATATCCCTTGCCCACTTTTTGATGGGGTTGTTTGTTTTTTTCCTGTAAATTTGTTTGAGTTCTTTGTAGGTTCTGGATATTAGCCCTTTGTCAGATGAGTAGATTGCAAAAATGTTCTCCCATTCTGTAGGTTGCCTGTTCACTCTGATGGTAGTTTCTTTTACTGTGCAGAAGCTCTTTAGTTTAATTAGATCCCATTTGTTAATTTTGGCTTTAAAACAGACAAAATTAAAACTCTACATTTATGATCACCGAGGCAAAACTTGCTAAAATGCTTACTACAGGAAAAAAATTCTATGTTTCCAATTACATGGCAAAAAACTACCTAAAATGTTTATGAAAGACAAGAATAAAACTGTATTTACCATATAAAGACAAAATACTACCTCAATATTTTACAAACCAAATGTAGAACTATGTTAAAAATGATATCTAAGAATATGAAATAATATAAACACTATTAGTGCAATGTATCATGGCATCACTAGATCAAAGGAAAAAAATTTGAACATTTTTATAAATTCTGGAGATACATTTTCTATACTTTTTTTTTTGAGACAGAGTCTTGCTCTGTTGCCCAGGCTGGAGTGCAGTGGCACAATCTCTGCTCACTGCAACCTCTGCCTCCCAGGCTCAAGCAATTCTCATGTCTCAGCCTGTAGCTGGGACTACAGGCCAAGTGCCACCATGCCCAGCCAATTTTTGTATTTTTAGTAGGCTAGTCTCGAACTCCCGGCCTCTCCCAAAATACTAGTATTATAGGTATAAGTTCTATAAGTATTTGTTAATACTTAGAGATGCAAAATTGTATATCCAACCATGACAAAACAAGGAAAATTAACATGGTAGCAAACAGCACTCTCTCATAACACTAACATCGTACCAAGCCCACAAGGAGGACAGGAACACTGGTTTTCATTACTTTTTAAAGGTAGTTTTTTAACAGTTCTAGCCAAGAACAAGTCTATAATATTACCATTTCTCAGTGATATTTTGAATGTAAACAAAAATGACAACACAAAATCCTAGAAGGAAAATAATAGAGATAATGATATTTTCCTCTATATGAGAACAACATTGGTAAGTATTATGGAAAAATATATAATTAAAATTTATGTAATACCAATTCTAGATTAGCTAAGGAAAAAAACGTAAAACAATGAGAGACTCAAATAAAAATGAATAAATGGAGACACAGTATGTTTCTAATAGGATGATCCAGTATGTTAACAATCCTCCTCAGGTTGATTTATATATTTAACGTAACTTCAGGCAAAAACCCACTATGAATATTTTGGGCCTATCCAAATTTTTTTGGAAGTGCAGGAAGTCAAGAATACAGAATAATATGTACAATAAAGATTTTTAGCGTTGTCTATGTTGAGGTAATTGATACAGTAAAATGTACAAATCTTGATTTTATAGCTCAGTGAATTTTTATGAATGTGTATATCCCTTGTGATTACCACACAAGATATAAAACATTTTCACATTCCTAGAAAGTTCCCCCATGTTCCCTGCTAATCAACAGCCCCAACTCGGAGATCATTATGACCTTTACCACCATAAATTAGTTTTGCCTGGTATTGAATTGCATAAAAATGGGAGCCTATAGTATATACTCTTTCATGTCTCTTTTTGACCATCACCCATGTAGCTGTGCGTATCAATCATTTGCTCTTTCTTACTGCTGTGTAGCAGTGCATGGTATGACTCCGTATCTTGAAGATTCATTTTTCTCTTGATGTACATTGTGTTATTTCCAATTTTGGACTTTTGGAAATAAAGCTGCCATAAACATTCTTGAGTACGTCTTTTTGTGGCTATATACTTTCAAGTCTCTTAAGTATATACATAGGAGTGAAATTTCTGGGTCATAGGATAGATGAATGTTTACTTGATTAGAAACTGGCAAACATCTTTCCAAAGTGATTTTACTGTTTTTCTTTCCCCTCTCCCGTCAATGTATATGAAACCCAGTTGCTCTATATCCTCATCAGCACTTCTATTGCTGGTCTTTTAACTTTAGTTATTTTGCTTGTGTGAAATTGTATCCCATCATTTTAATTTTCATTTTCCTGGTGAATAATGACATTGACTATCTTTTTATTTGTTTACTTTCTATTCAAACATTTTGCCTTGTGAAGTGACAGATGGAGTCTTTTGCTTGTTTTAGTTGTCTGCTCCTTATTGATTTGCAGGTATTTAAAAATATATATGTTGGGCACAGATCTTTTTTTGTTAGGCATATGTATTGTAAATATTTTACCCCAGTGTGTGACTTGCCTGTTTGCTTTATTGATGAGAAGTGACTTTCTGATGAGTGGTATCATTTTTGATTCAGTCTATTTTCTTTTAAAGCTAGTCCTTTTTGTATATTGCCCAATAAATAATCTCTCACCCCAGGGTTGCAAAGATATTCCCATATGTTTTCCTACCGAGGCTTTAAAATTTTAGTCTTCACATTTAAATCTCTGATACTTCCTTGAATTAATTTTTGTGTACGATGTAAGAAATGGATAAATATTAATTTTGGTGGGGGAAGATGTCTAGTTGTTCCAGGACCATATATTAAAAATTAAGTTCCACAGTGAAAACACTTGGACACAGGAAGGGGAACATCACACACTGGGGCCTGTTGTGGGGTGGGGGGAGGGGGAGGGGGGAGGGATAGCATTAGGAGATAAACCTAATGTAAATGACGAGTTAATGGGTGCAGCACACCAACATGGCACATGTATACATATGTAACAAACCTGCACGTTGTGCACATGTACCATAGAACTTAAAGTACAATAAAAAAGAAAAAAAATTAAGTTCCAGTTTATAAGCAAGATAATCTCTTCATTTATTTAGATTTTATTTAATTTTATTCAGTCATGTTTTATAGTTTACAGTGCTTTTGTCAGAAATCAAAGGCTCATATTTTTGTGGGTCTATTTCTCTAGTTCCTTTGATCTATTTGCCTAGCTTTAACAACAATAGCACATCGCCTTGTTTATTGTAATTTTGTAGTAACTACCAAAACCTGGTATTGTAAGTTCTCCAGCATTGCTGTTCTTGAATTTCTTGGTTATATCAGGTCATTTGCATCTTCATATAAACCTTATAATCAGCTTGTATATCTTTACTAATAAAAGCCTGCTGATATTTTGACTGGGAATATGTTGAATTTTTAGAGCAATATGGAGAGGACTGGCAAATTAACAACATTGAGTCTTCCAGTTCATGAGCATGATAATCTCTCCATTTATTTAGATCTTATTTAATTTTATTCAGTGATGTTTTATAATTTTCAGTTAAGAGGCTTTGTATAATTTTCATTAGATTCCCACCCTAGGTTTTTATACTTTTTGATGCCCTTGTATTTAATGTTTAAAAAAAATTATTCCCAATTGCTGCGGCTAGTGTTCAGAAATACTCTTGATTTTTGTTCGCTTACATTATAACCAGCAGTGTTGCTAAAATTCACATATTATTTCTTGTCAATAAATCTGTCGGCTTATTTATAGATTTCTTTGGAATTTCCATGCACATAACCATGTCAAGTACAGAGCGTTACTTCTTCCTTTCCAATGCTTAGAACTGTTATTTCTTTTTCTTGCCTTATTTCAACGGGTAGAACCACCAGTATGATGGTCAATAGAAACAATAATAGTGAATATTTACATTAAATTTCCTATTAGCTGTACCACTGTTTTAGTAGATAACCTTTATAGATTTAGTTCTTCCTTATACCTACCATGTTAAGAGTATCCTTTTAAGTAAAAAGGTGTCAAATTTTATGAAATAATTTTTCTCTATCCAATGATAACATTTTGTAGTTTATTTTTCTGAATCATTTGATGTGAATTAAACTGACTGATTTTAAATGTTATGACAACTTTGCATTCATTGAGTAGCTAGACTTGTTTATGATATATTATCCTTCAAATATATTACTGATTCAATTATTTTGCATAGGATTTTTCTATCTATGTTAATGAGGAATATTGGTCTATGATTTTTCTTTTTCTTAAATAGTCTTGTCGTATTTTGGTATGATGGTTATGTGAGCCATATAGAATGAGTCAAAATGTACTCTTTCTATTTTCTGAAAGTTTGTGTAGAACTGGTATTTCTTAAATGCTTGGCAGAATTTTCTTCTTTATTTTGTTTTGGCTTGTGTGTCTCTTTGAAGATTGTTAATTTCAGGTCTTATCTCATAACTCTCTCCCTCTCAATTTTTTTAATGTTCTTTTTTCTCTGTTCTAATTTCTACTTCTATTGATCTGTCTTTAAGTTCACTCGGCATTTCTTCTGCTTCCCTTCTAGCCTGGTATTGTCCATCTAATGAATGTCTAATTTTAAATATTACTTAAAATTATTTATTTGTATTTGATGAATAAAAATTGTATGTATTTATGGTGTACGAACATGATATTTTGATATATATATACATTGTGGAATGGTTAAATCATGCTAATTAACATATGCATTAACTTAAAATATTTTATAATACCTATCTCAGTACTTCCATTTCTCTGTTGAAATTATCAAGTTTTTCATCCATTAGATCTATTTTTTGCTCTAATTTTAAGAGACACTTTTAGTAGTGATTTTACAGTCATTTTTGGGTTATCTGTAATCCTTATATAGATTATATTTTTCTTTTGCACAAAAGTTACATTTTCCATATTTTTGCCCTGAGCTGTAACTTTTTATTGTGTTTAAAAACCATGGAGACTTGTGCTCGCTTTGGCAGAACATACACTAAGAAGATTAGCATGGCCCCTGTGCAAGAATGATGCGAATTTGTGAAGCATTCCATTTTCAAAAAAAGAAAAAAATAATAAAAATAAATAAAAACCATAGAGACGGAAGTAAATATTATTTCTTCCAGAAAGGGCATATCTTTTCTTCTAATCAGGCAGCTAGAATGAAAATGGGAGGCTTTTTGCTTTGATCCAATAAGGAATTTAATAGGATTGGGGCTGATTTGGAGATCTAGTTTCAGATTGCCTTTGTTTTCAAGATTTCTTGAGTGTGAAATCTTATCTATGTATATAATAGGCCCTTCCTTCTTGTAGACTTTGGCTCTCTAATCACTTTTTAGTCTTGCCTCCGGCTTCCCAAATGCTTCTGTAAGACACTGAGCAAAAGTCTATGATAATTGGTGGCAGGAAGGCTCTGCTGGCTCTGCATTTGGGGTTTCTAAGGTTCTGTTTCATTATGCCAACTCACATGGCTGTTAAAAGTTTAACTGTTTTTTTTCGTACCCCAGACGATTCTTTCTGCCTAAATTCAGCAAGTGGTCCCAGGAGGAAAGCAGTTCATAGTCTGTGTTCACCCAAGAAGGGCTGCCCCTCTTTGGAAGTCTTTAATTCTTTGCATTCATAGTCCTTCAATGTGTTAAAAATATTCATTTTACTTCATTTTTTTCTATTGTTTTGGTGAGAGCAATAGTCTGTCAACATTCTATATCTGACTTTACTTGAAGTAAAACTCTGCAATTAAATTGTCGGGGAGAAAAGGAATCGCAAGGTGATGTTTGCATCACAGAATTTTAGAGCATACTATAATTTCACACTGTAGTATTGCACAGAGTAGACCAATGCAGTTTGGTAAACAGAATAGAAACTCAAAAAACGGGTTTTAGTTTGTGATAAAGATTATTTCCTCTCAAAATTTGTAGAGTAATGTGTATTTAAGACATATAAAATACCTATTTATTTAAAAAAGTTAGAGCTTTTCCTCACCAAGTAATCCAAAAAGAGATTATATAGGAGTTAATTTGAAAAATGAAGCTACAAGAGAAAATATTTTACAAATACAAGAGAACATACCAAGAGATGCAAAAAATAAAAAACAGAAACAGACTCTGCTTACATTAGTAAAATATTTCTAAGCATAAAATTAAGAAAAAATGAAAAAGGAGAATAAAAATAGAATTTTTCTGTCTCAAAATTATTACAAATTTGAAAGTCCAACTTCAAAGTAGGTGTATTTGCAAAATAAATGATACACAAGTGTTATCACCCTTAACATATAAAAAGCTCTTATCAATCAAGAAAAAAGCAAATAGAAAAATGCCTTAAGAGGTAATTCACAGAGACATATCAATGGCTTATGAATATATTTTAAAATTTACATCATTAGTAATCAAAGCTGCCTCATACCATTTTTTTTTGTTCTCCTCCTGAGGTGAGAGGGAACTCCTTAATATTTTCATAGACTCTTTTTTATTCTATATATTTTAGGTGTACGAAACAATGTTTTGATATACACAGTGAAATCATTGCTACAGTCAAACCAATGAACATATCCATCATCTCAGTTACTCTTTTTTTGTGCTAAGAGTATCTAAAATATACTCTCTTAAATTTCCAGGACACAATACAATATTATTAATGTGCAATACAATATTATATTAATAATACAATATATCTCTAGACTTATGCATTTTTCTAACTATGTCTTTGTATCCTTTTACCTGCATATAACAACTTACCATCAACGGATAAAAGAATTTTACATTTTTGTTCCATCCTCATTTTATGTTTTGATGTCACAATTAACATATTTTTTCCATTAAGGAAATATTGTATCTATCATTATTTACAATACTTTTGTCTTTTGACCTTTATACAAAGTTGTAAGTGATTTAAACACCACCATTATGGTATTATAGTATTCTGCATTTATACGTTTACTTTTACCAGTGAATTTTATACTTTTATGTCTTTTTATGTTAGTAATTAGTGTCCTTTCATTTTTTTTTTTTGAGATGGAGTCTTGCTGTGTTGCCCAGGCTGGAGTGCAGTGGTATAATCTCAGCTCACTGCAACCTCTGCATCCCAGGTTCTCCTGCCTCAACCTCCCAAGTAGCTGGGACTACAAGCATGCACCACCATGCCTGGCTAATTTTTGTGTTTTAGTAGATATGGGGTTTTGCCATGATGACTGGGCTGGTCTTCAACTCCTGACCTCAAGTGATCTGCCCACCTCAGCCTCTCAGAGTGCCGTACCCGGCCTTCTTTCATTTTCATTTGAAGAACTCTCTAGCATTTCTTCTAAGGAAAGTCAATGGTGATGAACTTCCTCAGCATTTGCTTTTCTGAGAAAGTCTTTATTCCTCCTTCATTTCTGAAAGACAGCTTTGGCAGGTATAGTTCTTGACATTCCCTTGTATGTGACATGTTGCTTGTCTTGCTGCTTTCAAAATTCTCTCTTTGACATTGACTTTGGAAAAGTTTATGATAATGTGTCTTGGTGAAGATCTCTTTGGATTGAATCTATTTAGGGAATTTGGGGCTTCATAGATCTGGATTTTCATATCTCTCCCAACATTTTGGCAGTTTTCAGCCGTTGTTTCTTTTTTTCTTTTTAAATGTATTATACTTTAAGTTCTGGGATACATGTGCAGAATGTACAGGTTTGTTACATAGTTATATACGTGCCATGGTGATTTGCTGCACCCATCAACCCATCATCTACATTAGGTATTTCCCCTAGTGTTATCCCTCCCGTAGCCCCCACCCCCTGACAGGCCCCAGTGTGTGATGTTGCCCTCCCTGTGTCCATGTGTTCTCATTGTTCAACTCCCACCTATGACTGAGAACATGCGACATTTGGTTTTCTGTTCTTGTGTTTACTGAGAATGATGGTTTCCAGCTTCATCCATGTCCCTGCAAAGGATATGAACTCATCCTTTTTGATGGCTGCATAGTATTCCATGGTGTATATGTGCCACATTTTCTTTGTCCAGTCTATCATTGATGGGCATTTGGGTTGGTTCCAAGTCTTTGCTATTGTGAACAGTGCCGCAATAAACATACATGTGCATGTGTCTTTATAGTAGAATGATTTATAATCCTTTGGTTGTATACCCAGCAATGGGATTGCTGGGTCAAATGGAATTTCTGGTTCTAGATTCTTGAGGAATTACCACACTGTCTTCCACAGCGGTTGAACTAATTTACACTCCCACCAACAGTGTAAAATTCTCCACATCCTCTCCAGCATCTCTTGTTTCCTGACTTTTTAATGATTGCCATTCTAACTCAACCATTGTTTCTTTAAGCTTTCTCTTCTTCTCTCTCTCTTCTCTATTTTGGAATCTCATAATGCATATACTGATTCGCTTAATGGTGTCCCATAAGTCCCATAGGCTTTCTTCATTTCTTTTCATCTTTTTCATTCTTTTATCTCCTCTGACTGGATAATCTCAAAATATCTGTCTTCAAGTTCACAGTTTCTTCTGCTTGCTTTAGTCTGTGGTTGAGGTTCTCCATTGCATTTCTGGTTACATTCACTGTATTCTTCAGCTCCAGGATTTTCTGTCTGGCAATTTTTTAAATGATTTCTATCTCTTTGTTGAATCTTTAGTGTTTTTTACATATTTTTTCCTGACTTCATTGAGTTATCTATTTGTGTTCTCCTATATCTTGCTGAACTTCTTCAAAATAATTATTTAAATTTCTTTCAGGCAATTTATAGATCTTGATTTCTTGGGGGTTTTTACTGTGTTCCTTCGTGGTGGCGTTTTCTCTTCCCTCCCTCCCTTTCTTCCTTCTTTCCTTCCTTTTTAAAAATGTTTTTAAAAAGCAAGACTTATAGCTTTGCATTGATGTCTGCATGTTTGATAGATCAGTCACCTTTTCCAAACTTTACAGCCTGGCTTTGGTGGGAATCAATTTTCATCTGCACCTAAGTGAAAGACTGCAAGCTGGGTGAGGCTGTGGCAGCTTTGTTTCCAGAGGGCGTGCAGGTATAGTCTCCATGTATTGCTCCCCGTTGAGGTCAGCATTGACAAAGACTATGAGGGCCTCAGTGGCCAAGGCTGCAGGTGTTTGTAATGGCAGCAATAACAGTGTGGGCTGTTGGAGTCCCCAGAAGGAAGGTTGTTGTGGTCCTTCTGTTATACCATTCCTCACAGGAGAGAGTCCTAGCTGAGGGATTCCCTCTTGATACTGGGTCTGGTGTGGGCTTCAGGAGGCTGCAGTGGTTTCAGGCCAGAGAACAGGTGCTCAGAACAGGTGTGGCACCTGGGTCTTGGGATACTGGTGCACTCACAGAGGCATGGGTTTATGCACATCACCTACAGAGCTGGGGTCTAGGACTTTGGGGTGTGCATCTCAAGCCCAGAGAGAGGGGATACAGCAGTAGCTCAGACTGTGGGGACAGAGTGCGGCAGTGGTATGGCCCAAGGGATAGAGTGGTGCTGTGATGACTTAGGTCCCAGGGTATGCGGTAGTACAGCAAAGACTCTAGTTCCTGGGAAAGCAGGGTATTGTAGTATCTCAGGCCCTGGGAGTGGGGGTGGGTTGGGGTGCTGTGGCAGTAAGACCCCAGAATGGTGGGGTGCAGCAGCAATGCAGGTCCCATGGGGTGGGGTCCAGCAGTGACTTGAGCCCAGAGGGATGGAGTTGCTCTTCAGCAACTTGGGCCTAGGGATAGTGGGGTGCTGGGTGTCCCAGGCTTCAGGTGGTAAGGTGAAGTGACAGCAAGACCCCAGAAATGGAGAGGTACTATGCCTACTCAGGCAATCAGGGGTGGGGTACAGCATTGGCTCCCTTAGTTGGGCTCAGCACTGGCAAAAACTGCAGGGTGTTGAAGCCTGCAGGTATCTGCGTGGTGATGAGGGCCACTGGGGTCCTCCTGCTTACCTTTTCCCCTCAGAAGAAATCCCTTCTGGCTTTGAGCTGATCCCAACTGAAGAATGGAGTAGTGCAAGCAGGGTGTTTTCTACACAGTCATCTTTGGTGTTTTTTGCTTCACTGAGTTTCTGCTACCTCTTTGTTCTACTCTGGAGCTCTCTCAGCAATTTCACTGGCATATAGTTATTAGTTGTTTTTGTGGGGGAGATGAAGATTGGCACCTTCTAGTCTGCCATTCTGCTGGTGCTACTCTCTATTAGGCTTTTAAATGAAAAATTTAACATGAATTAAAACTTAGTCAAGGAATGAATTGCCCACAATGAAGTATTTTTGAATCTTTCAAATAACCACGTCGTATTTGGTTATTTGTTTGGTGTCTTTTCTTTAGCTCACATTCTTTCATCCTGCCCACCCTTCTGAAAGTCTGACATTCATGAAATCTCCTAAGCATCAGTGCACCTGGTATCTACCATGACAACATTGATGATAATGCTAAAAGATGATTTTCCAAATCCCCAGACCCTTGGGGTGCCTGAGAGATACCGCAATTGCTTCAGTTTTCACCAAATCAAAGCGGTGCTATGTTGTAGGCACAAAGGAGGAGCCTGTACCCTCCCTTCTCTGTATCACACCTTATCACCCGGGTAGCACCATAAGCCTTTGTTTCCTTGGGGAAACAGCTCCTTTACCTCTTTCATATAATACCATCTATTCCAAGTTACAATGCCAGGAACTAAGATAAAATTATACCTTATTCCAATTAACCCAATTATAGTTATACCCAATTATCCCATTTAAAGAGCACCCTGGCAAGCAACTTTCATCTGAACTATTTCTTGTTCCACATACAATCAATGTAGAAAAATGGACACCTAAGCTATTAGCCCACTCCTTATCTTCCATGTCCAGATATAAAGGAATCTCTTTAATGATCATCTGCAACACCCACCAACAAATTCACAGGCTGAGTTAGGAATTAATCATGCTCCATTTCCTTATCTCTTTCCGAAAATCTTCTTCAAAGTTGGCAAGAACTCTCTGCTTCAACACTTACTGTATTGCTAATACTTGTTTGATCATAGGAAAACCATTTTGCTCATAGCCCTCATTTTCTTTCTCCATGTAAGTCACTATCTTTACCTATATTCCGGAGACACAGTGAAGCACAACTAATTGACTCTAGTCAATCTATAGTGAAACAAGTGGCAGAGAAGCCCAAAAATAAGCATCAGGAAAATCTTAAGACTCTAAGTCAATGAATTAAAGAGCTAAAAGCCTCCATAAGAAAGAGAACTGACCTTCTGAGCTTTTGTCCCTTGGGGAATATTAGTTTTACCTTTTCTGCTAAAATGATGGCAGCCAGGCTGGGAACTTAGGCTAGATTATTTATTTAATGTGACAGCCCCTCCTCTCCTTTCTCTCTCTCCAACCCTTTCCCCATGACCTTTCCAGATTCTGCAAGTTTTTTTCTTTTTAATTAAACCTCATCAAAAAATGAGAATTAGGTGAACAGGTATTGAAAACTTGAGTTACCTTTTGTTGCTCTTTGTTTCAAAAAAATGTTTAAATATTTCCCAGATGATCTTTACCTATGGAAATTAATGGCAGCAACTGCAGCCTTTAAAAAATGTTAAATCATCTCACTGATGTTCAGAAAAAACAAAAGTTCCGTAGTTCCAACTGCCTGTGTGGCAGGAAGAAAACTGAATTCTTGAAAAAGGTCTGTTAATTACAGCTTTCTCTTGTTAAAAGAATGATTGCTCAATGGGAAATGGAAGATCACAAATCTTCCACTTTTGGAACTAAATGATAGTAGAGTTTTAATACCCTAACACAAATAAAACCTCCTCCTGTGTGAGCTACTCAAACCCTGCATTGCTTGACTAATGTGTTGAGTTCAGTAGGGAGGCCTGCAATGTAGTAATTTCTCCAAGGAGGCTGCAGGGAGAGGAAAGTACATTCCAGACACCTAATCATTTACAATTGAGTTTAATGAGGTAGTAATTTACAGCTTTCGGGGTGGAAGTATGGAAAGGTCCCTGCCAGGAACTGGACAGACTCTTTAAAATCCTGGAGTTTAATGAAGGCATTAGAGGGTGGTTTCATACAGCTGAACTTGTGTAATTCCATCTGCTCAGTGCTTGGACAGGAAGTAAATGACAGGGCACTTGGGACCTACATCTGGAAACAACATGTTTCAGAGGATTTTATAAATCCTGCAGTAAAAGGAGAAGAAGAAGAAAGAAAAAAACAGAGGTGAAAGGGCATAATTATGGAGGACGAGGAAGTACAACAAAGAAGCGGCTTTGCAGGTTCTTTTCAGTTTGAAAAACAACATTTTCTAATGTCAAGGTCAGCCATTGATAATAATTGACAAAACACACTTATCAAGCCTGATACATGAAAACAGAAGGTACTGAAGCTTCCTTTTTGGACAGGATTTGGATGAAGGCTACAAAGTAGTTCAGGATCCACTGACCTTACCTGAAGATGCCCTTCCAGTCTTCCAGCAGTATAGCAGCTACCTTCTTTGTTGTCATCATTTCTTGGTTTGTAATATACTGGGTTAATTTTGCTTTCTGTTCACTGTTGCCTTTCAAATACAGCTAGCACATGAAAGGAGTCTGCCTTAAAGAGCTGGAAAAAGCTGAAGGCACGATGACATGTTGTAAGGGTAAAAAGTAGCTGCTAGACTGGTCTTTATATTATATGCCAATGGTTGACATAAATTGAGATTTGTTTCTTCTCACTTAGGCTGAATTTGTATGTCAATTTATGTTACCCCTGTTTCAACTCCCCCAAGAGAAAGTCTCATGCTCCCCAATTTCCAAATCCTCAAAAACATTCTCCTGTTCGTGACCAAGGGTTCTCATTCTTTCCTCCTCTTGTTGTTTCTGAATATTGGAAAGAAATGAGGTTAGATCAAAGAGAATAGAGAGGAACCATGACATTCCTGGCCATTAAAGAACATGGATCTCGCTTAAAATTCATCCCTTTGGCAGGCTGTTATAAAATATTTTAGAAGGAAATATTGTGTGACTATGTGCCAGGCAGGCAAGTGGTGCTAGCAAGAGAAATCAGATGCATTCATAGTGAGCTATGTTACTTATTGGCATCTCAATCACATTGACAATCCTAATCATTGATAACAATGTTTGAACATTTACTCTATGCTATGTGGTTTACATGCATTATCTCATTCTTTCAGTAATCCTATGAAACAGATTATACTTTTATCTCATTTTGCAGATGAGTAAACAGGTGCATAGACATTAATAGCTCAAGGTCACTAGGATAGTGGGTGGAAGGGAGAATTCAAACTCATCTTTTTGCTCATATATAACTCACATATCATAAGAATTAAGCCTACAGTCTTATCTCTTTTGATGTATTACCTTGAGTTTCATATGTTTGGATGTCATAGGAACTTTTAAAAGATTTGGCCAGAGTGATGGTCCTGATGACATCAGGGAAACACTTTCAATTCCTCCAAAAAGCAAAAATTTCTATCTTTAAAGTATGTCATATGATACTTAGACTATTGAGTACAGAAAAAAAGGATTTTTTTGTATCATACTTTTTAAAACCATAGACCTTAAATATAGCTCAAAGAAAAAAGAAATTGGTTTTCAAATGCTTTGTTTTCTTGTTTTCCAGAGAAGGAGCTCTTTTCCATGTCTTAAGTTTGAATACATTCTTTTGCTGATTAAAAATCATAAACAAGTTTTTTAGTGTCTCAAGATCTATAGTCTATGTTTTGAAAGTCTGGGCAAAATATCTACACTGGAATAATAATTATTCTTTGCAAAGTTATGTGTGCCTGTCCACAATGAGAACCACGTGACAAGGTGTTTAGTTACAATTCCAATCCACATGAACTGGGAAGGACTTTCAAGTTAAATAAACCTTCACATGTGTGACAAAAACAAGGTCCAATATATTCTACTATTGGTAATGCCAGCAAGGAAGTCTGAGAAGTGCTAATAAGGGTGGAGAAAATTTGAAAGTTTTAATATTAAGCTCTCATTTCTTTCTCCTTCTGGTCTGCAGAATTAATAGCCCGATTATTGTAATTTCATTGGGTACTGCTAGTTTATTTCCAGTTTTGAGAATATTACACTGCTAATCTTAGAAAAAACCAGTCTCTAACTTGGAAAAAACATATTTAGTTACCCACAAAACTGTTTTCTTTCTTAAACAGATCACAGAACTAATAAAGTAAGCAATCTCCCATCTTCTGGACCAGTGAATACAAGCTTACATTAGATTGCTGACATCAGATGTTACTTTCATGATGCTGGAGTTGTGATATGTATTACCTCTCAAATACATTTGGCATGAGTCAAACATTTAAAAATTAAGTCCATTATTCTTTTTTATCCTTTAGAGAAGTACACTAGTGTCCCATTTATCCAGCATGGTTGGGGACTGAGATCTTTTATTAAACAGATATTTATCCAGAAAGTTTACCTTCTCAAATGCCAGTTTTAAACACTTGTGACCAGATTTTATGGATCTTTCTGGACTATATGAGTTATCTGCTTGCCTTCTTAAAAAGAAGATGCTGAATACAACTTCTTCTTATCTTCACAACCTCTGATCTTTGTTCTGAATGACATTGACTGGCACTATCCTGTATTCTGCTGCATTGTAGAGTCACTGCTGATGTTTAAAAGGCTGTAGAGGTGTGAAGAGCTGTGCTAAGGCTGACTAGACCAGGTCATTTGAGTTCTCGCACAGGCCTTTGGAAATTGTGTGCGTATATGTGTGGGGGTGTGCTCTCTCTGGTACCATCCTCATAGTTGGTTGCTTCTACTCTCTTTGGATGGAATACCTCACCCTAAACACGTGGCTCTGAGAGAAGCTGCTAAACTCTGCCTGGGTAAGCTGGGACTTTGTGACATCTGTTTAGGTCATTTGGAGACCGTGGTTGTTCCATTTCTCATTCTGGATTGTGTAGTAGATATCCGAGACTGCCAGATTACTCACCTCTGAGTAAGCAGGCAATTTCTAATGTTATGCTTATTTTGCAAAATGTTAAACAATTTCACACTCTCCATCCCAAATCTTTGTGTGTGTGTGTGTTGTAGGCCTTACTTTACTAATGATACTACTGTCTCTTTCAATCACCCCCATCAGAGGCCCAGGTCATAGCATGGACCTTTGGGGCACATTATTTTAAAGCCCAATATCTGAGTTTGAATTTCTTTTCCCCAACTTGATATTTGCATGATCAGAATTAGGTGAACAGGTATTGAAAAGTTGAGTTACCTTTATGTTACTCTTTGTTTCAAAAAAAAAGTTTAAATATTTCCCAGATGATATTTACTTATGGAAATTAACGGCAGCAGTTTCAACCTTTAAAACATGTTAAATCATATAATCATTGTTTCTGATAGGATGATCCAATATGTTCTCAATCCTCCTTGGGTTAATTTATATATTTAAGTCCAAGCAAAACCCCAACATGAATATTTTGGGCCTATCAAAATTTTTTGGGAAGTACAGGAAGTCAAGAATATAGAATAATATGTACAATAAAGATTTTTAGCATTGTTTACATTGAGGTAATTGATACAGTAAATGATCACAAGCTAAGACCCATTTAACAAATATTTTTTGGGTACCTGTTGTGTACCAAAGAATATTCTGGGCTCTTGGGATACAGTGTACAACCTAGTTAGTTAACAACAAATAAGTAAATGTACAGATGTCAACTGGTGGTAGTGCAGGGGGTGTGTGGGATATGGTGTAAGTGGTTGAGATGAACTGAAGATGTTTATGAAAGCTGCTTCAGAGTGGTTGGGAGGAAAGCCTGGTAGGAATGCATCCAAGAGAGGATGGGAAGAGCAGAATTGGAGGCACCATGGATAGGTAAGCTTTTATAGAAGTTTTGTAGTAAAGAAAGGCAGAGATGTGTTATGGTAGCTGGGGTAAATGAGGGTTTTGTTTGACCTTCTAGCATTTTTGTATGCTGGTATGAATGATTGAGCAGAGAGGGAACTGAAATGCAGGAGAGAGAGGGAACAATTGTTGAAGCAGTGTTGTTATTGAGTTGGCGAGATGGATGAGATCTACTGCACAAGTGAAGGGTGTGGCCTCAGCTCAGACACCAACAGGTCATTCACAGCCCCAGACTGCTAAGAACAAGGCACATATACCAATATATCAGTAGATGTGGTAGCTGGTGCATGTCAATGCCTATTCTGATTGCTTCTGTTTTCTCAGTGAAAAAGGAAGCAGTGTTATCATCTGAAAGAGAACACAGGGTGGATGCATGGGATATTTTTTCTTTCTTTCTTTCTTTTTTTTTTTTTTAGGAGACAATGTCTTGCTCTGTTAGTCAAGTTGGAGAGCAGTGGCCCAATCAGTGCACTGCAGCCTCGGACTCCTCAGCTCAAGCGATCCTCTTGTCCTCAGCCTCCCGAGTAGCTTGGACTACAGATATGCACCACTATACTTGACTAATTTTTAAATTTTTTGTGGAGACAGGGTTTTGCTATGTTGCTCAGGCTGGTCTTGAACTCCTAGCCTCAAGTGATCCTTCCACTTCAGCCTCCTAAAGTGCTGGGATTATAGGGATGAGCTACTGTGCCAGGTCAACATAGGATATTGAGGAGAGAAAAAAGGCACAAACCAGTCGTCTTAGAAATTGAGTGAATGAACTGAAAAAAATATAGTTGAATTACCAGGAGGCTCTAACGGCCCATTTGAGATACATGATCATCAGTGTAAAACTTGATCAGTTTCTTTTTATGGAACATACTTCCCTTATTTTCCTGCCTTTTATGAAGGATTATCATATTGTCATTGCCTCTGGGAAGCACTGGATATTTCTGCCTCCATCCCCTCCTCCCATTCTTGCTTCTCAATTTCTTTCCCCTGTTCCTTCATTCCTAGGAAAGAAATTACTGGCTTTCCCTTTTGACTTTCTGGAACATCTTACACAGATCTTTATTATAACACTCTTAAATAAACTGTAATTATTTCTTTACATTTCTGCTTTTATCCTTAACCTCATTATGCATGAGTTTCTAACTGAGGTCCCTAGTACAATATCTTCATATTATAGATTTCTAGGTAAATGTTTACTGAATAAAAGAAGGAAGGAAAAACAAAAGTTCTACGTGTTATTTCTGTATATAAAGTTCTTATACATGGCCTCTTTCCGGTATTCAAAGATTAAAAATGAAATCACCCTTCACTTTGTATCTCTAGAGACTGGCTAGCAGTGATTTTTCTTTGACTTTATTTTGGAGATTCCATTTATTTGTTATTTGTTATTTTTCTTCTGGTGTCTAAATGATGGAGAATATTTCTTGGCACCACTTTAATAATACGAGTTAAAAAAAGATTTATTTTCTAACAAATGTTTCCCTTTCACATAATGGCAAATTACATAAAACATTTCTAGGTCAATCAAGGCAACTGAGAAATTTTGATTTTGACCACAGCTGAGGCAATTTGCTGTGGGGATGGCTGGAGGCACACAGAGGTTCCTGAAGCCAGTTGGTGGGGGCTGTAATTGATTTCAGATGTGCCTGAATAATGCTGAAGATAAATGTCCCAGAGGTAGATTATTGGAGAGCATTTTGGCTGTTTCTAATAAAATTTTCTTTAAAATTCCAAGTTTTTTTTCTACAGATGCATATAATAGTTCTATCGTGATCTAATGGGCCTGAGTGGAAGCTACATGTTTGTTTGTGATTTCCCATTTCCCCCTAATTATGAAGGGAATATGTAGTCTTAGTAGAACAATACAGATGACTATAAAAACCCAAACAAAAAGAGTCACTGGATATTTACATACATATATTTATCTAGTTGAAATCATACAGAATGTAATTTTGTATATTAATTTTTATGTGATATCTTGAACTTTTTCTCTCAACAAGATTACAAATTTTCAAGATATGATTTCAATAGTTTTATAATATTATATAGCAGTGTTTTTTTTTTTTTTTTTTTTCAGTTTCCCATGTTGTCTTGAGGATTTATAGAGATGAGAGTCTTGGGGGCTACCAAGGGCTTTGGGGAAGCAGGAAT